>NC_141062.1:725000-1325000 GCF_041138505.1 Cibotium barometz | reverse complement strand
ACAATGCTCAATGACAATAGGATGGACTGGCAAATGATATAGATCATTTCGAGTGCCAGGAACATGTCCCTTGTGAGAAGCATATAATGAAATAATTGCTTTGTCTTTTGTATTCAAATACTCCTCTTGTACCTTAAATGGACAATGACACTTCTTTGAGGTCCTCAATCTCCTTAGTGTCCCCTTTTGACTAGGTTCTCCACCTCTATGGCAAAAGTAATCAACAACCCTCTTTGATGGCCCTTGGTTTTTTGTCGAGCGAACTTTCACAAGCCTCACTTTGTGCTCTATCATTATCTCTATCAAATGCCTCTCCACATTAGAGCTATCAATATTCAAAATGGTCGTGGATTCTCTTTTTGGGTTCTTGTGAAGCCAATGTGGAATAGAATCTCTATCAACTCCTTTTACCATATTTCTGCAAGCACAAGAATTAATGAAGTCCTTTACATAAGAAATAGGGATTCCATGTATGTTGACGAATGTCAACACACCATGTTTCTTTAATGGTTTCAAGGGTTTCCTTTATCCCTCTATGATCTCCACACTCCAATATATTATGACATGTTATGACAATATTTTCCCATTCCTCTATGCATGATATCCTTAAATTTGGAAATGACTTTAAGCAAAGCACAAGGAAGCCATCTTGATTTTGATCCAAGCAAAGGTTTTCCTTCATTTGCCTCCATTTCTTCAGATCAAGGATTCCTCTAGAATTGAAAGTCTTAAGACTCTCAATGGTCATCGACAAATCCCCTTGAATAACACTGACCATCACATCATAACTTCTCCTATCAAAGGAGAAATATATAGGCGATAGATAAAGTAGTGGATTAAGTGACTCTTTGGCACTTTCTTCAATTTCTTTGCTTTCAACTCTTTGTGCAAAGAAACCATCCTCTTCTTGACTCTCGCTAGATTCTTGGCTACTTGTATCAGGCACCAAGTATTCTTCGATCGTAGTTTGCTCACTTGGGCCATCTTCAATCCTAGGATCTTCAATCCATAAGCTCATCCTACACACACATGGACATATTTAGAAAGTTATTATGTTTTAAAAAGGGAAAAAAATTTCTTAATATAATGCTATTCATCTATCCCTTTGACCGTCGTAGTTTGCTCACGGTCCTAGTTTACTACACAATCCTACTTTCCCTAGTTTTTCTAGTTTACTGCGCAGACCTTGTTTTTTGATTTTCCTACTACATATCAAATAGACTGTGTGATTTAGAGACAAGGGAGAGAGATAGGAAATTACCTTCAATGTTTAGTCAATAGCAAGCTTTTTTGAGTAAAAGAGGTGGTGGAAGCAACATATGACAAGGTGGAAGCGGGCATTTTTGAATGACAATGAAAATCTTGCATATTTCTTTAGTGTCCTAGTTTACTTTTTTTCTTAGTTTACCTTGGGAAGACGCTCAAACCTCATTAATTGACCACTACATGCAACCAATAGATTTCTTAAGAAGAAAATGTTAAAAAATGATTAAGATTCAAAAATCTCTAAACCCAATGCAAATGATTACCACGACCTCTCGAATCTATGATCCGCGTCCTTTTCCCAGACGCCACCCTCAGCCCTAGTTTACTTTTTATCCCTAGTTTACTTTTTATCCCTAGTTTACTTTTTGTCCCTAGTTTACTTTTTGTGCGGTTTTGATCCAACGGCCGAGATCTCTGCGCTCACCTCAGCCCCGTCGATCCCACTTGAGGTGCCTCTTAAAGGCACCGTGGGATTTAGAGACGAGGGAAGACCCCCCCGGGCAACCACCTCTTGGGGCACTTGCTGCTCATATATATATATATATATATATATATATCTCCCTCCCTCCCCAAAGGAGTCCAAGCCATCGCCTCTAGCTTGTGCATGTGCGTGTGCATGTGCATGTGTGCACGTAAAAGGTGTGGAGATGGAGCATCCTGCAGCAGCTCCACCGCCTCAGGCCGCTGTAGATGGCGTGCCCTCCGTTTGCCCAATCTCGGCTTCCTCCCCCGTTTCCGTTGCAACCCTCCCCCCTTCGCAGACAGAGTTCGCCTCTTCTTCTACGTTTTCCCCTTGTCAATCTTTCCCGTTGTTGCAGACAACGCCTTCGTCAGATTCTCTTTGTCGGCCCTCTGTACATGCTTCACTAATGCCGTCTGGGGATTTTCGTTTTCCAGTTAGGTTTTCCTATGGTGAGTGCTCATTGGACCTATTCCCACAGGTCAGCTATTTTTGTCAGTCATGTGACTTCCTGCATTTTCTTCTGCAGCATCTTCGAGTTAGGTTTCCTAATGCTTCCTTTCACAAGCCTTTTTGGCTCTTTGGCATCCATCTAAAGAGACCTCAATTTGATCTGGACTTTTTACGATTGCCTGCCTGTTCGTCAGATAGATCTTTTCCTCTACTTATCCTACAATGACATCATCTGATATTGTAATTGCAAGTCTCCTCTTCGGGGACTACTTTCTGTGATATAAATCTATACGGATTTCACCCAAAAAAACGTGTGGGTCTACAATTGTGTGCATGCGTTTAGAACTAGCTTCCCTTTGGGATTGGCCACATAATTTCATAGTATAGATATGGATTACTTTATATCTATTAAATGTATCACAAGTCAAAGCACCTATCTCCCATATGGAAAGCCAAAATACATATTAATGTTTTAAGTTTGGGGGAGCAAGGTCACGACTCACAACCAATGCAAGCTGACTCTTTTACATTCCCGTGAGATGGTGAATTTTTCCTTTAAAAAGGGGAAAAAAAAACATGCATTAATAACCAATCAAAGCTCTACGCATGGAGCACCTCAGACACACATTGTACACAGTATAGTCGTCAAATAACATGCAAAAAAAAGGATGCAAAAGATGTGCCATAACACCAGTTTGCACGCGTTGTTGTGGTATAAAGACAAGTGTACATTCATCTTGATTTTGTTCACCCTTATTAGCTACTCCCATGTTATGTTGGTTAATGAGGGCCATAACACTACATCCCAATAGAAGAAGCTCGTCAAGCACTTGTCATCCTTTTGCAAGTGCACCGTATTGAAGTTCCCAAGCTCTTCAAGCATTTGTGCTTCATTTGTGAGTGCACCCGATTTGGCATAGCATACATATCTGCCACAATATTGCCAACTCAAGGCAAAATATCTTTGATTTTTTACACAAAAACACAATTTCGATGAATTACCACATGCTTTCACGATTCAAGTACAAGGTAATAATGTTTCACACCTAGCAACATTATCCGAGTTTTCTTAGTGTTTGCCATGAAAGACTTCATTTTATTTATGATGGAAGGAAGCTCAAGGTGTATAACTTGCAAGATATGCTAAAAAGAGTAAGTTGTTATGAATGGAGGGAACTCTCGTACTAGTCATCTTTACATACATTTTGAAGGGCAAACAAATTTAGGGGAAAGGGTGGGAAGGGGAGGGGCACATGATACATCAACAAGGTGTGCCAACTTGGCATCTTTTTGGTGCCATCAGAGTTCTTGTGGTGTTGCCATGTGGCATGGGGGACGGTGGACACCTTGGCGTATCTAATGCATCGTGTACCTTCCCAATACGTGGATTGAGTTCATGGATGCCACGTGTAAGTCCAACTCGTCCTTTCAAAAAGCAAATCTTTTTGCCTCACAGCAGATTCTTGATCTTTTCCTCACAGCAGATGGCCCCTTCCCCCCCTCTTCCTCCTCTTCCTCCTCCTCCTCGTGAGAAAGACGTAGTCATGTTTTTCCCAAATTCCCCAATCTTTCCGATGATCACAAACCTAGAGGACCTGCCAATAGTGAGAACTCCGGGCGGGCACAAGAATCTCGAGTTCAAGAGCACTGACGAGCTGCCTCTGTCGACTGGGGAAGCTGCACGAAGAATATCCCCATCGGCTCCAAAGAGGCAGAAGACCTGTGAGCAGGATTCTAAGCAGCAGAAGACATGTGAGCAAGAGTCGAAGCAGGATGAGCAGGGTGAGCAGGGTACGAAGCAGATGATGAAATATCTGATCGAGAGGGTGTCAACGGACAAGTCCTCAAGCTCGAGCTCACAAATCCATACTTGAACGAGCCGTTGTTAACTTCCAGGAATCTGAACTTAATACATGCATTGCTCGCTACTCTGGACAGAGCTGTCACTAGTGTTACTGCATTGGATCCGCAGCTGCAGGTCAGTGTTCACAGAAAATGTCTTTAGGAAAAAACCTACAAGCTCTTAAAATTGGAGATAGATTTTCATAAATTGGGAGGTTTTAAACTACATTTTAAAAAATTTTGAAGGTTTTTTTCACCTCCAAAATATTTTTCTTCCGGTCAAAATCAAAATTCTTCCATTCACCTGACACTAACTCGGGTTTTTCGTGAACACTGCTGCAGGTGCTCGTGAGTGCAGATGGTCCATGGTCAAGGCTCACCGTGGACACACTCACGTACAGTCACACCCGGTGGTTTGTATACAACCAAACCATTTATGATCCTTCAAATAGCATTGAAAGTTTCTTCTCATCACAGCTGCAGTGTCACGTCCCTCCACCACCACCACAGAAGTGGCAATATCCCGTCATTCGATCTCATGATCGCCGTCAAATGGCTGAAGGTATTGTGATTCCCCACATAATGCATCCTGCTGAAAGAATGGTGATGGATTTTCTTAAGTTAGATGACCAAGTCCAGTTTAGATTGTTGGTCATGGGCTGTTACATCTCCATCTTAAAAAGCGAAAGAAATGCAGCCATTCACTTTTTCGAAAATTTCCTTAGCATTGGGGATGGTGGGCGAGGAGCAGGTAGTTTAGATATTTTCTTGGTAGACAAGAACTTGTCAGAGGACGAACCGGTAACGATTAAAAGAGTGCTCAAAGACATCCTAGACCATGTGGAGGACTTGGGGGACCTTCAGTCCCTTAAGCCTGTGGTCCAGGCAATGGCACACAGGCTGCTGGAAATGTGTGACATTGACTTGGAGCGGCCCCAAGATTGGACTGTCTCCTCGGATCGCAAATTTTGGATGTCCCCTGACAGCACATATTGTACAAATCGACAAACAGGAGAGAGCTTTGTTTACAGTTTGGTAAGGCAGACATGGGATTCTCTTTCTGGTGAGCATTGATGGCGCATATGTTGTTTTGATGCCAGGTTTGGTTAAAGTTCATTCTCCACATTCACTAGTTTAAATTTCTACTTTGGGCAGGACTCTATATTTCTGGATGATTTTTCCATACGTTGATGTTTATCTCAAAATGGCAACCATGCGTTTAAAACAATCTTGGGATTGCATGTCTCCTAAAGTGCAACAGTTAAAGCTCTTTTTTTGCTCGAAGATTTTTAAGAATGTTTAAAAAGAAAAGGTATATGATGTAGTTATGTAAAATGTCTAGAACTTTAAAGAAGCTGGTGATGTACTGGATATAGTACTCTTCCATTATGAGCACACACGGAATACAATGTAAAGGAATAAACTCTTATAGAAGCTTGGAAAAGAGTCACTTAAGTGGCTCTGGCTCCATTGCTGAAGGTCAAATTATGAGCACACACGGAATACAATGTAAAGGAATAAACTCTTATAGAAGCTTGGAAAAGAGTCACTTAAGTGGCTCTGGCTCCATTTCTGAAGGTCAAAATTTGAAAGGGTTCCTGACCCGTATTAAAGCTCGTGTCCTGCAGAATTGTTTGGGAAAGGGTTGTGGGAATCCATGGTTGAGATGGAGAAGACCTTTTCAAGCAGGGAGGTGTCGTACAAGTGTGCCTTCTCTATAGAATGCTTTGCTGTACTAAGTGAGAGATCTTATTTGGAAAGTCCTGGGTGAAAAGCTAAAAGGGATCCTATTGGTAAAGGATTCAACAAGTTGTACTTTGTACTCATATTTGATCAAGTAAAGAAATACCGCAAGGGGCGCCACTGCGTTTTGGGGCCAATCGGTGTTCTTGTACTATTTACAGGAGCATTCTAGCTCCCCAGTTTGTTTTCCTTTTCCAGGATCTCATGGGTGATGAAGTGTTTTGTGTGCGAGTGTTTGTTCCACCGCCCGTTAGATTTCTGAAGGCCGGTTTCATGGTTACATCGCCGGGATATCGTCGACTTTCTCAAGGAGGCGAGCCCGTGGTTGTCACATCAAAAGCTTCTACATGAGGAAAGTGGAAAGGAAGTACAGGAGACAATACAGGATTGTGTGTCTTTGCCTATATGAGGTGAAGAGCAAAAGTTGAAGATGAAGCTCAGGAGAAAAGACATCAAGAACAGGAAGTAGTCAGCCAGGAACAAGAAGCAGGGAAGTGTTATGGTGCAATAGATGGGTTGAAGGCTATGGCTTTTGACACTTTGTCACCAGTGGTATCTTGACGGAGGCTTCATGGGTTTGGAAGGCAGCTTCTTTCTATGTTTATGAGTGGTGATCTACTATGCTTCATTCGGACTAGTGCTTATCACTTGGGTGGAGTGCAAGCAGGTTTTGGGTGCCTGAGGATGTATCAGATGAGGCTCAGAAGGAAGCAGAGGAACTTGACGAGGTTCTTATTCCAGAGCAGATACTGGTACACAAGGAAAGAAAGGTACGAGGTAAAGTTTCCCGTCGCTATCTTGTGAAGTTTAAAGAACTATTCACCGGGATGCGAAGTGGATGGAGGAGGGTGACTTAGTAGATTCACCTCAGGTATTGCAGCTTTATCTTCACGCCTTTGAGTTGGAGCCGACTCTTGCTATGGTTCATTCAGGTTCAGCAGAGCATGGGTCTGGAGCATTGCCTGATGCTCAAGAGGGGGGTAGCACCTCCACTTCCTTGTTACAGACAGGCTCAGCTTTTCATCTAGGAGTCGCTTGGTGACATCTTTGTATTCACCCGAAGGTACTGAGGCTGACAGTACATCTGCTTATGGGACTTCTATGATATTGTGTACTAGTCACATGAGATGGTAAAGTTGGGTTTGGTTCACAGTTGGCCGCACCATGAACTATAATTGCAACTATGGATGGTTTTTGCCTTTGGAACTAAGGTATGACTGAGGAAGATTGGGATGTTGATCTTTGTCATATGGTTCTGGCTGTTCTTGACCAGGGTGTTGGTCAATTGGATATTGAGATGATGCTATTTGTGGAGTTGATCTCCTTTGGAATGGCATGGTTTGGTTGAGCTCAAAGGCTGCGGCAACCTGAGCTTCGAGACTCTATGAAGGGCATAAGTCTTGCGAGCAGTCCTAGAGTTGGTTTGGTTCATTGATATATGGATTGAACTCTATTTGTGCATGTATTGATACACTTTCCGAGATATTATGGTATTCTGGTGCCATTGGATCCTGGTATCCTTGAGAATACATTGGGCAATACTCAGGATGTGTCAGGATGAGATGCATGTATGTTGATATGATACATCAGGTACTTTATCATGTTCATGGTGTATCACTAAATGTGGCTCCTGAGGGATGGCCATAAGTAGAGTGTGTAAAGCATCAAGAGGGACATATGTGGGAAGTACTTAGTGGATGTACTGTTTGGATGCATTGAGTGCTTTCATATGCTCATGTTGTACCATCAGTCGTGGGTCCTGTAGCATATGTTTGTTATATGTAGAATGATGCATGGTTTTGTTTTTGGCTAACACAGATTTCGTGTTTCCACTTAATTTTAGACTTTTTGCTACAGGTTCTGAAGGAACAAGTAAGAGTTGCTTGTCACTTCGACGTGACGGTATGGCCTTATTGTTCAGGATGATTGTTTCATCACCCAGATGCACCGGAGGGGCATTGCTTTGGTCATATGGGGAATCTTTCTTCATTGGATGCTTATTGTGTTATTGAGTGCAATCGAGGACGTTTGCTATTTTTCAAGAGGACGGTATGTTACGACCCTGTGTTTTTCCCTCTGAACAACAAGTAGGTGGGCACGGGCACGGGCACGGGATGGGCACGTGTGAACAAGCATCAAGTTTGAATGTGAAAAGGAAACTCATCAGCCCAGAGAAACTGGGGAAGCTGACTGGAGGTTGACATCGTACGACCCATTTCCATCGAGGTGCGGTTCTTGCGTTCAGCCGGCACATTTTCAGAAGGGGTACCTGAATTGGCAAGCTCGCGCTGAATGCCATGATGCGCAAGGTACTGATCAAATTCCTGTGAAGTAAACTCCCCTCTTTTGTCGGACCGAATAAGCTTGCGGGTGAACCCAGATTCTTTCTCCACCATGACATGCCAGTTGCAAAACCTGCCAAAGGTAAGAGACTTATGGGAAAGAAAGTAGATCCAGGAGAAGCGGCTGTAATCGTCGGTCAGGAGGAAGAAGTAACGAGTGCCACCAAGGGAAGTAGTCTGCATTGGTCCACAAAGGTCAAGGTGAACCACAGCAAGAGGAACAGAGGCTCGACGGTCAGCATGCTTGGGAAAGGGTTCACGGTGCTGCTTGCCAAGGATACAAGCGGGGCAAAAACCTTGACGAGTGCCCACATCAGGAAGACCGTGTACCAGCTGGTTGCGATGAGCACATGGAAGGGCCTCCACATGAAGATGTCCATACCTGTAATGCCAGAGATCCCCAAGAGAAGTACCTGTGAGTGACGGAAGGGCTGTAAGTTTGTAGATACCTTGGTGAGAGTGGTCGCTCCAGAGCACCTGGTTGGTGGATTTGTCGCGAACGGTTACAGAATCTTCATCAAATTCGACCTGCATATTAAGCTAATAGAGTTGATAAACGGAAAGAAGATGAAAACCGAGAGAGGGGACGAAGAGGACCCGCGAGGAGTGTTTCCCTCCTTTGCCAACCATCAGGGACGATATCCAGAGTGCCTTTAGAGTGGATAGGGATAGAAGACTTGTCACCGATGCAGACATGTCCAGGATGGGGAGTCAGATTTTGTAGAAGGGTGCTGGAGGGAGTCATATGACGGGTCTCTCTCTCAACTTTCAAGCCTCAAGCCTCAAGCTACACTCTATGAGTGTATCTACTCTCGCTAGTCTCTTTCCCTCAAGCTTCTTCTAACTTAGTAACTTCCAACTTCCAAGCCTCTCACACAAGGCTCTACTCTCTACTATCCAGACTCTCTCTCTCTCTCTCTCACCTCTCCCTCAAGCCTCTTGAGTCTTCCAACTTCCAAGCCTCTAGGCCTCTAGGCTCTCTCTCTCTCTCTCTCTCTCTCTCTCTCTCTCTCTCATTGCTCAAGGCTCAAGCCATCTTCAACCATAGCATCCTCCTCAACCGTCAACGCCTTCACTCTTTGATTGGCGTATTTTGTTAATATGACTCAAAAGCTTTCCATTTTAGTGTAAATTTGTGCTCATTTTGATGTACTTCCAAAGTAGAATAAGTGTGGAGTAAAAGAACTTAAAAAAAGTATTTTTTGAGTGCCGTTCCCTCGCCCGTTCCCATCCCCTACTTATGGCCGTCCCCCGCCCCATCGCGTCCCCGTCCCCGTCCCCGTCCCCCGTTACCGTCTCCCGTTACCGTCCCCCGCCCCTTGTGACTATGGCTATAATTCTCTTTCCAAGGGATACAGATTGTATGATCCAGAGAGAAATGAGATTATTGTCAGCCGAGATGTGGTCTTTGATGAGCATGTTCTAGTATCCACTGTCGAGGAGCTGCCACTTCTTGGAGATCCAGAGAAGTCTGATGATGATTCCCAGTCCATTGTTCCAGTTGGTCAACCACAGTCAGTACAGGAGATTAAGCCCGCAGAGCTGGAGTAGAGACCCCGCAACAGCAGGAGGCTCTGCGATCTGTTCGAGTACCTAGGTGGTTGATAGACACCCTTCGGGAGTCAGGTGTCACGGGGCTTCCCTCCGAGTGGACCACAGAGGACGGCCCTCGAAGATTGCACAGAGTCCAAGACACAAGTCATTCAGCGGAGCTTCTTCAGGTAAACTATGCTTTGATGTCTCGTATCATGCGGGACAAGGAGCCCACTTCCGTCAAGGAAGACCTTTCACAGGATACTTGGAGGAAAGCCATGCAGGTGAAACTCACTGAGAAGAACAACACATGGGAGTTGGTACCGAGGCCGGCGAAATGGTCAGGCATTGGTGTCAAATGGGTCTTTAAGGCCAAATATGTGTCAGATGGGTCGGTGGACAAACACAAAGCCAAGCTTGTGGCTAAGGGTTATGCTCAGCGGCGAGGCATTGACTATATGAGGATACCTTTGCACCGACAGCAAGGATGACCACGATTCGGACCATTCTTGCCCTTGCTTCTTCTCAGAGGTGGCCTCTGTATCAAATGGATGTAAAATCTGCGTTCCTTAATGGGGTGACCTGCAAGAGGAGGTGTATGTTGAGCAGCCTCCAGGCTTTGTTGCCTTGTCAAAGGAGTTTGAGATGACCGACCTAGACTTACTCCACTTCTTTTTGGGGTTGGAGATCTCGCAGACCCAGAGGGGGTTTTTCGTCTCTTAACAGTGGTATATTCATGAGTTGCTTGAGGCCTTTGGGATGGAGAACTGCAAGCCTATTACTTTGCCGATGGACCCAAATACAAAGTTAACTGTTAATGATCCTAGTGAGCCAGTTGATGCCTCACAGTATCGGAAGCTGGTTGGTTCATTGATCTGGTTGCTGAACACCAGATTGGACGTGAGCTTCTCCGTGGGGCTGTTGAGCTCTTTTATGCAAGTCTCATTGGGACGCAGGATTGCGGATCTTTCGGTATCTGCAAAGTACAAAGGATCTAGGACACTTCTACACAGGAGGGGATGGAGTCAGACTCCAAGGTTGGAGTGACTCAAATTGGGGAGGAGATCCAGACACGAGGAGATCTACTTTAGGATACAGTTTTACCCTCGGCTGAGGAGCAGTTTCTTGGAGCAGTAAGAGGCAGCCAACTATTGCCCTATCTTTGACAGAGGCAAAGTATTGGGCTACTTGTGGTGCTGCTTGCGAGGTTGTGTGGTTGCGGAGGCTGCTAGGCAAGATTTGCATGCCCAAGCTCATTCCCAGGGGATGATGGTCTTTCTCCCGCCTTCTTTATTCTTTTTTGGGATCATATTGGAGATGCTATCACTGTTGCCCTTCAGGAAATGTGGCTATCAGGTATGATGCCGCCTTACCTCACACGGAGGGGCTGATTCACCTTATCCCCAAGAGTGGGGACAAGACTGACATTAAACAATGGAAGCCCATCACTCTCCTTGGATCTGCATATAAGATCTTCGCTAAATCCTTGAGTATAACGTTGCAGCCGATTTCCAAAGCACTATCCAGGATACACAAAATGGGTTCCTCCAAGGAAGGAGTATATTTGATAATATCTTTTCTTTCTGGGAAGTTGTCGAGTGGGCAAAGTCTAGTCAGCAGACTCTTGCCATTCTTTTGCTTGATTTTGAAAAAACTTATGACATAGTGGATTGGGATTTTTTGGAGGGCACTATGGCACATATGGGGTTTTCCCAAAACTGGATCAGAGGGGGTCCTGCCTATATAAGGAGGCTCATAGCACTGTCTTAGCTTGTGGGGGGCGCGGCGAGCGTTTTCAGATTTCCCGTTCGGTGAGGTAGGGTTGTCCCCTCGCCCCTTTACTGTACCTCATTGTAACTGAGGCTATGAGCAGTTTTCTTCGGGCTGCCCCTCGTGTTGTTGGTCTCAGGCTGCCTTTATGCACGGAGGAAGAGTTTTTGGACTCTAAGTTAGCAGATGATACGGCATTGTTCCTTGAGGCTTCACGTGCTTGTTTATGTGCTTTCCAGACAGCCTTGGAGGCCTTTTGTTTGGCAGCAGGAGCTACTATCAATTGGCATAAATCAGTTGGTTTTTGGATCAGTGATTCTCCTCTTGTAGATTGGGGTACAGATGTTGGTTTTACTTGGATTGAGAGAGGATGCTCTGCCAGATACCTTGGTTGTCAGGTGGGCGTTGACATCTCCCCTGCACAATAGTTTGCTCCAGTGCTCTTAAGCATTAAAAGCAAACTTCATCACTGGAGTAGGAGGAAGACTTGGACTCTAGAGCTTTGGTGGTTAACCAAGTTTTGCTAGCCACGTCTTGGTTTATTGCTTCGTGTTGGATTTTTCATAAGGGCTGCATTGGCCAGCTTCGTCGCCTTATTTGGAACTTTCTGTGGTCAAGGCTTGATGGAAATGCACACACCAAGGCCAGAGTTGCTTGGGAAACCATTATCAGGCCTAAGCAGGAAGGGGGATTGAATATCATTGACCCCGAGGTGCAATGTAAGGCTTTGCTTTGTAAGCTTGTTGTTAGGGGCTTTCTTCCAGGCACTGAGCCGCCATGGAAGGACTTTCTCATGCAGCAGATCACGAAGTGTGTCTCTGTTCGCGGAGGTGACGGGACTCTCAGCTCACGCTTTATTTTTTCAGATGCAGTTCACCACTCCCCTTCGTCCCCCCTGGTTAGGTCCCTCCTACAGGCCTAGGACTACCTGATGAGTTTTTTGGTACACATCCCCCTGCGTTCAGCGGAGGAAGCTAACCGGCAGCCTATTCTGTGGAATAATTTGATCTTAGATGTGTATGGTAGGCCTCTTGGGACAGCTATGCATATTCTCTGGGCTGGCTGGGAGACCCTTTGCCCCACAGTGCTGGCTTGGAAGAGGTTTCAAAGCCTTACCGAGGTGAAGAAATTGGATATCACGCAGCATTTGAGAGGTTCTAGCCGGAGGATTGCACAGATTGATGCAGCCATTCCCAACCATTGGATTACTGGATCTTTTTTGGAAGGTCGTCATCATTCTTGGTTTGGAGTTTTCTTTGGGACAGGTGTTCCTCTTCAGGTTATGGGTATCTCCTTGCCTAGGGAGGATGATGTACCGGTCTTTTTTTCTGTACAGGATGGATGGCAGCTAGCGAGATGTGATGTGCACGACCTTATTGAGGGCCCCCAGATTCGTCCAGTCAGAGTTGTTGGTAGGTTAGGGAAGCACGTCTTTGTTGACCACCCCCCCCTCCCCCCCCCCAAGGGATGATCACAGAGTGTTAGCCTTTGATTGTATGGTGGCTGTCCTATCAGACATTTGCCTTGGGACCCCGGTGAGTGGGAGTGGAAGGATGCTTGTAATCCTTTGAAAAGCATGCCTTTTTTTAGTTATAAGGTGCGGAATGCCAGACATCTTATCTTGGGACACATACAGAGTGTCCCTACTCTTAGACCCCATTGGGAGTCTTACGGCATTTTGATTGACATTCAGAGGGCATTTTGGCGGAGATTGTGGCACTCTTATAGGAAGCTACAGATTTCCTCCTTTATCTGGGTTTCCCTTCATGGTGGTCTGGCCACCAATCAGTGGAGGTTTGCTACTGGTGCTTGCCTAGCATGCCCTAGATGTGCAGGAGTTTCGGAGTGAGTTTACCATTGTTTATGGGAATGCAGGGAAGCACAGAGGGTTTGGTCTGCGATTGCACACCTCTTTGGTAGGATTAAGAGGGATGCTATCATTTCTTTCGGTTCTATCATTTGGTTGACACAGTTTGGGCCTCAGCTGAGGTTCGAGGGGACTGACAGGAGCTGGCCATTATGGTTAGGCAAGGAGTTGCTCGGCAGTGTTGTCTTCAGGATTTGCCACTTTCACACTTTGTCCCTCCGGCACATAGGTTAGACAGTTCTTGGGAGATTATTGCTAGCATCTCAACCTGGAATATCTGGAAGGCTAGATGCACTGAGGCCATTGAGGGTACTCCCGTTCTTGTTTCTCAGTGTCTTTGTAGGATTTGGAGTGATATTATTCACACCATTATGGCTACTTGGGCCAGAATCCAGGGATCTTCGAGGGCTGCGGAAAGGAAGCGCGCCCAGTTTATGAGAGAGTGGGACATTGGTATCTTTTTCACATCCTCTCATTCAGGACCCTATTGGCAGCACAGGGCTCTTGATTGGTTGAGATCTCCACCTTGCTTGGTGTGAAATCTCCATTTTGTAAAATTTTTCATACTTAATAGAAGTCTCCTTTTTGAAAAAAAAAAAGGACGATTTGAAGGCATTGATGAATAGCTTGGTTAAGCAATAAGCAATGAAGAAAGCTTTGATGAATAAACCATCTCAGCAACAAGCATTGTCCAAGTGATTTTGGATTATTCAAAACCTAGAAAGTGACATCCTATTCTTGGACATTGACAAGAACGTAAGTGTTGCTGTCACAAACCCCTATATTCTAGGGACATGCGGATGCGTGTCAGGCCTAGAAACATGCGGATGCATGTATGTATTATACCTGGGCATGTGTATGGATCATATGAGTGGATGCATATGAGTCCAAGGACATGGCAGGACATTTGTGGACTTTCGGGCGGTGCCCGTGTGGATTCCGGCCATGCACACATGGTGTGTTATGATGGCAGGCGGAATATTTTCAAGTACAAGAATGATGATAGGTGGTTCTCCAAGTTTACATGTGCACAATGCATAAATGATGCATGCCATAACTTTATTTTACTTTGTGTGACATTGTCTTGCTGCCTGGACAATGCTTGTTATTTTGGCTTGTGAAGTCCGAGGGACCGGGGACGCCCGGGCACCTTGTGGACACGTGTGTGCACTCCTGTTTGGGCCTAAAACTGTGGGCTTATGGGTTTTGCAGGTGGTAAGTGCGTCCACACTCAATTTACAGCTTATTTCATTTACTACTAAAGTTTATTGGTTTGCAGGTCCACACTCATTAATAAGTGGCCGGACAACTTATAATGCGTTCGCATTTGGTTGGACCAAAATTAATGAAGTCCGGACAACTTATGGCCATTTCCCATTTGGTTGGACCTAAACTTATACAAACAGGACAAATGGAGCACTATGGGCTGGACACCTACCTGGACACCTTATGGGGACACTTGTCAGCCTGTATGTGTACCCACCAAGCCCCTTAGGTGGCACTGGAGAAAGGCGCCTCCTTCAAGAGGCCTTTTGGGCTGTTTTATTCATTACTTAACACATTGGAGAGCTGGTTGGAGCTTTGGGAGTTGCTACAGGGCTTGTTGCTTGCTTCCCGGACTCACACAAGCTTGGATAATGATCCCCACACTCTTTTAAAGGGCTGGTTGGTAAATTTCAGATCTGTAATTTCTGGTTATTGCGAGTTTTGGGCTGGTTACAGGTGTCCAAAGTCAACTTGGACAGTACAGGACAGCTCTAGGGACCTCCACAGGGCTGTAGGACCCTTTACAGGTGGATTTCTCGCGATAGAAAGTTACTGTTTTGGACTGGTTATTGCACAAAACAGGCCGGACAGCAATGGAATATGTGAGCATGGATGTGTCTCAAGGATTCCTGGTATAACAGGTGCTTAGGGCAAACATTGGGGACATTTGCTCGCGGAGAAAACAGGTTTCTGGATCAGTTTCTCGTGTGGAAACAGGGCCTAAAGATCCATTTACATCTTGTGCAGGGCGGAGTACCTGTGAGGATTGTGATACTCTTGTGCAGGGCGGATGTACCTGTGAAGAGGCTTGTGCAGGGCGGATGTACCTGTGTGTAGGGCGGATGTACCTACAGATTCTCTTGTTTGAAATGTATTCATTCATGATGTATTTGGAAGAATCAGGTGTTGCAGGCTGGTGGTGAATCCCCAGGCACCCGTAATCTTGTACTTTGCAGACTCTTTTGGTAATATAACCTAAAGGGGGGGGGGGGGTCAGCCTATCATCGGCCCCTTTATGTGGTGTACTGTCATTTTCAGCTTTGTGGTTGTGATGCTCAAGTGTTAAGTGCTCAGAATCTTGTTCACATTTATACGATTCCAATACACGCGTCCGCCTCCCGTTACATTGGTATCAGAGCTCAGTTTTTCCCATCATTGGAAAACGGTCTGAGGCTTGGAATCATAAGTGGTGACCTGATTTGAGTGTCATGGACAGCCGCATTTCTGACAGTGTGGAGAACACACAGGACCGTGAATTTCATGGTATAAAGGATGCAAGAGATGCTGCAGGCAATGATGTCTATGGAGATGCAGGTACTCATGACACTATGCATTCTGATTTGGAATCTTTGAGGTGTCAAGTGCGACGCTATAGGGCTGAAACCGAAGAGCTTAGGTCATTGAAAAATGACCCGGATGTACAAAGGGTGTTGGCTGCGAAGGCAAAGGCTTCGGTCCATGAAGTCACTTTTGAAGCAATTGCAAAGGAAATGGATGTTGAGAAACCCCGAGAGCTTGCACTTGCATACCTAATGGTTAAGGGTGATGTATACACTGAAGCAGATGGTAGTTTGGCTTTCAAGAAGCCACCCCTCATGGCTGCCCGTGGTGATGCACATGATGCACAACAAGCAGAAAGAGCACAGCAAGTGCCAAATGCTGAAAGGACAAGAGTCCCTGGTGCTAGGCTTGATGCAGGTCAAGAGAAGAGTAAGGATGAGGGATCCTCTACTCATTCCCGCTTTGCTCCAAGAAGACATGTCCGTTCTCGTGTTGAGCTTTCCACTCATTTGGAGAGTGTGGCTCAAGAGAGAACGAAGAGGGATCGTGAATCTTCATCGCGGCATCATCATCATGCAGATGAACAGGATGTACATAGGGATGCATATAGAAGGAAGAAGCCTCGAGAGTTCAAGTCCGGTGACAAGGATGTAAAGTTTGAAAACTTTCAGGGACGGATGGACTCTACCAAAGCACTTGCTTTCATCAGACAGTTTGAGATAGCTTTTTGCAATGAAGACTTTTCAGAAAAGTCTATGCTCAGGCATGTGGGAATGCATCTCAAGGATACGGCAAGTGATTGGTGGCTTGCAAAAATACTTGATGGAAGTGCTGCCCCAACTTGGTCTTCTTTCAAAATTCAGTTTTATGATCAATTCTTACCACCAAACTTTGCAAAGGATGTACGCAAGGAGTGGGATTGGCTGTCCCAAGATGAGGGAGAGTCCGTTGCTTCATACATAGCAAAGTTTTGGAAAGTCCTTCTCAAGGTTACTCCCTTCATGAAGATTGGAGAGGACCAGAAGAAGAGAAAGTTTGAATCGGGGCTCCATCACATCATCCAACAAAGCTTGGGAGTGTACCCAAATAAGACCATACAAGAGCTTATACACTCAGCCATGATTGCGGAGAACTTGCACATAAAAGCACCCACAAATAAGCCATTTGTAGGTCAAAACAAGAGCAAATTCAGGGCTGGTTATGACCAGAAAAAGGGTGGACAGCCACCTAAGAATGCTCCCAAAGATGGCCGAGATGCAAAGGATGACTCCGAAAAGAAGCTGGGGGGGTAAACGCCACAATTTTGGGCTCTCAAAACAGCAATTGGAAGAGTTGAGGAAGGCTGGAAAATGCTTTAAGTGTGGCAGTAAAGATCATATATATCCTAAATGCCCACAGAATCCTAAGAATGTTGAGCCTAATGTGCAAAAGCCTCTTGTGAATGTTGTACCCGATGTGCAGGGTAATACAGGGCATGAGCCCAAGAGTAGAGTCATATGCAAGGCTTGGGGCAAATTGAAGGATCAGCCCGCTTTGTTTCTTTTTGATGATGCTTCCACAGATAACTTTATATCCGTACAGATGGCTGCCGCCATAGGTCTCAATGTGGAAGACATGGGAATGCAAATGAATGCAGATGCCGCCTTTGAGGGCAAACAGGTTGATGTAGCTCCGGTCATTGGTAAGCTCCGTCTACAAATACAGGACTACCTCGACTATGAGAGCTTTCTAGTGGCTCCTCTTACAGGTTGTGATGTTTTGTTGGGGATGCCTTGGCATCACCGTTTAGAGCCTGTTAAGGCTTACAAAGAGAAGAAAATCAGCTTTGTACATAGAGGCCGTGAGCACTCTATAGATGCTGGTACTACTGGAAGTACCATACCTCTTGTAAGCCATGTACAAATTAATAAGGCAATAAAGAAATCAGCTTGTTCTTACTTGGTTTTTGTACGTGATACCATTGAACATTCTAGTGTTGATGTTAGTACATTAGATCAAGACAAGCTTAACTTTTTGAATGAGTTCAAAGATTGTTTTGCAAATGCTTTGCCAGTAAGGTTGCCACCAGAGAGGCCGGAAGATCATTGCATAGATCTAATTCCCGGTAGCTCTCCACCTAATAGGCCACCATACAGGGTGAGTGCTAGTCAACAAGAAGAGATTATGGCACAGGTGAATAAACTTTTGGAAAAGGGTTTGATTCGACCTAGTTCCTCGCCATATTGCTCGCCGGTACTTCTTGTTCAAAAGAAGGATGGTACTTACAGGATGTGTGTGGATTACCGTGCCCTCAATAAGATAACCATCAAGAATCGGTTTCCGATTCCGCGCATTGATGACATCTTGGACAAGCTTGAAGGTTCGGCATGTTTCAGCCGAATAGACCTCAAGAGTGGGTATCATCAAGTGAGAGTGGCACCTCAAGATGTACACAAGACTGCATTTAGGACAGCCTTTGGTCTTTATGAGTTTTTGGTGGTGCCTTTTGGCCTTACAAATGCACCCGCTACCTTCAACAGGATGATGGACAGGGTGTTCAGAAAACATAGAAAGTTCACAGGTATATTCTTTGATGACATTATTGTATTCTCAAAGAATGAAGCCCAACATCGCGAGCACCTGGCTATTGTGTTTAAAGAACTTAAGGAAAATCAGCTCTACATAAATGCAAAAAAGAGTGAATTCTTCCTCCCAGAGATTCACTATCTTGGTCACATTGTATCAAAGGATGGTGTGCGCATGGATCCCGCAAAGATACAATGAAGTGAGGAGCTTCCTTGGTTTATGTGCTTACTACAGGAGGTTCGTCAAGCATTTTGCTTTCATTGCCGCTCCGTTACATAATTTAACGAAGAAGAAAGCAATCTTTAAATGGACACAAGAAGAGAGAGATGCCTTTCAAAAGTTAAAGAGTGCAATCATCTCGGGACCAGTACTCATTATTCCGGATTTGCACAAACCTTTTGTGGTAGAATGTGATGCATGTGGGGACTGCATAGGGGCTGTTTTGAACCAAGAAGGACATGCCATTGCCTATGAGAGCAGACGCTTGCAACATGCAGAGCTTCACTTACAGGTTTATGAGAAGGAGTTGTTGGCTGTAATTCATGCCCTTACTATTTGGAAACACTATCTTTTAGGGGCTGATTTTATGGTCAAAACTGATCATCAAAGTTTGAGATACTTTTTGACTCAAAGTAAGCTCTCAGAGAAGCATATGAGATGGGCAAATTTCCTCTCAATGTTTCATTTTCAGATTTTACACACTCCAGGGAAAAAGAATGTGGTGGCGGATGCCTTATCTAGACGACCACAGGTTCATGCTATTACAGTTGCATACTATGAGGACTTATCGGATATGCGTAATACTTATCATCTGGATGAGGATTTTGCACATGTATGGGCTGATTTGCAAGAGGGTATTGCTGTCTCATCTTATGTCATAAGAGATGGATATCTCATGATGCAAAATCATATGTGTGTGGTAAAGAACCTTCGCCATAAGGTTATGGATGAGTGTCATGCTCCTCCATATGCAGGTCATAGAGGCATTTTGGCCACAGCACAAGCTTTGGAGAGGTATTTCTTTTGGCCACATATTCGCAAGGATATTGAAGCATATGTACGTGAATGTATGGTGTGTCAAAAGGTCAAGTTTGACCGACATAAAGCACCTGGATTGCTTCAGCCTTTGCCTATACCAAATGAACCATGCGAAAGCATTGCTATGGATTTCATTATGGATTTGCCAAGGATGCCACAGGGAAATGATGCTATTTGGACCATTATTGATAGGTTTAGCAAGCAGGCACATTTCATTCCCGTGCGCAAGACAATAAAGCCAGATCATATGGCTAGGATGTTTTTGGCACAGATATTCAAACACCATGGCATGCCTAAATCTATTGTGGGGGATAGAGATCCTAGAACCACAAGCTTATTTTGGCGCGCATTGTTTGACAATATGGGTACAAAGCTGAACTTCTCATCAGCCTACCATCCACAGACAGATGGGCAAAGTGAAATAGCAAATTCAGCCGTCCTCGACTTGCTGAAGTATTTACCACTTGTGGAGTTTGCCTACAACAATACGGTACATACTTCTACGGGCAAGGCGCCCTTTGAGATTATCTATGGCAAGGTGGTACTACCACCCATCCTTCGTACAAAGGATGAGATTTTTGCAGCAGATGAGTATGTCAGAAACTTGGATACTGCGTTTGCACAGGTACGGACAGCCATAGAGAGGTCTCAAACCAAGATTAAAAAGGCAGCTGATAAGCATAGAAGGGATGTACAATTCAAACAAGGTGATTGGGTCTTGCTGAAATTTGAAAAGGCACGCCTTCGGAAGAGGCTAGGGAAAGAGGGAAAGTACCCTAAACTTTCCAACAGGTACTATGGACCTTTTCAGATCTTGGAGAAGATCAATGATGTTGCATTTCGGCTTGTACTCCCAGGTCATTGGAACATGCATAATGCTTTTCATGTGAGCCTATTGAGGCCTTATGTGGGACCGACACCGTTTGAGCCAGTTTTGGAAGACCCACCCGAGGTGGATGAGCTGGAAGAGATTCTTCAACCTGAACAGATTGTTTTTCACAAGGAACGAAAGCTTGCGGGAGGCAAACTTGTTCGTAGGTACCTTGTGAGTTCAAGAATTATTCAGCTTTGGATGCAAAATGGATGGATGAGGCCTACTTCGAGGAGTACCGAGATCTTTTGAAGGCCTATCTGGAGGCTTCTCAGTTGCGGTCAACTGATTAGAAGCCGGGGGGATGTCACAAACCCCTATATTCTAGGGACATGCGGATGCGTGTCAGGCCTAGAAACATGCGGATGCATGTATGTATTATACCTGGGCATGTGTATGGATCATATGAGTGGATGCATATGAGTCCAAGGACATGGCAGGACATTTGTGGACTTTCGGGCGGTGCCCGTGTGGATTCCGGCCATGCACACATGGTGTGTTATGATGGCAGGCGGAATATTTTCAAGTACAAGAATGATGATAGGTGGTTCTCCAAGTTTACATGTGCACAATGCATAAATGATGCATGCCATAACTTTATTTTACTTTGTGTGACATTGTCTTGCTGCCTGGACAATGCTTGTTATTTTGGCTTGTGAAGTCCGAGGGACCGGGGACGCCCGGGCACCTTGTGGACACGTGTGTGCACTCCTGTTTGGGCCTAAAACTGTGGGCTTATGGGTTTTGCAGGTGGTAAGTGCGTCCACACTCAATTTACAGCTTATTTCATTTACTACTAAAGTTTATTGGTTTGCAGGTCCACACTCATTAATAAGTGGCCGGACAACTTATAATGCCTTCGCATTTGGTTGGACCAAAATTAATGAAGTCCGGACAACTTATGGCCATTTCCCATTTGGTTGGACCTAAACTTATACAAACAGGACAAATGGAGCACTATGGGCTGGACACCTACCTGGACACCTTATGGGGACACTTGTCAGCCTGTATGTGTACCCACCAAGCCCCTTAGGTGGCACTGGAGAAAGGCGCCTCCTTCAAGAGGCCTTTTGGGCTGTTTTATTCATTACTTAACACATTGGAGAGCTGGTTGGAGCTTTGGGAGTTGCTACTACAGGGCTGGTTGCTTGCTTTCCGGACTCACACAAGCTTGGATAATGATCCCCACACTCTTCTAAAGGGCTGGTTGGTAAATTTCAGACCTGTAATTTCTGGTTATTGCGAGTTTTGGGCTGGTTACAGGTGTCCAAAGTCAACTTGGACAGTACAGGACAGCTCTAGGGACCTCCACAGGGCTGTAGGACCCTTTACAGGTGGATTTCTCGCGATAGAAAGTTGCTGTTTTGGATTGGTTATTGCACAAAACAGGCCGGACAACAATGGAATATGTGAGCATGGATGTGTCTCAAGGATTCCTGGTATAACAGGTGCTTAGGGCAAGCATTGGGGACACTTGCTCACGGAGAAAACAGGTTTCTGGATCAGTTTCTCGCGTGGAAACAGGGCCTAAAGATCCATTTACATCTTGTGCAGGGCGGAGTACTTGTGAGGATTGTGATACTCTTGTGTAGGCGGATGTACCTGTGAAGAGGCTTGTGCAGGGCGGATGTACCTGTGTGTAGGGCGGATGTATTCATTCATGATGTATTTGGAAGAATCAGGTGCAGGCTGGTGGTGAATCCCCAGGCACCCGTAATCTTGTACTTTGCAGACTCTTTTGGTAATATAACCTAAAGGGGGGGGGGGTCAGCCTATCATCGGCCCCTTTATGTGGTGTACTGTCATTTTCAGCTTTGTGGTTGTGATGCTCAAGTGTTAAGTGCTCAGAATCTTGTTCACATTTATACGATTCCAATACACGCGTCCGCCTCCCGTTGCAGTTGCTATGTGAAGCTCAGGTTCACACTAGATGACAGGCTCCGAAGAAAGAGTGCAAAATGAACGGCTAGGAGGCAGCCAAGAGGAAGAGCTCGTTTTAGAAACAAAAGAGACCGATGATGCTGCATTCCAAACACCTGGAAAGGCCAAATCCCCTAAAAAATTCTATGTACGGAAAAAAAGGGAATGGACACCCTCCTCGGGGGTAAAAAGACTTGAGAAAATATCCAAAAAGATCGATGAGGCAGCATATTATAAGATGCACAAATTGGTGAGGATTAAGATATGCCTCTTTCGGGAAGAAATTATGCAAGAAATGCAAATGAAGACAAATGCAATGATGGAGAAACAATTGGCTGAGATGTATGCAAACATGTACGCAAAGATGAAAGGCGAGATGCAAGCCTACGTGAGAGCTGAATTGTAGGCTGCACAATGTCAGAATACGCAGCGGAGATGATAACCAAATCTGAGAACACTAGAGCAAGTAGAGTGCAGAAAATAGACAGCACAAGAGAAGGAGAGAGAGAGGCGTACTCTGCTCTATATACACAAGATCCCAGAATGATACAAGATGAAATGGCAAGGGGTGTGGGGGTCCATTATATATGGACCCGAGGCAGCAGTCGGCCTGCTCCAGAGGCAGCCGACAGGGTCCAGTTCTCCACGACCAGCTACAAGGGCCAATCGGCCAGCACAACCTGAGTCAGGTACAATTGGCGAGAGGAAAAAGCGCCTGCCATCTCACGACTACCCCCCCAAGCCATAGATAAATGGAAAAAATATGGGGAAAAATACGGGGAGTGAGGAAAAATGACCAAAGCACCTACAAGGGCGGGCACACCCACAACAGAGGCCTTGGTGTCTCAGTAAAGATAGGAGATGACTTCTAACACCCCCTCTCAGCTCCTGGCTGTGAAACCAACCCCAGGGAGCTGGAGTGCCGCCTGAGCATAGCCTGAGGTAGAGACTTCGTGAAGAGGTCCGCCGCAATGTCCTCTGTCAAACAATAAAGTAGCAAGATGTCACCAGCCAGGATCTTCTCACGTACAAAGTGATACTGTATCTCTATGTGCTTGGTCCGGGCATAGAAGACCGGGTTCCGAGCAATAGCTATACAACTCTGGTTATCACACTGGATGACCTTGGAAACCACTCCTAGACTTTCTGCCGTGCCAAATCTCTCGGAGGAGAGGGCACCTCTGCAGTCAACAAAAAAATCTAAAGCAATACCCCTTACCTTGTTAGGCTCAATCTGAACCTCACCCTGTGAATCGTGGAA
The DNA here is from genome assembly GCF_041138505.1 of Cibotium barometz. Taxonomy (NCBI): domain Eukaryota; kingdom Viridiplantae; phylum Streptophyta; class Polypodiopsida; order Cyatheales; family Cibotiaceae; genus Cibotium; species Cibotium barometz. The sequence goes on along the minus strand of NC_141062.1, from coordinate 1,301,522 downwards.
ATACCTCACAGAATCCCTGCTATGGGAAGGCCTGTGTGCTGAAAAAAACTCTTTGTTGCATCTGCCACCCATCTGAGTCCAAAAAGCCTCGTTCGCATGAAACGCGAACTCAGCCCTCTTGTCCATGGCCAACTGTAGCTCTGCTCTAATTGTGGTCAAGAGGTCTGTAATCCAAGACGCATGTGGATGCTTTTCATGTTCCCTCTGAAGAGCAGCAATACTACGCCTGATAGCTCTCTCCTTGTCCAGAGCCTCCTTCTTCTTAGACAAGGCAGCGCTATGATAATGATGGCTGGTCCTCTCAAGAGCTAGTGCAATATTATGACGAGGATTAGGACCATCACAAGATCTCCATATCTCTGTGATCTCAAGGGAGATGTCAGCATCTAGATAAAGAGAGTCAGGGATATGGACACGGGGAGAGGCCGAGCGAGCCCTAGGCTTCTTGAGACACAAAACGACGAGGCAATGATCGGATTTGGTGGTGCCAAGCATAATAGCAATGGTGCCTCCTCTGTCCAGGGACCAATCATCCACATAAAATCTGTCCAGATGTGCAAAGATGCTCTCAACCCCACTCTTGCGGTTATGCCAAGAGAAAGATAAGGAATTTGGCCTTCTCTGGAAGTCATCCTCAGTCCAGCAATCCCTGCCAAAGAAAGAGAGCGTGAACCTCTCCCATGAGGCTCGCTCCAAAGGGTGTAGACCCCCTTCACGTCCACCCTACTGGTCAGAAGGTTGCTCAACTATATTGAAGTCTCCTCCCACTATCCAATGATCAACTTGGGGAATGACATTTGTAACGGTGTCCCAAAAGGCCACCCTTTCACCTCTCACATTAGGTGCATAAATATTCAAGATTCCCAATTTCTGACCTCTAGTAGGGATGATAACACCGTGCCCAATAACATGAGGCATAACAGATACTGCCACTGAAATGGAAACACCCCCTCTAGTCCCAACAGCCGAGGACCAGAAGGTGTGGCCAGAAAGCATCTTACCAGTTTTGCCACACTGAGATCTATCCAATTTGTGTTCCTGCAACAAAAGTATATCCATAGACCCTCCTGTAACAGCAGGGTGAAGCTGGTCCTTCAGAAGGCGCTTCCTACCACGGGTGGGAAGCCCTCCAAGGCCCTGAACATTCCATGAGACGATTCTCATGGAAGAGAAGACGATGGGCAGCCTGAGGACGCCTCTCATAATGCTGGAGAACGGGATAATCCATGGGGCAAAGTCCACTGACATGCCCTTGTCCGGGGCCCTGCACAGTACCTGCATATATACGAGAAACCTGTGCGCCCTGCGGGGCATCAAGGGCAATGGCATCATGCTGAGAATCCTGCAATACATGATCCCCACTGCGCTGAGCATCCTGCATATCGCCCCCTCCAAGTAGAGAGGACTCAACAAAATCATCCTGATATCTGAGATATCATCTCCCTGCAAAGAAGCATGAGCTGATACATCCCTCTGCCTAGAAACATCATCTATCTGAGGTGCAAGATCCGAGGTCTTCCCATCAATCGCACCAAGGGGGGCGGGCTTGAGGGACAGCTCGCCACACCTGGTGGATTGTAGGACAGGAAGGATCCAAGGGAGGTGGCGCCTGCTGAGAAGCACGCTTGCGAGGCCTCCTGCGACCCCGAGCCCGAGGGCAATCTCGAGCAAAGTGACATTGTTGGTGACAAACCCGGCATGCGCGAGAAAGACTTGGGAATCTGAGAGTAATCGGGAAACGGTTCCAGTCTTCCTCAACAGGGTCAAAATAGCTAGAGTACGGAAGAAAAGAAACCTTCCTCGGGCCCAATGGCAAAGGGCTGCCCTTCAAAACCTCTGAGGTTGCATCCTCGGAATCAAAATCCACTTGGAAGAAAGCTCTTCAAAGCAACCCGACATCTCGAAAGTGTAGAGCGAGGTCGGAAGGCAGAGCCGCCATGACCCAATCCCGAGCCTGGAGACGGGAAGGGTGAGATCCAAAGATTCTGGCAATGAGGGTCGTTTTTGTAGGCATATGCTCACTTATGGTAGTGCTATGTGTGAACAGGGCTTAACCAAGGGCACTTTTTCCCATGTGGTTTTTTCCCTTGGATATCAAGTGTGAAAGGACACTCTACCTATAATATTTTGTACTTCTATATAATATATGGATGTGGCACACATGCAAGGGTTGACTTGCATTTTGTGGCTACCACACTTTTGGCTCTCTCTCTCTCCCTCTCATTTTCTATGTGTGAGCTTCTCTATCCTGCACCTAACCATGTGCAGGTTTGTGTGTGTAAGTGTGCGAGTCCAACACCAACAATTGGTATCAGAGCTTCAGTCCAGGGCCTGCAGCTGACTGTCGATTTCCGTCGGCGAATTTCTGTCGAAAACGCAGATTCGGTCCGTCGCCTGGTTTTCGCCACCCAGCCAACCACTGCCGCTGCCCAGCCCGGCCGGCTTCGTTAGTGGCCAGCTCTCCGTCGCCGCCCAGCCCGACCGGCTTCGTTACTGGCTAGCTCTCCACCGCCGCCGCCGGCTCCGCCTAGCTCTTTCAGCTGCGCGAGTGCGCAGGCAGCCACCTCCGCCCAGCTCCTTCGGCGGCGCGACTGCGCAGGCAGCCACCTCCGCCCAACACGGCTGCCCCTCCCGGCACCTCCGCCCCGCTCGGCCAGCACCTCCAAAGCTGGCATCAGGCCACCATTGGCAGTCCACCTCAACCTGCGCTGGTAGTCCACCTCAACCTTCGCTTGCCTACCCCGACACCTACACCTGGACTGACACCTGCAATACAAGTCTCTGCCATCCGTACTGCACTCGCCTGCATGTACTTTTCATGTGAGTAAAAATATGCATTGAAACATACAAATTTTGCAGACACTTCTGTGCAGGTCAGATTCAAAGAAACATTGAAGGTGGTACAAGGTTCAGGCAATTTGGGGGATTTCTCAATTTGAGGCCAAATTGAAAAATTTTCATGTTGCTTTGCTTGCAATTTGGGGGTTTTCCAAATTGAGGTCAAAATCAGCAAATTGAGCCTCTTTCAGTTGCAAAAATTTGGGGCTTTTGTGAAAATTGGCCAATTAAATGCACATTGAAGCGATTGGAGTGCATAAAATTTGGGGCTTTTCAGATTGGAGCATGTAATTGGGCATTACAGCTGTGATTTGTCGCGTATGTATACACATTGTGTGTAATTGGACAATTTGGTGCAGGTTTACACTTGCTTCAGTTTGCAGGCAAACATTTGCACATGACATTTGGTTGCCTGGCAGTGCACATTGGTGCTTGGTTTGCTTGCAGGTATATTTTGTTGACATGGCTCAAAATGCTACAGATGTATTTGGTGTGCTCACCCAGGAGGACAAGTGGGATGGATCTAACTATTCCCTCTGGAGTTTCATGATCCGTAATTTGCTGGTAGCCAAAGGGCTTTGGGACATCGTGTGTGGTGATGACACACGCCCAGTTACCATACAGCCAGCCACGCCTCAAAGGGGAGGTGCTCAAAGAGCTCCTGATATAGAACCTGCTCCCACACGAGTAGAAGAGATGGGACTCTAGAGATGCACAGGCCATGTCATTGATAGCCCTTTCAGTGAAAAGGACTATTATTCCGCACATTCGTTCTTGCAAGACATCGAAGCTTGCATGGGACACATTGGAAGCAATGTATCAGGTACGCAACGAGGCAAGAGTTGCCTACTTGAACAGGCAATTGGATCTTCTTTCTATGGATGAGGGTGATTCCATGGCAGATCATCTCACCAAAGTGAAAGATTTGCAGGAACAATTGCTCAACATTGATGAGGTTATCCCAGAGAGACAGCTGGTCACCAACACTCTTCATTCTTTACCACCTTCCTACTTGGGCTTTCACACCTATCTCAACCTCTCAATGAGAGGAGGTGGTGATCCGGTCACTTTTTTGAGGAGCTGGTGGGTTTACTCTTGCAAGAAGAGCAAACAAGAGCAAACTTAGCGAGCAACCGTGGTGGAGACAAGGCATTTACAACCAAGGATAAGGGTAAAGCAAAGAGCTTTAAGCATGGGGGACAACAGTCTAGCAAGGCTGGTCATGGACAGCCCTCTTCTGGTGGTGAAAAGTCTGACAAAGGGGATGCAAACAAGCCCAAAAAGAAGGGCAAATGTCACTACTGCTATAAGCCTGGACACTACATCAGTGAATGTAGGAAGCGGATTGCAAAAGAGAAAAGGAAAGAAGCAGGCAATGCAGTAGCAGACTCTTCTGATGACAAAGCATAGCAATCAGCTAATGTAATCCAGGAAGAGTACACTTTTTTGGTTACATGATCTAGTGGCACACCAAGTGCTTCAGACAATGATATGTCTTGCATTGCATCTAACAGACAGGATGGATCATGGTATTTTGATAGTGGTGCTTGGAGCCACATCACTTCATGCAAAGATGTATTTCAGCACTTGGTTTATGCTTCAAATGGCCGCACTGTATCATGTGCACATCATACCACATATCCAATAAAGGGAATTGGCAATGTCATACTTATTGCAGCCAATGGTGCCAATATATGTATGAAAAATGTATTGTATGTTCCAGGGATAAAGAAAAATCTGCTCTCCGTCTCAGCCATAAACGACCAAGGTTTAAAGGTTGAATTTGAAGATGGGAAGTGTTTGGTAAAAGACCCATCAAAGGGTTATGAAATAGTCACTTCTGGAACACGATACAAAGGCTTGTATAAGCTGGACAGCTAATGACAAGCGTACTTATGATGCAAATATAGTGGCTGCCCACACTCCTGCTATGCATCATGCAAAGCTATGGCATGCTCATTTTGGGCATGTAAATTTTCAAAGTTTGATGCTTTTGCAGAAGCATCATATGGTTGATAATATGCCGCCTCTTGAGTCTCCACCAAGACATGTATGTGAGGGGTGTATTTTGGGAAAGATGCAACGAAAACCATTCCCCAAATATGGAGCTGTTAGAGCTGAAAGTAAATTACAGCTCATACATAGTGATGTATGTGGTCCAATCCTGCGGACGTTGAACAGGTGTCCAACAAAAGCTTTGAAAACCATAACACCATTTGAGGCTTGGTATAGCCGAAAGCCAACAGTGGATTATATGCGTACATTTGGGTGTTTGGCATATGCACATGTGCCAGAACAACTCCGAACAAAGCTAGATGACAAAGCAATGAAATGAATTTTTGTGGGCTACAGCAATGAGAGCAAAGGATACCGTCTTTATAATCCAACAACACGAAGGATTTTTGTCAGTAGAGATGTGGTATTTGCTGAAAATTCAGAACAGCCCATGTACAGCTTGTATAAAAGTAATGATACAGGCATACAGGACATGTTTGATGGACTATTACCCATTGCAATAAGGGGGGATTCAGATCAGCCAGCCCCTACACAAGAAAATCCTTATGTAGAACATGTGGAACAGCCAGCCATTCAGCCCCCTTCTATGGAAGAAGTGGAAGATCTTGTCAAGGAAGAGCAAACAGCCATAGACACAGCCAAGTCAGTGCCAAGATGGTTGCTGAAAACTTTGCAAGAAAGCAAACTTGCAGCTCCACTCACAGGTAGAACAAGGGCTAGTTCTAGCCGTGCATTGAATATACATCGTGGGGAGTCTCCATTAGCCATGGGTGGTCTCTTTGATTCAGAGAAGAGCCTTCTTCTTATGAAGAAGCACATGAGAATGAACATTGGGTGCAAGCTATGCAAGCTGAAATCTCTTCTATCATGAAGAACAATACTTGGGATCTTGTGGAATTGCCTAAAGGCAAGCATGTCATTGGAACAAAGTGGGTGTACAAAGTCAAAAGAAAGTCTGATGGTACTATTGACAGGTACAAAGCAAGACTTGTGGCTAAAGGCTACTCCCAAAAAAAGGGGATGGATTATGAAGAGACTTTTGCTCCTACTTCGAGGATGCCCACAATAAGATCAGTGATTGCATTGGCTGCACATAAAGGATGGAAAGTGCATCAATTGGACATCAAAACTGCATTCTTAAATGGTGATTTACAGGAGGAAGTATATGTAAATCAGCCCATTGGTTTTGTAGTTCCTGGTGAGGAACATAAAGTATGCAGGTTACACAAAGCATTGTATGGGTTAAAGCAAGCCCCAAGAGCTTGGTATGATAAAATACATGCTCATCTAACCAGCCAAGGTTATGTGAATAGTCCAGCTGAAAGCACATTGTATGTGAAGAAATACTCCTTCAGATATAAAGCAGCCAATTGATCCATACAAACAAGGTGTAATCCATTCAAAGTCAGAAAATCCCACAATAGCTAATGAATCTTTCAACTGTCTAAGATGCAGAGAAGCACAAAATTTCGTGTGAGCATACTTACAGTTATCTCAATGGGTCTATCTCAAAGGACAAGCTGAGCACCTACTTCCTCTGATATTCTACGTGCAGCTCGAAACTGCAGTCATCAATCAAATCTAAAAAACTACATAATGTGTAAATAAAACGTACTTTGACAAAATCAGACTGAAGAATCTCACCTCTTCACCAGTTGCCACTCCAGCAGCACAAGATAACTTCTTTGATACGAAAGCCAGTATCAACCAAAGAGCCAAAGCTGATTGACTGCCTATTCACATCAATCCACAGTAAACAGGTACAGCATCTGCATAAGCAAAAAGTTCATGTGTTGAAGTGTGGAACGCCAAATGTTTGTGCATGGATTCATATGTTGAAGTGAGCAGCTTCATTTCAGCACCTTATACATCAAAACAACATACTAAGCTGTCTCCTCCTTACCAAGCTTGACGCTGTGGCTAACAGCTGCACCAAAGCTCTTCACCAGTCATTGACATCAGGTTTGACTCTGACTTTCCAACATCACCTTTGGCAAGGGCTCCAGACGTTTCATACATGATTCCGACCCTGAAATCCAGAAAAATGTTGCAGCTCCATGTATGTACCTAGATGAATCTGAGGACATGTTCAAACTCATGAGATAAAATAGTAATCATCCACTAGATTATAAACCATCAGCTCCATCAAGCACTGTAGGGACCAGCTAGTATGACTTACCCACTAATGTCATCAACCTCCAATAGTGGGTGTAGAACTTTATGAGCACGCATACACCCCGCACACCCATACACTCAAGGCTCAAGCATACATTTATACAAAGCTTTCATCCAAGTTGTGATAGTTTATGGAGCACAAAATATTATTTCCATTTAGGCTCCCCCCCCCCCCCAAAAAAAAGAGAGAAAAAACGCATTCCAAAATTAAGGATCGTTGATAGGTGTACACACCACTAAAGATAAGAGGCTGGATATGCACTACAAAAGATAAATCATTACGTGATTCCTGTCAAGCCCGCAAGATTGTGACGCTCCTTAAAAACAATCACGGAATCAAACTTATCACAAAATAATCATGACGACCACTAATTTAACGATGATCCAAGCTTGATTTCCTAGAATTCTGTAGAATAAGCCTTTTGGACCTAGCTGCTTGTGTCATAGATGGTGCATTGAAGAATCTCATTCAATAAGATCCTAAGTGCACCCAATGGTCACATGGGAAAAAAAGGGGATCTAAAGAAACACTAAAATAAAAAGGTAATGCAGAGCCAGTGCTTAAACTGTAACAAAAATGTAATCACAATAATTGGACTTGCTTAGACCTAGATGCTTGTGTGATAGATAGTGAATTGAAGAATCGCATTCAATAAGATCCTAAGTACAACCAATGATCACATGGGAAAAAAGCAAAAATTAAAGAAACACTATAATAAAAAGGTAATGCAAAGCCAGTGATTAAACTAGAACAAAGATGTGATCACAATAATTGGTAAGTTTTGAGGCACAAGAAAAGACTTCATGTAGATTTCATAGAGTGAATACTTTTCAAGCTTGAACCAGCATTTGTGTAATATGCAACAAACATAAGACTAGAATTAAGCCAACTTACAAATTGAGAAACGTTTTAAAATAGCTAAGCATCTATTTTGATGAAAAATAAATTTGGGTTGAAAACAAAATACAAAAAAGAAAAAACCCAAAAAGGAAATGAAATTTATGAAACCTTATATTATTAACTTAACAAAGAAACTTGCATTCCTTTCGAAAGGAGAAAGAAATAAACTTATAGCAATGAGAGGATTCTTTTCATAGAAACCTCACACGCATCAAAATTAAAATCAAGTTTCTAATTGAAAGCAACATTTATGGCAAAATTTGTGAATGAATTAATTGATTGATTTCACGTGGATCATTGAAAGACATGATTTTACTTTGGCGTCACTACAAATGAGCTAATGGACCTTAGTTAAACAAAGGTCAAGGCTTCAAGTGATAAATACCAATAATGATTCATTAATTTGCTCAGTGAATTGAGTAATTAATTGATTAATTAATGTAGCTTGTCTTGCCAAATGGACATTCAAGGAGATAAGAGCCATGTATTATATCATGTGTGTGTATCTAGACCATAAGAGTTCTAGTGCAATCAATGGCGACTAATTATAATAGGCAAAAGAACAATAAATTGTAAGATTATAAGGGTTCAATTACATACAATTGGGGAGTGTGGCTCCCAACCAAAGGGAGGCCACTACCACCCAAGAGATAGCCTCAACCAATGAGAGGCTACATGCCACCCATGAGGGTGAACCTAATTTCTCCTCTTCTATTAAAGGAGAGAACAGAAGCTCATCCAATGGGTTGCTCCTGCCTTGTCCTCTCATTTCCCTCCTACAACTAGTATCAAGAATTGGTAGTTGTCATGTGAATAAAACTTCCTACTATGAATATGTACATAATAAGATCCTCCACTAGCTCACCCGAGTCTATACTCAACTTGGTTGTACATGCAGCGGTTATAATCATATGATACACAGCAAGACCTTGACGCAATCAATAAGATTATTGATGCGAGAGACGAGACCAAGCTTGAGTGGTACAGCTGCAGCCAGAATGTGTGACCCAATGCGCCCCAAATACCTATGCGAGGCTGGAACCTGGGGCATCTGCTGTCGACGAAATGCAGGTATTTGCTGTGAATGAGTGACTGTGTGTGAGAGAGATAGAATGCTGATTCGAGCTCTGAAGTCGATCTGCTTGCTGCTGTCATAAATGCGGCAATGTATGTTGTACTTCTGTCCCAAAGGATGATCTACTGCAGATATGAGGCCCCAAGGTATGATGAGGACAAGGGTTTGCTGCAGCAGGACGAGGCAATGCACCCGATGAGGATGTGTGGAACCAGGAGCAGCAGGCTGTAAAAGATGCATGGGAACAGAGGAGGAACTGAAGGCTAGAGCTGAAGAGCTGGATGAATGAAAGTGGGGGAGGGCCTGGTTATATAGGAGTGGGCTGCCAAGACGGGGTCAGCCAAGTTGTCTGCCCAATGGTCAGCCAATTGGCCAACTACTGTTTTGGCTCCTCTTTTGGGCTCAATTGGTATCCCTAAATCTGCCCTGAAGTGCCCCATCTATGGCATCTTTTGATCCCTCATGTGACACACGTTAAATGATGTATTTTAATATCTTTTTCTACATTGACTTCTGTCCTAGGATGACTCGTCTCCTACTGATACATGCAAGGAGCTTGGACCGATGCTAACAACCCTAAACGAACTGTAGACAAGACTAGATAGCAACCAAGAGATAGGAGAGAGAGAGAGAGAGAGAGAGAGAGAGAGAGAAAAGAAGATAGTAGATCTGACACCAAACATGCAAGAGGATAGGAAGTGCAAATGCTATATGATAACTGAATATGCTGAGTACAAACAGATCTGGAATCAAATCTGCAATAAAGACTGCAATAGATGCTGTTGCAAATGATGAGGAATCCGTCTCTGAAGCTGGGCTTGATGAGCACTGATAAGCCTCCAAATCGGCTCCTGTGATGACTGGTTGGAACCAGGCGAATCCTCTCTGATGAAGCACTGAGCTTCTGGCTGCAAAATTGAGGGAAAAAACTGCTCCTAATCTGGTCCTAAAGCGTGGCCAAGATCTGCCCTGAAACTGCCTTGAAGGATGCTGAACTGAGCTGCAAACTGAGTGCCCAAAACTGAGTGCAAGGCTGGCCTTTTATAATCCTTTGTCTGCCCAAAAGCTCCTGTTAGTCTGTCCAAGAGAGCCCAAAAGGGGTCTCCCCTGTTTATGGCCGACCAACCCCAACTAAGCCAACGATCTAGTCAGCCAGTTGGCTCCTCCAACTTGGTTCCCATGTTCTTTGCCACATGCTTGTCCATGGGCGAAATTGAATTTCACAGAGAAAAAAGTGAAAAAGGGGGGGGGGGGGGAAATCAAAGCATGAAAAGTGAAACTAACTTTGTTGCTACGTGGATACCTTGCAACACTTTGCCCTGGCGACAACCTGCTCCAAGGGCTTGCGAGACTGTGGGGAATCCTGACAAATTGCTGCAAACTCTCACACTGACAACTTTTCAGAAGACATAAAACATCCTTCTCCTTTGGGGAACCACGAATCTCGCACAAAGCTTGAAACTTGATGAAGCCTCCATTTGTGACCTACGCAAACCCAAGTGCCTTAGGGTCTTATGTGCTGAGGCGATAATAAAAAAAACCTCGGTGATCTTATACAAACTCCATGATCTCCGCTGGATATCGAATCTCCTCTTGTGATGTCACCAATGTTCTTGTCGGGAAGATTGATTGGCATACTCTTTCCCTTTTTTAAAATTTTGTTCTGACTGACTCACTAAACCGACTGGCTGGCTGGATTGACTCCTGTATGCTGATGCAAGAATGCAACCTACATGCTCCACGCTCGTGCAATAAACACAAGGGTACGAACTTGCAGGATCTTCAGCCTTGGATTTAACTGAGCAGAAGCGACTGAAAATTGGCTCACGTTGATAAAAGAAAAGGGGAACAATAGGACTGCTCTCAAGCAATCATAGCACAACTCAAGACAAACTGAAGTACCACACTTAAGTGGCCAACACACCTCACTCAACACATTTAATGCACACATGCCAGAAAGATATCCTTCATCAACATTCACCTTTAATCATTACCCTCAACATTCAGCTATAGCAGATCAGCTTTTAATGAAAGTGGAACTCCATTGGGATTTAAAAAAACAGAGTGGAGCTCATAGCAAAGAGCAAGCATATGTACCAGCCAGAGCAGGGTATCCTGACAAAGACCACACTTGACCCAACACCCACGAACTCGCACATAGGCTTAAACCGAACTGAAATTGGAATTACGATCAACCAAAAAGCGTTCCAAACACTAGACAAGTTCCACACGAACCTCATCAAACAAAAAAAATAGACCAATTACGAACAGAACCCCATCATGATTACGTGAACTTTCGGATCTCCTCTTGCTGCGTACTAGAGTCGGCCAATCAATGAAGGTAATCACTGCGTATTCTTCCCTCGTTGATTTCAGCAGACAAGATCCTTGCTCATCTACACCAAGCAAGAACCTCTAAATGAGAGTTTCTCCGCTTATCTCAAACCAGCTCGTCACAATCACATATACGATCTCATTCCTCTTTCATTACTGGCACACAATCAGCAGGAACCAAAACCCACAAACCAACGCAGGGAACAAACGTGCAATGGACACCCATTTCCCATCGCACTTTCCAACAGCAAACAATTCACCTCTTTGGCAGTTCGAATCACCACAGGCGCTCCCTGCAGTAACAAACTCGTGCCTCAATTCATCCACAACACAAACACGCTATCCATCCCATCATTCTGCAACAGTTCACCCATCAATCAGCCCATGATCAAACACTATCAATTCCCCCTTCAAATCGTTCAGCAGCAACACGTACCCACGATGGCACCTTCAGCTATATCCTTCTGCCCCGCAATTCATCCTCATCAAATCGTATTGGCCTCTCTTCTCAGCAACGGTCCACTTCATGATCCCTTGATCCCTCAAGTCCACCGAGCGCTCACGGTTTCATCAACAGGTTTTTGCCCCTATTTCGCCGTATTCCGCCTCGACAGACTCGCCAGCGTACTGAATCCTGATACACAGATACGGGTGCGAGACCTCTCCTCCATGTTCAACCCCTCACAAGCACAGCCGACGGGTGTGACCGTTGCACTTGTTCGACGCCGAGCTGCGGTCAGGAGATCACAGCGACGCCTTCGCATTGATCACAGACAGCCCTCCATCATGAGTTTCTTATCGTCACATTGAGCGCCTCACTGGCTGTTGTACTAGGGGCCTCTGAGTTCTTATGTCTCTTGTATCAGGAGTTCTATTCTCCATATTACATTACATTAGATACCCTTTCTTTTTTGGGATTTATGTATCACGGGTGTCGTGGTCCGTTTAGAGACCACACCTGTTGCAGCTCGTTGTATTTGGTTCTCTTTAGTCTCATAGACCTTACGGTCGTCCGAAGACTTTAATAAAATTTCTCTCTTTTCTTTTCTTTCTTCCCACGAATTCGAGAACACCCTCCAGTGAACTGAATAATCCCGTTCGGAGCCAGCAATGCTTCCAGAAGGACCCGATCAACCTCACGTAGACACCTTGCAAGGCAAGTCGCACCACATGCACCATTTCCAGAAATCCAGCCATGTAATCATTGTGATTAAACCACTCTCCCAATTCACATACAATCATGACCAAATTCAAGTTTTGGACCCTTAGGCACCACACATTTCACACATTCTTCCATGCAAATCATTAATTGCATGCATTCACTTGTGACCACATTGTGATCACAATGAAAAAAAGTGAACCCAAATCCATCGCTTGGACAATCCCATGACCCACAACTAAGATAGAACTCACACAAATGACATAGACTCATGATGACGAAAAGAGACTATGACATAGGACATTCCACACTGACATCACATCACAATGGATGCCCTCATGCTCTGGAATGCCTGGTACACCCACTATGTTACTCATCACCTCCCATGGAGTCCCTGCAAAACATATATTCCATAACTGGAGTATTTACATCAGTTCATGATCACAAGCAAAAAAACACCCCCTAAATCCAAATACACTAGTTGTGTATACTTATGTGCCTACCCTCTATGTACATGCAGTGCACAAAAACTTTGTACATTTTTTGACCTATCAACGTCATGTCCATCTTTGTGCACTAGGGTTGTCAAGACCTAGGCTCCAATACCAATGTTGACCACTGCTAACAATCCTAAACTAATTGTGGGCAAGACTAGATAGCAACCAAGAGATAGGAGAGAGAGAGAGAGAGAGAGAGAGAGAGAGAGAAGACTGCAATAGATGCTACTGCAAATGATGAGGACTCCGCCTCTGAAGCTGGGCTTGATGAGCACACCTGAGGAGTACCCCTGCTGGCTGCTGATAGGCCTCCGAATCTGCTCTTGATGCCTGGCTGGAACCCGGCGAACCCTCTCCTGTTGAAGCACTTCTGGCTGCAAAACTGAGGCAAAAAGCTGCTCCTAATCCGGGCCTAAAGCTTGGCCAAGGTCTGCTTCTGAATCTGCTCAAAAACTGCCCTGAAGGGTGCTAAACTGAGCTGCAAACTGAATGCCCAAAACTGAGTGCAACGCTGGCCTTTTATATGCCTTAGTCTGCCCAAAAGCTCCTGTTAGTCTGCCCAAGAGCTCCCAAAGGGGGTTGGCCCTGTTTATGGCCGACAGTCCCAACTGAGCTGATCATATCTAGTCAGCCGGTTGGCTGGTCTAGCCGGGGTTTAGTTCCCATGTTCCGTGCCACATGCTTGTCCCTCTTTGGCCCCTTTCTAGCTGGAATTCCCTTACAAATGTCCTCAAGATTGCCTCGAACCGGTGCACATGCATCCAGGTGACAGTGTCACCGGGCACTAGTGTGCACGTACATCTACAATGTCCACTTCCCCATGGGTACAAGGGATTGATTGACTTAGATCCTAAGGCTCGGAGACTGACCTACGTAGCTCGTGCCTAACATGTCCCTAGACTAGGGCTAACAATACAGCAAAGTCATACGCCAAAATGTATCCTAACTAGGACCTACTTTTAAACATGATATGCATTGATGTCAAGCCACTCCTTTACAATGCACCTTAGTGCAAGGGTGCATGTGACATTTGCTCCTTAACTTGGCGATGTGCATGGACTCCAAGTAGTCTGTCAGTATCTAGGGGTACTCCTGGAAGAACTCTTCGTCTAACCACGCCACTTCAAGGGTACCGAGTAGAATCTGCTCTGGCTCAAATAACTTTTGCCTTGTCTATCAACTCTAGCTATTGTTCATCGGGAACGTCGCTAAGTGTTGTTGCAATAGATGCCTTCAATGTGAAATCCATTAAGGTAGGAGTAATGTGTGAAACAATTGCTCACAAAAAGGACAACAATACCAATTCTCCTTTTGCAATCCCAATAGGGAATGGTTATTGTCAGCCGGGATGTGAGCAAGTTCCCACCTCTTCAATGATCAAGCTCCCACTTCTTGGTGACCTTGCAGATGAGCCATCAATCAGCTCGTCTTCAATGATCCTAGATGCCCCACCAAGGTGAGCACCAGGATCCCAGTCCCTCATGTACCAGTGTAGATCCTTGTGTACCCAATTGGCTGATCAACACTCTTCGTACCTCCAGATTGGGTGATTATCCTCTGAACTGGACTATTGAGAATGGCCCTCACCGATCTCATAGGGTCCATGATACCTCTTCGGAGCCACTCTAGGTCAACTATGCTTTCATGTCTCCAATCATTTACGATCGAGAACCCACTATTGTTCATGAGGCCTTAGCCTAGGATCCCTGGAAGAAAGTTATGCATGCTGAACTTAGGATCCTCGAGAAGAATGACACTGGGAAGCTAGGTGTCAAATGGGTCTTCAAGACCAAATATGCCGATGATGGGTCCATCGACAAGCACAAAGACAGATCAGTGGCCAAGGGGTATGCCCAACAACACTGCATTGATTATGACACCTTTGCCCCCATGTTACATGAAGTGGGTCTTTGTCCGATGCAAACAACCGTGGACTACTGACTAACCGAACTAACACAACCAGATAGGAACTGAAAGAGAGATGAGAGAGAGAACACTGACACAAGAAACCAAAATAGGATGCAATGCAAAGTGCGAAGCTATATTAAATGCTGTAAACTGATTACAATGCTGAGCTGGCCTAGATCTGACTTTTGAGGGTATCTCTTGATGCTCTAAATGCTGTAATACTCGCTGAGGAAGATGCTGCCCCTGCTCAGCCTGTGGGAGAAGCACTAAATTGTGATCCAATGATGACTATGGACCCGAATTAATGCTCCTCTTGATGCTCCTGATGTAGGCGCACTCCTAGCTGGCTGAATGCCTGGATTGATACCCCCAAGGACTGGACTGAAGCTGCTACTGAATGCATGCCAAAATGAGGGTGAGGAGCCCCACTTAAATAGGCTGTAGTCTGCTGGTCGGCAACCTCTAATTATGGCCAACTTTTTTGCCAATTTTGGCCAACCTGCTGATCAGTTCCTTTTCACTGGCCAACTGGCTTCTGACCACTGCCTTCCGTGCTAATCCTGGCCCCTTCTCATCCCTCGAACTGAGCGATGCAAACTAAACTCTAACTGATGATGCAACCAGGTGTCACTGCCACATGTGCCTGGCACTGGTGCATGTGATATTCCCTTCTGCTAAACTTGTTGCTAGGTGGAAAACATGCAACGCTTTGCCCTGGCGACAACCTCCTCCTCCGAGGCCTACGACTTTGGGGACCTGGCAAACTGCTGCAAACGCTCGCACCAATGGCATGCTGAAAAAGCCATCCACCCACCTCCACTGGGAAACCACGAACCTCCGCACAAACCAAGGTGACTGCTGATGCCTACTTCCTGTGCCATACACCAAACCCTGGGTCTGTGGGCCAATGTTCTGATAGCGATGTCGAAGAAGACTTTCTGATGCCGAGATCTGCACGAAACTCCATGTCCTCCTTTTGTCGGCAGATGTCAGACCACCCCATAATTGCCACGGATGGTCCTGCCTGCAAAGGACTGACTGACTGACTAACATTTTTTTTTTCTTTTTCTGACTGACTGACTAGACTGGATTGCCTTCTATATGCTGATGCAAGTGTGCAACCTACATGCTCCATGCTGATGCAATAAGCACATGGTTCTAGACCTGCAAGATCTTGAGAACTGGATTTATCTGAGCAAAAGCAAATGAATTGACTGGAGAGATGATTGGCTGCATGACTAACTGCAGTTGTTGAAACCTAAGCTCTGATACCAATGTTATATGAAGTAGGCAATGTATCTGTCCTTCTTAATGACACGGGGTGGCACTTCTGGTTGAAGGGTTGTCTGCCATCTATTCCACATTGTTGTGAACCTCCCCAAGTAATCATCAACAGTCTGATCAGATTTCTGTTGCAGTGCACATAATTCCCTCCAAAGGCCATCTGCATCTCTTGCACATGCAAACCGAGCCAGAAATGCAGCTCTCACCTCTCCATAATTGGGATCCCTGTGCTCCTCATACTCATCCTGACAAGCAGCCTTAAACTTTTGCAGCCAAGAGCGGGCTTCCCCCATCAAACAGAATGAGAAAATCTGCAACAAAACCTCGGGAGCATTCCTGTCCTTAATTAGGGCTGTAAACTCCAGATTTTCAATAAATCTTTCAGGATCTTCATTGGGCAGGCCATAAAACCTTGCAAAGTCCTGAGCCATCATCCACACCTGGGTTCTCTTGTCTTGGGTGCACTCCAATCCCAATCCAAGACCAACTTACTGCTTTCTTTATTCCCTTTCCCCAGCAGGATCGCCAAAACTATGATAGGTGAAAAGAGGGGAAAGGAAAGAAGAGCAAAGATGGACAGGAACACTCTGAAAACACCCCCAGACAACCAGTACTCACAACCTTTGATTCAATTTAAATCCTCCTCTGCACAAAACTCTAGGTGATAGATGAACTCAGGAAGGTCCTCTTCATCACGTGTTTCTGTTTGTTTAGGATGGAAACTCCTACAAAAGGAAAGAATTCAAAGGGTACACCTACACTCTTGACATTTTCCTGGGCACACATTCTGTAAAAACAGCACCACAAATGCAGCAAATCAAAGATGGACTGTAACTTCTCTCCGTCACCTTCCAGCAGCCACCTTATCAGCTTATGCAACAGGGTACACGACGTCTCCCCCTTCTTGCAATCCTGCGCTATTCTCTATCTGGAAGCTACCCTTTTCACGTGCCCACAATTCACAGCGGCAGCCATTTTTTTTTAACTCACGATCCTCTTTTCCTTGTGCCCAGCACTTTTTGCCATTACGTGCTTCCATCACACACTTCCCTATATCGATTCTTCCCTCCTGTAGCATCAACCATCTTATGAGTCCGCTCCTGATCCAGATGATGTCGATTCCAGCAATTGAAGACAACAATCCGTCATCAGCCCGTCATCCATTTCACGTATACTAGCAGCAGCCCGTTTTACAATTCTGCTCCTGGTGCTCTATTCCCAGCCCACGTAATCAGCAACCCGCCATCTTTTTCCAGGACTCCCTCATCTCTGTGGAAGTCCTTCTCCTTAGACAATTGCGCATTTTTCTTCCACTGCTCTCCTGGGTTCTTCCTCCCCTTTCCAGCATGTAATCTGTTCCCTTCATGGCAGCCATGCCTCCAGAAGCTTGCCGATTCTCTCCTCACGTACACCTTGCATGGCAAGTTCCGCCTCATGCTCATCCCAGGAACACGTAATTCTCCATTCCTTAGTCAACTTGCATGCACATGCTCATTTCTAATTCTGCAAGCCACCTTAGCAAACTGAATTTACCACTCTTTCAATTTCCTTCCCCCAAATCCACACCAAGCAATTAATGCTCAATTGTCCCATCCTAGCAAATCCTTTGCACATGCACTTGAATGAACACATTCAATGCATGTAAACCCACACAGGACCATATAAACAATATTCCATTTCCCTCACAAGGACATGTACATGACATCCCGTAACACGAAGCCCACAAATGATAGTTCACATACACATGACAAAAGGCAATCATGGTAGACATATGACATTTCACACCACATTTAGTCACATACTGACACCACATTGCTCTGGAGCGACTGGTGCAGCCACACTGCATTTCATCACCTCCCTCAGGAGTCCCTGCAAAACATTCATTCATCAAACTTGAAAAATTTACATCAGTCCATAGTCTTCACATGAAAAAAACTTCCCCCCAAATCTAAAACTCACTGCAACACTAGGTGTATGTATCTATATGCCTACCCATGTACACATTTAGTGCATGAAAAACTAAAACAACTTTTATCCTATCATTGTTTGCCACCCCCTCTAGTCTGGAGACATTCATGTCTAGCAGCCAGGCATATATAACTTCTGCAACTCTTCAGAGACATCCTCATCCATAAGTTCTTTGCCTTGCCTTGCTTCATAGCAACCGGACCACAACTACTCACATGCATAATCCTGACAAAAAACTTCTTAAGTCTGTAACCATTCACTCTATTCTTGTGTTGATTCCCATCCAAATCTTCAAGCTGGTAAGAGCCATTCTTGAACTTCTTTTTGACACGGAAGGGTCTCTATGATCTTCTTATCCATTAGGGCCAAAAACGTCTCAAAATGGGCTGTGTAAGGAATTTCGCTAACTTGCTAATTAGTAGAATGTTGACGGTCAAAACGGCTCCAAATTTGGCCATTTTGGATATTTAAAGCGTATCTATGTGATTGAACACGTATCTAAGTACATATTTTAAAATCTAAAAAAATATATCGTTTTCATGCTACTCTTTAATAGCTCGTCTCGAAATTTGTTCTCTTTTAGTGACTTCGCGGCAAATACTTATTTCTCTTACTTTTGAATGACCATTCCCTCCGAACGCGCTCTCATCCATTCTCCAAAAAATTTCACTCCTCTGCTTCTCTAAGAATTTCACAGGCTACATCTCATTCTCATTCTTCTGCGTCTCTCATGTTCTAATAGCTCTGCTAATATTTTTAGCTCTGTTAGTAATGAGTGATACATCTAATCGTAAGTTTCATTTGAATATCAAGCTCAACCAAGAGTATGCAACTACACGGAGTGTCTACCAAAGACCCCTTTCATGTGTGAATGAAGCTCAACATCTTCGCAACGAAGGAAAGAAGCATATTGACCTATGGACAGATGGAAGTCTATATCCACCGGATCTCAGAACAGGACGGTATCCTTCTTTTCACACACCACATGATTTGATTAGATTTGTTGGTGATGGGGTGGATGGCTTACTTGGTTATAGTTCAAGACTATCTCAATCACATGCAGAATATATTACATATCTTCAAAATACTTTATCTTTGAATGCAACAAAAATTATAGAACTTGAAAACAAAATAGTGTCTTTGAAACAAGAAAATGATCAATTGAAAACCTTAAAAGAAACTCCAATAGGGTTAAGAGCACGAGTAAAACGAATGCGGGATGTAGTTAACTTGACAGAGAGATCTGGACAAAGGAAAAAAAGGTTAAAACTTGTAAGAGATCATGTTACTACTCTTCTAGGATTTGACATGTCTAATGCTCAGGAAAGGGTAAGATTTTTGAATGAGCTTATGAATAGGTCGGATATCTTGAAACTTTTGAAACTTCCTGAAAATCAAACTCAAAAAAACTAGTCTTTCAACATCTACTAAAAGATATGGACTTATTGGTCCAGCCTTCCCAAATGCAAGAAGTTTGTGACACAGTGGGAGTGAGTAGAAAGGGATACAGAGCCATCTCTAAAACCTGGTTCAGGGTCCTTAAGTATTACAAAATCAAAGCTTTTGGGTTGCCTAGACCTCACAATGTTGGAAAATATAGAACTCTGTTAAATGAGGAAATTTCCAAACATTTCGGAGAGTATTTCTATATTGAGGGAACAATGCCATATGAGAGACAAAAAAAAAATCATCTTTTGAATACAACGTTTATAATAATATTTGGATGAACATTAGAAAAGTCCAATCTTTTATGGTGAGATATTACAACATTCGAGAAATAGATTGTGAAGGAAAACTTGTATTTGTTATAAAATTAGATGAAGCTCAAATCCAAAAATATCAAAAAATGGAAAGAATATCTATATCCCTAATGAATAAAGCATTGGACTATAGTCAAGGTAAGCTTGATTCTCCATACCACAAAACTCAATCAGAAATGGAGCTATGGTGGATTGGATCAGCTCATGTAGTACCAGTAGAGAGTCATGAAACATTAAAGTGGCTCTTCTCACAAACAGACATTCCTTCAGTTATTCAGAGCCAAAATGCAGGTGAACACCTTCATGTAGACGACATAGGTGATTTCATTGTGGAATGGCATTTGAGTGCCGACCTCAAGGCATTGAAGTGTATGTTTGGTGTATGTGGAGGAGCAAATACCAAATATCCATGTCTTTATTACATGGCAAGCACAGGGACAAGAGAATGGCTTGCAGAAAATGAGATTGAAAAACCACCATCCAGAAATAATGTGAATGTTGTCGATTATCCAACTTCTGTTAAAATTTGGGATCCAATTCTACCAATACATTTAAAAAATGTGCATATATGTACATTGCATGCAGAGATAAGAATCTTGGACAAATTGCTCCGACTTCATCTGGACTATGCATATTCTATTAAGCCGACTAAACTTGCAGATGAGTGCATAGAAAAATGTGAAGCCTTGCTCTCTCAAATGGGTTTCCATGGTGGCGAAGTGCATCTTAAAAAAGATCCTGTTCTTTCTGGAGGTACAGGTGATGTTCTGCAAGATGTTTCAATGGGAGGAGCAAAAGCAAGAAGATTTTTGAGCAACCATGACACCAAACAAGTCAATGCAATGTGGAACTGCTGGAAACATCTATGTGTCATCACCACAAATGTCAAAAGTAGACCAGATGTAGCCAACAAACGTATGGAAGTTTGGAAAAAACTCGATAATTTTTTCAAAGTCCTAAGACAACAAGTTGGTTCAAATACTTATGCAGATGATTTCAAAAAAGCAATAAAGTTTTTAATAAAAGCTATCATAGATGCCTGGGGAGAAAAAGACATAACTTATTACTTGGTGAGTGTTCAGACTTATCAAAACAGTTAAAATTAAAGTGTAATTTCTTAAATTTACTAACAAAGAATTATCTTTGTAGCATGTTCTTTACTTGCATGGACCATATTTTGCTACAGAAGGACCCCTTGCAACATGGAACACACAAGGAATGGAAAAGTCTCACTATCAAGCGAGAACTTCCTTTTTCAGATGTACCAGAAGAGGAGGTGGTCAAAGAAGAAGAAATGCACTTAAAGAATTATTCAATTGGTTCTACAGGAGGCAATTACAAAGGATGAGATCAAAGAACCAGCAATCTGAAACTACACAAACACCTCAAGATAGAGACTAATGATTTACTAACACATTTGTACCTCTTACAAAATATTTGATGAATTATAATCAGTCCTTGCAAAATATTGTGTGTACATTAGTTTTTGATTCTCTTGGGACTATTTGGCATGTCACCTCTGTATCTCAAAAAATTTCTCCTTCTATAACCTCCAAGAAGATTGATATCTGACTCCTCAGCTGCAGCTGCATAGCTAGAGTAGCAAAGAAAGTATCTTGCTCTTGAGGCATTACTTGTATTTCTGCTTTCAAAAATAGAAAGAAAAGAAAGGAGACATCCTTGGGGACAAGGCTACAAAGCTTTTTATGAATTGGACAAGAAATGGATGAAGGGCATGTGAAAGAGATTCTATTTGAAAATCTACCGAACCAGGCTTTCTCCACTGACAGCTGAGTAAAATCGGTAAGGTGACAAAAATCATTGTCTCCGATATGAAAACAATGACCTTCAATTGACATTTCAAATTGTTTGTACTCCTCTTCAAGAATGTCCTTAAGCTTCATCAAAACATCTGAAAGAACAAACCTTGGATTGAATATCTCCACTGCATCTACGTATACCTTCATGCCATGACCATCTTGCAAAATAGCATTCAAGAGTCTTTCACTTGGGCTTTCTTCAACAAGTTCATGTCGTCCCTCAACACTTTTACTCATTGTGATATTTGAGAAAAACGCTGGAATAATTCTGAAGAAGGCTTAGAAGTCTTGATATGAAAGAGCCTGAACAAAGCGAAAATAAGTGGTCCAAAAGTTTTGGAATGCTTCTATCGCTTGGTGCGGGCTTTGGCAATTTGAAGGTTCGAAAAAAAAACAGAGAGTTTTGCAAAATAGGGCTTGGAAGTCACTATATGGCACAGCTTGACTAAGCGAAAATAAAAGGTCCAAAAGTTTAGAAAAAAATTGAGAGAGAGTTTTTGAGAATATCCGATGGAGCACGTGGAGCGTGGCAAAAACACCTTAAATAGTGACCGTTCGTGCCACGTGGCAAAAATGATTGCATAACACGTGTATCCAACGGTCCTATGTACGACGGATTCGAGGTATAAAAAGTAAATTTTCTTGAGAACATTTCTATTTTTCACCGACACGGTATCAAGCGAGATCATTCCTCCGAATTTCCCGGAATCTCCTTTTACCCTTCTCACCCATATCAAGCGATAGATCTCATCCCCTATCACTTAACCATACCGAATCAAGCTAGAACCAAGTGATTGCACATTTCCAATACTTTTGGAAGCCTTCAATCGCTTAGTTCCATCTCCATTTGTCATTGCCCGAATCAAGCGATAGTGCTTATCTAACCACTTTGGATCCGCCCCATCGCTTCGTTCGGGATCCTCCCCCTATCACTTGGCCATACCAAATCAAGCTAGAACCAAGCGATTGCACATTTCCAATACTTTTGGAAGCCTTCAATCGCTTAGTTCCATCTCCATTTGTAATTGCCCGAATCAAGCGATAGTGCTTATCCAACCACTTTGGATCCGCCCAATCGCTTCGTTCGGGCCACTGTAAGTTTTTTTTATCTCAACACACATATCACCTTGATCGGGTCTCTTTTTTTTCTTTAACTTCAATCGCGAGGACAAAACAGACTGCAAGGAAAGTCTACCCCCCTTTAGAGACTGAAAAACCTGAAGACAAACCAGGATCTTCCAAAAAGCCAGTTAGCGATGAAAAACAAGAAAAGTCTCCTTCAAAGCCTCGTGCTAGGGCAACAGCAAGAAAGAGATTAAATTATCAGGTGAAGTCATTAAGAGAGATCAGAGCGGCACAGAAATCTACTAGTCTTCTCATCCCTCGACTGCCATTTATTCGGGTTGTCAGGGACATATCAGAAAGGTTAGTTGGCAAAATGAGAAACACAAATCTTGATAAAGTCTGATGGGAGTCACAGGCCCTTATGTGTCTTCAAGAGGCTGCTGAAGATTTTTTAATCGACTTTATGAATGATGGATACATTGCTGCTGCATTTGCTCATAGGATCACTCTTATGAGCAAAGATTTTGTGCTTGTGTCCAGACTTAGATACAAGTTTGACAAAGCTTTGGAACCCATTCCAAGTCAGGATATGAGGGCTTTTGAAATTCTTAATATTCCTCTAGCAAGACAACCCAAACAATCAGTTGTTATTGAAGATATTTCTCATACTTATAGTACAAGAAAAGCTCAGGATATTAAAGAAGAAGTGGAGAAAGAGAGAGAGCAGGAGAAGATTATAGAGGATGCCATTCTTTCTCAGCAAGCTGAAATTCTTCATGCATCCAATTCAGAGCTTTATCAGAATGTAACAGGTCAAATGATAGTAGATGTCTCCATGCATGGAGAGGATGAGGTTTATTGTGACATTGCCCCTGAAGACACAAGTATGCTTGTGAATCACAATATTGAGATATCTGACACAGTCCTCTTCATCTGTCTGAGGTTTGTGTGGATTTCCTTTTGCTTTCTTGATGAATTTCTCAGATTCCATATTTTGTTGATATGTTTTATTATGTCTCCAGATGTCTTATGAGGGATCTTCCTGACTCAATGGCTATGCAAGTGACCATTCTTGATCCCCTTGTTACACAGTGCCCTTTCAATAGGCAAGGGGATCTTGCAAGTTTTCTCAAAAACTTTGATATGCTGACATGCAATTACATTGTATACCCCTATGTTGAAGTGTAAGACTCACACTCAATTATCTTTTGTCCATCATTACAATATTCACAACTAATTGCAGTATTCATCTTATCACAGAGGCCATTGGAGTCTTATTATCTTCAATCTATTGGATAGAGATGTAATCTTTATGAATTCTTTAGCATCCATTCATGGGAGAAGTAAAATGTAAGAATCAACTTTACCATGGTTTATGTTCTAGAGCAATATTTTGTATGTTTTCAATTGTTTGGTTGACCCTCAATATTTTATGCTTGCAGTGCTGCCAAACTTATCTTGAGTTTTCTAGGTTCCACCTATGAAGACTACAAACTTGAAGATTTTAAGTACTTCAATCAGGAAGTTCCTTTGCAGAAAGACTCAACATCTTGTGGATGGATGGTGCTTGCTAATGCTTGGAGATATCTTGAGTGAAGATTTAGAATGACAACACTTACTGTAAGTTCATGTAATAATAGCATTGATAAATTTGGTCAATACATTTAGTGACTTTGTCATATTAAGAAATTTTCTTATTTTCTTTTGCCTTAGTTGCAAGAATATACAGATTCTTGGGTAAGTTGGGTAAGGGAGAAGGCAGTGTCTATGGTTTTGGACAGATCTATCAATCCAGTTGATCCTGATTCCCCCTTTCCACCTAATAAAGAAGCCAAGGGTACAACTTCAAAGAAAAGAAAAAAGGAGGAGAAGGAAAGCCATGTCAAGGATGGCTCATCCAAAAAGAAAAAGACCTCTGCCGAGAAGAAGAAAAGAAAGAAGAGCCCTACTAAGAGTAGATCTTCCAAGGGAAAAAAGAGCCATTCTAAAGAGAAGACCCATTCTAAAGGAAAGAGCCCTCAGGCTACAGAGAAGAGCCCTAGCCCTCCTGCTAAAGAGAAGAGCCCTAGCCCTCCTGCTAAAGAGAAGACCCCTAGCCCTCCTGCCAAAGAGAAGAGCTCTTCACCAGCTCAAGAGAAGACTCCTATCAAAGAGAAGACCCCTAGCCCTCCTGCCAAAGAGAAGAGCTCTTCACCAGCTCAAGAGAAGACTCCTATCAAAGAGAAGATCCCTGTCAAAGAGAAAACCCCAAGCAAAGAGAAGACCCCTTTCAAAGAGAAGAGTGCTACTAAAGGTCTTCCGTTTCACTCACCAGTGAAATTTAAAATTCAGAAGCGTCGTTCATCCAACAAAGAAAGTAAGAGGGCAAATGTTGGCTCTCCATTCAATTTCTTTTTCATGTTCCCCAAGAAGATTGCCAAGTCTCCAAAGCCAACCTCCAAACAACCTTCTCCAAAACTAGACCCCACTGCCAAATCTCCCTCGCCAACACCTAAAGATCTCAGAGAAGAGCCCAACTTACCACCAGTTGAGGAATCCACTGCAGCAAAGTCTTCCTTTCCAACACCTCAAGAGCTCAAAACTCCAGAACTTGAACCTCAATCAGCCAAATTTGATCGAAGCAAACAGAAGAGAGAAAGATTCTCTAAAGAACCAGGGTCATCCCATGCCAAAAGAAAAGTTGATTTTGTTGAGTGATTCCACAAATTGGCTTTTGTTTTGTTCATTTTGTCCATATGAACACACCCTTTTTGGGACTATATTCTGTACTTAAATTCAGTATCAATAATTTGATATTCAACTGTTAAACCTTATTTTGTGTTGCGAACAATATGTTGACCATTTTTGTGAAGAAGTCAAGACGAAATTTAGCAGAATATATTGATTACATTATTGGAGAAATCCTTTTCAGCTTTACAAACTTGCCCTTGCAAGTGGCTCAAATACAACTTTTTTTGGGGGGAGACATGTGATGCATGAGGTTACACTCTCCATCCTTGTACTGACAACAATATCATCTACTTTGAATCTATATTCAGGTTATGTTTCATCCAGAAACTCAAGCAACTCTCTTACATGTTGTAGTCTCCAGTTTGATGTTACTATGAGGTTCCTAGGATCTATGAGTGGATGGACTATGATGTTAAATTCAAACTCTGGACAATTCTCTTCAGAATCCAAAGGGACCCAATTACCAAGCTTGCTTTTCCATCTCCTATAGTCATAGCCCAAAACTAGGGATTGACGACATAGTTGGTATGAGATAGACATAGAATTTGGGCTTACTCTACAACTGATATTGTCGCCAATATGAAAAGTTTCCTTGGTACTCCATCCTTCTCCAAGTATAGTGTCCAGATCAGTCGTAGATAGTCTTCTATTAAGCCACATCGTTCTTGTCCTCTCCAATTCCATTGTATTGAAACATGCCACAAAGACATGTATAGGCAAGAACCATTGAATTTTTATCCTTCTTGAAATCCTTCCAGGAGACGTAGCTTTAAGAATATCATCTTTGATTTTGGATTTGAAGCTTGTTATGGTATTTGGATCAGGAACTTTCCATTCCAGTGACATTAATGTGGGAATAGGTATGTCATATAATTCTCCATGAACACCTTCTCTTGATGGAACCCTGTATTCTGCAAAGTACACAAATATATCCACTGATTTGTAAAATGAAGGTGGTTTGTCTGCATACATTACATCTGCAATCCCCTTGTGAATTGCTTTGAATGTGCCACTTAAGCTCTCAACAGGCTGCCACTCCACAGCTGTTGATGGAAAGATAACTGAAATTAAACAAACAACAAATATATCAGAAGGAGAAATATTGTGTTGTATCAAATAGATAAAGTTTTGTTAAATTACAGTAAGAATGGAGAATTGGATGTTCATCCAAGTTCAACACCATGTCTTTGGCCATGTAGACATGTTTGAACTTTTGCAAGCCAGCCACCATTGTCGGTCACTTTGAAGGCAAGAACACGACCTTTCCAATGGGATTTCACTTCATTTCGCTTGGTTCTTTTCACTTCATTTCGCTTGGTTCTTTTCACCCTGTGGGCACCTTTGCAAGAGGGACACATTGTTACCCAATCATTCACACGAAAAGACATGGGTTTCCAAACACCATCCTCTCTGGTGTTATGAAAATCACAAGAAGTTATATTATGAGAAGGACGACGTGAGGACGCCATAGAAGCTCACAGATGAGAGAAAAATAGTGAGTCTTTTGCAAATGAAAAGAAAGGAGAATAAGCCATATGCCAAAATGGAGGGAAGGTGGAAAAGGGAATGAGCCATACCAAAATGGAGGGAAGGTGGAAAGTAGACGTTTGAAAAAATTTGGTGATTTGTCATTAATAGCGTTGTTTTCAGAGCCTGAAAAGAGAAGATTTCGTATCTTCCTGCTTGATTTTTTGAAATATAAAATGGAACAAGATGTCACTATTTTGGACCCAAACTTTAATGTTAGCCATCGTAAACGTCTAAATTAAGCCGTTTTAGCCGTTCGCCACTAAAATAGAACCGTTAAGAAGACATTTAGAGGAGACAAGAATGCCATACTTTTGTATACGTGTCAATTCACAATTGGACAATTTCTTAATCCTTAGATTAACAAAAAGCCCTTTTCTAGCCGTTTTTGGCCCTAATGCTCTGAATTTCCTATTTGCTCTCCTTTTATTTCTTTCCTGAGTCAAGGCATAGTGTTCAAGTGCTTTCTGCCTATCCAATTGTGCTTCCTGCAAATCTAATAACCGGTTCTCATAGGCCTAGCCTAACTCTTCACTCATCTTCATCAACATTTGTAAGGCTGGAATTTCCACCTCCAAAGGCAATAATGCCTCCTTCTCATAAACAAGATGGAAGGGTGAGAACTGGGTACCTTCCTTCACTGCAACTCTGTAAGCCCACAATGCCCAATGCAAGGCAAGATCCCAATCCTTCTACCAATGCACTCACCATTAAAGTTCTCATTCATCCCATTACACTGAGGATAATAGGGACTAGCATACCTGTGTTTCAATTTCTGCTTATCACACAGCAAATCCATCAAATCACTCCTAAAGCCTGGACCTCTATCAGAGACCAATTCCAACGGTACTCCAAATCTACAGCAAATATCCTGATATACAAATTTGCATACAGTCTTAGCATTCACTGGCCGTACTGCACGTGCTTTAGCCCACCTTGTAAGGTAATCTACAGTTGTCAACACATAACAATTCCCCCTCGCAGTCATGGGCAAAGGGCCAATAGCATCTATTCCCCATTTCTCAAATATATTGTATGCAAGCATAACATTCCTGAGCTCTGGATGCAAGATTCTTTTACTCATTTGTTCACACTGCTAACAAGACCTACACCAATGCCTTATATACCTCTGTAAGGAAGGCCATATATATCCCTCTGTAAGTATCTTCCTCAGCATAATCTTTAAGGCAAAGTGCCCTCCACACACTCCCTCATGATTGGCTTCAAGGATGTTGAAGACTTCTTCATGCGCCAAGGAATCCTCCTGAGTACTAAGTCAGCCCCTCTCATGTAAAGCACATCATCAATCATACAGTAAGGATTACAACTGTTCACAAACCTGTACCTCCTTTGCTTTGGAACTTCCACTGGAACTTTTCCTGATAGAAAAAAACTCTCCTCTGTTGAAAGGGACTCTCTTCCCTTATACAATGGCTCCTGAATCCTAGCTGCACCTACTTGTACATCTTCTTGATCACAAGCTGTAGTATGTGCCTCTTGATTCATGCTTCTATCCGCATGTAATAAAACCCATTCATCAAAGTATTTCAGCTGCTTTCTAATAGCATTCATCCAATCCTTGAGATGCTGGTGTTTGGTCTTCCAGATGCTCAAAATCTGCTTAATAACTAGTAGTGAATCTCCCTTGATTGTGAGCCTCTTAATTCCCATCTTCATGCATATCTGTAAGCCTTCAAATAAGGCTGCATATTCAGCCTCATTGTTGCTGGTCACCTTCAGCTTTACACCTGTTTTTTTCACCATCTTTCCCTGAGGATTATAAATTACCACTCCACCAGTAGCTTCATTCAAACTCTTCCAGTCCCTTTTCCTGCATCTTCTCCTTATTCTCTTCAACCTCCACCAAAATGTATGTGAGTAGATCAGCAAGTGTTGATCTTGTAGAGTCTTCAACCAAAAAAGTAAAGGAGTACTCTTGAAGCTCTGTTACCCATCTTATCACACTGCGAGAGAGAATAGTGCTATTCAACAACTGAGGCAAAAGAGTACAGCTTGTAAGAACTACAAATGGATGGGGCAATAAATAATTCCGGAACCTCCTACAAGTAAATACAAGACTGGATATCAATTCACCTGCTGAATATTTTCTCTCTGCTTCATTCTTGACTCTACTTGCAAAATAGACCGGCCTCATGTATCTTGATTGCTCTCCTTGCTGCAACAACATGGCTCCTAATGCATCAGGTCCAACCGATGGATTGACATAAAAAGGTTTACCAAAATCAGAAGCTTTCACAGTAGACACCCTCCCAAGTATCCCGTTCACTGCTTCAAACACTTCCTCACATTCTTTATTCCATTGCAAAGGCGCCCTCTTAACTGCTTGCTGTAGTGGATACAAGAGTTGTGATAGCATAGATATAAACCTTGATAAATACTTCACCTTCTGAAGAAAAGTATGCAACTGCTGAGTGTTTGCTGGAGAAGCCAAAGTAACAAGTGCTATAATCTTCTCTGGGTCTGGCTCTATTCCATTCTCAGAAACCACATGCCCCAACACTTTTATTTTAGTACAAGCCAGCTTGGATTTCCTCGGGTTGAGCTGCCCTCCGCTTTCATCCATCCTTTCAAACACTTGATTCAGCTTTGAACAATGATCACTACGGTCACTATACACACAAATATCATCAATGAAAGCCTTACAGAACTTATCCAGGAAAGGAGCTAGCACCTCATCCATGTTCTCCTGATAATATGAAGGAGCATTTTTAAGACCAAAAGGCATCCTCCTATAACTGAAACAGCCCCAAGGAGTAATAAAGGTGGTCTTAATCTGATCCTCAAGAGCAATACCTATCTGAAAATAACCCGTACCCATCACACAAACTGTACATTTGATGGCCTGCAATTCTGTCCAAAATATCATCCCATATGTGGCAGTGGGTAATGATTACTTTTTGTCAGAGCATTCAGTGGTTTATAGTCTACACATGTTCTCCACCTACCATCCTTTTTGGGTACAATTACAACCGGGCTGGCTCAATCTGAATAAACTACAGGGTAGATTATATCAGCCTTCAATAGCTTCACCACCTCCTCACGAAGCACCTCCACTTGCTTTGGACTAAGCCTTCTCATCCTCTGGAAAACCGGTCTTGCATTCTCCTTCACTTCAATTCTTAATGATCTCCCTCTGAAACCTCTTATCTCATCATAAGATGTAATAAAAAGCTGAGGATACAATTGCAGCATGGTACAATATTGCTCCTTCTCTTCCATGGAAAGGTCAGGGCGGAGTGCCTGCTCGACCAATTCTTGTGTTGAGACTTGAGGATCCCTGGGCTGCATAAATTGCTCCATCACCTCAAATCTGTCCTGCTCTTTTTCATTTTCAGATTCACATGGCTGATCCACTTTCAAGCATTCCACTCCTTCAATGAAAGCAACACTAGCCTCATCACTATCAGATGTTGTACTACTTTCCTCGACACTTGCAGTGTCACTCTCTGCCTCCTCTTCCACAGCACTTGGAATCTCTGTATGGTTTACCATATCAAACTTCATTCTCTTCCACTTGGAACCATGGACAATGATCACTCCTTTTCCCCAATTCTGTATTGCTCCTACTTTCCTTAACCATGGCCTGCCTAAGATAAGACGATAAGCTCCCATTCCTGCTGGCATTACATGATAATCTATCTTGCACTGAACATTGTAAACCTCAATATCTAAATCTGAAACTATTCCCAATCTCTTAACCTTAGCATGGTTGGCCATTCTTATCCAGAAACTTGAAGGAGAAGTAATCTTGAGACCCAATCTTTCAGCACAAGACTGAGTAATAACACAAATCTGTGCTCCTCCATCGATGTATGCTTTCCCAAGGCCAAACCCTTAATGCCAAGCCTTCACTGAAGGGCAAATGTCTGGCAATTCTGTCATTGACATAATCTTTTTTGCCATTCTATGTGCTGTCCTCTTTCTGCCTGTACTAACAGCCCGCCTCCACTCCTTCTTAAGCTTGGGACAGAGGCCTATCACCTGGCCAAAAGTAATGTCAGCTTTCCTCCTTGAAAGATCTCCAATCAGATCATATTCAGCCTGCTCCTTCCCCAAAGGATAGTCAGCTGTCTTATACTTATGCCTGGGCTTCCGTACCTTCCTCCTTTGATAAGTAACCACTGCTTCTGTCTGCTTATTCTTCTTAGTACTAGGCCCTGCTTCTTCTTCTCTATCTCTCTTCCCAAGAGGGAGCACATCAACATCACTTTCCTCTAAAGCAAGAGGTAACACATCAGCATCCTTCTTCTCCGGCCCCCAGGAAACCATTTCCCCCTTTCCTTTCTCTTCATATGTGGCTTTTGTTGTCCCACTACTACTTGAAGGTCCAGCCTCTTTTATTTCAACTCCATGATCATTTTGCCTATTATTCATATTGGTTGGAAGAGAATACATATCCCCACCTACTCTTGGAGGCTTATAACAGTGTGAAATGTAGTGTCCCCAATCTCCACAGTTGAAACACTGGACATACGGTGTATATGCTCCTCGTCCCCGTCCACCTTGCCATAAAGCTAGAACATTTGAAATAGGCACACCACCAGCACCTCGACCACCCTGCATGCATCCTTGCCCTCTCCCCGCCATAAGGTTCAAACTTAGATTCTTCATCATCACTGACATTTCATGTATTTCTTCCTTAATTGTACTCTCCTTCTTATCCTCCTGCTTTGATGGCTCAACCACAACTTGAGTAGGCATCTCCATAACATTAGAGACTACAGGCATGTTATAACTCAGCTGTACCAGCCTCCATTGGTTCCTCTCCTTTTCCTTAGCCACTCTTGAGGCATCCTCAAAAGTACCCAACTCCTTCACCTCTAACTTTACTCGTATATCAGGCTTCAAACCTGCAATGAATCTGTCCTTCTTAATGACACGGGGTGCCACTTCTGGTTGAAGGGTTGTCTGCCATCTATTCCACATTATTGTGAACCTCCCCAAGTAATCATCAACAGTCTGATCAGATTTCTGTTGCAGTGCACATGACTCCCTC
This sequence comes from Cibotium barometz, assembly GCF_041138505.1. NCBI lineage: Eukaryota > Viridiplantae > Streptophyta > Polypodiopsida > Cyatheales > Cibotiaceae > Cibotium > Cibotium barometz. The sequence goes on along the minus strand of NC_141062.1, from coordinate 1,269,448 downwards.
CAGAGGCCATCTGCATCTCTTGCACATGCAAACCGAGCCAGAAATGCAGCTCTCACCTCTCCATAATTGGGACCCCTATGCTCCTCATGCTCATCCTGTGAAGCAGCCTTGAAATTTTGCAGCCAAGATCGGGCTTCCCCCATCAGACAGAATGACAAAATCTGCAACAACCTCGGAAGCATTCCTGTCCTTAATTAGGGCTGTAAACTCCAGATTTTCAATAAATCTTCCAGGATCTTCATTGGGCAGGCCATAAAACCTTGCAAAGTCCTAAGCCATCATCCACACCTGGGTTCTCTTGTCTTGGGTGCACTCCAATCCCAATCCAAGACCAACTTACTGCTTTCTTTATTCCCTTTCCCCAGCAGGATCGCCAAAACTATGATAGGTGAAAAGAGGGGAAAGGAAAGAAGAGCAAAGATGGACAGGAACACTCTGAAAACACCCCCAGACAACCAGTACTCACAACCTTTGATTCAATTTAAATCCTCCTCTGCACAAAACTCAAGGTGATAGATGAACTCAGGAAGGTCCTCTTCATCAGGAGGACTACCTCAATCCACTCTTCATCCACCACCCTCAACAACACAGACCATACATCACCATGAACTTCAGAAAACAACACTTCAATATGAAATCCTCTGAAAGAAACCTCAAGCACTTTAGGGCCTAATTCCAGAGACAAAATCATGCTTCAACTCCTACTGTAACTCGGGCAGAGATTCTTGAAGTCGGAATACCTGAGGGATCAGCAACGGTGTGGTTGCTCATAAGGTACGAGCATAGGCAACCAGTGTCCAGAGCAATAAAAACTGACCATGGATTGACCAACATAACCATAGACTCACAATAACATGCTGAACCAGCCTGCCACCAACTCTCATGTAAACCCAATCAACACAGGAGCACACACATCATCAACAATCATATCAAGGGAAAAAACTGAACCAGCCATGGGCAACCACTTCTTCAAGATCATAAGAACCTCAATCACATTCTGCTGCATATCGAAATCAGCTTCTACAGGAGAGTGATTACTGCATATCCCCTCATCAATCCCAGCAAAGAAGACACTACCTTGTCAACACCAAGCTCGTGGTTCTCAACAAATAGCTTCACAACTTCTCTCACATACTAAGATGACATACACAGAATTCTAACCACCTCCAGTAGGACAGCTTCCCATCGAATCACTCTTGACATTTTCCTGGGCACACATTCTGTAAAAACAGCACCACAAATGCAGCATATCAAGGATGGACTGTATCTTCTCTCCGTCACCTTCCAGCAGCCACCTTATCAGCTTATGCAACAGGGTACACGAGGTCTCCCCCTTCTTGCAATCCTGCGCTATTCTCTATCTGGAAGCAACCCTTTTCACGTGCCCACAATTCACAGCGGCAGCCATTCGTTTTTTACTCACGATCCTCTTTTCCTTGTGCCCAGCACTTTTTGCCATTACGTGCTTCCATCAGACAATTGCGCATTTTTCTTCCACTCCTCTCCTAGGTTCTTCCTCTTCTTTCTAGCACGTAATCTGTTCCCTTCATGGCAGCCATGCCTCCAGAAGCTTGCCGATTCTCTCCTCACGTACACCTTACATGGCAAGTTCCACCTCATGCTCATCCCAGGAACACGTAATTCTCCATTCCTTAGTCAACTTGCATGCATGCTCATTTCTAATTCTGCCAGCCACCACAGCAAATTGAATTTACCACTCTTTCAATTTCCTTCCCCCAAATCCACACCAAGCAATTAATGCTCAATTGTCCCATCCTAGCAAATCCTTTGCACATGCACTTGAAGGATGCATGTAAACCCACACAGGACCATATAAAAAATATTCCATTTCCCTCACAAGGACATTTACATGACACCCCGTAACACGAAGCCCACAAATGATAGTTCACATACACATGACAAAAGGCAATCATAGTAGACATATGAAATTTCACACCACATTTAGTCACATACTTACACCACATTGCTCCGGAGTGACCGGTGCACCAAGACCGCATTTCATCACCTCCCTCAGGAGTCCCTCAAAACATTCATTCATCAAACTTGAAAAATTTACATCAATCTGGTCTTCATGAAAAAAACTTCCCCCCAAATCTAAAACTCACTGCAACACTAGGTGTATGTACCTATGTGCCTACCCATGTACACATTTAGTGCATGAAAAACTAAAACAACTTTTATCCTATCATCGTGAGGCACCACTCATCATCAGTAGCTAATCTTCCAGATGGATGTTACATCTATAGAAGAGTTCTATGTTGGGCAGCCTCCCGGCTTCAAGGCTCCAAACTCTACCGACATGGTATACAGATTGCGGAAGGCCTTGTATGTATCAAGCAAGCTCCTTAGGCTTGGAATTAGTGTATTGATACGTTCTTCCTCCAAACTAGTTTTCAGCGGTCCTTTCGTAATCCCAACCTCTATTCATACCATGAGTTTGGCCTCATCACCCAAGACCCTCATCATCCTCTTTGTTGATGACCTCATCCTCACTAGCAACCATTAGTAGCACATTGTCCTCACAAAGGGTGCTTTGTCCTATGAGTTTTAGAAGCCTAGCTTGGTTCTTTTGCACTTCTTCCTCCTGAGCATAGAGATTTGGCAAATGTAGAGAGGGTTCTTCGTCTCTCAGTTTCGAACATCCATTGGATGTCCATGAAACTTTTCTTGATTTTGAGGAACTAAAGCTTTACAGATTACATTGCCCCAACCATTATTCATAGCTTTTTGGATCCTCTCTTTGGCTTTAGTACACTTCAAAATGTAGAAGTATGCACCCTCGAGGCTCACTGAAGCTCCCGCCTTCACCCCTGCTCGCGCTGCCTGCTCGCCCCTCGCCTTCCCTCCCTCGCGCCCCTTTCCCCCCCTCCGCCTACCCTCGCGCCTGCGCCCCCCCTTCATCTCGCCATCGCGCCCCCCCCTTCATCTCGCCTTCTCGCACTCTCTCGCACTGAAGCGCCCGCCCCCCTTCAGCTCGCCATCGCACCCCCCTCACCTCTTCAGCGCCCCGTCCCCCCCCTCCGCCAGCCCTCTCTCTCCCCCCGCCTCTCCTTTCGTGCTGCTCCCGGCCCCCCCCTAGGGGGTTTTTTTCTTCGCTGCCTTAACCCCCCCCTTCTTGCTGGTTTTTCCGCCCCCTGGGGGTTCTTCCTTTTTTTTAATCCTTCCGCCTTCCCTCTCCGCCCTTCGTGTGGTGCAGATCGGTTCTTGCAGGTATCGCATTCGCTCCGCCTTCGCCACAGCTTCAGACTCTGATGGAGGCTCCTCCCGCCCCACCTCAGAGGGTCTCTTCTGCAGCCCCCTCGACCGCCCCTGAGGATACCCCCATCAGGCTTTCTCTTTCGCTAGATGAGGAAGCGAGCCTCACCGCAGAGGTGGAACGCCTCCAGGCACATTCCACCATCTGCCGTATAGTCGGCACTCGCTCCAGTAGAGGGGAGATCCGGGATCTTATTCAGGCCCGCCTTCTTGGAGACATGGGCAAGATCCTGGACGTTCAGCTTCTGGGCCGTGGACACTACCAGATCAAGTTCGAGACTTCCCAGAGCGTGGCCCAGGTCCTTGCCATGAGTCCCCTTGACATCAGGGGCGCTCGGGCATTCTTTAGACCTTGGCAGCATGGCTTTGACCTCGCAGCGGCCGAGCAAGGAGAGCGCCTTTTCCATGTTATTGTTTGCTTCCCTAGACTCCGCCGCGAGTACCTTCCGCTCCTTTCGAGGCTAGGAGCACTGGCGGGCTCAGTGCTCGAGACTCGCCCCACTGCAGCCTCAGTGGTGGCTAGAGCAGCTGGGCTACCTTCGGTCAGAGTCTTGGTTCTTGACATCTCCTCCCTTCTGAAGGTCATTCAGCTACCTAGGATAGGGGGGGGATGGATTGATCAGAGAGTGGAGTTTTTGGGGCTCCCGAACCAGTGCTTTATTTGCAGACAGGTCGGCCACCTGGCCAAGGCCTGCCCTCGCACGAGACCCCGACCTGCACCGCAGCAGTAGGGCCCTGATGGCCCGCCCACAGATGCGGCTCGGCAGGCAACCTCCGGGACACCTGCTCAGCCCACAGAGACCTCAGAGTGGCAGCCTGGACAGGGACGCCGTCGAGGGAGACAGCCCCAGCAGCACGCCCAGAGACCGATGCAGCAGCAGGTGCCACCACAGACTCAGCATCACTGGGTTCCCATGATGTGAGGAACAGCTTTGCTCCCCTCCAGGAGGAGACCCCAGCGCCGACTGAGGACCAGGAGATGCCAGCACCCCCTCCTTCGCCCCCACCCCCCCCTCCCGCCTCGCTTCCTCCTTCGCCTCCTCCCGTCCCCGTTCCGGTTTCGGCAGCGGCTCCTTCCCCACCCCCTTCTCCCCCCCCTCCTCCCCCCCGCTCGCCTCAGCTCCTCGGGAGGCCCTGGCAGTCCCCTGGCGTTCACTTGCAGTCCGGAGGGCTCTAAGCACCGACCTTGCTTGAGCACCGCCGAGGAGACTTACCATGCCGATTCGGGCTTTACGGATATCCTCTATCCGTAGTCGGCTGAGTCGTCTCGACACTAGACAGCGCTCGGAGGCTTTTGATTACTCCTTCACACGACTTTTTGGAGCAGAGGGCCCCCATGAGCCAGCACCCATCCGAGTTCATGTAGTGATACCTCCGGCCCACGGCGGCGGGGAGGAGGCACTTGATTCAGCGGTGGCCTTCTCATTCCCTCTCTGTGGCCCTTGCGACCGGGAGTGGACCTTGGAGCTCGCTCTTAGCACTTTGAAGACTCAGGCAGTTGAGTTTTCTCACCATGTGAGCGATCTGGAGGTGACAGATGTGATAGGCCGACTATGGGAGTTGGCTCATTTTTTCATTGATCCCGAGAGTGTGGATGACTCAGGGATTCGACATTTGGTCGTTCGCATTGTGGCAGACTTAGCACGTGACCCTGGATATGTATGCATACACGAGGGTGCTCCGTCTGAGCGGAAGGCAGTTGCCATGGGACACAGCCCACTGGCGCCTGATCCGAGATTCTTGCAGTACACCAGGTGGGCAGATTCGTGGTCGCTCGGATGGGGACTATTCTCCATCCAAGCTGCTTGCGAAGGCCCGCCGCACGGCTGAGACATCATCCACCTCAGCAAGTCATCCATGAGGATCATCTCATGGAATGTACAGGGCCTTGGCGGCGCACATTATATACGTTATCGTGGTTGCTTGAGGCAGGAGCTTCAGAGATGCCTGGTTGGGGGCAGTATTGATATTCTATTGATACAGGAGCACCATTTGGGTGAGAGGAGGATCCGGAGATATGGTTCGGTGATGCTTAGTAGATGGGACACCTTTTGGTCTGCAGGATTTGGCCCTTTGGGTGGGCAGGGAGGAGTATGTATGGTCATTGCGGATGTATGGTGGTAGGCCATTGTGGATCGCGGGATCATTGTGCCTGGTAGAGCACAGTATGTCATTCTGAGGACGCATGATGAGCTCTTTGGCGTGCTCAATGTCTATGCGCCTAACCATGCTAGTGCCAGAGCAGAGTTCTGGACCCAGGTTACGGATGCATTGCCAGAGGCCGCACATTGGTGTGTCGGGGGAGACTTCAACATGCTTGAGGATACGGTCGATAGGGTGGGAGGCAGTCATGTTACAGTGCACGGTATGGAGCTTACAGCTTGGGAGCGATTTTACATGACACTGAGGATCACTGATGCATGGTAGCATGAGGCCTTCTCCCGCTCTCAGGACAGTCTTAGTTTCTCTGGGTCGGATCGTCGGCAGGGAGGGACTAATCTATCACGGATTGATCGCTTTTATGTGGGCGACAGGTTAGGGGAGCGAGGGGGCTCCGTTGGCATTCTCGCTAGCACCTCTTTTTCAGACCATACGCCAGTTATTTTGACTCTAGAGGAGAGGACACGGGAGACCAGCTTGCAGTTGAGGATCCCAGAGAGGGTACTTACAGATCCTAGTCTCGCTGAGGACATTGAGAGGATATGGCATGATAGTCAGAGCTTTGACCAGGATGCAGAAGGTCAATGTGCCCAGGGACTCATCGAGCTCAGCTCTTTTTTACACGCTGCAGCCTTGACACGGCTGGGAGAGGCCCGCGAGAGGGAGCGTCGGCTGAGACGTAGCCTTGCTTCGCTTCAGCGCCTTCAGGAGCAGCAGCCTACATGTGAGTGGGTGGCATCCCAGCTGAGCCTGGCACGCTAGGAGGTTAGAGAGGCAGAGGAGCAGAGACATGAGTTTTACTATCGTCGCCAGGCCTCTCAGTGGATGCAGCTTGGTGATAGAGTGACTGCCAGGGAGTTTTTTGAGATTACTGGGCCCCGCCATGCTCGAGCAGGAGTCCACTAGCTTGGGAGGCCGGACGGATCGGTAGCTACTGAGCCCGAGGAGATCAGAGCCATAGCCACTGGGTTCTATAGAGACCTGCTTTCAGCGGAGCCAGCCAAACTGAGGCTCGGGATGCTTGCAGACAGACTGTGTGGGCCCATGTGTAGAGGAGGGTCACAGATCGTATGCGTACAGTTCTGGGTGTGCCTCTCTCAGAGGTTGAGCTTGCTGAGGCCTTGAGGGTCCTTCCGTGCCATAGTTGCCCAGGGGAGGACGGATTGACGCCTGCCTTTTTTATGCGCTATTGGGACCTTTTGGGGTCAGGCCTCCGCAGGGGCTTTCAGTATGTTTTGGACATTGGGGTGATGCCATAGAGCTTTACAGAGGGCTTGATCTTTCTTATCCCCAAGGGGGAGGGAGTATCAGATATGATATTCGGCATTGGAGACCTATTACGATCCTCAATACTTTCTACAAGGTCTTGGCAAAGGCCTTGAGTTTGAGGATCTAGCCCTTCCTGGGGCAGTTGATTCATGCTACCCAGACAGGATTCGTCAAGGAGCGTAGTATCCTTGACAACATTTTCACCTTTTGGGAGGCGACGGCCCGAACTGGATTTCTTTGTGAGGACTTGGTCGTGATGCTTCTCGATTTTGAGAAGGCATATGATAGAGTCGATTGGGGTTTCTTAGAGGGCACTATGCTTCGCTTGGGCTTTGAGCCAAGTTGGATTCGAGGCATGGCGGCTCTATATTCCACAGCTCGTAGCCAGGTGCTGATTGCAGGAGGAGGGGGCCGAGTTTTGAGTTGACCAGATCAGTCCGTCATCAGGGGTGTCCTCTCGCCCCGTTTCTTTTTCTCTTCTTTGCGGAGGCTATGAGCATGTATCTGACAGCAGAGGAGGTTGGTTTCCAGCTCCCAGTCAGGGGGGAGGACCTGCTCGATGCTGACCTTGTGATGAGGAGCGGGCCAGACAGCCGCTCATCTGGAGCCGAGCGGTTTCGCACAGAGCAGGGTCATATGCTGGGTTCTCAGCCTCGTCTAGCCTGGGGACCATTGGCGGCAGGCCCAGCACGCAGTTTTGGAGACTGGCAGGCCTTCTACAGTCTCCCAGAGGAGATCCAGGTGGAGAGGCTGGGTCACTTCAGAGGGGGGTTGATTATGAGGGATGACATTCAGGAGGCACTCACAGAGGAGTGGTTCACGTCTTTCGAGCCCGTGGCCCCACGGTGGATGGGAGCCTTTACTCAGTTGGAGATCATGATTGCTGTCAGAGCTTGCACTGAGGATGGCAGATGCCTCTACTATGAGATCCAAGAGTGGAGGTGGAGTCGCCTTTGGTTACAGAGTGCATCTTTCAGAGGATACGGGTGGTGGCCGCCGCTTCTCGGAAGTGGCATATTGACCCAGACCCTACAGATGTGGACTCTGATTGGCGTGTATGGGCATATGCAGCGCGCCCCTTGGCTAGTGGGACCCTGGCGAGTACGAGTGGCATGATCCTTATGCATCCCTTGAGGCCACAGAGATCACCTTTTTCTAGTATATTGTTCGGTTGGGGCGACATATTTTGACGGTGAGGAGGATGGTCTCTCCAGCTGCATCGGGGCATTGGCGGCTTCAGGGACTCTCATCGGAGTTCTTGGAGGACTTTTGGACCAGGCTCTGGGCTAGTCGACAAGCACGCAGGATCTTGACTTTCCAGTGGGGCTGGTCGCCCACAGGGGTTCTGCAGGCAGTTGGCACACCTGGCTTGTCTACAGCGGTCTTCCGGGGCGGCCTGCGTCTGCCGATGTGCGGCCACCCTATGGAGACACAGAGACATTGCCTATGGGACTGCCCTCAGACGCAGCAGATTTGGCTGCGGATGCTGCGCATTCTGGCCCCCCTCTCTCCAGAGGGGATGTATACGTGGGGTGCCGCTGCTTGGTCGACTTCGTCAGGGCCTGCTCTGGGCTATGAGACGGAGCAGGCAGCCAGGCCATCAGATTCATTAGGGGCCAGCCTCGCCTTGTTCCTTCACCGGACTTCTCGTCCGTCAGCGGCTGGACATAGGAGAGGGATCTACGATGGGAGCTTCTCAACAGCCTCACCAGATGGTTCACCTGGAGGGCCCGGTGTTTCAGGGCCTTTGAGGGGAGACTGGAGCCACCAGCCGAGACTGTTCGGGGGATCTGGCAGGAGCTCATCCACACCCTGCAAGGACAGTATAACCGCATCCCCGGGGCGACTCGGGATGAGGCGATCTTGCGGCGCCAAGCCTTTCACACCACTTGGCGCAGCAGCCCCTTCTATACCCTACACGTGGGGTCGCCCCGTTGGCACTACAGGCCACCTGTTTGGCTTTTCCCCCCTCCTATTGTATGATATAGCCTCTCAGTTCTTTATACTGATTCTTGTATTTTTCAGCACCTAGGGAGAGTCTCCCTGGCTGCCTTGCTTTGTTCTCTGCTCTGTTTTCTTATGAGCAGAGAGGATCTTTTGTAGCCCTACGGGCGTTTTTTATATAACTAATGAAAGGATCTTTTCTTGGAAAAAAGAAGAAGTATGCACCCTCTTCATTGTCTACCTCTACATTCACTGCAAAATTGCCCCCTATGCAAAGAGCATCACTAAGCGCATCATGATGCCCTGCATACATAGGCCCACCAAAGAGATCCTCATCATCACTACTCAAATGTTATGCATCATTAGGAACGATGATGTGGTATTCCGAGTTGGAAACATGGTTTCTATTGATGCAGTTTCTCCAAGACTCTTGGAGAGAAGCATTGCAATAGCACGACTGCATTCTCATTGCTATTGCCTTGCTAGCCCCTTGTGCAGCTCCTCTTACACAATGCATCAATTGTGTCTTTGGGATAGCTTTTCAGTCCCAACGTATAAATCTATCAACCTCTCCTTCCTTAATCTCCCAAAACACTCACGCCACATTCCGTTCCTTAGATGCATAGGTGGCTTGAGCCCCATGACACAAGTTGGTCCTCAAGAAATCATGACATCTGCTACACACGATAAAGTGGCTCAATTTTGATTTAATTGTTCTTGTGTCAGTGCTCTCTTCATAGCAGTCCCAGCACCATTGTGCTCACCCTTGCCATGCCCAGATCCACAGAAATTCCATGTAATCTTCAAACCTACCAACTGTTCAATTCTAGAAATGAAATAAAAAGATCTCCTGGCTTTGAATTGGGAGGCTGCTCGAGTCTCACCAAACCCAATGCTTGGTAAGCTCCAACCCTTGATCTGTCAGCCACTTGTGATGCAACATAAAACAATGCTAGACAAAGAGGCTTGTCATCTCAAATAAAGAAGTGAAATGTCTTCTTCACTTAGTTCTGATACGGACGTATGTTATGTGCACAAAAATGATAACCTGGTTGGAGTACCAATGCATTAACGGAATCTCATTTTGCTCCTTGAAAGAGTAGTTCTCCGCGAAGTCCACCACTGATACTACCACATCTTCAGGAAATTGCAGCACACACTCTTTGAACTATTCAGCCTGCCACCTACAAATGTAATTGTGTGCTTGATGTATTTTGTGAGGTGAGTCCTCACTAAATGTATACGGTCACGACAATGTATCTCCTTGCATACAAGGTCTTTTCTTTGCTTCTTTTCCACCTGCACCTTGGTGATTGATTCCACATTCTCGAAGATCTTCACCGTGGCCTTTTTCGAATCAAATATCATCTCACTTGGGCAACATGACATCTTGTGTGCACCACAATTCTTGCACTCAGCCAAAAAGCATCGACAATGATGGAATGTGGCTCCAACAGGTTTGGGGGGACAAAGCATAGAATCCACAGAGTAGTGACACTCATGTGACTCCATTGTAAAGCTCTGCAGTCAGGCTCACCCTCACTGTTTCCACATATCTATAAGTCCCAGCTACAACGAGCCCCACGAAGACCAAAGCTCTTGGTCTTTAGTTGATTGATTGCATCCTTCAAGAAAGGCATATGTACGTGATAAATGCAGCAACATGTGTACCTATCCTTTAGCTCTCGGACAAGATAGGGCTTTAAGCACTCAAATGAGCGTTGCTGAATTTTTATCTCTGGAAAGGTTTTCTTAAATCATTGGAAGAGCTCAACCTATGCCAATTTAAAAAAATAAGGGGCTCTCAAAAGAAGTAACAAAGCAATCAAAAAGCGGTCTAGAAGCAGTCAAAAAGCGACTGAAAAAGAAGTACAAAAGCAATCCAAAAAGTATTCAAAAGCATGTCCAAAAAGCAGCTTAAAAGCAGTTCAAAGCAGTTCAAAGCAGTTAAAACTAAAAGTAGTTCAAAGCAATCCATAAGCAGCCGTAAAGTAGTTCAAAGGAGTTCAAAGCAGTTAAAGCGGTTCACATGTAGTTCAAAGTAAACTAAAAGCAGTCAAAGCAGTTAAAGCAGTTCACATGTAGTTCAAAGTAAACTAAAAGCAGTCCAAAAGCAATCCAAAGGTAGACCAAAGCAGTCCAAAGCAATCAAAAGCAGTCCAAGATCAGTCCTAAGGCAGGCCAAAGCAATCAAAAGCATTCCAACACGGTCTAAGATCACTCCAAGGTAGTCCAAAGCAGTCCAAAGCAAACCTCATCATCCACATCATTAAAATAAGGAATGTAGTCCAAAAAGCAGTCCAAAGAAATAAAAAGTTATCCAAAAGCGATCCAAAAGTAGTTCAAAAGCAATTCAAATCAGCTCAAAAGTGTTTCAAACTAGTTGCATTCTTTTTTTTTCCTGAGAAAAGATCCTTTCATTAGTTATAAAAAAACTCCCACTGGGCTACAAAACCCTCTCCTGCTCATAAGAAGGCAGAGCAGAGATCCAATCAAGGCAGCTAGGGAGACTCTCCCTAGGTGCAAAAAAGTACAAATAACAGTACAAATAACTGAGAGGCTATATCATACAATAGGAGGGGGGAAAATCCAAACAGGTGGCCTGTAGTGCCAGCGGGGGGTACCCGCGTGTAGAGTATAGAAGGGGCCGCTGTGCCAAAAGGTGTGGAAGGCCTGGCGCCGCAAGATCGCTCGATCCGAGTCGCCCCGGATGCGGTCATACTGTCCTCACAAGGTGTGAATCAACTCCTGCCAAATCCCCCGAACAGTCTCTCCTGCTGCTGGCTCCAGTCTCCCCTCAAAGGCCCTGAAACAACGGGCTCTCCAGGTGAACCATATGGTGAGGTTGCTAAGGAGCTCCCATCGTAGATCCCTCTCCTGTGTCCAGCCGCCCCGCGGCGAACGAGAAATCCGGTGAAGGAACAAGGCGAGACTGGCCCCTAATGAATCTGATGGCCTGGCTGTCCTGCTCCATCTCGTATCCCAGAGCACGCCCTGAAGAAGTCGACCAAGCAGCGGCTCCTTACGTATACATGCCCTCTGGAGAGAGGGGGGTCAAAATGCGCAGCATCCTCAGCCAAATCTGCTGCGCCTGTGGACAATCCCATAGGCAATGTCTCTGTGTCTCCAATGGGTGGCCACATCGGACGCAAGCCGACGGAAGGCCACTGTAGACAAGCCAGGTGCCAACTGCATAGCCCCTGTGGGGCAACCAGCCACCACTGGAAAGTCGAGATCCTGCGTGCCTGTCGGCTAGCCCAGAGCCTGCTCCCAAAATCCTCCAGGAACTCCTGTGTGAGAGTCCCTGTAGCCGCCAATGCTCTGATGCAGCTGGAGAGACCATCCTCCTCGCAGTCAAAATATGCCTCCCAAAACCGAACAGGATCGGCCGGGTCCTCAAGCATGTTGAAGTCTCTCCCGACACACCAATGTGCGGCCTCAGGCAATGCATCTGTAACAAGGGTCGAGAACTCTGCTCTGGCACTAGCATGGTTGGGCGCATAGACATTGAGCACACCAAAGTGCTCATCATGCATCCTCAGAATAACATACTGTGCTCTACCAGGCACAATGACCCCGCGATCCACAATGGCCTACCACCACACATCCGCAATGACCATACATACTCCTCCCTGCCCACCCAAGGGGCCAAAACCTGCAGACCAAAATGTGTCCCATCTACCAGGCATCACCAAACCATATCTCTGAATCCTGCTCTTACTCAAATGGTGCTCTTGCATCATCAGAATATCAATACTGCCCCCAACCAGGCATCTCTGAAGCTCCTGCCTCCTCAAGCAACCACGATAACGTACATAGTGTGCGCCGCCAAGTCTTTGTACATAGTGTGCGCCGCCAAGGCTTTGTACATTCCATGAGATGATCCTCATGGATGACCTGCTGAGGTGGAGGCTGTCTCAGCCATACGGCGGGCCTTCGCAAGCGGCTTGGATGCAGAGTAGTCCCCATCCGAGCGGCTACGAATCTGCCCACCCCCGGTGTGCTGCAAGAGTCTCGGACCAGGCGCTAGTTGCTGTGTCCCATGGCGACTGCCTCCCACTCATAGAGAGAAACCTCATGTATGCATACATAGCCAGGGTCGCGTGCTAGGTCTGCCACTATATGCGAACCACCAAATGTCGAATCCCTGAGGCATCCGCACTCCCGGTATCAAAGAAATGTGCCAACTCGCAGAGTCGGTCTATCACGTTTGTCATCTCCAGATCGCTCACATGGTGAGAAAACTCAACTGCCTGAGTCTTCAAAATACTAAGAGCGAGATCCAGAGTCCACTCCCGGTCGCTAGTGCCGTAGAGAGGGAAGGAAAAGGCCACCGCTGAATCAAGTGCCTCCTCCCCTCGGGCCGGAGGTATCACCACATGAACTCTGATGGGTGCTAGCTCATGGGGGCCCTCCGCTCCAAAAAGGCATGTGAAGGAGTAGTCGAAAGCCTTCGAGCGCTGTCTAGTGTCGAGACTACTCAGCCGACTGCGGATAGAGAATATCCGTGAAGCACGAATCGGCATGGTAGGTCTCCTCTGTGGTGCTCGAGCAAGGTCGGTGCTCAGTGCCTGCCAGACTCTGCAGGTGAGCGCCAGGGTACTGCCAGTGCCTCTCGGGGAGCTGAGGTGAGCGGAGGGGAAGGAGGGGGGGGAGAAGGGGGTGGGGAAGGAGCCGCTGAAAAAGCGAGAGCGAGAACGGGAGGAGGCGAAGGTGGAAGCGAGGCGGGAGGGGGGGACGGGGGAGGGGGGGTGGGGGTGGGGGCGAAGAGGGGGGTGCTGGCATCTCCTGATCCTCAGTGTGCGCTGGGGTCTCCTCCTGGAGGGGAGCAAAGCTGTTCCTCACTGGAACCCAGTGATGCTGAGGCTGTGACTGCTGATGCTGCGTCGGTCTCTGGGCATGCTGCTGTGGCTGTCTCCCTCTATGGCGCCCTTGTCCAGGCTGCCAATCCGAGGTCTCTGTGGGCTGAGCAGGTGTCTCGGAGGCTACCTGCCGAGCCGCATCTGTGGTGGGCGGGCCATCGGGGGTTTGCTGCTGTGCGGTGAAGGTCGGGGTCTCCTGCGAGGGTAGGCCTTGGCCAAGTGGCCGACCTGCCTGCATATAAAACACTGGTTCGGGAGCCCCGAAAACTCCACTCTCTGATCGATCCATCCCCCTATCCAAAACTCTGACCGAAGGCAGGCCAGCTGCTCTAGCCACCACTGAAGTTGCAGTGGGGCCAGTCTCAACCACCGAGCCCACCAATGATCCTATCCTAGAAAGGAGCGGAGGAGTCCAGGAGGAAAGCAAACCGTGACATGGAATAGACGCTCTCCCTGCTCGGCCGGCTGTTGGGTCGAAACCATGCTGCCAAGGTCTGAAGAAGGCCCGAGCGCCCCTGATGTCAAGGGGACTCATGACTAGGACCTGGGCCACGCTTTGGGCTGTCTCGAACTCAATCTGGTAGTAGTGTCCGCGGCCCAGTAACTGAACGTCCAGGATCTGGCCCACATCTACAAGAAGGCGGGCCTGGAGAAGATCCCGGATCTCCCCTCTGCTGGGGCGAACGGCAGATGGTGGAATGTGCCTCGAGGCGTTCCACCTCTGCGGCGAGGCTTGCTTCCTCTTCTAGCGAAAGAGAAAGCATGATGGGGGTATCCTCAGGGGCGGGCGAGGGGGCTGCGGAAGAGTCCCTCTGAGGTGGGGCGGGAGGAACCTCCATCAGTCTGAAGCTAAGTCGAGGGCGAAGCAAAAAAACGGAGGATCCTGCAAGATTCGAGCTGCACAAAAAAGACGGAGCGGGGAGGGGAAGAGGGGGAAGGGTGGAAGACAGAGGGGGAGGGGCGGAAGACAGAGGGGGGCGGAAAAAAACGAGGGGGAGGGGCGGAAGGCAGAGGCGGAGAAAAAAGGGGGGGGCAGCGGAGAACGAAAGGGGGGGCTTGGGCAAGCGCGAAAGGGGGGGGAGGGCAGGGGCAGGCAGGGGGGCGGGACGCGGAGGAAGGGGGGGAGCGGGGGGCGCGAAGGAGACGGGGCAGGCGGGCAGGGGGCGACGGGCGCAAAAGGGAAGGGCAGGGGGCGCGAGAAGCATAGGGGTGCGGAGGGGGGGTGCAAGCAGGCGGGGAGAGGCAGTCACGAGGGCGGGGAGGGGCGGTGCGAGCAGGCGGCAGCTCGAGAGGGGGGGGGGGGGCGAAAGCTGCAGCGAGCTCTCCTATGAATTATAAACTAGTTGCATTCTCAAACCAACAAAGCGTTTCAAAAATACTTTCAATGCAACAAAGCAATCAAAAAACACCTCAAAGGTGTCCCAAAGTATTCCAAATAAGTCCAAAAGAAGCATCAAAGCTGTCTAAAGCAGTTCAAAAGCCCCTCACAGCAGTTCCTCAAAGTAATTCAAGTGCAGTTAAAAAACAATTTCAAAGAAACAAAGTTGTACAAATTCAGTCCCGAAGCAACAAGGCACTCTCAAATCAATTGTAAATCAGTTCTAAAGCAGTCTGAAAGCCATGAAGTTACCTCAATTGAGTGCATAGGATCCCCAAAGCAATGAATGTACGATTGCATAGTACCCAATAAGCCCTTAAAAGCTACAAAGCGGTGAATGTACGACACCTGAGGATCCTCAAGAAGATGGACAAGGTGCTTCAAGTAGTTTTTTTTTTCTTATCCTCTTGTGACAAACGACTTTCTTATTTCGGGACACGTGTTTCTTGAGTCCAAAATGCAACCGCAATATCCTGAACCTCCTGAATAAAGCTGCTACCTCGTCGTTCTTGTCTTTGGCACAAGGATGGGCACAACATTCCGTGTTCTTCGACGAGCAAGCGAGATTTTGCAAAGTAAAAATTCTGCTTATGGACACCGAAAAGCTTTTAAGATTTTGTAATGTTGAATTCTTGGTGGTCTGGTGCATCAGAATTCAGCACTATCATGATGGTAGACCTTAGAAAACTTCATTGTGTGTTCGTGGCTGCTTCACATGGGTTAAGGTGTTGCCGATGTTGGATACAATTTTTCCCTGCAGCTCAACTTCTTCATTGGCGATGTGCAAATGCTTGACATTGGGATGCAACAAGATTCGTCCAAAGATATCATTTCTAGTTGCTGAGTCCATTCCATTTGTATGTTGCTGAAAAAATGACACAACCTTATTTGCTATATTTCGTCTCTTGTCCATGTCGACTTCAACACTAGCATGATTTCTTGCAGCTTGCTTCATCCTCACTTTTTGTCGTTGCTTTCTTTTCTTTGCAGCCTCATACTCTCTGACAACTTTTAATTGTAGATCTGGACACTACTTGCTATGAGAAAGAGCTTGTAGACCTGTAGAGGAGAGAGATTCTACACAATGGAGAGACAGAGAGGCTGCTGGAGAGGGAGAGCTTGCAAGTGATGGGGAGACAGAGCCTGCTGCAAGAGAGGTAGAGCAGACAGTTACAAAGGGTGGTTTTACCAAGCGCTCAAGAAGCAGTGTCCATGGACACGGCTTTTTGGTCCAGCCAAACATGCTCCCACCCGAGAATACCCTCGCACCACTCTATAGAAGTCATGCATTACAGCAGCGATCTCTTCAGGCTTCATGTTCCACCACTCGGGGTCCAAGAGATACCCAACGCTCTGCAAGGGATTGTGAGCTTGCTCCCATCGAGGACTAAACAACCTTTGTAATTCCCTGCGTCTTGTAGCATTGAATGGTCTTCTCTCATTCTCTTGCCCAGAATGAGTTTTGGATCTAACCCCTAGTTGCCCTGTCAGTCAGCGCCAACTCTGCCATCCATCGCTCAAATGCATAGCAACGGACGGTCTCTGCAATAAAATTATGATTCTTTATCAAGGACTCAAATGTGTAGAAATTCGTGGCAAACCTTGTGGGTGCTGGCAGTTGTATCATGCTAGAACCATCTCTTGACAAGCAGATATTTTCCAAACGTTGCATCTAAAGTATTAACTTCACAATATCTCGAGCCTCTTGCACAACTACTTTGAACCATGGAACTTGTTTATACTAGTCTTTTAGGACGAGATTTAACGTGTGAGTGCAACATGCAGAGGCATATACGTTTGGATACTCGCTCTACAATAGCTTACCAGCCTTCTTACAACTCTTTGCATTGTCCATGATGACCTGATTCAGAACATTCTGAGGCACATTCAGGCGCATTTTTCGGGGTGTATACCGGCGTCTGCTTTCCGGCATCGCGCAACCCATCCCTGCTGACGCTTTTCCCTAAACCTGTTTATTTTGGCTAAGTGCCCATAAAGCGCCGGATTAAACCGTCGGAAGGCGGTTAGGCTGTAGTAGTGGTAGTAGGTCACAACAAGAGGAATTCACATTCATACTTATAATTTTAAGGGAGAAGATAATTCGAGAGGTAGACAATCAAAAAATCACATCCACAAATTGCCCTTGCATATCAAGCACACCAATGGCACTAGCAAGTGATCCCATTATGAAGAGAGGATAAGGAGAGAGAAACAAGAAAAAGGGCGTCTTCCATAGCATTCCATATATATATATATATATATATATATATACATTGTGGGATCAACTTATATAACATTGCCTCCCCTCTTAGATCACAGAATCATAAAGAATGTGATGTCAACAATAAGGTGGTCCAACAAAGAACAAACATACTCATGATGCATTGCTTAATCCATGGAGAAATAAAAAAGAATAAGCATACCTTCAATGCATCACCTTAATACATATACACAACTTCCGGGAAAAATCATGTGCCTCACTCCTAGTTGGAATTCAAAGATCCAAGGTCATGGTACTTATGAACGTTTCATCTTCAATAT
This sequence comes from Cibotium barometz, assembly GCF_041138505.1. NCBI lineage: Eukaryota > Viridiplantae > Streptophyta > Polypodiopsida > Cyatheales > Cibotiaceae > Cibotium > Cibotium barometz. The sequence continues at coordinate 1,252,018 of NC_141062.1, read as the reverse complement.
TAAGAGGTAAATTTATTTACTCCATAGGACCTTATGTTATGCTCCTGAGCACATGCGGGTCTGATATCACTTTATGCTATGAAATGTATGCAAATTTGCATAAATTCTTGGATGAATCAAATGCAGCGTATGTAGGTTTTTCATCAATATTGCCTTTATTACTCATCATAATGTTTTATTTATTCGTTTCACTTTCCCTACTAATACTCCTTCATATTTTGCTAACAAGTTTGTCTTAGCGTTGCTCTAAGCGTAGACTCCTACTATGGAAAAGAACTTCACAATTGTTATGTATTATTGCTGTCTTCAGGATGAGCACATCTACTTTCTATATTTACATACTTCAGTAAGTACTTGGAGAAATAAAATGAAATGCATGCAGGCCACTTTACGTCCACTATCATTTCGAGTGCATGCAGGTTCTTATTAAGCAGCTTGCCAACAATGTTTTGGGTCTTCTTCACGATCACTTGTGGCTTGTGCTTCATCATTCATTAACATGCAGGATATCGAGAGAGATGCTTTGTTTCTATAATATTTTGCCTTGCCTGAGGTATGAGGTGAGGCATGTTTGGTATTTCTTGTTCCGCCCATGTATGAGACGAGGCATGCTTTGGCATTTCTTATTCCGCCTACGTGGGTGGGGCATGCTTTGGTATTTCTTATTCCGCCCATGTATGAGGCGAGGCATGCTTTGGTATATTTCTTATTCCCTCGCTTATTCTGCCTTTGGCATTTCTTAATCCACCCATGTATCCTGCAGGCGAGGCATGTTTTGGTATTTGTTATTCCACCCATGTATGAGGCCACGCATGCTTTGGTATTTCTTATACGTTTTTCTACTTCTGATTCATAGATAAGCCGGTCCTAGAGTAGCATCTCTGAAAGCGAATCGTTTGTCAAAATAGCTCATGGATTGCACTATTATTTGAACGAGTAATGCGACCCCAAAATTATCCATAACGATGTGAAGGCTGCTAATATCTTGCCAAACAAATTTCAGGCCATGGTGTGCAATTTCAATCTGGCAAAGATTTTGGATCATCATGATTCACATGCACATTGCACTGGAGTATGTGTCTACAGAATAGTCCTCGAAAAAGACATATGTTTTTGGGTTCGGAATTCTACTGTTGGAGATATTCGTAGGGCAAAGAGCGGTCGACATTAAGCCAAAAAGGAATGGTTCTATTAGATTGGGTAAGAAGGCAATGTATTTCCACAAGCGTGAGTTGTCTGTGTGATGTGTGGTTAGAGTGTAACATAAGAGGTTCTAGACAGCTTACACCATTGTCTGTGATGAGAGGCTAACACAACAAGTTTACACAAAGGCTTGTCACATGAATGGCAACATCATCAATTTCTTGAGGCATCTTGCACTTAGTTAGGTGCAATTGGAGAGAAAGAATTGACGGTTTCAAGACGCATTGTGCACTTAGTAAGGTGCAATGAGAGGCAAACAACTGTTTGCTCAAGGTGAGGGCCGGTGGTCCTTTGCCCCTTGTTGCATTTAGCTAATTGTAGGGTGTCTATCGTGCGGAAACTCACGATGTTGAATAGTACTAGAGGAAAAGAGTCCTTTGCGTCATTAAAAATGTCTACAATTTATTATTGTATAATGGTTTGCTTTCCAAAATTTGTCTTGTAATGGTTTTCTTGGCGGAAACATGTGAAGAAGCTGGAACAGGAGGGGACGTTGCTTGTCTTTTATGTGACAAGAAGCTGGGCATAGTTATGAAGCTATTGCAAAGGAAATGGCATCATGTGAACCCAAATCATGTTGGAAATGAAATGGCAGCACGTGAACCCAGATCCTATTGCATAAAATCCATTTTTGAAATTTCATGTTTTGATATAGTAGAGGCCTACAATAGGGCACTGACTTGATCAATTCAAATGTCATTGAAAGTGGATTTGATTTACATCAATCCTCTCCATTACTGATCACACGGTTCAATCAAGATAGATACATTTTTCGTTACAATGTTGAAAGCATGTCCGAATAGAAACCTCATAGCAAAACATATTCACATCATTGAAAGCAAGGTAAAATATATTCGTACTTATTTTGTAGTTTCAAAGTGATATTAAAAGTGCAATCCGATCATCTAGCACACAACTCAGATTTTAGTGCAATATACAAAGTGCTATGTGCCAAATACAAAGTGCTATTTGTTGAATGCAAAGTGCTATGCTCCCAAGGAAAGGCATGTTTCTTCGTCTTATAAATTTTGGAGACGAAGTGTGCCAGCTCTTCCCCCAGAGGAACGTGTGGTTATGTGTTTTTGTGTTATGTGTCTCTCTAAAATAAAGAAACTATGATATGTTCAAAATGCAAAATGCTATAATGTAAAATGCAAAGTGCTATATACTTATTCCAATTGCAAAGTTCGATGTACAAAATGCAATTGCTATCTGCCGCTTATAATTTTTGGAGATGAAGGCTTTAGGTGCGATTGAAGAGGAACTGGTTACTGCTCCATTTATTGAGGTACCGATGGCCAGGATCATCCTTAGTGATCATGGAAGAGAGGAGTGGGTAATTCTGGTGTTGCGCCACAGAGATGAAGAGGCAACCTTGGCGCAGCCATGGCCAGAAGTGGCTGTTTCTTAACCAAGACCATATCATAGGTCTCTGACATATCGAGTTCTATCTCAGACTTTGGAAGCTGCCACTCGAAAGCATGCAGAAGATTAGCCAGCATCAGTTGCACATTCAACAGGCCGAGCGTCCACCCCGGGCATCCCCTCCTTCCGGCACCGAACGGCAGCAGCTGAAAAGATGGGCTGCGCCACTCTATGTCGTTCTGCAGGAACCTATCGGGCGAAAACTCCAAGGGCTTGTCCCATGCAGTCGGGTCCCTGCCTACCGCCCATATGTTCACAACTGCACGTGTTTTTGCGGGAATGTTGTAACCAGCTATCTCGCAAGGTTTGGTCGACAAATGCGGTACTACTAAGGGTAGAACTGGGTGTAATCTCAATGTTTCCTTCACGATCGCTTTTAAATAAGGAAATCGAGAGAGATCGGACTCCTCCACACGTCGTTCTTTTCCTACTGCATCGTCCACTTCCGCCTGGACCTTCTTCATGACGGTTGGGTGCCTCAAAAGTTCAGCAAGCGCCCAACCTGCTTGCTCTATCATGGCACCATTTGAGGGAATATCCAACAAGTACATTGTGCACTTAGAGTTGGATGTTGAATATGCAAGCACACGTAGTTTGGGATTGAGGGGAACATTTGAAAATGTACGCCGCCACAGTCTCTTCATTTACAAGGAAAGAAGCATCTTGACCTTTGGGTGAAAGGAACCTTGTATCCTATGGTCCTTGCCACCCAAAAGAACCCTCCTTTTCATACAATGCAAGAAATTGTTTGGTATGTTGGGCAATGGACATGATGGATTTCTTGGTTATTGCAATCAATTGAACCATGCTCAAACAATGGGTATGCTGGGTTGCAAGCTGCAGAGTTCCCAAGCATAATAATTAGCACAATTATGAAATAGCAATATTGTTGCAGTGCACAACTCTATGCAGGATCTTCAAAGGCAGAACAAGGATATTCATGACAAAGCAAATGCATTGGACTTGGAACGACATGAATTACAATAATGAGTTCGTAAGCTAACTGAAACAAAACAAACTTTGGAAATATCTATGCATAATCACATTCAACTGACCATAGAGAAGGAACGAGAGAAGGCAACATAATGATTGCAAAAGATGAAAGAAACACCTTTAGGATTAAAAGATATGAAAAGAAAATTACAAAAATCTATCGAAGCAGCCTTGGCAGCCAGTGATGGTGCTCAAAAGAGGAGAATCCATGCTACAAGGTTGGGTTCCCAATGTTTTCAATGAAATTTCTTACTCTAGTGCTGCATTGTTTTTGCTAAGAATCACTTGACATGCTCTTCTTCATGGGATGACGTGATGGGAAGACTGGACGTGGATGATACTGACTATTCGCATGCTCTAGCTAGTGTATTGAAGCCAAATAGTGTCATTGGGATGTTGAACACACAGGTGCAAGTTTCTAAAGAGGTGATTAAGGACTTTAGGGGCATTGTGGATACAAAGGAGATGCTTGGAGCTTGTGACAGTACTGGTGTAGGTCGTGAAGCTTACACATCTATTTTTAAAAATTTCAATTCTAGGACAATATAAGAAATCTACAATGCCACTACCCACACCTTGGTCCGCAAAGCTTGCACAACGGGGAAAAAACCAAACTGTTAGAGAAATGCTTGGAGGATACCATTCTGTGAGCGGCACAATGACTTGGAAGAGTCAAAAGAAATCTCGTGTGCAATCATTTCAGATGAATTCTTTTAACAATGACTTGGAAGAGTCAAAAGAAATCTCGTGTGCAATCATTTCAGATGAAATCTTTTAACAATGTTTACTTGGATGTTCAGAAACTGCAGCGAGCAATGGTCAAATTCTATGGAATGAGAGAAGAAGGTAAGAGGAACTCGAACATAGCATTGCACACTGACTTTCATTTTTTGGTTCCATATGCTATCTATTTTTCTCATTCATTGTTTAGGGTGAAATGGAAATATCATTTTTGTTATAAAAATGGATGAAGCTTAGTTGGTCAAACAACACAAGCTAGAGAGGGTCAGCATCTGTATTATGAACAAAGCCTTAGACTTTGTTCAAGGGGATGAGGAAGTTGAGCAAGATTTCTTAGTGCAATCTAAGAAAGACATATGGTGGCTTGTAGCATTTGAGACTCTCAAAGAGTTCCATGAGACATTGAAGTGGGTACTAGAAAGAATAGGAATCTGATCAAATATTCAAAGACAAGAGGGAGGGCAAACATTGTCAATGGATGGGCATAGAACATTTCAAGTTGAATGGCATCTTGGTGGTGTTTTGAAGACACTAAAGTGCTCATATGGTTGTGATACACTTCTACACTTGGAGGCACTACCGACATTTTTTCCTCGATGAAAAAGGGAGTTAGTCAAAAAATTTGAATTCAAAAGGTAGAGCGCGGGCGCGGGCGGGGTCGGGGGCCAGACTGTCGAGATGTCGGTATTTTTGTTCTTTTTTGTCGGTATACAATACATACCGACACTGTCAAAGTTCAAAAAAAATAATAGAATTATATGGATGCCATGCCCATAAAATACATGCATTTTCAATGCTTCTCATGGTAGTTTTAAAAATTTTGAAACTAAAAATGGTAAATTTTTTTAACTAAAATAGCATAGAATCTTGTGGGGAAAAAGTATTTGATGACAAGATTTAAGCCATTGTAATGTAAATAGAATAGAATTCGTGATTGTAATGTAAATAGAATAGAATTCGTGATTGTGGCAAAAAAATATATCACAAGATGGTAGCATTTGTTTCATCAATGCCCGCATCTTCACACAAGTCCATCATGCCAAACAAGTCTATCTCTACTTCTATTCCTATCTCTCCCATATCATTAGGGTCTATAGTAGCTAAGACTTCATCAGGGTCTTCTATTGCTGTGATTCCGTGTTCTTGTCCCTGATCGAGATCTTCTTCCTCATCTCTCCTAGCACTGTGATCAACAGGATCCGTTGGCATCTTTGTATCCACATCCCTATCTTCAAAGGTGTGTTTTGTACGAGGAGCTACTTGGACCACATACCACCATAGTGGATCAGAACGATCTGGATGAAAAGCCACCTCTGTGAAATATGCAAACTTCATAAATTGAAGATGTGCTCAAATAAAAAAACCAAACAAATTACCTCAATGCATTGTTGATTGCGTACCTGCTCACATTGTTCAGGAAGAACAAACGTATCATTTTCATTGGTCCATAGTTTGGTGGAGTCAATAGCAAAGAATCCACTGCTATCTCTTCTGATTGTTGCATTGGGACCATTATACATTGTTCTAAACCATTTCACATCAAAAATAAAAGTAGAAAAAGCTCTAAAGCTAACATCTAATATATCACGTATAGTCCCACAATAATCGAACTGTGATGAAAGGACATTGGTGTCTGATGATCTTGCTCGGCTATCTTGTATGAAGTTAGCCATGACTCCACAGTCAAATGTGGCTCTCTTAGAATCGACCCGTTCCAGACGAAAGTGTCGACCATATGCCCACAATGCACTATACTTCTTATATTGCAAATGAAAAACAAGAAAACATCAATATTATATTCAGTGTGCTATGATTCGGTAAAGAGAATCGAGAGCGCGGAACTCACATGGTAATCACAACCCCTCGCAAACTCCTCCTCTCTCTCAGACACTGTTTCACCATTTTCTTTGGCTTTATGAAGTGCATCCTGCAGCCAATCATGTGAACTGGTTTTGAACTGCTTTGAACTACTATACGGCTGCTTATGGATTGCTTTGAACTTCTTTTAGTTTTAACTGCTTTGAATTGCTTTTGAGCTGCTTTTTGGACAGGCTTTTGATTACTTTTTGGATTGCTTTTGTACTTCTTTTTGAGCCTCTTTTTGGACTGCTTCTAGACCGTTTTTTGATAGCTTTGTTATTTCTTTTGAGAGCCCCTTATTTTGGTAAATTGGCATAGGTTGAGCTCTTCCAACGATTTAAGAAACCTTTCCAGAGATAAAAATTCAGCAATGCTCATTTGAGTGCTTGAAGCCAACCAAGACAACAAACGAGATGTGGAAGATACTACGGGACCAATACGAGACAAAGAGCTACTCGAGAGTCATTAGTATACATTGACAATTGTTTACACTGAGGCATAGTGACGAAGATCCAGTGTCAGATCGTATCACCAAGTTCAAGGCTTTGCGAGATCAGTTGGCAGCTATTGGCACCAAGATTGAAATAGAGCAGATGGCAGTTATGGTGCTGAACCAGACAGCCCGTTCGTATCAGGGATTTGTAACCTCTTTGACAAGAGCTCAAAGGGACGAGCCTCTTTCTTTTGTGGAGGTTCGTGGTCTACTTCTTCAGGAAGATTTGTGGACTAAGACATATGATGCAAGGGGTGAGGTGGCTCTCGTCGCTCAGAAGATGCTTTGGCATTGCTTTGTGTGTGCTATGGTACTTCACTGTGTTAATGCAAAATGAGTGTGTCTCTCTCCTTAGTCAAATGTTCTTTGGATGCAGCCTTCGTCAACATTTCACAAGGTGGGTCATCATAACTTGGTGGATAGCACTGAAGACGAGAAGAGCAAAGAGCCAGGCCTGCAAAGTGTGCTTCAAACCACGGAAGAGAGAGCAACCCAGTTAGAAGAGAGAGCAACCCAGGTGGAAGATAAAGAAAAGACAAACAAAGAGGCGTCTGAGGACCTGTCCCCTGTCGTAGATGCAGGAGTTGATTGTGAGGCTGCTCTTCCCACTTGGGAGACTAGTCCAGAGGGATTGACTGTCTTGGACTGGTTAAAGGGGAGGTCTAAACGCAAGCGCAAGGGCACGCCAAAGTATGGAGAAGGCATCCCTTTTGTTTTTTTGGCCCTTAAAAAAAATCACTATTTTATGACTTGACGGTCGGATACCCTTCTTACAAACACACACCTACGGGTTTAGAAGGTACAAGGTAGCACCATGCGGCCGTGGATCGAACCCTTCACCTTGGGTTACAAGCCCTTCAAATGCTCGTGGCCTTGAAACTAGGGCCGTGGATCGAACCCTTCACCTTGGGTTACAAGCCCTTCAAATGCTCGTGGCCTTGAAACTAGGGGGAAGAGGATTAAATCCCTGACTGCCACAACTGAAAGCAAGTATGCCAGAAGGAAGTCCAAATGCTTGTGGGCCTGAAACTAGGGGGAAAAGGATTAAAACCTCGACTACTCTGAGAAGGACGCGACACCGGAGTAGCTAAAAGCGAGTATGCCACCCACCCACAGGCCACGGGCCTGTAAGAGGTTGTTATCTTTTGGGTTGCCTTGTTTGGATAGTCATTAACACAACAAAGACGATGTACTTTGATATCGCTTTTTTTAATGAAAAAGTCTACTCCAAATATATTCTGAGTGATATTTTTTACAATAGTTTGAGAGACTTCATTGTACCAACACACACATTATCAACGTACATTTATTTTCAAAACATACAAAATTTATAAGAATTTGAGAATTGTATGTGCTTTTAAGAGATGTGAAAGTATAGGTGTCAAAGAACTTGTGTTGTCCACCTATGTTATAGGGCCTTTCAAACATCGGCCGAAGATGAAAGATGGGCTAGCTTGTGGGTCATGTACAGGTTGGGGTAGAAGACTGCGCTTGAGATATGCTGCCAAGCTAGGAGTTGTTCATCCGAGCAGTGACAATGCCATATTGCTCCCCTGGGATGTCCGCATCACACCCTTGGAGTACCACCTTGCACTCCGTCCCCCTGCACCTGACTCCATCCCTGACAGAGCAAGGAGAACGAGCACCGCGCTCTTGTGATTGATATGAATGGTCTGTTGTTTTATCGGCACAATCGTGAGCAAGAATTATTAAGGCCTGACTGGAATATTCATATGCGGCAAGTACAGGACTTTCAAACAGGGCCCGATTGTGACATCACATTTCTTGTTCCAGAGGATGTTAAGGCATTTATATGCTGGGTTGCTCGTTGGTTCGACGTGTACATATGGAGCTCACAGCGCATGGACAACCTGAGACGACGCTTCAGTTTGTCCTTTCCTGGTTTGGAGGATGTTATATCAGGATGGATGGACCAGACTTATTGTGAGCATGCAACTTTCACCTTCTTCAAGCACCTGTGGTGTTTTTGGGAGAAATACCCCTTCTATGATGCCTCAATACACCATACTTCTTGATGACAGCTATTACAAGTGTGCCGCAAACCTTGATGGGACATTCTGCATTCTTCCAAAGCCGTGATCAGTCCATGCATACAACTTTCTGACTAGACATGTAGGACCCTAGTTATGGCAGTGGTTGTTGTCGGAGGATCAGCTGTAGTTCACTTCCGTTGACCATTTGTTGCTGAATATGTTGTTGTCCATCCAGGATGGCTGTTATCCCCAATAGTGGAGATAAGAGCTTTTTTGGGAGCCGCTTTTCAATAGTATGTAATATTATCATGTATGAACTGTAATATTATCATGTATGAACTGTATTTGTTGCTATCCCTGGATCCATAGTTACCACGGAACACCGTTTCGTATGTCTGGAATGTGGGAACGGCATTCTGTTAACTCCTGTGGAACTTGAATTCAGAATGGTCAATGATGTATGTATTGTACCTTGTCTCTCATTATATTGTATCCAATGTGCAAAGACTTGAAGTCTGTCCAAATAATGTGTATAGTATTATGTTTGCTTATTAATGTGTGACGTGGCCTTCTCCTCCCATTCACGTTCCACAGAATTTTGTCGTTCTTGTTCCATGGGGGCTCGACGTTCCGTTATAATTATGCTTGGATCATGTACTTTGTGTCTTGCATCATAAACTGCAATTATTATGTTATGTGACTGCTTGGTGACTGCATCATAAAATGTAAGTATTCTGTTATCACTTTGCATGTCAAGGAACATAAAAGTATCATCTACTGATGCCTGACCAATCAAATGCACTCCAAGGAAAGTGCAAGCTTCACAACTATGCCATCATCTCCTAGACCTTGGCAAAGATCTTGTACAAAGCCCTCGTGAAAAGACCTTGTTTGAAGCCCGTCTTATGAAGGTCCTACTTTGCAAATCCATAGACACTCTATTTATAGATACACATAGACTAAGGAGCACTCTTGTCCAACATATGGCAAAATAGAGAAACAAACCTGGAAAAATTGCAAGCAAGGCAGGGAAATCAATTTATCAAAACATGGTTTAAAGATCATAAGGCATACTATTGTAGACTTCAAGGGAAAGCAAGTACAAGTTTCTCTCTCCCTCAAAGGGTTCCAGTGGAAACTTGATTGACCTTACAAGATGGCCGTTCCTTAGATTGACCTTATAAGATGGCCGTTCCTTAGATGCATAGGTGGCTTGAGTCCCATGAGAAAAGCTGGTCCTCAAGAAATGCACGACATCTGCTACACACGTTGTTAAGGTGGCTCCATTTTGATTTAATTGTTCTTGTGTCAATGCTCGCTTTAGAGCAGCCCCAGCTCCATCGTGCTCACCCTTGCCATGCCCAGATCCACAGAAATTCCATGTCATCTCCAAACCTACCAAAACTGTTCAATTCTAAAAATGAAATAAAAAGATCTCCTGGCTTTGAATTGGGAGGCTGCTCCATCTCACCAAACCCAATGCTTGGTAAGCTCCAACCCTTGATCTGTCAGCCACTTGTGATGCAAATTAAAATAATGCTAGACAAAGAGGGTGTCGTGCACCTTGTCATCTCAAATAAAGAAGTGAAATGTCTTCTTCACTTTAGTTCTGATACGGACGTATGTTATGTGCACAAAAATGATAACCTTGCTGGAGTACCAATGCATTGACGGAATCTCATTTTGCTCCTTGACCGTGACCTTTTTCGAATCAACTTTCATCTCACTTGGGCAACATGACATCTTGTGTGCACCACAATTCTTGCACTCAGCCAAAAGGCATCGACGATGATGGAATGTGTCTCCAACAGGTTTGGGGCAAAGCATAGAATCCGAAAGAGTAGTGACACTCATGTGACTCCATTGTAAAGCTCTACCACCTTCACTCTTTCCACATATCTGACAGTCCTACAACTACAACGAGCTCCACGAAAACCAAAGCTCTGGGTCCTTAGTTGATTGATTGCATCCTTCAAGAAAGGCATATGTACGTGATAAATGCAACAGCTCTCGTTCACCATGAAGTTACCTCAATTGAGTGCATAGGATCCCCACAGCAATGAATACCCAACCACCCCCAAGCCCAAGGGTTGCACACATGAAATATAATGGAGTACCACATACCTTAACCTTAGTGTCCCATACTACCAAGAGATATAACTCCAATACCACAGCACTCAGCTCTATAGTGAAATGGCAAGAATGTAGATACAATCCTCCACACAAGAGAACATCCCTGGAGTGTGCCCCATGCCCCTATTATATAGGAGGGACCTCAAGTGACTCTTGACTCTCCATTTTCCATGTGTGCCCCATGCCCCTATTATATAGAAGGGCCCTCAAGTGACTCTTGACTCTCCATTTCCCATGTGTGACCCTTGGATGCCTGACCCTAACCTTAACCCTTAAGGTTAGTCCTAACCCATACTCCACTAGAGCTTGTTCCCATGCTCCCATGCTCACAAGCCTAATGTGGGTTAGCCTCCTAGTATATGCACATGTAATGTGTACATAACATACTTCCCCTCTCTCAAAACATTGCACTCTTGCAATGAAAAGAAGGAAATTTGCGCTGAACATTCTCAACCGACTCCCAAGTCAAATCCTCTATTTCCCTATCTTTCCACAAAATTTTAACCTCAGGGATTAGTTGACTACGAAGTTTCCTTTCCCTGAATTCAAGTACCCTTTCAGGTTCATGTAGAATATAAGATAAATCTTCGACTTCAACAAGTTCTTGAGGAGTAACTGTGTTATCCTCACCTCCCAGCTTCTCTTTCAATCTACTGACATGAAAGATTGGATGAACTCTAACATGTGGAGGCAGTTTTAGCTCATACGTAACCGTGCCAATTCGACGAATAACTCGCATTAGACCACAATATTCAGGAGAAAATTTCAAACATTTTCCTGTTGATAAAGTTAGAGAGTCTTTAGGAACTTTTAAATAAAGCAACGCTCTTGGTTCAAAAGACCGAGATGAGCGTCCTCTATCAGAATAAAATCGTGCTCTATCCTGAGCGCTCTTGATAGAATCCCGAGCTTCGATTAGCATTTCCTGCATACCACACAAGAAATCCCTCGATGCATCAAGTTCAATGTCCTTAAGACCAACATCAGGGTGGTTGCAAGATGAGGGTACTCACTTTCGTTCACTCTCTCCAAAATTGGGACATCCATCCACCTCGGGCGGAGTACCTCGATCGTGATAGTGCCGCGAATCAAAAGACGACACGTGCCTCCCGAGCCTAAATCGACATATCTCGATCGAGATGCCAACTAATGCCACGCTAGCAGGTCCGGCTTTCCAGGCGTCATCCATGTCACCAATACATGTCACCGCCACCACAATATCTCGATCGAGATATCTATGCCACTCGGATCCACATCAGAGCCACGCTGTATCCCCGTAGGCATATTTGACTAGCACATCTCCATCGTCCACGTATCTCGAACGAGAAATATACATCCAATCGCGACCATTCATTGTTCGAGGTAATCGGATACAATCTCCACCGTCCCCATATCTCGATCGAGATACTGAGTTCCAATCTCAGCCGTCCAAATATCTCGATCGTGATACAGAGATTCAATCTGCACCGTCTGAATATCTCGATCGAGATACGTAGATGCAATATCCACCGTCCAATTATCTCGATCGAGATACGGAAACACAATCTAAACCGTCCATTCACGTACGCTGGAAGATGCGATCTCGGCCGTTTAAATATCTCGATCGAGGTATGTAATGAATCTTGACCGTCGAGATACCTTGTCGTGGTAATGCCTTTAAATCGTGGCCGTCCATTTACCTCGATCGAGATATTAATATCAAATCTCAGTCGTCGATCCTTCCCCAACCCTAGAATTAGGTGTGTATCTTGGCCGTATGTTGCACTAACCCTAATATCCAGAGCGTTAATCTTGCAAACCCTAAATTGCATGATGTTTCCGAACCTCGATCGAGGTTATAAAACCGGAAAACTTTTTTTTTGCCTCATTTTCACAAGTCGTTTTCACTCTCTTGCTCTCTCTTGATTTGGATTAGTGTTAGTAAGCCCATTAGCTTTGTTTTTAGCTTCATTAGTGCTACTTAGCACTAAGCATTAGGGCCTTTCACATTAGACCCTTCACATTGGACCCTTCACATTGGGCTCAGGTTTTAGCATGGAGGGCCACGAGGAGGGCCACGAGGAGGGCCGCTCATCTATTGCGGACCTCATCGCGGAGATAGACCGTGAGTTAGCGGCTATCCGTAGGAGTGCTAGAGACACTCCGTCTACATTACATATCGTGGCAGACTTGGAGGCGATGCTTGCGTCCCTTCGTAGCCTTCACGATATTGTTTATGTAGATGAGTGGATAGCCCACCATCGCGCTGCTCCTGTGTCACATGGCCTGACATATCGTCAGGTCTGTGATCTTGCTCCTATTAGGGATGGGGCTTTCCTAGATCTTTTCCTCGATAGTCGTGGGATGAGGCCCGGGGCGGGCAAGCCCCTCACTATTTCGCGGTGTTCGCATCCTCGTATGGCGGCACATATCTATAGTCGATATGTTGCCGCATATGGGAGGATGCCGAACAACCGCCAGATCCCCATATACTTCGCAAAGCAGTTATATGCGGAGTTTGTCTTAGGGGAGGAGGTCGATTACACCAGCCATCGTCCGGGTGGTGGTGCTGGCCGAGGCCGTCTCCAGGACCAGGGTAGGCGGCCTCCACCAGCACTTCGTGTAGCACCTGCCACAGATCCTTCATTTGTGCCATTGTCGACAGTAGAGGCTCTTGGCACGCAGGTCGGCATTGACGTACGGAGTACCACGGAGAGCATCCAGCACGTGGTGCGCCTATTCTCACGAGCTATACCGACGACAGATGTGGAGGTATTTACATATATATTACGTCTTAAGTTTTTTTGGTCATATATCTTCATGTTTATATGTACTTTTCTATATTTTTACATGAGCAGCATGGTTGATTGTGTCACGCAGGTTCCCACACCTGCCACTCAGAGGCTCACTCAGGAGTTGGTAGAGGCGAGAGCGGAGATAGACCGCCTCCGAGCTGCATTACAGATGGCAGAGGCAGCTACTGCAGAGGCACAGCATCTGAGAGAGTCCGACATCCAGCAGGTAGGTTTCTCTTGCACGTTTAAGTTACAAATTTCTTTAAGTAATACCTAATGAGAGACTAATCAAATATTTTAATGCTTTACTTTTTTGCGTAGGCTCGGACCGAGGTAGAGAGCTCCAGAGCTGAGGCACAGCATCATCAGATTATGGAGCAGATTGCCCAGCACAGGGCAGAGCAGCTGATGCTGCATGTTCGAGAGTATCGTAGATCATCGGACGTGACAGTGCCTTACCTACCGTTATATCCACGGCCTGTCACACAGAGGTTTTTCGATGACCTCTCCCTCAGGATGCACCTCCCTTCCTACGTGATGCGTGCTGCTGTTTATGTATCGAGGACATTGATAGTACAGGAGGATATGCCCTAGGATGTGGACATATTTTCCACTTGTCTTGCATCACCCAGGAGCTCGTCCGGTTCTCAGCATGCCCATCCTGCCGTGCACGCGTCGACTTAGCGACGTACAGGGTATTGGGCATCGATGATCTTCACCCAGGCGCCTTGTACGAGTAGATGCCAGGACTGGCAGGCCTGTCGACTTTACATCAGCTATGGACTTGGGACTCGACGCCTTCGACGATAGAGCCCAGGAGCCTGAGGTGCCTCCTGAGATAGAGTGGAGCTCACATGAGTTCGACGCTTACCAGAGAGTCCTACATGAGAGCCAGGTGACAGCATTTGAGCGCGTGGGTGGTGCTGGCCCTAGTGGCACAGCAGGTGATGGTGCTAGCAGCAGTGCTGCTTCTCATGAGCAGCGTGTCCTTACAGCAGAGGAGCTTACACGAGCAGAGTGGCAGACACGCACCATTGCACATTATAGATTTTGGGTTTACAGACAGAGGCGTCTTGCATTAGCACGACGTAGAGAGAGAGAGAGGGCCATAGCAGCTTTTGGGACTCGTGAGCTCCCGAGTATACCGGCACCAGCTCACGATCCTTCCTTTGAGGCAGACCTCCCCGCAGACATTCGACGACCCCCGCAGTCGGCACAGCCTCCTCGACGTGCACAGCAGCCTCGACGCGCACGTCGACCGGCAGTTAGAGATGACGATTTTGATTGGGTTGCTGTTGATAGTGACTAAACTCAGACTAGCTGAGTTAGCTCACTTACATTGTACTTAGATTTTTGGGCAGTGACTAACCTCAGGCTAGCTGGGGTAGCTCATTTTCATTCTGATGTACTTATTTGATGTTTATATCATTATGAGTTTTCTCATTATTGAGTATCATTACATTTTAGTTGATGTTCTTGATTTTATTATATTTCTTAACACTTTGGCTATCATATTGTTTGTTGAAAATCTCCATGCCATCGTACCCAAACATGCTCCGATGGGGACCAAACTTTGCACGCATGTGGGGGTGGGTCCCCCCCACATGCTTGCAAAGTTTGGTCCCCATCGGAGCATGTTTGGATTGGCAATTGGCGCCTAGTGCGGGTTTTTCAAGTCTCTTGGTGCTTAAGAGGCCATGGAAAATCCGGGCCTTCCCCATACCATCGTACCCAAACATGCTCCGATGGGGACCAAACTTTGCAAGCATGTGGGGGTGGGTTCCCCCCACATGCTTGCAAAGTTTGGTCCCCATCGGAGCATGTTTGGATTGGCAATTGGCGCCCAGTGCGGGTTTTTCAAGTCTCTTGGTGCTTAAGAGGCCATGGAAAATCCGGGCCTTCCCCATGCCATCCTACCCAAACATGCTCCGATGGGGACCAAACTTTGCAAGCATGTGGGGGTGGGTCCTCCCCACATGCTTGCAAAGTTTGGTCCCCATCGGAGCATGTTTGGATTGGCAATTGGCGCCCAGTGCGGGTTTTTCAAGTCTCTTGGTGCTTAAGAGGCCATGGAAAATCCGGGCCTTCCCCATGCCATCGTACCCAAACATGCTCCGATGGGGACCAAACTTTGCAAGCATGTGGGGGTGGGCCCCCCCCACATGCTTGCAAAGTTTGGTCCCCATCGGAGCATGTTTGGATTGGCAATTGGCGCCCAGTGCGGGTTTTTCAAGTCTCTTGGTGCTTAAGAGGCCATGGAAAATCCGGGCCTTCCCCATACCATCGTACCCAAACATGCTCCGATGGGGACCAAACTTTGCAAGCATGTGGGGGTGGGTCCCCCCCACATGCTTGCAAAGTTTGGTCCCCATCGGAGTATGTTTGGATTGGCAATTGGCGCCCAGTGCGGGTTTTTCAAGTCTCTTGGTGCTTAAGAGGCCATGGAAAATCCGGGCCTTCCCCATACCATCGTACCCAAACATGCTCCGATGGGGACCAAACTTTGCAAGCATGTGGGGGTGGGTCCCCCCCACATGCTTGCATAGTTTGGTCCCCATCGGAGCATGTTTGGATTGGCAATTGGCGCCCAGTGCGGGTTTTTCAAGTCTCTTGGTGCTTAAGAGGCCATGGAAAATCCGGGCCTTCCCCATGCCATCGTACCCAAACATGCTCCGATGGGGACCAAACTTTGCAAGCATGTGGGGGTGGGTCCCCCCCACATGCTTGCAAAGTTTGGTCCCCATCGGAGCATGTTTGGATTGGCAATTGGCGCCCAGTGCGGGTTTTTCAAGTCTCTTGGTGCTTAAGAGGCCATGGAAAATCCGGGCCTTCCCCATGCCATCATACCCAAACATGCTCCGATGGGGACCAAACTTTGCAAGCATGTGGAAGTGGGTCCCCCCCACATGCTTGCAAAGTTTGGTCCCCATCGGAGCATGTTTGGATTGGCAATTGCCGCCCAGTGCGGGTTTTTCAAGTCTCTTGGTGCTTAAGAGGCCATGGAAAATCCGGGCCTTCCCCATGCCATCGTACCCAAACATGCTCCGATGGGGACCAAACTTTGCAAGCATGTGGGGGGTGGGTCCCCCCCACATGCTTGTAAAGTTTGGTACCCATCGGAGCACGTTTGGATTGGTAATTGGCGCCCAGTGCGGGTTTTTCAAGTCTCTTGGTGCTTAAGAGGCCATGGAAAATCCGGGCCTTTCCCATGCCATCGTACCCAAACATGCTCCGATGGGGACCAAACTTTGCAAGCATGTGGGGGTGGGTTCCCCCCACATTCTTGCAAAGTTTGGTCCCCATCGGAGCATGTTTGGATTGGCAATTGGCGCCCAGTGCGGGTTTTTCAAGTCTCTTGGTGCTTAAAAGGCCATGGAAAATCCGGGCCTTCCCCATGCCATCGTACCCAAACATGCTCCGATGGGGACCAAACTTTGCAAGCATGTGGGGGTGGGTTCCCCCCACATGCTTGCAAAGTTCGGTCCCCATCGGAGCATTTTTGGATTGGCAATTGGCGCCCAGTGCGGGTTTTTCAAGTCTCTTGGTGCTTAAGAGGCCATGGAAAATCCGGGCCTTCCCCATGCCATCGTACCCAAACATGCTCCGATGGGGACCAAACTTTGCAAGCATGTGGGGGTGGGTCCCCCCCACATGCTTGCATAGTTTGGTCCCCATCGGAGCATGTTTGGATTGGCAATTGGCGCCCAGTGCGGGTTTTTCAAGTCTCTTGGTGCTTAAGAGGCCATGGAAAATCCGGGCCTTCCCCATACCATCGTACCCAAACATGCTCCGATGGGGACCAAACTTTGCAAGCATGTGGGGGTGGGTCCCCCCCACATGCTTGCATAGTTTGGTCCCCATTGGAGCATGTTTGGATTGGCAATTGGCGCCCAGTGCGGGTTTTTCAAGTCTCTTGGTGCTTAAGAGGCCATGGAAAATCCGGGCCTTCCCCATACCATCCGGGCCTTCCCCCCCACATGCTTGCAAAGTTTGGTCCCCATCGAAGCATGTTTGGATTGGCAATTCGCGCCCAGTGCGGGTTTTTCAAGTCTCTTGGTGCTTAAGAGGCCATGGAAAATCCGGGCCTTCCCCATGCCATCGTACCCAAACATGCTCCGATGGGGACCAAACTTAAGTTTGGTCCCCATCGGAGCATGTTTGGATTGGCAATTGGCGCCCAGTGCGGGTTTTTCAAGTCTCTTGGTGCTTAAGAGGCCATGGAAAATCCGGGCCTTCCCCATACCATCGTACCCAAAAATGCTCCGATGGGGACCAAACTTTGCAAGCATGTGGGGGGGGAAAATCCGGGCCTTCCCCATACCATCGTACCCAAAAATGCTCCGATGGGGACCAAACTTTGCAAGCATGTGGGGGGGACCCCCCCCCACATGCTTGCAAAGTTTGGTCCCCATCGGAGCATTTTTGGGTACGATGGTATGGGGAAGGCCCGGATTTTCCATGGCCTCTTAAGCACCAAGAGACTTGAAAAACCCGCACTGGGCGCCAATTGCCAATCCAAACATGCTCTGATGGGGACCAAACTTTGCAAGCATGTGGGGGGGACCCACCCCCACATGCTTGCAAGGTTTGGTTCCCATCGGAGCATGTTTGGGTACGATGGTATGGGGAAGGCCCGGATTTTCCATGGCCTCTTAAGCACCAAGAGACTTGAAAAACCCGCACTGGGTGCCAATTGCCAATCCAAACATGCTCTGATTGTGACCAAACTTTGCAAGCATGTGGGGGGGACCCACCCCCACGTGCTTGCAAAGTTTGGTCCCCATCGGAGCATGTTTGGGTACGATGGTATGGGGAAGGCCCGGATTTTCCATGGCCTCTTAAGCACCAAGAGACTTGAAAAACCCGCACTGGGCGCAAATTGCCAATCCAAACGTGCTCCGATGGGGACCAAACTTTGCAAGCATGTGGGGGGGACCCACCCCCACATGCTTGCAAAGTTTGGTCCCCATCGGAGCATGTTTGGGTACGATGGCATGGGGAAGGCCCGGATTTTCCATGGCCTCTTAAGCACCAAGAGACTTGAAAAACCCGCACTGGGCGCCAATTGCCAATCCAAACATGCTCCGATGGGGACCAAACTTTGCAAGCATGTGGGGGGGACCCACCCCCACATGCTTGCAAGGTTTGGTCCCCATCGGAGCATGTTTGGGTACGATGGCATGGAGATTTTCAACAAACAATATGATAGCCAAAGTGTTAAAAAATATAATAAAATCAAGAACATCAACTAAAATGTAATGATGCTCAATAATGAGAAAACTCATAATGATATAAACATCAGATAAGTACATCACAATGAAAATGAGCTACCCCAGCTAGTCTGAGGTTAGTCACTGCCCAAAAATCTAAGTACAATGTAAGTGAGCTAACCCAGCTAGTCTGAGTTTAGTCACTATCAAGATAGAGATCTAGTCAGCAGCACCCTCTCTAGCTCTCAACTGCTCTAGAATGCTCTCATGGTCATCCACTCGAAGCCGAAAACGAGGGTGAGAACTGTGTTTTCGGCTCTGTACTCGAACAAGAGTGAGCCTGGTAGCAACCACTAGATGAGAGAACTGAAATGCCTCTAACTCCCACTTCCACTGCTGGATTTCAAGACTCCCCCGATGAAGTCGAATCTACTGGTAGAACCGGCCTGCCACAATCATGCTATGGGCGTCATAAGAAAACCCATGATCATCCACTGTATCCTGGTCAAGCATGCACTTTGGCCTAGTGCAACTCATCAGATAGTAGTCTACTCCCTCGCTATTTCCCTCACTGGCAATAACAGCAAATACATCACCCTCCAGTAGCAAATCTGTCAGGTCATCATAACTGACCATGAACGCAGGACCTGTGTGCTCATCAGACACCACTGGTGGATGTGAAGGATGCTCGGGGGAGAGGAATGTCTGTATCCATGCATCTGCCCATCCTCTCGAGGCACAATGTGACCAATCGCCATCCATACATGCTCCACAGAAGCATGCAAACCGTCATGTGTAAATCGTGGGGGCCGCCATGCACGTGCTCCTGATGGAATGTAAGCCCAAGGTGCCAGGTACTGTGTCACAATCATGTTGGAATTAGGGTTGCAGGAATGCACACACAACTTCAAGAAGATGAGGAAGCTTGAGCACAACACAGTAGTGTATTATGAGTGCCAAAAATGAAAGATAACAAGCCCTAGAAGATAATGGGCGTATATACAATGCACGGGGGAAAAAACCTCCTAGTGAGGGAAAAAGTGCCCCGGCGGTCCTAAGTGTGTTCACACACATCACTACTATAATATGGTAACAAATCCCCCCTGGAGTGATGCGGTGAACAAGAGCTAGCACTCATGTATAGGGAAGTGTCTAGCTATGTGGACGAATCCACAAAAGGGAGTAAGCCCAAAGCTTTGCGAAAAGCTTCGAACTTCTCACGAGGCAGAGCCTTTGTGAAAAGGTCTGCAAGGTTATCCTGTGTTGGCACATAAGCCAAACTGATCTCTCTTGCAGAGAGTCTCTCCCTGACATAATGGTAGTGCACCTCAATGTGCTTCGTACGAGCATGGAACACTGGGTTCCGCGCAACTGCCAATGCGCTCTGACTGTCAGTGAAGATGGTGGTGGCAGATGGTTGCCCAACACCCAAATCAGCCATAAGGCGTCTGAGCCACACACACTCAACCGTAGCTGTGAAAGCTGCCCTGTACTCAGCTTCACAACTAGAAGTGGCCACAGTAGGCTGCTTCTTGCTCAACCATGATATGCATGAGCTTCCAAGCATGAAGCAAAAACCACTCGTGGACACGCGTGTGTCATAACAACCAGCCCAGTCAGAATCTGAAAAAACATGTAAATCTGGCGGCAATGATCCCCCCTTGGGATAAAACAACCTAAGATGCCGAGTACCACTCAAATAGCGAAAGATACGCTTCACTGCCTGCCAATGCTTAATGCCTGGGCTATGCATAAATCTGCTCACCTGTGAGACTGCAAACTGAATGTCTGGCCTCGTAATGCATACATAAATGAGGCAACCAACAGCTGTCTGATAGAGTGTGACATCAAAGTGATCTCCAGCATCATGAAGACTCAACTTCAAACCTGTCTCCATTGGAGTAGCAATAGGCTTGCAGTCTTCAAGGCCAAATCTCCGCAACAATGTTTCAATATACTTTGTCTGACACAAAGCAATACCTCCATCACACTGCTTAAATTGTATCCCCAAATAATGATGCAAATGCCCCAAATCTGACATCTCAAAAGAGGCATTCAAATCAGCCTTAAAATCAGCAATATGACTCTCATTTGGTCCTGTGAGCAGCATGTCATCGACATAGAGAGCAATGATTAGATGTACACCATCCACACGTTTAACATACAAAGTGCTTTCTGTTGGACTATTCTGAAACCCATGTGCAGTCAAATATGCATGTATTTTTTCATACCAAGCTCGTGGAGCTTGCTTTAAACCATATAAAGCCTTTTTTAACCCGCACACTTTGTTTTCCTGCCCTCTTTGAACAAAACCACGAGGCTGCGATACATACACCTCCTCATGCAAATCTCCATTTAAGAACGCAGTCTTTATGTCCAGCTGATGTACATTCCAACCATTATGAGCTGCTAATGCACAGATGCTACGAACAGTGGTCATACGACATGTGGGAGCAAAAGTCTCATCAAAATCAATGCCCTTCTCTTGAGCATAACCTTTTGCAACAAGCCGAGCCTTATGGCGATCCACTGCGCCATCAGGCTTACGCTTCAATTTGTATACCCACTTAGTGCCAATGGCCTTCTTGCCAGGGGGCAAGTCACATAAAGACCATGTACGATTCTTCATAATAGCATCGTATTCTGCTTGCATAGCAGCCATCCAATTTTCTGAACTTTGTGCCTCATCAAATGAAACAGGCTCACTTTCATCGCACATACTAGAAACAGCCAATGCATAACAATCTGACGCATAAGAGGCACCATGAGAGCCAGAACGAGTGCGACTAGACAAAGGGGCATCCAACTTGCTGTCACGCAAAGTCTGCACCAGCCATCTAGGCATATTCCTAGAGCCCTCAATCTCTTGTCTCTCATCCTCAAGTGCATCATGCACATCTGCATCAGATATAGGCTGATCTGTGCCATCATTTAAAACCTGCATTGGCTGAAAAACTGCCTCATGAGGTATTGCACTTGACTATGCACCACTGAAAAGAGGCAACAATGTATCATAGACATCACGTGAGCTGATATCTGTCTCCTTAGTACATGAAACCAAGGGCTGAACTGCATCTTCCACAAATACAACATCACGGCTAACCAAAATGCGCTTTGTCTGTGGATGATACAAACGATAGCCTTTGCTCTCAGCACTATATCCAACAAAAATACATTTGACAGCTTTGTCATCCAATTTTCTGCGATGTTGCACAGGCACTAATGCATATGCCAGGCAACCAAAAACACGTAAATGGCCAACAGATGGCTTGCGGCTATGCCAAGCCTCATATGGAGTGACAACCTGTAATGCTTTGGTGGGACACCTGTTTAGTACATAAGTGGCACACATGACAGCCTCAAGCCAAAAACCATGTGGTAGACTTTGACTCTTAACCATACATCTTGCCATTTCCATGAGAGACCTGTTTTTTCTCTCAGCCACACCATTTTGCTGTGGTGTATACGGCACTGTACATTGGTGTTTCATCCCACGCTCAGCCAGAAATGCATTAAATTCTGAAGACATATACTCCCCCCCTCGATCTGAACGGAGGGTGCCCATCTTACTTTCTGACACATTTTCAGCCATAACCAAAAACTGTTTGAAGCACAAAAACACTTCGGACTTTGCCTTCAAAGGATATACCCATGCATGCCTGGTAAAATCATCAATGAAAGTCACGAAGTAAAGGTAGTTTCCAAATGATGGAGTTTGCATGGGACCACAAACATCACTGTGAACAAGCTGCAATCTGCGTTCAGCTCTCACTGATCCATCTTTGGGAAAGGAAGCACGCTGCATTTTACCCAATATGCAGCCCTCACAAACATGCTTGACAGGTGCCTCAAGCTTAGGCAAAGAAGACACCATTTCAGATTTCTGCAGGCGCAGCAAACTTGCAAAATTCAGATGACCAAAACGTGCATGCCACAGTTTTGCATCTGAAATAGCCTGCGTATCCATAATAGCACATGCTGAATCCTCTACACATTTGCCATCCATATTGAGCTTATACAGCCCTCGACATAGTGAACCAGATGCTACAATGATGTCACCACAAGAGAGATCATGAACAGTACATCTGTCATCCACAAATTTTACAACCAAACCTGTTTTGGCAAATGCGGAGACTGACAGCAGATTCTTTTTGATCCCTGGCACATACAATGCATCAAAAAGTGTAAAGGTGTTGCCATTTGCAACATTCAGCACAATCTGTCCAACTCCTTTAACGGGATAAGAGGAGTTATTGGCACAAGTGACAGTATTCCCTGTGGGAGCAGACTCAAGGAAAGTGAATAAACTGCGCTGCGAGGTGATATGCTTAGTGGCACCACTGTCAAAGTACCATACATCTGAATCTACTGCAGACATACATGTGTCATGCAAAGATGGGTCATAACTGCACTGCGCATTGAATGCCCATTCTGTATCTAGCACAACATTAGCAGATTCATTGTTAGAAGGAGAGGCATCTGCAACAGCCATACCAGCCTCTTTCTTCTTAGCCTCTTTCGCAGCCAGCTTAGGACACGCTTTGATGACATGATCATTTCCCTTACAGTACTTGCAAAATGTCTTCTGTTTGTCACCCTTCTTCTCATCTTTGTCTTCCTTCTTTGGTTGCGCAGCATTTGCAGATTTCTGCTTACTAGAAGAAAAGCCAGCTTTACCTTTCCCGCTTCTCTGACTAGCAACGAAAGCTTGATCTGCGACACGCATAATATTCCTGTTTTGCCTTGACTGGTCTTCTTGCAGCAAAACAGAAACTAACTCCTCAAATGATAAGGCATTGGGATTGCCTTTCATCATCAAGCGAAGAGTGGAAGCAAAACCCTGATAAGAATCTGGTAGACCATTCAAAACAGTCTGCACAAGTGAACTGTCTGACAGGATTTCATCTGCAGAAATGAGCTGCTCTTTGAAATCCTTGATCTTTGTCAAAAAGCTATCCATAGAATCACCTTCGTTCATATGCTCACTCTCCAACTGTTTTCGGAGGTAAGCAACACGAGCCTCATTTCTTGCCTGATACAATGTGGCAAGTACATCCCAAGCATCCTTAGAAGTCTTGCAGGAGCGAATATGTGGGATAATGGTACGTTTGACAGACAGCGCAATCAAGGCATGAGCCTGCGCATCTCTACCATCCCAACGAATCTGCTCTGCTGAAAGTGGTGGTTCTCGAACAGCTGCTACAGCACTTGTGCCTGCACCATCATCAACAGTACCTGTTTCTGATGTGTTTGCAGCATTCCCAGCCACAATAGGACGTGCATCAATACCCTGCACAATGTTCCATAACCCCTTTGCTACCAATACATGTCGCATCATATATGCCCACAATGGATAGTTGGTGCCATCCAACTTATCCTCAGCAGCCAACATGCGGAATACATCCTTATTGTCAGCCATGGCCAATGACTGTACTACTAGATGTAAATGCTGTCTGTAAGAGGTAAACCTGTATAAAATCGACCTGTGCTATGTAGCACAGCCCAAAACAGACGAATGGGCACCTGTCCTGCAGATTTTAATCTTGACAGAAAATCTGCACAGTAGGACAATTTTGCCTGCGCAGTACTTGGAATGCAAAAACGGAGGGCGAAATGACTTCAGATCAAAATTCTGAAACGAACAAGCCCTACGGGCTTACCCACGGCATATACTATCCTGCAGACGCTCGTGAAACCTCGTAGCAATCGGAGGAGATGAAGCGGCAAGTGTCGGTGATGCTGCCCGGGAGGAGGAAGCCTGCTCTGATACCAATTGTTGGAATTAGGGTTGCAGGAATGCACACACAACTTCAAGAAGATGAGGAAGCTTGAGCACAACACAGTAGTGTATTATGAGTGCCAAAAATGAAAGATAACAAGCCCTAGAAGATAATGGGCGTATATACAATGCACGGGGGAAAAAACCTCCTAGTGAGGGAAAAAGTGCCCCGGCGGTCCTAAGTGTGTTCACACACATCACTACTATAATATGGTAACAAATCATGGGAGGCTCTGCGGTCAATCGTGCCACCATCCACATGCCAAAAAAATCTCCTGACAATCCGAGCATCACGTCTGGGGTACGATGATGCTGCACTCCCACACAAATGTTGGGAGCACCACTCGACTACGTGGCCCGCATCTCTGAACCGCTGAGCATCCTGTCGCAGCTGATGACGCCTCAAGGCACGTTTCACACACGCGCCTGCACCATCATGCTCACCCTTCCCGTGACCACTCTCAAAGAATGACCAAATCACTGGGATACTAGACTGCACATGCCACCTATAAATCCATAAAAGATAGTCTTAGTTATTGTTTTCTTTAAGATGTTCTAGTAAATTTAGTTTAATTGTAAATGTAAGAAAGCCATAAGTACAACCTGTAGAGCCAATAGAATTGACATGATGACTTGAACTGTGCGCCACAACCATCCGACCAAACCCATCGCTGGACATGTCTGATCCCACAATCTCCTAAAAAATCGTCATGGAGACGAAAACAGTGTTGCACAAAATGTGCATCATGTGAACGATCATCACTGATATAGAAATGATACTCTCGAATAATGACACGGGTCTCGGGGGTACTCGCTATCCCATCTACATGAGCCTCTGCATGTCGATAGCTAATGTGGACCAAAATAGCAACCTGGTGAGGGAAGCAATACATACGTTTAGGACACAAAAAATCAATTAAGTAATGAAGCTCAAACATAAAACAAATATTACAAAATATAACCATTACCTGCTCTGAGAAGTAATACTCAGATTGTATCTCCTGAAAAGGTGTGAAAGTGTAGTTCTCTGCAAAATCAATCACAGAGACGACCACACCAATAGGAAACTCTGCTAGGCATGCTCGGAACTGACGATCCTGCCACTTGGCACAATGACTGTGCCGTATGTAGGGGTAGATCTGCTCCCTAAATGTGGCTGTGAAGTGACAACGTGGTGTATGTTTGTCCACGAGCTGCAACTTCCTGGACTGTCCACCACTCTGGAGCTGGTGTGTCACATACTCATAACGTTGCCATGCCACTATCTCTTGGTCACTTGCATCAAGATCTACCATCTGTAGATGTGCAAGTGAACCACATGATGTGCAATTGCTCTCCACACAAGGCATCCTGTGGAACTGGGCATCCTCCGTGCGTGCACACAAAAGAGAGTGGATGAAATCACGTGGACTACGAGGCAACTCTCTATGCCCACTAAGAGAACGGAACACATCATAAAAAAGATTGAACTCAACATGGTAGCGACAACAACATGTGTCACGCTTACGTGAGTACCTCACAAACCAAGGCTTACACCCCTCAAATGACCTTTGCCCAATTTTAAGCTCTGGATACGAAGCCACAAACTGAGAATACAACTCAGTTTGGGACATTTCAAGAAAGCAAGCACCGTGCTCAATGAACACTCCTCTTGTCACTCTCTTACGCAAAGCTTTCTTGAAAACTGGCGATGCACGACAATTCTCCTCCCAAAAACTTTCTATCAAGGTTCTAGTGGTTTCATCTAGTAGGCGATCATGCCTAGCTACACGACCACTACTCGCCCACATAGCACCAACCTCATTGGCATCTAAACTTTGTCGCCTAATAGACCCAACTCTAAGTGCGTGTGGTGCTATGGAAAGGATGCGAGATGTGGCACTAACCTTACCCTTCATTTGGGAGCTACTTATGGCTGCCACAATAGCCCGTCGAGCAGCCAAAGCGTCCGCAGAGTTCCTCTTCTTGTTGACTATATAGGAATGACGAACACTTTGTAGCACCGCCATGCCAGCTCTCCTCTCTCTTCGACCTCCAATGTCGGAAAGCGCCCTGCAGTTGGCCATGTTGGGCAGATCAATCAAAGCATCAAGCACACATGCCTGTGATGAAGACGTGAGGTCTTTGAAATAGGATTGGAAGATTGCATGGGCACGACGATGTGCCCCTGACTTTGATAGTTCTTTCCTATCCACACGAAGGGCGCCCAAAGGAGGGGGGGTGGGTTCTTGTAGAAGAGAGGACTCAAGAAGGGCAGGTTCATGTGGATTATCTAAACTAAGGGGTAGTGGGGGGGAAGAGGGCAAAGGGAGAGGAAGTGGAAGAGGAGGAGCAAGGCTTGGATCATCGCCAACGGAAGGTGTTGCACGTTGACGTGCTCTCCACTCTCTCTTTCTCTCACGAGCTACCCTTCTCCTCTCCTCCTCTTGAACTTGGTGGATGGGGGGGAGTCTAGTCCTATCACGTTTCCGACTCCTACGACTTTGAGAACCCATTCTCAAGGAAGCTAAGAGAGAAAATATTATAAGGGCTCAATGATGGGATAGTACTACAGATAAGTGTGGGATAGTACTAGAGATGTGTGATTATATAGGAAAAATAGGTTATCCACTTCAAATCTCACTGGATTTCCTATCTAAGATTGATTGGATAACTAAGATAAACATAAAGATATTTAAAGATAAACTATTATCCACTTAAAAATTAATATTATTTATAATATTTATTAACAAGTCTAAATATTTATCATTACCAGATATATAAATATATCTTTAAAGAAATCTTTTATTTTATAATTATATAACTGCTTTTTTTAAATAAAGTATTTTTTTTCATATTTTATTCAAAGGTTTATTCTACATAAAAAAAAATTTAAGAAATATAAAAATAAAAAATTTATTTTTTCTAAAATTAATAATATGATCTTTAATAATATTTTTATTGATCTAATCCCAAAATATAATCCTTTTAAATTAGTGATTTTAAATTCTTTTATTTAATAAGTTACATATATTTTATTATTTAAATTTCTATATTCTATTTCTCTAAATTTCTAAATTAACTTTTCCAAAAATATGTTTTTGAAAAAAGAGGGGAGGTGGGAAGGAGATGCCACGTGTCACAAGCGTGCATGACACGTGGCATTCTCTTGACATGTGGCACTATTATGGTTGATGTGGCAATTCCATGATGTGGCATGCCATGTCACCATGTGCGAGGTGGCATGCAAAGGTGGCAAGATGATGTGGCATTAATGATGACTAGGATGATGAGGTGGGGAGTCAACTAGGTTGACCATGTTGACATGGAGGGTGGAGGTGGCAAGCTGAGGTGGCAAGCTGCTTATGTGGATCCTCTCGATGCTCACGTGGACATAAAGTGGCATGCATGTATAAGGTTTGGGCCTACCCAAGCCTCACACATGGAATGAAACCTAAGCTGTGAAGTTTACCAAGCCTAGATTTCCAAACCTAACTAGGATTGGTTTTAGACTTGAAAAGGGGAGAGTGGACACAATATGGGAATTTTCACTTGGGAGGATTGAAAATGGACCTTCCCATACTCAAATCAAGCCAAATTTTTTTTGATAAATTCATGGCAACAAGAGTATTGATCCCATGAGTTTTTAGATTGAAAGATTCAATATTTAATTTTCTAGAATTAAATTACTATTGATTTAATGGGCCTCTGACAGTCATAATAAATTTTCCAAAGTAAATCTACAAAAATCAAACCGTTAGATTTATAATTTTATCTTATACCCACATTATACTAATCTTTCCCAATCTAATCATCACTAGATCCATACAATTTGAGCATTTTAAATGGTAGATGTGGTGGGAGGATAAAATAGTATGTTTTTTAACAATTCTAATATTTTTTAAATAATATAGAAAATAGTAGAACACATCAAAAATTACTCGATAAATCAAGTTAAGCTCTATGTTATTTGTATTTGTGTTATGCAAAGTGGGAACATCGTATGAGTAATAATGTAAAAGTTATAGGCAATTTACTCACATTCACTATACCTGTCTAAACCTAGGACAGGGCCTGTATACAAACTTGGTTCCCAAAGAAAAGGGGATTTGCAATTATTGGATATTCGATCAGATTATAGTTTTAGGTGCCCAACTTTGCATATGATGTTTCATTAGAAGACCTTGAAGTGAAACTCCTTGGCTAACTATGAGAGATTGGCTATTCTTCTTGAAAAAATGCCTGTTTTTCAGCTAAAGCCAAGGGCGCCCACGACATGAAACTAGATAACCTCATCTTGCAACCACCCATCAATAGGTGCTTTGGGTTGATACCCATACATAAGCATGAACGGACTAAAACCTATAGCCATATGTTTAGAACTATTATAGGCAAATTCCATCAGTGGAAGATACTTTTCCCAATTTGATGATTTTCCAGAGACATATGCACGAAGCATATCCTCTACAACCTGATTCACCCGCTCTGTTTTCCCATCAGACTGCGGATGATCAGAGGAACTCATACTTAAAGTTGTTTCCAATTTCTTGAAAACTTCTTGCCAAAAATTAGCCGTGAACATAGAGTCCCGATCGCTCACAATATCAGAAGGTAGACCATATAGTCTAAATAGTTGCTTGAAAAATTGGTACGATGTGGAAGTCCCGTAATGAAATCCATGGAAATACTTTCCCAATTTCTAGACGGAATATCCAAAGGATCTAATAACCCAGCAGATTTAAGGCGTTCAGCCTTGTTTATTTGACATTGATGACATCGGACCACATAACTCTGAATAAAATCTTTCATTTTTGGCCAATAAAATGTCCTTCTAACTAAAGCCAAGGTACGCTGTATGCCAGGATGTCCTGCCCGATGGTGCGTCATGGCACTCAAATAGGATCCTTAACTTAATTTCTGACACATCCGGCACGCAAACCTTATCATTTCGGAATAAAAGACCATTCCGAAGAAAAAATTGGTTGGCTTTTCCTTTCACCAAGTTTTGATCTACTTCAAAGTTGGACCCTGATTTTGCCGAATTTTAATATTTTTCAAAGAAAATATCTGTGCTGCATTTTTCCCTGAGTGAATCGTACAAGTTAGAAGTAATCTCAGTGAAGCAAAGCTCATTAACTTCACCAATTCGACTCAATGCATCAGCAATGCGATTTAAGCTACCCTTTCTGTATTTAATCATAAAATTGAAATCCTGCATTAACTCAGCCCATCTTGCTTTTCTACCTTTCAAGTCTGGTTGATCACAAATATACTGTAAAGATTGATGATCTGTCAAGACCATAAACTGAGACCCGTAAAGATACTGTCTCCATGCCTTTAAAGCATAAATGATTGCATACAACTCTTTCTCCTGAACTAGGTACCTAGTCTGTGCATCATTTTCTTACTCTCGAAGGACACAAGCTTCCCATCTTGGAATAAAGCTGTGCCTACCGCAAAATCACTAGCATCAGTCTGAATAATATAAGGTCTACTAGGATCTGGCAAAGCTAACATAGGAGCATCTCGAACTTTATTTTCAAAATTTTGAAAGCCTCCTGTAGCTTATCATTCCAACCAATTGGAGAATTGGACTTTTTATTTTTACCTTTAAGAAGATTGGTAAAAGGTACAGTCAACTTCGAATAATCTTTAACAGATTTTTGAAAAAATACCACAAAACCTAAGAAAGATCTTAACTCTTTGACCGTATGCAGAACTGGCCATTCCAAAACCTTTTGGATCCGATCCAAATCTATACTTAAGCCATCCTGAGAGATCTTATGACCTAAATATAATAATTCCTTTTTAAAGAAATCACACTTAGATAATTTACAATACAGCTTTTTCTTCCTGAGCGTTCCTAGAACCTCTTTAAGATGACTCTCATGCTCATCCAAAGTTTTGCTGTATATCAAAATATCATCTAAGAAAACCACCACACATTTTCCTAACAAATCTTGAAATATATCATTCATCATCTGTTGGAAAGTTGCTGGTGCATTAGTGAGACCAAAGAGTAACACTAAAAGTTCATAATGGCCATATCATGTCCTAAAAGCAGTTTTAGAAACATCTTCCTTTACTATACGGATCTGATGATAACCTATTCACAAGTCAAGCTTTGTAAAATACTTAGCTCCATGCAACCTATCAATAAGATCATTTGATCTAGGTAATGGGTATCTATTTTTAATTGTAACCTTGTTAAGACGTTTATAATCAATACACATCCTCCAGGTACCTTGATCCTTTTTCTTAACTAGGAGAACTGGTGCACCCCATGGAGACTTACTTGGTCTAATTTGACCCATCCTCAAATATTCAGCTAGTTGTTTGGCTACCTCATCCTTCTTAGTATAGATTGGCTAAGTCGATATGGAGGAATAATAACAGGTTCTGCCCTTGGTAATCCATGAGGCAATTCATCAGGAAATACATCCTGAAATTCACTTTTAATGGAACTTAACACTTTACTTTCCCAAACATCTAAAGAAACCGTGTTTGCATCAAAATGAATATACAAAGACACTGGATCCATAACCAACTGGAAAAGTTCATAGTTAAAAATATCTTCCATTAATTTGCTCATTGATAAACGTTTCCTTGGTTACAACAATGTTTCCTTTAAGAGTTACAAGGCTTCCATTGTGATGAAAAGACATCAAATGTTTGACCCAATCGATATAGAAAAATTCTTATTTTTGCTATGAAACCATTCCATTCCCAAAATCAAATCCATATGATCCAAGCTCATGACATGGAAATCAAGCCTATCTGAGTACAATTGGATGTCTAATGGTAATTTTGACACCTTCTTGTCCCAAAATTAGACTTGTCCTCCAGCCATCGTGACCTTGTACATGTGATCATTCTGCATGGTTTCTAGCTTCATCTTCTGTACCATAATATTGTCAATAAAATTGTGAGTACTACCACGATCAAACAAAATATGAACCTGATGTCCTTTCATTGATCCATAAACACGAAATAATTCGTTTGGACCATAAACATCTTTATTGAAAGTACAATCTCAACATTTGGTTCCTTCAAGATGCGAAACATTGACTTTAGAGAATTTACCTTGAAGTTCTATAATGTGAACAGATTTCTTTGGAATAAACTTTTTCGGTGCTGCCTTTTGAACAGGCGCCAAAGTTGTTGTAGCTTCATTCAAAGGACAAAATTTCTTTATATGCCCTTTCTTTTTGCACTTAAAGCATGTGAGTTTTTCCTTACAAACTTTGGTTTTTTGCTGGCATTGTCACCATTTTTTGGTTTTGGTATGAAAACCAATTTTCTTTTTTGTCCACTGTTTGAATAAGTGAAAGTGGGTTTCTTTTCATTTGACGCTAGTTTTGATGAATTGGTGCCAACCATTGTCTTTTGAAAAACCTGAGCAGCAGCCTGAATAGCATCTTCAGCCGTTTTAACTTTGCACTTCTTCACCTCGTATTGATAATCACGAGATAATCCATTGATGAAAATACCACACAAAGTATGATCATCAAACTTGGCTTTAGCAACCAACTGTCTAAACTTTTGCACATAGTTATCAAAAGACTGATTAGCCGTGCTATTTTTAACCAACTTGCAATAACTTCGAATTCATTCTTTGGTTGGACAAATTCTTTCTTGAATGCAACTTCAAATCCTAGCCAAGTAGTGGAAATAGAATCTTCTTTTAGATCCTTCCACCAAGTCAAAGCTTTCCCCTTTAATAAACCCTGTGCCATTTGCAATTTCTGCACATCAGTGAAAGGGTGAAAAGCAAAGTGTGTATTCCACCTGTTAAGCCAGGCATCCACACATTCTTATGTCTTCTCCTTTGTTACATTCCCGTAACGCCGTTACGGGCATTACCACAAGAGGGGATGGCCTCTGGCTCACCACCCAGCCATAGAGGAAGAATGAGGATTGCCCCTCATCCCCCAGGCTATATAGTGTGTGACCGTCCACACTAGCCTGGCCGCCCATGACTCCGCATGGGCGTCCTCTCCCACTGAACCCCGGACATGGCCATCCGGTCTGCCGTCGGTCACAGGCATTACAGCAGCCTACATGACATTACCCCCCCCTTAAGAAGAGTTTTCGTCCTCGAAAACAAACTGGGGAAACCTTTTGGAAATTGCACTACGGCGTTCCCAGGTAGCTACCTCCTCATCCCTATCTGTCCATTTAACAAGTACCTTCTGGTACACTTTATGTCGGGTTTGTCTGCCTCAATACCCAAGAATTCTTCCGGTTCATGTGGTATCTTTGGTGGAGTGATCAATTCCACCAAAATATCTAGAGAAACTACGTTCTCTAACCCGTGAACTGATTTCTTCAGTTTACTAACATGGAAGACAGGATGAACTTGAGAACTCTCCGGTAACTCAAGTTTGTAGACTACGTCCACAATCTTCTTAAGGACTTTAAAAGGACCACAATATCTCGGAGAAAGTTTATCACACTTTCCCGTTTTCATGGTTTCTGACTGCGCAGGAACCTTGAGAAATACAAAGTCACCTTCTGAAAGGTCACCTTTCTTCGTCCTTTATCCGCATAAGTTTTAGCGCGATCCTGAGCGCTACAAATGCTCTCTCGTGCGGCTCTGAGCATATCATTCATATCTTCAAGGAAATCCTTGACAGATTGAATCTTCTCCTTTTCTAGGCCTACAGCCATCGGAGATCTCGGCTGGAATCCATACATTAACATGAATGGTGTAAATCCAGTCGCTGAGTGTTTGGAGCTGTTATAGGCAAACTCCAATAAGGGCAAGTACTCGTCCCAATTAGATTTCTTCTTACTTACATAAGAATGCAACATATCCTCGAGTATTTGGTTAACCCTTTCTGTTTGACCATCAGACTCCGGATGATCTGCCGTACTCATATCAGAGTAGTATCCAACTTTTTGAAGATTTCCCTCCAAAAATGCCTGTGACCGACGGCAGACCGGATGGCCATGTCCGGGGTTCAGTGGGAGAGGACGCCCATGCGGAGTCATGGGCGGCCAGGCTAGTGTGGACGGCAGGTCACACACTATATAGCCTGGGGGATGAGGGGCAATCCTCATTCTTCCTCTATGGCTGGGTGGTGAGCCAGAGGCCGTCCCCTCTTGTGGTAATGCCCGTAGCGGCGTTACGGGAATGTAACACTAGAGGGGACGGCCTCTGGCTCACCACCCAGCCATAGAGGAAGAATGAGGATTGCCCATCATCCCCCAGGCTATATAGTGTGTGACCTGCCGTCCACACTAGCCTGGCCGCCCATGACTCCGCATGGGCGTCCTCTCCCACTGAACCCCGGACATGGCCATCCGGTTTGCCGTCGGTCACAGGCATTACAGCCTACCTGACATCCTTCTTCTCTTCGCCATACACCTTTGGTGCAAAAGACGGAGCAACTGCTTTGGTAGCTATAGATGAGGTGGCTAGAAGAGTTGCTCGCATTAATAATATGCGAATAACCCGCATTTTTTAGTGTGAGTACATAAAAAACGTACTATAACACCAAATATCCCTCGAAAATAAGAATTCTCGAGAAAAAAGAATTACCATGATTTTTTCCTAATTTTTTCTAATTTTCTAGGGCCTCAAAATATGTTAAATCAATGAACAACATGAAATACCATACAAAGCAAATCAAATCATGTATGTCAAGAGATTGTCCCAAAAACTCATGCATGTCAAAGCTACATGGAGCCTCTTTTTTCAAGTAAGATTACTCTAACTCATGAAAGATGGTGTCACGTAGGCTTTAACGCCGATGTGACCGACGGCAGCAGACCGGATGGCCAGACGGGGCTTTAGCGTCAACGCTTCGGTCGGAGTGCCGAGGATGTGGCCATCCGGGGTTCAGTGGGAGAGGACGTCCATGCAGAGTCATGGGCGGCCAAGCTAGTGTGGACGACAAGCCACACACTATATAGCCTAAGGGATGAGGGGCAATCCTCATTCTTCCTCTGTGGCGGCGGGGTGGTGAGCCAGAGGCCGTCCCCTCCTGTGGTAGCACCCATAGTGGTGTTACGGTGATCTAACATTGGTATCAGAGCGTCAGTTCCATTTTGGTCAGGGTCCGTGCGTGACCGGGGACCGGAGCCCACTCAATGGTTTTCAACCATTCAATAAAAATCTTATCCTTATCTCCACAATTGACTGTGTGGAGGGAGGTGGCCATAGCTGGAAGGAAGGGTTCTCTCTCTCTCTCTCTCTCTCTCTCTCTCTCTCTCTCTCTCTCTCTCTCCGTTGCACACACCCAAGCTCTCCATTGCAGGTAAGAATTTCTGTGTTTTTTTTTTGCTTTGGAGCTTGTCTGCGAAAGAAGAGATTTCGTCTGGTGTAGAGAGAGAGAGGTCGATCGCAAGAGAGAGAGGCAGCTGTCTGGTGCTGTCTGGTGTGTGGAGGGAACCGGCGGCCTGCCCAATGGGAGGCCTACCTGGTGCAGTCGACGGCCAGTCCACAGGCGGCTAGCCAGGCCAGCGCAACCGCCGACGGCCAACCCACAGGTGGCCAGCATCGGCGGCCTGCCCACAAGGGGCCAGCCAGGCCAGCGCAACTGCCGACGGCCAACCCACGGGTGGCCAGCATCGGCGGCCTGCCCACAAGGGGCCAGCCAGGCCAGCGCAACCGACCGACCAGTCCACAGGCGGCCAGCCAAACTAGTGCCGGCGGCCAACCCACAAGCGGCTAGCCAGGAATTTTTATTTTTTTAATTTTTATTTTTTATTTTTTTTGAAAAAAAAATCAAACGAACACCCAAGCTCTCCATTGCAGTGGAGGGATAATTTGGGGTGGTTCAGGCACAAGTTCCTGCCCGCGCGGCGGGGAATAATTTTTTTTATGAGTTGCAGGCACCTTTCTCTCGGATCGGAGCATCCCGGAGTAGCGACGCTTGTAGAGGCTCGCAGCGCAACACAAATCGGCAGTCGACGATAGTCGTCGCTCGCAGGCGAACGTAAGGGAGGTGACTATTCTCTCTCCACCACTGCTCATTTTATTAGCGTTTTTTTTGTAATTTTCGAGTTCTCACATTTTTATTTGTGCAAGAATTAAAATATGTCTGCTATAGACGTAGTGTGTCCCCACCGCCTTCTACTTCTCTAGGGTTTTCATGTCTCTTGTCCTCGGTCGCGGGTTTGACCCCGATCGAATTTTCAGGCCGTATATGCCCGACTGTTGTCCGGTCCGGAGTGCGCTCGTCGATCACGCGTATATGCCCGACTGTTGTCCGGTCCGGAGTGCGCTCGTCGATCACGCGTGATCCGCCAGTGCCGTCCTCGTCTGTTGACCCCGCCTTAGGACCTAGAGAGCCCGCAGCAGCGGCGGCTGCAGTAGAGCAGATGACCCCTTTCTGGCCGATGAGCCAAATGACATGAACATCGATGTCGCTAAGGGGACCGAGGAGGACCTCTTGGAATATGACGATGACGACGGTTATGACCTATTGGACCCTGCCGACGTCCTGACAAAGATGGAGCTCTCTAGTGGACTTTTTAAATATCTTAATGCAAAACTGAAGAATTGGGTAAAGTCCAGGCTGACTTAGTCACGATGCTACAGAGCATCTCCACACGGTTAGATGCACTGACAGTCGCCTTGGCTACTACTCTGACTCCTCGTGGTAGCCGAGCTCCTGTGGCACAAGTGAGCGTAGCCTCGCCTGTGGTCCAGAAGTACACACCGATGCAC
This sequence comes from Cibotium barometz, assembly GCF_041138505.1. Classification (NCBI taxonomy): domain Eukaryota; kingdom Viridiplantae; phylum Streptophyta; class Polypodiopsida; order Cyatheales; family Cibotiaceae; genus Cibotium; species Cibotium barometz. Next base: position 1,215,757 of record NC_141062.1, on the reverse strand, counting down.
CTACGGGACCGTTTGTAGAGACAGCTCTATAGAGACAGCTTCGTCGTTATTGCAAGACTTAAAGCCGCCTAGTTTTGGTGGCGAGGAGAAGGAGAGAAACAAGGACTCGGTCAACATGTTTCTAGCAAAGTGGTCAGACTTGCATGCGCACGCGACAGTAGCCTAGCCGGATACAGCCCTTAGAGGCTAGCCTCTCATTAACCGGCAAAGCGTAGAAGTGGTGGATGAGTTTGACAACTTGTCCTGCCACTTGGACAGAGTCTGAAATGATGTTTCGAAAAGAGTTTTTGCCAGTTAATGAGGTGGAGAGAAGCTAGGAGTTATGGGACAAGTGCTCGATGGAGAACAAATCCTTGACTCAGTACATCTCAGACTATAGGGAGATAGTACTCAAGCTAAAGGGGATCGATGCATTCCAAACATTGCAAGGCTTTAAAAGAGGCCTCAAAGATGATTACCTTGAGTACGTAGAGCCCTTACAGCCTAAAGACTTAGCAGAGGTAATTAAGTATGCGCAGATATTTGATGACATCAAGCGCCGTAGTGTGCGTGGTGGTTCGAGCAGGGCCGAGGGTAGTGAGAAAAGGAGGTCAGGCCTTAAAAGAAAAGGGTTCCGCAGTGATAAGCAGGGGGATAGGATGGACCAGGGAGGACAGGGTGGTCATTGGTCTAAAAAATCGCGACCATCCAGGAAGAAAAGAGAGCGAAGTCAAAAAAAAAGAGGAGTTTATTAAAGCGCGAAAGGAAAATCGCTGCTTTAATTGCATTGATGTAGGGCACACGAAGGCTGAGTGTCCAAAGCTTAAAGCCAGCACAAGTGGCAACAAGCCCAAAAGAGATGGTAAATCCTCTAGGCAGTTGCATATAGTGCAGAGACTCCCTCTAGGCAGTTGCATACAGTGCAGAGACTCTCTCTAGGCAGTTGCATACAGTGCAGAGACTCCCTCTCAGTTCCGCAGAGTTCAGAGAGGTGACAGTGTGTCACGCTTGTTCGGTGACAACAGCGATGTGGCAGCCTACTGTAGGTCCGCATGACATGGTGTGCATGCACGGCATCATAGGTGGCCGTAGAGTCACAGTTTTTATCGATGATGGAGCTAGCCACAACTTCTTAAAGTACTCATTAGTCCAGAAGTTGGGGTTGACTGAGACCCAGAGCGATCATGAGTATACTGTTGGTCTAGCCAAACGGGTATGACAAAACGGTATGGAATACCGTAGTATTGGGAGTCCCATTATCTATGCAGCAGGACTACGAGGCTTCGCTTGACTTTCAGGTCATGCACTTAGCCAGAGCAGATGTATATCTAGGCAGGGAGTGGCTGTATGGCTTGGGCCCTAGTCTAGCTCAAAGTTACCTACATAATACGCTATGTTTTGAGCATGGAGGTAGAGTCATTACCCTGTAGGGTGACCGTACTGTCCCCACCACACCACTTATTTCCTCCATGCGGTCTGCAGAGGCCATATAGCAGAGGTATATGCTTGTTACCCTCTTTTAAATTCTGTTTCTGTAGATGAATGTTAACCTATGACGGACATTGAGACGTACTATGTTTTACGTCATTAATTTAAATATTCTGAGTCATGGGTCGGGCTTGTCGGCACCATATGTTAAGAATAAAGGGATTGGGTGATCGCCGATGAGAGGCGCACCTTGAATATCAGCAAGGTAAGGGTTAGGATCGGCCGGCCATGTATGGGCGTCCATGTGTGAACGGCTAAGTCATCTATAAGAGTCAAATGTAACCCTAAAACTCTCATTCTCATGTGTTGAATACAAGAGTGCTCTTGCCTTATCTCCTTGGTTTCCTTCTCCTGCGTGTGTGAGAGAGAGAGAGAGAGAGAGTGAGAGAGCGATCGAGCACTGTGTAGCGGCACGGCGGCGGAGAGACGATAGAGCGGCGACAGCGGCTCCTCCATCACTGCTGCGATGCGTGTGGGCATGCGATCTACTCTCTGGTTTTCTACGTGAGGGGAGATTTCTGAATCCCCAGGCCTCCTGTGCTGTGTGCGAAATGCGCCGCGGCCAAGTCTGAACCCTAGAAAGAAACCCTAGAAAACTTATCCCCAAAAAAAAATCAAAATCAAAATCAAAAACAAAAAATAATTTTTTTTAAAAAAATTAAAATTTTTTAAGAAAAAAACCAAACGTGTGGAGTGGAGAGGAAAGATTTTTTATTTGGAGAAAAAATTTTTGAAAAGAAAAACTCCCAATTGACCCCAACCCCGGTCTCGGTCTTTTGATATATATATATAGGAAAGTGAGTCTCCATAGCTTTATTTCAAGTGAGAGCTTATGGGAAGTTGAGCCCTATATGTAGCCCACTTCCCAAGGAGTGAAGTGAGCATGTGGGATAAAGCTTTCACCCTTTTCTCCACAAGCAAATAGGCCTTCGCCCCTTTCCCCACAGGAAAACGGATTGTTTTGAGGACCACATGAGCTCTGGATAGGCGAACACGATGCTGTAAAGCACGCTAGGACCCTTTGAACAATACGCTCGTTTCGAGCTATCACACGCCCTAGTCCAGGTTCAACCATAAGTAAGGGGGTCTAAAACGGGTTAATAACAATCTAAAAACAAGTAAAAATGGGTGCATCTACGCTCTGGTCGGGTGCTAGAGTCTGAGCCAGTAGAAAGCATTTCAGTTTTTACGTAGGCTCACACCATCCCTCCACGTTAGCATCTTGGCCTTCCCCTGGAACCCAAGGAAGTGCAACAACCCAAGATCCACGAATAGCACCTAGTGACTCGTCCTCTGACTCAGAAGCCATGGAAGGACACCCTACCAAGAACCCTGAGGAGACAAGCCAAAACATGCCAATTTGGGCCCCACAACCCGGATCTAGCATGTTCAGTCATCTAATAGAGACCTTTAGTAGAGCTACACGCTCTGAACATGTGACAAGCGAAGTAAATGAAGGAGGGGTAGTGGATTTACGATTCACATCTCATGTAGACCCTACCCTCCCAAAGAGTGTCCATGTGAATATTCTACCCACTTCGTTTAATGAGGACCCTACTGAGCTACTACCTTCCGACGCGCCTCCTAAAGTAGAGGTCCCTAGAAGCTAATCCATAAGAAGTGACATTGCATCCACTTCAAGAGAACCGTTTGGCACAAGCACACCAAGTCTAGATGGGATATTTCTCAATGAAAATTGGGAATACGATCTACACACAGAGACTCTAACTGACCTATACACGGGTTACACATACCATGTAGGTTGGTTAAAAGTCATACGATTTACATCTAGCGCCACTAATCTAGAGGAGTAACAACACATGATATGTGAGGTTATTCACAGAATTATCCAATTTGAGAGGCAAAATAGGGGAGTGAACCTAGTTTCCACTGGCCCTATGAGATTTTCGGATACGGGCAAGGCCAAACAACCAACCCTATCACAATTGGACTCTCTTGGTGAGTCCCATAGACCCTTCGTATGTTGTTTCGCCTGGAGTCTCAATGCAGGTTGAGCCCACGAGCAGTAACTTTAGCTTTCCAACCTTGGCTCAACTTTCCATTGGGGAATCCACAATGGCTACCCCAATGATGAGCATGACGGAAGGCACACCTGTTACCACTGTAGTTAGTACGACACCGCTACCTAGTGGAACAGTACCTACAACAGTGCGTGCCAGTGCCTATCGACCTTATGTACCTATCGCTACTCATGCTCATGTAGCTCCTACGCCTCTTGGTATGCCAATGGCGTATGCTCCACGACCGCCTTATCACAACCCTTACCCAAGAGGGGCTAGGCCTAGTCACATATCATATCCTACGTCAGCTGCCTACATACCAAGACCAACGCCAACTCCTATCAACCAGGCTATCCCAGAAGTGCCTCCACCAGCTATGCCTACTCACCTAGGTGATCTCGCAGCGTTTGCTCAGACGATCGGGCGATCTATTGCGGAAAACATGCGGGGCATGCCTGAGAGAGAACCCAGAAGCAAGGTGGTACAAGTGGCTAAGCTCACTCAAAACTTCAGTGGTAACGAAGATGTCAGGAAGCACATTGAAGTTTTTGAACACGTGTGTGATTCCTTGGATAGCACAATGAGCTGCATAAATGTAAAGCCTTAGGCTTAACCTTGAGTGGAAAGGCTAGAGATCGGTATCAAACCTTAAGGGTTGAAGAGCGTACACACTACCCCACTCTCAAGAGATTGTTCTTGAAAGAATACATACGTGAGGGTGTGCTTTGGGGAGTAGCATCTCAACTCCAAAAAGCTGAACGCGAGGAAGGGGAGTCAATGAGGGACTTTATTAGTCGATTGAAGCATCTAAATTCTCGCTGCACTCCCGACGATGAGCGCTTCAATAACAACCAACTGCTCGATAGATTCATCCGAGGATTACGCCACGAGGACATATACAATGGCCTAGTCATTAGGGGTCTTACAACGTGGGAAGCAGTCACTGCCAATGCAATCCAATTAGAAGGATTGCAGGTAAAAAGGTGTCTTCGGAGACAAAATCCGTTAGTTCGCAAGTATCTGGGCATGAGCCAATGATGGTGAAACCTATTGCCAAGGAGCCCAAGATATCTGAAATGTCTGTGACCAACCTTACTAAGGCTCTCCAAGAATACTTTAGGGGTAATCGAGCTCCTCAGAATAGCCATGTGTACCCAAGGAGAGAGCAACAATGGTGTTCGGTTTGCTTAGGACCACATAGCACGAATGAATGTCCCACATTCAGAGTCAAATTCAATGGGAATTACAATGCATGTGGTAAGTATGCCCATCAATCTAAGGATTGCCTAGTACTTAAGCGTATGTTAGCAAATCAGGCACCCCTAGCCTAGTCAAACACACCTCAAGTACCCGCGCTGATGCCTGCACCACCTGTTGAGCAACCGTCACAGCACATAGTTCCAAGGAACCCGAATGTAGTCCAGTCTGTGCCGTTACCACCGCCAGTGCTAGGACCACAACCTCCACATCCAAGGATTACCCCTATAAACCAGATGGGTTGTGAGTCACATAGTGCGTGTGGTGGGGATTATGAAGAGGAGATAGACCCCACTGTTTCATATGGGATTGATACGTTTGAAATGATTCCCCAGTACTACATGGAGAATCATTTCGGGTAAGTCAAGCCTGTATATCAAGCAGCTGCTCTCGCCACAAGAGGGCAAAACCTTAACACCTTGGCGAGGAGACCACCTCTTCAATGCTACGATTGTGGTGGACCGCATCGTGTAGCGGAGTGCCCTAATAGGCTATAGAAGATCACTACTCAAATGCAACCAAATCAAGGGAGCACATCGGGAATGCCGGTACTTACATGTAATCATTGTGGCATAGATCATTTGATTGCTCAATGTCCACATAATCCTAATGCACCCAAGATTACGCCATTGAATTTGGTTGAGGTCACCAACCAGGCACGAGGAACCACACCCGTTGTACCCGCCGCGAATGTAGTTACACGGTCAATGCTTCAAAATCAAAACTATATTCTCAAGGAGAGGGATACTGCATCAATTGCTCGAGCAAACAAAAAGAAAACGCGGCGGGGAAGAGATCGCTTAATGCCACGAGCTCCAAGCTTAGTTCAAAGACTAACATAGGAATAAGAGACGACCTTGTGTATATGAATGATCCTGAGGATGATTCTATTTCAATAGAAACCATGGGGACCAAAGCCACTACCTTAAGGGAGGATCCCACTCGGGAGCTCAACGAGGGAGAAGCAAGCGAATACATAAATAAAGGAAAACAGAAGGAAACTTCCTCGGCCCCACAACCAAGTCAATTAATGCCCTCTCGGCCACCCGAACTGATTGAGACTCCCAAAGACAAGCCACGTGGGCCAAAAACCCTCAAGAAAAAGATTGGAATTCACCCAAACCCAGTTGAGGAAATTGAACAAGTGCAAAACTTAAGGGTTTTGGTGGAAGAAACACAAAGAGAACTGGAGCCAGCATACCCTAGAAGAATCAAAATTCTAGACACAGTGTTTCCTACACAAGTTCAGCCTCACAGGAGCCATAAACCGTTAGCTATACCTAGAACACCATATTAGTGAATTTGGGAATTTTCCAATTCCCATTTTTGAATACTTAAAAAAGGGGGACATGGATAACATGTTTGTAAGTTTCTCAAAACCCTATCATATGACCTATCGTTGGAAAGCGCTTGAAAAATGGAATCTAAAGAGCTATAAAGTGCTCATTTTGGATTAGTGGTGTTCAAGTTATGGTTAATCCAAACTTTTGACCACGTGTCCCAAACTTGTGGAAAATTCCCATATTCCCCAATATGGTGTTCTAGTATCATTCGAGAAGAAAGTGAGGATAGGACATCAGGAAGTGGGCAACCACCCTTCTTGCTGGAAAGAATGTTTAGTGAAGGAATGCCTGACCCCATTGAAGAGGAAGTGATTCCATCTTCACCAATCCCTAGTCAAGGGGCGATGTCTCGAAAAGTGCCGTTGAATGTGTCCAAGCTAATGGATTTCATGTCCTCTGAAATCAGAACCACGATCATATCCAAGTTATACGGAGATCCTGAGCTATTCTTAGCTCTCCGGGCATTTCTCAATGGAGAACTAAAGGCGGGGTTACCACAATTTGTAAATATGGATAGACCCGACACACTTCAAGATGAGGAGGAACATTGGGATCTACAACCCAACCTAGATGAAAACTCGATCGTGGAAATACCTGTTAACAAGTTGGGACAGTACTTTGAAGGGGACGAATCTAATGCAACCCTCCCCATTCCTAGGGATTAACTTTAAAGGGAATCCTTGATGGTGGTACTGGAGTGAGCATTGTGACTAAAAACTGTTGAGAATCCATGGGAAGACCTCACCTCAAAGTCACAAACATAGTGGTTAAGATGGCAAATGGAACTATTGCTAAACCTATTGGAATGTTAAGGGACCTTAAGATCAAGGTCCTGTGATACAAGGTAAAACATACCTTCATTGTAATGGATTTCTCCAAGCATCCTATGTCATATCATCCTGATGCTATATCTGTGTTTGCAGATATGGCAAATGCAAGGACATCACACACTTCATCCACCTTTGGTGAGAGGTATCATCTGTGCCTTTCTCAGATATTCCACATGTGCTATCCTGTAATTGAAACTGAATGGGATCATATAGATGTACTAGCCAGAGAGGAAAATGTTGAGGAATTAGAATGGATAATTTGCCTATTGACCATGACTGACCCCTACTCCGTAGAGGACATATCCCCATTAGCCCAATGCTTTCCTTTTCCACAAGACGACTATCCTCACATGGTTACATTCTTGATGAGTTTATGTGGATGGGAAAACGAAAAGAAAATATATGACAACGATGAATGGACGGATGAAACTCATGGCACTACTGAGGCTGACTTTATTTATTTGGATGATGCGGATAGAGGCTTAGCCTTAGGGCTAGCGCCAGGACTCTACAACATCCTCTTACCATATCCTCAGTAATAGTGTGGTGACTGTGTTTTCAAGTTGTTTCTAGTTTGGAGTCCTTAAACGAGTCTTTAATTTTTCACACTGATGTGCCTCTCGACGTATAGTGCTTGTTAGTTGATTGTACAGGTTAAAAAGTTTGAGGTGGGTTCGCTTCCAAGTCCTGAGACTGCCGCAACGTTCATCAAAATATATCTACATCAAATTACAAGCTGTCTCGTCAAATCAAGGAGATCTCCAATTTTAGGTGTAATTCTTCCATGCTCACTCTCTTGAATTTTTTACTGTGAACTATAATGCATGACCACATGAAAATTGTCAAAATACTACTTAGTTTTTGAAGTTGCTTAACGTGCTAGTATAAATCATTAATGAGTTTAACCTTATTGGATATATTCCTGAGAATGCATGAAGTCTTTAGTTAGCCTGGAATATGGTTGTCTTAAGTCTAGGGTTATAACCATCTAAATGTTTGAACACCTGGCTGTATGTGTGTTGACCTCTAGGACATAGCTTTTACCCCTTGTCGAAAGGATGTAAGAACACATTTTAGTTCAGGAGCGAAGATCAAAAGAATTTTTTTTAAAAAAAGCGTATAATAAATGGCAATGCAAGTCTATTATGTGCTCTAATGTTTGCCTATCGCCTTATTGACACTTGGTAGGCGAGGAGTATTCTACTCCAGACCGATGCCTTGGTTGGTAGGGGGTGGTCTTGCCTAAGGTGAACTAATAGATTCCTGGATAATGCTTTGTGTTAAACATGGTACCAGGATCGATGTTAGTTTTGCCTTAGGGAGGTCGCCATTGTGTGTAAAAATTGTCCCGTGCATAAAGAAATAAAGGCAAAAGGCTTCTGTAACTCTGATGTTCCTTGTGTCCCTAGGCTCGTGGTATTAACTTGTTCTTAGAGTAGACACATTGTGGTCATTTGTTTATTTATTAAGCTTGGTTATTTTCCTTGACTTAAGCCACTTATAAACCTTGATTAACCTTGCTAACTCTTGATTTACTTTGACACCTTGCTAGCTCTTGATTTACTTTCAATAATTTTAAACTCCTGTTAATTTGCTACACTAGCTCATTCATGTGACCCCTTAAACTAAGTTCTCATAGCAACATCCATTGTGGTCTAACATGCTTGAATTAGTACACTTTCTATCTTTTGAATTCCAGCATACCTTCACTCTACTTCCCTGTTTTGCAGACGGTCTACCACAACAAACCCTATCGAGCTTACCATACCATAGCTTGCAAAACGAGGACGAAATCTACATCAGGAAGGGGGGCATGTTAACCTATGATGGAATCTACATCAGGAAGGGGGGCATGTTAACCTATGACGGACATTGAGACGTACTATGTTTTACGTCATTAATTTAAATATTCTGAGTCATGGGTCGGACTTGTCGGCACCATATGTTAAGGATAAAGGGATTGGGTGATCGCCGATGAGAGGCGCACCTTGAATATCAGCAGGGTAGGGGTTAGGATCGGCCGGCCATGTATGGGCGCCCATGTGTGAACGGCTAAGTTATCTATAAGAGTCAAATGTAACCCTAAAACTCTCATTCTCATGTGTTGAATACAAGAGTGCTCTTGCCTTATCTCCTTGGTTTCCTTCTCTTGCGTGTGTGAGAGAGAGAGAGAGTGAGTGAGAGAGCGATCGAGCACGACGGCGGAGAGGCGGTAGAGCAGCGGTCGGCGGCTCCTCCATCACTGCTGCGACGCGGGAATCCTTCCAGCGGTGGTTAGAGCGGTGAGTCACACACCTTTGCATTCTGTTTGAGCTTGCTTTCCTGGTTGTATGCTTGCAGCCATTCATGGCTCGCATACGGTGTTCGGCAAGTCCCCAGCTACGACTCGTGCGGCAAAAGCGCACAATGAAACTGTGAATGATGTTTGCGTAGACAAATAAGGAAAACAAAATAGCCTTGGACGAGACCCACTGTTTGAAAACCCTGTTTGGCATGCATACGATTCAAACAAGAAAAAATCCAAGGTGAAAGAGACATTAAAGAAAAAGTACATAGATACTTTAATGAATTTATTAGAAGAATTTCAGGATGTTTTTCCTGATGATTTGCCAGATGGCTTACCACCATCTAGAGAAGTAGACCATGGCATTGAAGTTATGCCAGGATCAAAACCTATAAGCGAAATTGCTTATAGATTAAGCCACTCCAAGGCATAGGAGGTAGAAAAACAGTTGACGGAATATTTGAACAAAGGCTTTACTCGGCCTAGTTCAAGTCCATGGGCATCGCCTATTCTTCTGGTAAAGAAGAAAGACGGATCTATGTGGATGTGCATAGACTATAGGGTTCTTAATCAAATAACGATTAAGAACAAGTATCCGATGCCACGCATGGATGAGTTGTTTGATCAACTCTATGGATCGAGATACTTTACAAAAGTAGACTTGAGATCAGGATATCATCAGGTTAGAATTAAAGCAGAAGATATTGCGAACACAGCATTTAGGACCCGTTTCGGGCATTTTGAGTTTTTGGTTATGCCATTTGGACTAACCAATGCTCCAGCGACGTTTATGACGCTGATGGACAGCATTTTACGTCCATATTTGGGAACATTCGTAGTAGTTTTCCTAGATGATATTCTTGTGTACAGTAAGATACATATTTACGTCTAGTGTTCGAGTTGTTTTGCGAGAGCACAAACTATTTGCAAAGAAGAGCAAATGTGAATTTTATGAAATAAAAAATCACTACCTTGGCCATATTATATCCGTCGATGGTATGCGGATGGAGCCAGAAAAAGTAGAGGCTATTCTTAAATGGCCAGCGCCGAAGAATCTCAAGGAACTTCATATTTTTCTTGGCATGTAAGGGTTCTACTGACAGTATCTGAAGGACTACGCGAAGATCGTAGTCCCGTTGATGACTGACCAGTTACGGTCAAAAACTAAAAACATTAGTTGGGGGAAACCCAACAAAAGAGCTTTGATAAGCTCAAGGTGACCATAGCAGCTGTTTTGACTATTGTCGATCCTGAATGAGCCGTTTGTCTTGAAAACAGACGCTAGTAATGAGGCCATAGGGGCCGTACTTATGCAAAGGGGACATCCAATTGCATTTGAGAGTAAAAAGTTAGATCGTGCGATGTAACTACTCGGCTTACGAGCGAGAGTTACTAGCGATAGTTCATGCATTGAAAAAGTGGAGACACTATTTATATGGTGCCTTTTTTGAGGTCCGGACGGACCATGAAAGTATGAAATGGCTTTCAAGTCAAAATGAACTGAAGGGTAGAAAAGCTCGGTGGGCAAAGATTCTACAAGAGTTTGACCTTCAGATACGTTACCAGAAAGGTAAGTATAACGTGGTGGCAGATGCACTTAATCGCATGCCACAGATTAACGAACTTAGTTTCACAGTCTTCAAGAATGATTTCTTGGAGTCACTATGTGGTTTATGTGAGTACGATCCATCTTTCACACAAAGGTCTGGTGCGCTGTATGCATATGCACTTCTTCACAGATGCGACCACCTCCCTCGTTGGCACGGATTGCTGGTCCGGAGAGACTGGCCGAAGGTGTAACAGGAAGGGAAGCGAGAGTTAGTCCGAAGAGACTAATCGTGTCTTCCGGGTATAGTTTGGAGCCGGAGAGCTCTGACGTAGGCCCTTCATCACCTTTGACTGCCACGGCTTCAAAGAGGGGTGATAAACTTTGACGGGGGGAGAAATATGCTAATTACTCCATTGACACGACGGGTACTTACTCTACAAGGGTAGAGTATGTGTACCAACTATTGGTGACTTTCGGGCCCAAATACTTAAACAAAGTCATGATAACTAGTCCAAGTGTGGGTCCTCCCGGGATTCAGAAGACCTATGCACTAGTAAAAAGATAGTTTTATTGGCCTAGTTTGTTTAAGGATGTCCAGACTTATGTGCTGAAATGCAATAAGTGCCAAGTCAATAAACACGAACGTCTTAAGGTTGGAGGACTACTCCATCTGCCGTTGGAGATTCCTAAGGGAAAATGGGAAAGCATTTCCATGGATTTCATTACCAGTGTACCCAAGACGAGTCGAGGGAATGACTCGGTGTGGGTGGTAGTGGACAGGTAACTAAAATGGCAAAGTTTATCGCCGCGAAGAAAATTGTTAAAACGCCAGAGTTGGCAAAACTCTTTATTGAACATCTCTACAAGCTATATGGCCTGCGTGTCAGATAGAGATAGAAAGTTCAACAGTCATTTTTGGAGGGAAGTCTTCAAAAAGTTGGATACTACTCTGAGTATGAGTACGGCAGATCATCCGAAGTCTGATGGTCAAACTGAAAGAGTTAACCAAATTCTAGAGGATAGGTTGCGTTTTTATGTTAGTAAGAAGCAATCTAATTGGGAAGAGTACTTGCCCTTATTGGAGTTTGCCTATAACAGCTCCAAACACTCAGCGACTAGATTTACACCATTCATGTTAATGAATGGATTCCAGCCGAGATCTCCGATGGCTGTAGGCCTAGAAAAGGAGAAGATTCAATCTGTCAAGGATTCCCTTGACAGATATGAATGATATGCTCAGAGTTGCACGTGAGAGCATTCGTAGCGCTCAGGATCGTTGGCTAAAACTTATGCGGATAAAGGACGTAGAAAGGTGACCTTTGCAGAAGGTGACTTTGTATTCCTCAAGGTTCCTGCGCAGTCAAAAACCATGAAAACGGGAAAGTGTGATAAACTTTCTCCGAGATATTATGGTCCTTTTAAAATCATTAAGAAGATTGGGGACGTAGCATATAAACTTGAGTTACCAGAGAGTTCTCAAGTCCATTCTGTCTTCCATGTCAGTTAACTGAAGAAATCAGTTCAGAGGTTAGAGAACGCAGTTTCTCCAGAGATTTTGGTGGACTTGATAGAGCCACCAACAAAGATACCACATGAACCTGAAAAGATTCTAGAGTACCGTGACAGACAAATCTGACATAAAGTGTACCAGGAGGTACTTGTTAAATGGACAGACAGGGATGAGGAGGCAACTACTTGGGAACGCCGTAGTGCAATTTGCAAGAGGTTTCCCCAGTTTGTTTTCGAGGACGAAAACTCTTCTTAATGGGGGAGTAATGTCACGTAGGCTGTAACGCCTGTGACCCACAGCAAACCGGCCAGACGGGGATTTAGCATCAACGCCTCGGCCGGAACGTCGAGGACGTGGCCATCCGCCGGGGTTCACTGGGAGAGGACGCCCATGCGGAGTCATGGGTGGCTAGGCTAGTTTGGACCGCAGGGCCACACACTATATAGCTTGGGGAATGAGGGGCAATCCTCATTCTTCCTCTATGGCGGGGTGGTGAGCCAGAGGTCGTCCCCTCCTGTGGTAGCACCCGTAGTGGTGTTACGGTGATCTAACATGCGGAGTCATGGGTGGCCAGGCTAGTGTGGAAGGCAGGCCACACACTATATAGCCTGGGGGATGAGGGGTAATCCTCATTCTTCCTCTGTGGGCTGGGTGGTGAGCCAGAGGCCGTCCCCTCCTGTGGTAGCACCCGTAGTGGCGCTACGGTGATCTAATAGATGGCATGTCCTCAAGACATGTATGATAGACATGGGGGTCCCTATCCATGCAGAAACAATGACTGAGCAAAACCTTGCTCTATTTACTAAGTCTCCCACAACTTGCAAATATATCAATGACAGTGTCTCCAGGATCAGATAATGCCAAAAGTAGCCACCTACAACACACATGGCAACAACATGTAAGTATTGTAGCTGTTAAAGCTTAAATAAAGAATAGAAGTGTATGCATTAACATGTCTTTACATAATGAAAGAACATAGGTATGAAAAGTAGTTGTTACAGCTTAAACAAAGAGTAGAAGTGTATACATTAACATTTCTTCACTTACTAGAAAAACAACTCTGACCGCTTTTCTCCTCCATGAACAAGAGTTGTCTCAACTCTTGTTTGATGCCTCTTGCCTCTGTTCAGAGACTCCATAAGATAGATTTGCTCTACTTTTAAGAGCTTTGGATCCATAGGCTCAGTACATGCCCCCTTGTTACTAGGTAGCACCCAAAAACCATCACAATAAAAGATACCAAGAAGGAGATCTTCAACCCATTAGGGGAGATTTGGGGTCTCAAAAGGGCCTCATAAGGAATGGATTAAGAAATGGATTAGGACTAATGAAAGCCCCATGGTAGGGTCCAAAGAAGTCCTAACCCCCCCTGCCTAGTGGGTTAAGACCACAAAACTGCGCCCACCTCTTACACCCAAGCAAGGGCCACCAATTCAAAGTTCAAATCTGAAAATTTCCTCTCTCTTCCCTCCCCCCCTCTCTCTCTTTCCCTCTCTCATTTCCTTCCTCCTTTACTCTCTCTCTTTACCTCCTCCCTCCTCCTCCTCCTCCTCCTCCCCCCCTCCCCCCTCGCTCCTCCTCCTCCTCAGCCCTCCCTCCACCATCTCACCCTTGCCTCCTCCTCTTGTTGCTCTCTCCTTCCACCCCGCCCCTGCCTCCTGTTGCTCTCTCCTTCCATGCCTACTCCTCCGTCTCCACACCTGCTTGCTCTTTCATGGAACCATTTGAGGGGATATCCAACAAGTACATTGTGCACTTAGAGTTGGATGTTGAATATGCAAGCACACGTAGTTTGGGATTGAGGGGAACATTTGAAAATGTACGCCACAGTCTTCATTTACAAGGAAAGAAGCATCTTGACCTTTGGGTGAAAGGAACCTTGTATCCTATGGACCCTGCCACCCAAAAGAACCCTCCTTTTCATACAATGCAAGAACTTGTTTGGGTGAAAGGAACCTTGTATCCTATGGACCCTGCCACCCAAAAGAACCCTCCTTTTCATACAATGCAAGAACTTGTTTGGTCTATTGGTAATGGACATGATGGATTTCTTGGTTCTTGCAATCAATTAAACCATGCTCAAACAATGGGTATGCCATATTGCAACGTAAATAGAGCCCAAGCATAATAATTAGCACAATTAGGGAACAGCAATATTGTTGCAGTGCACAACTTTATGTAGGATCTTCAAAGGCAGAACAAGGATATTCATGACAAAGCGAATGCATTGAACTTGGAACGACATGAATTGCAAGAATGAGTTCATATGCTAACTAAAACAAAACAAACTTTGAAAATATCTTGCATAATCAAATTCAACTGGCCATAAAGAAGAAAGGAGAGAAGGCAACAGAATGATTGCAAAAGATGAAAGAAACACCTTTAGGATTGAAAGATAGGAAAAGAAAATTACAAAAATCTCTGGAAGCCTTGGCAGCCCACTAATGGTGCTCAAAAGAGAAGAATCCATGCTACAAGGTTGGGTTCCCAATGTTTTCAATGAAATTTCTTACGCTAGTGCTGCATTGTTTTTGCTAAGAATCACTTGTGCTCTTCTTCGGGAATTTCATGGATGACATGATGGGAAGACTGGACGTGGATGATATTGACTATTCGCATGCTCTAGCTAGTATATTGAAGCCAAATGATGTTATTGGGATGTTGAACACACATGTGCAAGTTGCTAAAGATGTGATTAAGGACTTTAGGGGCATTGTGGATACAAAGGAGATGCTTGGAGCTTATGACACTGCTAGTGTTTAGGGTTTAGGGTTTAGGGTTTAGGGTTTAGGGTTTTAGGGTTTAAAGGTTTAAAAACATTAAGTTTAAAGGTTTAAAAACATTAAGTTTAAAGGTTTAGAAACATTAAGTTTAAAAACATTAAGTTTGAAGGTTTAAAAACATTAAGTTTAAAAAACGATGCAAGGCGAGCGGCCCTAGAGGGGGATGAGGGGGATGAGAGGGAGAAGAAGAATAGAGAGAAGAGAGAGAAGAAGAAGAAGAAGAAGAGAGACAAGCCTTGACACAAACAGTTAAACTTGTAAACTAGTTTCGTGCTTAAAGGCACTCATCAGTGCAATGAAAAATGAGAGTACAAGGCTTGCTATAAATAGGGGGAGAAAGGGGAAGGGGAGGATCCTTGAAGTGAGGGAAAGAGTCCTCAAAAAGGGGGAAGATTGCCTCAAAATGAGGGGAAAAGGCCTCAAAATGAGGGGAGAAGGGGGGGGGGGGGGGGCTTCCAAAACTGGTAAGTCAACTGTTCCAAAAAAGGCAAGATTACCAAAAAAGAAGAACAGTGCTAGAGGAGCAGGGGGTGAGGAGAGAGTGAGAAGAAGGTCGAAGACAAGGATTCGGAGGCAGGAGTCGGGCCAACAAGGGAACTTTCTTTAGGAGTTTAGGGTTAAGGGAAGCCCCGAGGTTCCGGGCGCAGAGCGGGCAGCCGCGGAGAGGAGGGTGGAGGAGAAAAGGGGGGCGAGCAGGGGGCGGCCGCAGAGCTGAAGAGGGGGGCCATGGCGGAGGCCACAGCAGAGAGGGGTGGAGAGGGGGGCATCGAGAGAAGAGGGGGCCGAGGTGGCAGAGAGGGAGGAGCGGCGGAGAGGCGGGGGCCACAGCGGTGCCAAGGAAGGGGGGCCACAGCAGAGCGAAGAGGGGGGCCCAAAGGCGGGCGGCCGCAGAGGAGGAAGAGGAGGCCCGGGCGTAGAGGGGGGGCAGCCGTAGGGGCAGAGGGCCCGGGGCGAGCGGTTGCGTAGGCCCAGGGCGGCGAAGAGGGGGGCTTGGAGGTGGGCGGCTGCAGAGGAGGAGAGCCCGGGGCAGCGAAGAGGGGGGCGCGGGGGTGGGTGGCCGCAGAGGAGGAGAAGCCGGGCGAAGAGGGGGGGCAGCCAAAGAGGAGGGGCGGTTGTGGGGGTCCAGGGAGAGGCCACGGCGGAGGCGTCAGGACTGAGAAGGCGGTTGAGGTGGCGAGACGACGACGGAGGCGGTGGCGACAGCGAAGGCGAAGGTAGCGGCAGAGGAAGAGGAGGAGGTGGCCTAGGGCGGCGGCATCGACGGAGGAGGAGTCCACGGGCGGGCGGCCCGCGGAGCCTGGCCCAATGCAGAAGGCGACGGTGGAGACGGAGGCGGCGCGGCAGTGACGGCACTGCAGCCGGAAAGCAGCCCGCCGCCCCAACAGAGGCCGTTGAGGCGAAGAAGAAGGAGGTTGGAAGAGGAGAGAGAGAGAGCCCTGAGCAAGAAAGAGGTAGGAGAAAGCGGGAGAGGGGGGAAAAAGAAGACAAAGAAGGGGAAGGGGAGGAGGAGGGGGAAGGGGAGGAGGAGCTAGGGGCATGCGCCATGTAGAAAGCTTTAGAGTTTAAAGGTTTAAAAACATTAAGTTTAAAAACAGTGCAAGCCGAGCGGCCCTAGAGGGGGATGAGGGGGAGAAGAGGGAGAAGAGGAATAGAGAGAAGAGAGAGAAGAAGAAGAAGAAGAAGAGAGCCAAGCCTTGACACAAACACTTAAACTTGCAAACTAGTTTCGTGCTCAAAGGCACTCATCAGTGCAATGAAAAATGAGAGTACAAGGCTTGCTATAAATAGGGGGAGAAAGGGGAAGGGGAGGATCCTTGAAGTGAGGGAAAGGGTCCTCAAAAAAGAGTCCTCAAAAAGGGAAAGAGTCCTCAAGGGGAGGATCCTTGAAGTGAGGGAAAGAGTCCTCAAAAAGGGGGAAGATTGCCTCAAAATGAGGGAAAAAGGCCTCAAAATGAGGGGAGAAGGGAGGGGGGGGCTTCCAAAACTGGTAAGTCAACTGTTCCAAAAAAGGCAAGATTGCCAAAAAAGAAGAACAGTGCTAGAGGAGCAGGGGGTGAGGAGAGGGTAAGAAGAAGGTCGAAGACGAGGATTCAGAGGCAGGAGTTCGGCCAACAAGGGAACTTTCTTCAGGAGTTTAGGGTTTGGGGTTTGGGGTTTGGGGTTTAGGATTTAGGGTTTCTAGGATTTAGGATTTTTAGGGTTTAGGGTTTAGGATTTACGATTTAGGGTTTCTAGGGTTTAGGGTTTATGGTTTAGGATTTTAGGGTTTAGGGTTTAGGGTTTAGGATTTTAGGGTTTTTAGGGTTTAGGGTTTCTTTTAGGGTTTAAGATTTAGGGTTTAGGGTTTAGGGTTTATAATTTTTAGGGTTTAAGATTTAGGGTTTAGAGTTTAGGGTTTACAATTTTTAGGGTTTAGGGTTTAAGATTTAGGGTTTAGGGTTTACGGTTCAGGGTTCAGGGTTCAGGGTTCAGGGTTTAGGATTTAGGGTTCAGGGTTTAGGGTTTACCTAAACCCTTAAAACAATGATTGATGCAGATAAGGTAAGTACCCTAAACCCTAAACCCTAATTTTCTAGGGCCTCAAAATATGTTAAATTTGAAAACCACCATCAATAGGAAGTTACAATGTTTCTTTAATCCAAGACAATCCATATATCAATGAACAACATGAAATACCATACAAAGCAAATCAAATCATGTATGTCAAGAGATTGTCCCAAAAACTCATGCATGTCAAAGCTACATGGAGCCTCTTTTTCAAGTAAGATTGCTCTAACTCATGAAAGATGGTGTTACGTAGGCTGTAACGCCTGTAAAATCGACGGTAGATCGGATGGCCAGACGAGGCTTTAGCGTCAACGCCTCGGTCAGAGTGCCAAGGACATGGCCATCCGGGGTTCAGTGGGAGAGGACGCCCATGCGGAGTCATGGGCGGCCAGGCTAGTGTGGACGGCAGGCCACACACTATATAGCCTGGGGGATGAGGGGCAATCCTCATTCTTCCTCTATGGCTGGGTGGTGAGCCAAAGGCCGTCCCCTCCTGTGGTAGTGCCCGTAGTGGTGTTACAGTGATCTAACATTGGTATCAAAGCGTCAGTTCCATTTTGGTCAGGGTCCGTGCGTGACCGGAGACCCCGGAGCCCACTCAATGGTTTTCAACCATTCAATAAAAATCTTATCCTTATCTCCACAATTGACTATGTGGAGGGAGGCGGCCATAGTTAGAAGGAAGGGTTTTCTCTCTCTCTCTCTCTCTCTCTCTCTCTCTCTCTCTCTCTCTCTCTCTCTCTCTCTCTCCGTTGCACACACCCGAGCTCTCCATTTGCAGGTAAGAATTTCTGTGTTTTTTTTTGCTTTTTGGAGCTTATCTGTGAAAGAAGAGTTTTCGTCTGGTGTAGAGAGAGAGGTCGGCTATGTGAAGAGAGAGAGGCACTTGTCTGGTGCTGTCTGCTGTGTGGTGGGAATCGGTGGCTTGCCCAGTGGGAGGCCTGCCTGGTGCAATCAACGGCATGTCCACAGGCGGCCCGCTAGGCCAACGTCGACGACGGCCATAGGCGGCCAGCCAGGCCAGCGGAGCCGACGGCCACCCACACGGCCAGCCAGGCCAGCAGCGTCGGCGGCGGTTGGCCAGGCCAGTGCAATCGCGCCGACGGCCAACCCACAAGCGACCAACACCGGCAGCCTGCCCACAAGCGGGCATCCAGGCCAGCGCAGCCGGCGGCCAGCCAAACTAGTGCCGACGGCCAGCCAGGAATTTTTATTTTTTTTATTTTTTATTTTTTTTAAAAAAATCAAACGAACACCCAAGCTCTCCATTGCAGTGGAGGGATAATTCGGGGTCTCGGGGGGTCACTATATGTAAAATATCCCTATCGCGTGTGTTCAAGGCCTATATTTTAAATCCCTTATTTGTGAATTTTGGGTAGGCGCCGGTCCTTCGTTGGTCGGATCCCCCCAACGGAACCGTACGTGCAAGTCTTCCCGCATATGGCTCGCGCCATTTCTTACGGGGCGTCCCGACATTCATTCATTGGGGTGAAACGTATCTCGTTTGGTAGCTTATGTGCGTACGATTGTTGCCCCTTTGTTTCGCAACTCCATTCCAGGGTCCCCCCGTTAAAGAGGATACTTTCCCTCGGCGGAGGGAGGAGAAAAGCAAATTATCCTCCCTATAGGCAGCACCATCTGTCATACGGTAAACCCGCCAAGGCCCTGGCCTCAAGCCCGGCCTGTAGGTCGAGCTACGGTAAGGCCGGCTCCTCATTCTCACTCCTTTCTCCAGCTTGAACAAAAGAAATCGGCCTCTCCATTCCTGTAAAATGACCCGGCCTCCCCGGCTTGACCGCTTGCCTGGTTACACTTTCGTAGCTTCGTCGGTTCCCGTCTCGGGTTGCTTTTCTTGTACACTTTCGGTTTAGCTAGCGGGCTTACCATGCCTCGCGCCTGTGTCTTTGCCGACAGTATTTGCCAGTAGTGCCATCCCACCCGACCTGAGGATTTGGTATGTCCCTTACGGTTAGCCTACCCATCCCAACATGAAACAAGTGTAGGTTGAAACGGAACCCCGCGCCGGTTACACGTTCCACTGTGCCGAAATGCGGAGGGTGCTGGTCGTGATAGTCACCTCGCGGGGTATGCGCGTGCACTCTTGACGGGCACTCCAGGACCCGCCAATGCATTCTTGTTTCCGAGAAACCCCGATGGTTGGCTCGTGAGATAACCAAAGGAAGTAGAGAACTAAGGTTCTCCCTATCATTTATGCTGACCTCTGATATAGATAACGAGGCCACCTTCACGACCTTCTCCCTTCCTTCCCTTAGGCAATTCACCCCACTTGAGTTGCTCGACAAACTGACTCGGTGCGGCTTACGACGTGGAAGTTGCCTTCACGTGCCACCCGTGCCAGGGAACAAGCGAAGCATCGCTAACGCCGTGGGATATGCCGACTCGGTGCGCCAGCAGCTTCATGCCGCACTAGAGTAATCCAATATGCGATTCCGCACATTCTACCGCTTCTCCATTCGTTTCCGATACTGATCGTGAAACACCATGAGCAGCAAGCTGTTAAGGTCCAGGATTCGAAGTGAAATTCTTGATTTGCCTGTTAGATGCCGTATTGAACCATTCTTGCTTGTTCCTCCCACCAGGACTCGAACCGATTAGTTTCCCGGTACATAGGAATGCTCTATTCTTTGAGCTACATGAGCCAAAATAGCCGCTGCTGTTTCTATTACTAAAAAACAAAATTGATGATCGTCGTGTTACCCCGAGAAATCCGCATTCCAAATTGGGGAAAGGGAATGTTCCTAGGGCGGCCCAATAGGCGAACAAGTGCAATGCTTCATGGCATCATGTCATGAGTAACTCCGTAAAGAGTGGCTTAAGTAGTAAGCTACCAAAGGGTCGCTGTAACGATCCTAACGATTCTTTTTGGGCTCTACCGGCGGGTTGGGTTGGAAAACCCGCCATCTCCGGGTTCGATTAGCCTTTTACTCCTAACCACAAGTTGTCTCCATATAATGCCATACATGTGGGTTCGGTCCGTTCCACCTTCTTATCAACCTGCTCATGGCACCCAGTCTCGGGTCTTTTTAAAAGAACTTCCCATGGTTTACAATTTGCTTTCACTAAGCCTACTCGGAATCAATTAAGCTTGCTATTGCAAAAAACGCCGGTACACCGTGACCCCGATGGCGCCAATTGCTTGTGGTACACAGAGAACTTTTCGAGATTGCCCGACCCGACGAGGTACTTTGTTCTTGGAAGTGGGGAAACCCAGCAAAGTGGCTGGTTCACCCCAAAGCTACTTCTATGGCAAGTAAGGCAAACTCTCCACCAAATGGCACGTTGCTTTTCCATGAAACAGGCCCTAGGGGCCCATTCCCATCCAACCATGGACACACCGATAGATTCATTCCCCGATAGGAGGCCATAGCATCAGATTCCCAATCAGCCCTGAATACACCTGGACGGATGGACGTGGGGGGCCACGGGAGGGGATAGATTCAGTCCTCGCCTCGATCCAACTCTTACACACGCACGAAACGAACTCGGTCGCCCAACCAACCCGCAAAGAATTTCGAGAGCAAAGCCAAGCCACGCACGTTGCCATGATAGATCCAGGGAAGGAAAGCCAGGAGGAACGGACCCACTTCGAGAAAGGTGAAGGCAAGCAAAAAGGTGGTAGGGCCAGAGAGCCGCCTAACCCATTGCTTGCGGAAAAACAAATGGAAGAAGGCGTATAGACATGGATAAGGGGGACAAGAAAAGCTTGTTCACTCACCGGCCCTTTCCTTGTGGCCCGGATAGATCCCACCGCTGCTGCTAACCGTAGCTGCTACCTTAGCGGATCATGTACGCTCCTACCTTAGCGACGAGTACCTTAGCGGATCATCTAGGCTGTTATTTCAACTACATGAACTATGTAGTGGTTATCATTGGTACACATTTGTTAGACGGAACAGAACAACTATATCATTGGTTATCATTGGTAGAGACTTGTTGGCAGGAAACTACACGAACTATTCCCTTAACAACTAACTACACCATATAACGGACTATTCCCTTAACGACTAACTACACCATATAATGGACTACGGAGTTGATATAGGTTTTTTAATGGTAGAGATAGGCGGGTGGCCCTATATTATTATAGACTAATTTTATGTGCCTACGTGCCTTGAGGGTGGGCAGTTCATGTAGGTGCACCAAGATTCTTTACCTCGTAGCGGATTTACGCTTTCATGGGTTTTCCACTATGTTGCCGTACAGACCACGGAGGTTTTCATCTAGCACTTCTTGCAGTGGTAGTAGGTGACTCAAGATTTTTCTTGCTTTCACGAAGCATTTTCTCTTTTATCTTGCCTTTTCGACGGGGTGTAAGCGCTATGTTCTCCTCCCCAAGGCCAAGGCAGCTTCAGCGCTTCCCGCCCCCTTCGGTCTATCTAATTTGTACCGGAAGGAAAGCTTTCGTGAGGGATCGAACTCTTCCATCGACAAAGGATTGGCTCTGGCGGCTCACGAGACGAATGCAAGCTGGAAAGCACAGAACTCGATGCTTGGTTAGTGAAGCCAACCATGAAAAATTGTAAGTTACCTACTATTAGATTCGAACCAATGACTTTCGCTGTATGAAAGCGATACTCTAACCCCTGAGTTAAGTAGGTTGGGCTTCTAGTCTCATAGCAGCCCATTCCATCGAGCCTCGAAAGTCAAGGCTATTCTATCTATAAGATTTTCTGTCAATTCTTGCCTGTTCAAGGAAATTGTCCCGTGGGTTCCTGCTTTCCCTCAAATGCCCTATGAGCTGCTCTTTACGGCCCTTTCTTCATTTCTTCATTAAAGTCCCTGCATGCGTGCCAAAGACTCCTCTGCCCCGTTTCTTTTGATTGGAAAGGCTTGAAAACTGCTTTTTTTGTTCCGCCTTTCATTTTCGAACAAAAAGGCAACCCCAATCTGCTGCTCTATAGGAGGGTACTTTGAGGGAGGGGGCGAAAAAGCAAGCAAGCCAGCTTTCCCCCTCGGTCTGTCCTTGGGTGGTTTGGCGAGCGCGCTTTCGACTGGATGATGTCGAGGCGTAAGGTGGGTGCAAGGGGCAACTTAACTGTACAGCAACCTAGCCACTATAGGTGGCCCCTTCAACACAACCGGTGGGCCGAAGCGGAGTGATCTTTGAAGTACACTTTCTTTTGTAATCATGTAATTACTATAAGTCTCAAGTCTGGGTGTAGCAGGACTTGAACCTGCGACCATTAGATTAAAAGCCCAATGCTCTACCAACTGAGCTATACACCCAAATGTTATTGTATTACTATTACTACTAATTATGAGATAGATTTCTATGTGGTAATTGAACGAAAAAAAAGAACAACTCTGACCGGGGATGGTTCGTCGGGCATATCGCGATGGCATTATAGTAGTATACATGAATGAATGTTATCTAGGTAACTATCCTTTGATTCAGATGCCTCATTCACTTCATGTCAACCATCAATACCCCTCTCCGCTTTTCCATGTGCTATTTCCAAAATATCCCTCTGTCTTAGGCATGCTACACAATGATTCACATTCCATTTGAGTTCTGATAATTGAAAGATTGCATTCTCAAGTTGGAAGGGAAGGTTTTCTGGATTCAAGCGATTGCCCGACTTGGTACATCACACTCTCCCATGGAGGCTGCCCGCCGGTACTGCAAAGCCTTGCCCTTTCGTGGCCGAAAACCCCATGATTTCCATGCCGAGCCCGCTTGGATAAGAGTACGTGGCCCGCACCTTTTGAATCGAATTGAATTGAAGGGTGGCCCAAGTCTTGGGTAAAGTGGCACAAATCGATTAAAGCAAAGAGGGAGGCATAAAGGCTTTAAGCACAGACTTTAATCGGGCGAAGAATGAGCCAACCACGGGGCCATTCCGTGGGCTCTGAGTGATCTAGACTAATTCTTGAACACTACGCTAAACGATGAAAGGCATAGCGAAGTAAAAAGGGTAGAGACTGACAAGGTTTTTTTGCTACATGCTCTACTCGGAGGGCAGGGGTGGTCGGGCTTCTTTTCCATCAATATCATCAACTCTGACTTGGGAAAACTTGGCATGATGCTAACAGGGAAAACGGGGTTCGAACCCGTGACTTCTGGCGTGGCAGACCAGCACTCTAACCAACTGAGCTATTTTCCCCGAAGATGGGGGATTCATTAAGCCCCCCCATCCCGTAGGTATAACCTATTCGTTCTTTGCTAACTTTGTTTCCTCGAGATACGAATGATATTAAAAAGGCCATCCTCGAAGCAGACAGGGCAATAGCTTATGTTAAGGCAAGGCCTGGAGTAACATAACCGAATAATTGTTTGGCTAATGAGAAATTTCACGCCACAAAGGTTGTCGAAGGACTAGATACGTTTCCAGTACCTGCTACTGCTCCCGCTGAGGCCATGGTAGCTACTCCTGCTCCAATTAATTTCGCACCTTCTAGCGTAACTAACTATTGGGTGTCTGTGTTAGGGTCACGAGAGGGGCTATAATGCGCCGGCTGCTTGACTTGACTGGAGAGTCGAGTGTATTTTGCCTTTTTTATTTTCTTCTTATTCAGTAAAAAAGGTTTCATGTTCTATTTCACTCCCCAATGGGGGTTCTTTTCACCTTTCCCTCATGGTACTGCTTCACTATCGGTCACTCAGGAATATTTAGCCTTGCAAGGTGGTCCTTGCTGATTCACACAAGATTTAGCATGCCCCATGCTACTCAGGTTGGAGCATAAGCCAGCCGTACTTCCAGCTACTGGACTCTCACCATCTGGGGTGCAATACTCAACTGCTTCGCCTAGCAAAACAAAGCCTTCATCGCTCTCCCACAACCCCGTTTTCACGGTTTAGGCTATTCCCATTTCACTCGCCCCGTGGGGGGGAATCGCTTTTGCTTTTTCTTTCTTTGGCTACTAAGATGTTTCAGTTCGCCAGGTTGTCTCTTGTCTGCCCATGAATTCAGCAGGTAGTTCAGAAGGTTAACCTATTCGGGCGGATCTATGCCTATTTTCAGCTCCCCGAAGCATTTTCAGAAGGTTAACCTATTCAGGCGGATCTATGCCTATTTTCAGCTCCCCGAAGCATTTTGTCGTTTACCATGCCCGGTAGAAGCCCGCGAATGTGGGTCGGCAAGCTCTTCCAACTTTCTTTGGACTCCCTCTAATAGCCTTTCGCTACGCTCGTCGGTCCCTGCAAATGACCCGCTCTTAGGCGATTCGAAGAGCAAACTTGGAGGTGAAAGGTGATCGGATAATTGAAAGGTGATCGCATTAAAAAAAAGTAATTTATTTATTTATTATTCAGAAGTCCATGGCGGAAAACTCGATTGCGGATTTAAAGAGATGAAAGAACGGTGAAAGCGGTTGACCACCATTAAGCAAGAGCGAGAGATTGACAATCTTGAAAGCGGTTGACCTTTCCTTTTTTCTTACTTTTTTCCCTGGTCCGGTTTCTCTTACAAAACTGTGCCTGGTAATAGCATGGATTATTATACGATAATCTTCATTTGCTTTTTTACTGCTGACAGCATGTAGTGCGGGGGTAGGGTTCGAACCCGCAGTCTTCAGGTCATGAGCCTCACGAGTTGGCCAAAAGAAAAGGTCTATACCTCTTGCTCCAAGGCTCGTACTTGTTCCAAGGCCAAACAGGATTTATCACGCTCTTGCTCCAGGTCCAAACAGGATTTATCACGCTCTTGCTCTAGGGCCTATGTC
This sequence comes from Cibotium barometz, assembly GCF_041138505.1. Taxonomy (NCBI): domain Eukaryota; kingdom Viridiplantae; phylum Streptophyta; class Polypodiopsida; order Cyatheales; family Cibotiaceae; genus Cibotium; species Cibotium barometz. The sequence continues at coordinate 1,190,483 of NC_141062.1, read as the reverse complement.
ACAAGCTCCGGTAGCATAGTGTTGACCAGTTCTTGAACAGATGACCTAATCTTGCGATCCATCTGACCTTGGGTACTTGCACTGAGCATCAAAGGCGGCCTGAGATAGGTGGTTTAAGATGGGTTTGCTTCTCATAGACCTTCAAGGGTGCGGTATCGACCCATCTATTATTTTCATTGACCCGGTTTCTTTTAGTCGAACTTCTGGGTCAACACCCAGATTCAACATGATCTGTTTACAGCAAACAAAGAGTTTTGGCCAATTGACCCGGTCTTTCATCTCTTTAAATCCTTAGTGTTCAATTTGACTCTTCCCCTTTCCCTTCCTTTGGCCGGCACCTTAAGCAAAAAAGAGGAGTGTGTTCTAAGCTAACATTCTTATTTCAAAGACAGTCTACAATTCCATTTTGGGTTATTCGTACGTATTTTTTCATTAAAACAAATGATTACAGCCAAAAAACTCGAATATGATTATCCTGCCTATCGGTTTCTGTCTCTAACGGAGGAAAAGAGAGATATTGTCAGTAATACCCATCCAACCCGACGTAAAAAGGATAAAGTTCTCAAGGATCTTTTGGATAAATATGTTAGATTGTTTGATTTAATTCTTAAGTGTCCTAATGATTATCGCTTATATCTTTATTTTTGCGAAGCTAGGTTAAAGCTGGATAGTTTCATCGTTTCACAAATGGGTCTTAATTACGTCTATAGACTGCTTCATTGTGAAAAGGTCTTTCAGAGATTCAATAGGGATCTTTTTTGTTTAGATAGTTTCAACATAGAGAAGTTCGATCTGGAGTTAGAGAAATTTCATTCCTTTTGTAAGGATTACAGTGCTTTTGAGAATAGAAAAATTGATGTAGTACGTTGCATTTATTTAGATGTACAGAAATAGAGTTCCGTAATCGGTGAGATATTGAAGGAGTTAACCACTTTGGTTTTTAAGTTACATAGAACAAACTACAGCTTGAAAGTGCAGACATCAAAGCAGGTTTTGTCGAGAAAATCTTAATTAGATTTTCCAAGGAACGTGCCAAGCGCCAATCTATTGAGGACCAGACGGACGACCCTTTGTTTTTACGTGATACCGATACCACCCTATTACGTGATAAACCCTTAAATAACACCCCTAAATCTATTTTCTTAGACCCTGGCTTACCGGACTCCATCCTTCCTGTTTCTATTTCATCTTCGCCTTTGGAAAATGTGTCTTTGCCTGCTGAGGGTCAATCAAAAAAGAAACCCTCAGCCCCCCTTAAAGCTAATGGAGAGATCATTCGTAAAGCCGAGGACTTAGCTCGTAAAGAATCAGTTTCCACCGCTGTTCTACCTCCTCCGCCAAGTATGCACCAGCATCAAACACTGTCTTGAATTTCTTCAAATCCCTGGAGTTTCCTACTATCCCAGTCGGTTTGTGAGGTTTACTTCCCTTACCTGTTATCCTATCTTTGGGAGTGGGAACAATCGGTGGTTTGTCTTCTAACGTATTTGTTAAAGAAGTAGTGAGATTAGGTGATAAGCCGATGATCATCCTTCTTACCCTAGTAAACCCTAAACATCCCAACGATTCCTATCCCTATCCTTCTTACCGTTATTCCGTTCGCTTGGTTTCATACCTTTGTCTCAGGGTCGAAGGCCGAAGGAAGAATTCCGTTTCTTGCACTCGATGAAGAAAGAGGGTTAGAAGAATCTTCTTCCTTCGGGGCCTGGGGGTTGTCTTGTGGTGAGCTAGCCAATCCATTCTTTCTCCTATGAACGATTGAAATGTCATGTAAAGCTGCTTTCAAGTTGTTAGCTATTACTTCAAGAGTAACCAACGGCTCCCGAAAGATTCATTCGGCTTCTTCTTCTTTGGCAGCCTCGGCTGCTTCTTTAGCAGCCTTGATGGACAGCTCATTAGAATCTATAATACGTTTTTTGTGCTCTGCGCTTAAAGCCCCTTTCTGATCATCAGAGATCAGGTTATCTTCCTTATCAATTAAGGAAGCCTTGCGTTCTAAAGCGTGAAGTCTTTCTTCAAGAGCTTCACGTGCTAACCGTTCAGCTCGTAGCTCTTCTTCGAGATGTTTATGTGCTGAACGTTCAATTCGTAACTCTTGTTTAAGCTTCTTAACAGGGCCACTCGCTTATAGCTACATCTGGTCGGTTGGACTCTACATGGTCGGAGTCAACCGTCGGCATAGCAGGTGGCTTTGTCCTATTTGTGATTTCGGTATCTCGGATCTTAGATCTTCTTTAGATATTTTCTTAGGTATAGTATCTATCCATAGACCGTTTTCGTCAATCACAAGAAGGTATCTTTTGGTGCATGGGTCAATTTTTTCCGACTTAACATCATTTTGGTACGATAAACATTGAGTTTTGGCCAATTAATTCTGAAAGAAGACTCAACAGTGCATTTGATAATTCGACCAAGATTCTTGTATTGTTCCATGAACCATGAGAGGTCAACTTTATCTTTAGCTAATCCTTTGTTACGGATCACGTGGGTAGAACCATCTAAAACCAAGACGTAGCATTTAGGGGCTAAGAAGTAACCTTCTAGAACCTCGTATTCTAGTTTGAGTTTCCCTAATTCAGTGGAAGATACTTCTGAGTCTGGAAGTGGTTTGTCCAACACCACTGAATCAGTATCGGTGTAGTGGCATCCTGGTAAAGAGATATATGGGTGCATGTGTATGTGCGGGCATATGCGGTAATTGCACTGCTGATGAACTACTACCGTTCCTTAAATCCATCCACTGTCTTAAATTCGATACTTTTACTGAATCTTTGTTCTGATCATTCATTTTTTGCAATTCACCCGTATAACTTATTACGTAGCGGGTACTATTCACCGGTTCCACCATACCGAATTGATAGATCGACATTAGATCCTCGAGTCTATCCTTATCACAAATTTCCGTTATGTTACTCTCGAGTTTTATGCCGAAGCTGAAAGGCAAAAAGCATTGGAGGAAATGGCCCAATTTGAAATCCTGGATGTCAATGGACCTTGGGAGGAATCAGACGACAAAATGATTTTTGGATCCCAACCACAGGCATCGAAAGAGCAAGCTCCCTAGTTTCCATCCACAAGCGAGCGTGTAGACGCTAAAGATAGCGAACAATTTATTGAAACCAAGAATCAGGGGCAGCAGCCCGAAAAAGGAGAGGACCTAGGACATCCAATAGCTCATGATCTGCCAGAATTTGATTAACAGCTACGTCGGGCTACTGTTTTGTTAGCATTGTATGTCCTTCATGTGCTTTGTGCAGGTACGTTAAATGCACACTTCCTGCCGAAACTTTTGACGTTTTGCAGGTTGTTTGGACAATGTATCGTGAAACCGTTGGATTGTCAAGACAAAAATAGAGCATTGTCCGCATAGAGCCTTGGAGAAGGTCCAGTTCAAGTCGGTGAAGACGCGGCCCCTTTTCCTTGCATTCCACCTACGGTCCAGGTCTGCAGCTCTTCACGGTTCTTTTCGAAAGCATAGGATACAGGAACCTTTGATAGCCCAAGCTATACAGTAGGTTGAGCTCTCTTTCTGTAATGGGAATAGCGGGCTGTCTTCATCTTCTTTTTCTAATTTGAACCTCTCCATCAAATGATAGCCTAAGCGCTATCGCACAGATAGTTAAAAGGCCAGTCGTATTGTCTGGCGGGACTCCAATCCGAATAGCTAGCAGAGCTCTAATCCTAATGAATAGGTAGCTTAAAGGTTTAATATTACTCAAAAGGTTCATGACTACCCATCGGATTCACGGTTAGCAATACTCGTCACACAGACCAAGTTAATTTAGGTAATTCAGGTGTTTCACACCCTGTAGACAGTGTTTTATCCCTCGTAGACTCAGAGTCTTCGCTGGAGGATATCTCCAAAATCTCCTCCGGGATGGGGGTGTCTAAAAAAACAGCTCGGAGCATTTCCAAGACGTAGCTAATTCCATGTCTGCTAATCGAATACGTCATTATGTACGTAATTTCATGACACTGAATATCATTGTATGAATCAACCTCAGCAGACTCATTTTGGCTCCCCCTTGGTAATAAAGAAGAGGAACTGATGTGAGACGCCATCTCGTTGACAACTTCTTGGGGTACGGCATAGTCTGGGACCTCTACTCCTCGTAAGCGATTGAATACCTGGCAAGCACTTACACGAGTTGGAGTACACCCCGTAACAAAGTGTCAGCCCGATTGTCAATCATATCTACCCTTTCCATCAGTTGGGACAACTCCTAGCTTGTAACACTTGTCCGAGACAATAAGTCTCAAACTGTGTTGCCTACGCTCGTAACATCAGCGAGCAACTGCTAATTATTATCACTAAAAGCATTCACGTTTTCCATTACAGTACCCATCAAAACCGATACAAATTGATGTAGAGCATCCTGTTTGCTTGAAAGATTATTTAGTCCTTCATTGGTGCCTGCAATAAACAAATTCAAATCCTCCGACGATGCGGGATCAAAACCACGCCCTTTGTAATAAATCAATAACGCTATTCCAACCAATGATAAGCCTACCCAAATAGCTTTCCCGGAATACCACGAGTCCGATTTCGGCATGGGGTTTGCTTTCATCGTATCCTACAAACTTGCACCTCCATCAGATCCCTTAGTCCCCCGAACTCGTAGCTTGGATTCCGAGATTCACCGCTTGGATCAGCAATATCATTGACTACTAAGGCATCGTGCAAATGCTACGACAAATAATGAAATACGTGAAATATTAGGATGGCAAACAGCACGAACTTACCGAACCTTTAAAACCCTGGATTTGCGAAATCCACTGTAGCAGCGATACCATCCAAAAGCAACGTACTAATTAAGCTCAATATGAGCTGTCTGTGCTCGAGGAAAAATAAGGAATATTTATCTATTGCAGCATGACTAACCGATTCGCTTGAAAGAAACGGTGTGTTAATGAATTTCAAAATAATACCAATTGGAGATATCCCCATGATTGGGTAGTGCAGTTTGGGGAGGGTGGAAGCCTGAATGACCGATTTGGCTTTGGCAGAGCCTACTTTTATAAGCGTTGCAACTCCATGAGAGTATGTAGATAAATTCCTAGATCTACATTAGGAAAAAAGGGAGCTCATTTTGGGTCCTTTTACGGTTTGGAAAAATAAGCTCTCAACCAATGAACAGAGGGCCAACGTAACGTTGGAAATTCACAAAAATAAGAGAAAATAGATAAAAGAAATAATATTTTATGTAGGTACAAGCGTGCTACATTTATGTGGAGATTGGTTTTTTATTCTCACAAGATCTTTGGGCATGAAGATAGAATCTAGTCTGACATTTTCTCTGACAAGGGCCTTCCTGCTTCCACCCTCCTTTGAACTTTGAAATGTTGTGCTGCCTTTCCTTTGAAAGGTCTACCATTCTACACCACTGCCTCATTGTGCAGCAACCTCTTCTTTCCCAAAACTGCTCCCTTGATCCTGTTTGGCTTAGAGTAAGATGTTTCTTGTCAACTGTCTGTCTGCCCACTTTCTCTTTCTTGAAACTTCACATTGTTATCTTGTTTACATTACTTTGCTACTGTGGGTGGTTACAGATTCACAAGGTCTCCATGGTGAATAAAAACTATGGCCGTTCTTGTGGAAGACGCTCTGTGGATGATAATGCTATGAAGGCAGAATTATACCACACATCCTTAACCCGTCGACCTGCTTCTTCTATTTCTTCGATAGAGAATTCAGGTACAGTCAAAACGGAAGGAACTTGGAAAAGGTTTAGTGTTTCGAAAGGAGCATGGGTGCTCATGCAACCTAGCAAAAGAAAGAGACCCCAGACAAAAAACATTTTCTTGGCATCATGGAAGGGAAGAGTATGAGATTTTAAAATCACCAGAGGGAAGATATCATTAGGACCTCAATGGAAGGCTTCTTGGGCCCTTTTATTTGGCAGTTTAAGGAGTCAAATCTTTTCTCTTAAGAAGAAACGTTTTCTAATTAGAAGCTTCAAAACGGCTACTTTATTCGAATTTGAATTTTGGAGGAAAAATGGAATTTAAAATCTAGCGGACAAAACCATATCATGTAACATATCTATGGAAATCTCTTGGTGCGTAGATCACGGATCTATAATCTCCGCTCAAATCGGAGCTTGTATGTAGAAGTTATGGAGGTCCGAAAATTGTAAAATTGCCTCCCCCCCTTTTTGGGGGAAAAAGTGTACCCTTTGACCACTCTTACACCTCTCTTACAAACCCAACATTTCAGTCCACATGGCAACACCCCATTTGGCTATTCCTTAATCACCTTGATTAGGCTTGGGCAAATTAAAGGGCCCAAGAAGACCCCATTCACTTCCTAATGCAGTGAAAGAAGTTTTGATTCAACGTGTACATGCATAAAGAACTTGTCTTGCGAGACTATCCAAATGATCTTCCGCAACACGGCCTAATTGTATATTTTTCTATTGTGGTTTTGTTCTTTATGAGGTGTATGGATTTTTAAGATAAAGCTTTCTTTCTTTGCTTATTGACATTCTTGTGTTATTTTATTTCAGATTTATACCCTTCATCGTATGAGACATGGCAAACCATCGATTGTATTCTGGGATTTATAGATGTTTTGCATGGATCGATAGGAGAACAACAATACCAAGGTCGATGTGTAACAGAGCTAGCTCAATCCGGTATATTTTTTACTGATCATTTTTATCAGTTGCTGGACAATGCAAACACACATGGTGTGTTAAGAAAACAAGACCTTCCGGCATGGAATTCAGTGGATTGGCCTCTCCCACATTTTAGTGTTACAGAGGCATATAGGGCCAAGCTTTTCAAAGAAGTACAGAAAGCTTTGAGGCCCAATATTGCCACAAGGATAATAAAAATTTCTTTATACATGCCTCTGATAGTTTTTGTAGACTTGTTTAATACCTTTCCAGTGAAGGTTTCAAAAATAATGTTCACAGTTAAAGCAACAAGTCTGGCATGCATGCCACAATTTTTGGATAAAGGTTGGGATAAGAAGACATGTAGTTCAGTGTTTTGTGAGGTTGTCCAACCTTCTATGCAACTGAAGTACATGGTTGCATCACAAAATTTTATTTTTTCTTTTTATTATAAGCGCAGTCGAATGCTAGGTACAAAACTAGTCCCAATGGATCAAGATGAAGATTCTTTTGGTGCAAAAAATAAACTTCTTGATATTGATGTTGTTGAGAATGGTGATGTGCTAGTCAATATCTCATTAAGACAATGTTGCTCCCTATCTCAATTACGCAATGACATTCTATTTGAGACAGAAGGTTCTATTCCAAAGGACTTTTTATGTATCTACAACAATAAGAAGGTATACCATCTGACTTATCCTAGTCTCATTAAGCACTGCTATTAGTTTACTTTACCCTATTGTTTCATATTGCTTTTTTGCAGGTTCTCAAAAGAAGAGAGAGTTCAATAAAATGCAAAGACATTGAAAATTTAAAAATTGAGATAACACAGACTCCATAAACAAAGGTATTATATTCAATAAAGTAAAATTCTGTGCAGAAGTGTTTAATTATATATGTAGAACATATTCTTGACAACAATTTTCTATTTATCTACAGGTTGATCTAGAGGCTCCTCTACATGGTCCAAGCTCACCGTATCATCTTTATTTGGAGAATCTATTTTCTGCTGCTCCATCCTGTCGTGTACAGTCTCTTGGTGCTGCTCCATTGTCTCCTCTACTGCCCCTGGAGCATCTGTTTGCTGCTGCTCCATCATCTCCTCAATAACATCAACAGAGCAGGTCCTTGTTCTTGTGGCTTCTCCTCATCAGCACTAGGTCCTTGTTCCTGTGGCACCACATCCGCATCATCTGTGTCATCAAGGTGTATGACACCTTCTCGGACTTTAGAGCTCTCACCCAACTCGACAGTAGCTTGTACAATAGGTTTGGGGGAGGCATACTTCAAAAACTTCTAAATTATATCAGCTCTCTGAAACTATATACATAGTTCGAGCTGAAGCTATCTTCTCTCATCTGAGATATGATGATTTAGAACACTTTACCAATATCAAATTTTTTGAAGCTAAATGAAAATTATTTTTTCTTACAAGCTCTGGCTGTCCTATCTCAAAATAGCTTGAAAGTATATATTTGGCACTAATCAGCACTCTCCAGCCGCCGCAGCTACTTGAATCATCTTGTTGTGGTTTCTGGATAGTTGGAAAGATATGTTAGAAACTGTTAATATCTGAACAAAATAAAATTATACAATAAGTTCAAAGGCATAGCATGAAATAGACATCAGTAGAGGGAACGACTTTCTACCTCTAAATCTATTGGCTCTATTGAATCCAAAAGATTGACATTAGGAGGATAGTGATCCAATGCATCTAGAAGCCTTCTAATACAACTGCAATACATATAATTCAGTTAGTGTGCATTAAATCAAAATAATGAAGTTTAAAGTTAAAAACAGCACACAAACCACTTACAATTTCACCTCTCTGTGTGTGTTTCTAAGAGAGTTGAATAAAAAGCATTGCTTCTGCTGGATGTCAATAGAAGCAAAGCTCCAGTGGTCACTGCATAAGGAAAAAAGCATTAAGAAATCAAAGGCTACAAGAGTTCTCAATCTTGAAGAAAAATCCCAAAAGAAGTAGTCACCCACATTCTTGTTATGGTATGGAAGTAGCAAAATATCGACATGATCAAAATCACAGTGTCTGTACCAATTGGAAATATCCATGGGAGTTTCCTTTGGATCTCTTAACTTGAAGGAAATGGCAGGATCAATAATATGAACTATATGCTATACAGCATGGTTCAGCCAGCTTCTCATCATGCTACATTGGATAAAACAATAATTAGGGTAGGGTGTAAAGGAGGAGGTACAATAAGGATTGTTTTGCAAACAAATGTAAAATAAAAGACACTTACTAGAGCATTGCAAGAATGATAGTATCCGAGCAATACTCATTCTTATGAGCCAATGCTACCAAGCATGGTTTTGTCAAGTCAAAATTATTCTCGGAAGTTTCATCTTCAATATGGACAACTATGTTAGGGCCCACAACTCCTGCAACCTTCTCTGTATCTGCAGCTCCATCTGTACAGTCTCCACATCTATAGCAGATTTGGATTCTTCTATTTGCTGCTTCAGTGACTCCTCATAAGCAGCTTTCCCTCTGGTGACTTCAACAACCTTCACCTTATCTACCTTCAATTTTCTTGTAGGTGGAATTAATAATATGTCTCTCATTTTTATGTCCTGCCATTCCACAGGATGGACCAGCTTGTCATACCTCCATCTCACTCTGGACAAAGTGTTGAAGTCTTTGGCCATCAGAGTTACCCTGTGAGCATGGGCTGCTCTACAAGCATTGCATCTTCAAAGTATTTCTCCAAGTAATCCTCTTCCATTTCCTGTAAGGAAAAAATGGCAGTCCTGTTTCACTTGAAACCAAGGTGCCAACTATCACATATTTCTCTCACTAGTCTCTGAAAAGGTGCCTTGGGGATTGCAAAGCCTATAGCTTTTTGTTGCTTCCTGATCTCCTTTAGCACACCTGCTCTACTACAGAATGTTTCAATCTCTTGGACTTTTACTGGAGCAGGTTCATTGGCTTCCCCTTCCTGCCATGTGCAACTCTTCCCTTTGGGGAGGCACACTAGATTCCTTGATATCTGCCCCACAGCTGCTGCTACTGCAAGCCCTGGCCCCTTGCCAGCCCTCCTTGCAGTTGCCTTGGTTCTTGCCATCACTCTGAAAAGCTGCATACAAAGCAATGGAAAAAGATTACAGCCATGGAGAACATGGTATGATACAAGAAGGCAATGACAAGGTGGATAAAGCAACATTTAAAAATTTGTAACAAAATGCGATTTTGATAATTTGAAATTCCTAACAGCTCACCATCGCGTTTTCCTGTAGATACTTGAAATAACATGCTATTACATTCCTACAGTGAATTCTCTGTCTTTACAACTACAAACAATATGGATTGAGTTTATGCAAGGAGTATATAGCCTTGAATAGCCTAGAAAGACACAAAATCACAATGATAGGGGTGGATGAAGTAGCAGTTTTAAATTTGCAACAAAATGCGATTTGGGCTATTTGAGATTCCTCTCCTCGCGTTTTACTGCAAATTCTTGAGGCAGCATACTGGAGCATGCCTTCAGTCATTTCAGTGTGTTTCCAACTTGGTGCAAGATGGATTGAGTCTATAGAAGGTAAGAAGTGATCAAGCTCTCACTCAACAAGCCCAATTCAAAAGTCTTCCTGCTTCTCTTTGCAGTGGAAAAAGCTAAGGAATGCATATAATATTTATCATAATATCTAAGATACATCACATCACTCAGTACCTTACCCTAATATACTATTAAACAAGAAGAAAAGGATATAGAGTGTCTTACTGACCTGGAAGCTATCTGTAGGTGTGCTGTGCTAGTGATGAGTACCCTCTTGTGCTGGGGATGAACCTGTGCTGCTGGTCAGGATGCTGATGGTGTAGAGTAGGGAGGTAGAGAGGCAAGAGAGCTGAGTTAGGAGAGATTAAACAACAGGAGTGAATAGATTATAAATAAATACCACGTGTAGAATGTAGTCATTTTTTCACACGTGTGGGTCCCACCCAGATCTTTTGGAATTTGAAATTTGACACGTGTGAAAGTCACTTTTTGCCTTAAAAATTGTGCCAATCATGATTTCATAATCAGATCCATTAACACTCTTCCCTCCCCGTCTTCCATCCCTGCCAACACCCTTCCATCATCCTTTTCCTTTCCCCTCTGATCACTTCCTACCCAACACACTCCATCCACTCTGTAACTTGCCTGAAGACTACTACCACTGCCAGATCTCCAGGTTACCTAGGCTGCAGCTCAAGTTTGGAAGAGAGCAGGAGAATCACCAGGGCAACTCCAACAGTATGGAAGAGGAAAAGAAAGGTCAGAGATCTATATTCTTTTCAATGTTTTTTGATATATATTTCTTCCATCTATAGAATTCTTGAATCTTACTGCCTAGGAATCTGGTACATCACCCTAGGATTTGATTAGAGATGGATATGAATAGAACTTAGAAGTTTGCAACAAAATGCGAGGAGAGTGCTTTACATTTTTCAAATAGCCTAAATCACGTTTTCCTACAAATTCTTATATTAGTTTTAGTTTTCATTTCTTCCTCTTTGTTTTGCTCTCTTTTGCCCTAGGGAATTCCTCCTAGTATCATTTACTATCCAAAACACTGTAAGATGTACCTAGCATTTGATTGGAGATGGATGTCAATAGAAATGGAGAATTTGCAACAAAATACGAGGAGAGTACTTGACATTTTCCAAATGGCCCTGCATCACATTTTCTTGCAAATTCTTGTCCCTTTTGGTTTTCACTTCTTCCTCATTGTTTTGCTTTCTATGTCCCTGGGGATTTCTTTCTTGATGATGAGAAAAGTTTTTGCTTTGGAGGAACAGTTGATTCTCAGGCCCCTCCTTTCAAGAGGAAGCTGGACTTTTTTGCTGCTATACTCAGACCACAGCAATCACCAGGTGATTCATGTGTGCTCATGAAGAGAGTTGTTTGGTGATATCCTATACATTCCCTGATTGCATATGTCAGCATATAGAATTCATGATATATAAATTTTTGTTCAGGCAAAAGCAAGAGACTGGAGCAGAAAGGTGAGTCTTCCCTTTCAAAACAAAGGGAACCAGAAGAGGACAAATCTCCAAATTTGCTCCTTTTTGACTTTCTTCACAAGTGCAAGGCTCAGAGGAACTTCCACATATACCACAGTATTTTCAACAGGGAGTTCACTATCCCAGGAAGCTATGAATCTCTCAGCACTTCACAAGGGAAAGCTTAAAGAAGAGGCTGGACTGGTGGAGGGGAGAGGAATAAATCTTTGGAAAGATGAACTTCTTGTTGTTGCTAATGAAAATGAGAAGGTATGATCTTATTACTTCAAATCAAATACTTTATCTTGTGTTTAAATGTTTTGTAGTTGTGTATTATTGTCTCACTCCAATCTTTTGATACGTGGCAGCTACAAATTGAGGATGACACATTCCTCCAGAGAACAAGTGGAAGCAGGCCGGCTGGGTTTGGCAAAATGTCAAGCCTAGCTCATTATATTCATGATCTAGGCAGTGCTAAGATCTTGATTTACCATAGGCAGTTGAGCAACAATGGAGAAGCCATTGTTTACTTCTTTAAATGTTTGTCTAGGGTTTTAGGTGGACATGATCTTCCATGGCAAAAGGAAAAGATCATTTTAATAGAGAGGTTGTCCGCCATAGATATATTTGGGGATTATGTGAATAAGCAGGCCTCTAGGGCCTCTTAATTTTTGTCTTACACTTCTTATGCATTAGCATATGGTGTTAAGGAGCCCAAATATCTGGAGGACTATGGAAAACACAAGCTCATAAGGTTTCGAGAGCCACCCATGATTGCATCAGGCCACACAATCCAAGAAGAAGAACACGTGGAGATAGCTGAAGACAAGGATACCCCTCTCAAACAAGCAACAGAGGCAAGCATTGATAAACAGACAGTCGACATCAAGCCAACAAGGAAGAAAAAGAGTCCAATCAAGTTCAAAAAGAGAGTTCCGACTAGCAGGCCCTGGGAGAGTAATAGGATTTAGTCATCAAATATAGCACAAACATTATGTTGAAGTTGAACTGATTTGTATAAAGTCTTTGATCCTCATCAGTTCCTTGTCCGTACGGATGATCAGTACCCTTTTGCATTTGTCCCATCACCGTACGACACTTCAGTACTCTTCCCACATTCAGTAGCTTCTAAAAGCATTTGACACTCAATACCTTATTGGTAAGGATCAATAGTGTGTCTAGCATAATTAAGTAGTATTGATTGAATTTTTTGTGTGTAGCTCATGGATGTATTGATGCTTGTTAATATAGATCACATGTTTCACAAAAGAAATACTTTTGATGGAGTCTCAAAACATATAGGCGTAACACCAAGAGTCACTTGTTCCACAGAATAAAAATCTATTGATTGAGTTTGAAAACATGTGGATATAACACCAATAAGTTACAAACTGCTATTCACGTTTACTTGTCCATTTATGGTTTCTAAATATCTTCAAATCCTTCCATTGTCTATGTCTCTCTGCTGCCATTGAATTGTCCAAAGTTTGTCTTCGTCTTTGCTTTTGGGCTAGAATAAAAGCAAGCTTGACTTTGGAACTAGCAACTTTTCTTTTAGCATGCAGCCTCTGTAGAATGCCTCGGTAAAACCATTGGAAGACTTCCTTCAGACTATTTGCCTTTTGACTCCCTCCATAGTGTTGTGTGTGTCTGAAAAATGCATTACGTGCCATGTAGTGAGACTTCTCCATGCCTTGGGTAGACCAAATTGCTGGGCATCCATACTTTTTGACAAAATAGGAAAGGTGGTTGTAGATGATATGGTGTTTTCACAGAGACATAAGAATGCATAGTAAGTTATAAAAGAAAAGAGGATCACACTTAAGTAAAAGAAGAAGACATCACTTTACCATGTAGTGAGTTATATTGCAGGCTGTCCACGCGTCTTTCATTGACTTCCCAAAATGTTTAATTGCCTCTTCAAAGTTCTTATAATCACTCTTTGTCCATGTTACATTGTCACACAACATGAAGAGTTGATCAAGAGACCTCCACACCTCTGCCTTCACATTTCGTGCTTCCCCATCTGCCTCATGATCTTTCACGGCATTATGGACTTGCTTCCGCAATCCATAATTAATCCTTGAAACTGTTCTACCTTGCCTTACTTGCTTACTACTGTGTTTGGGTCGAGACAAGAATCTTCTTGCCTTAACACCACCAATAGAGGGCTTGATTGGTACCTCCTTGCCATTGGTAGACTTTTTAAAATCCTTTGTGATATGAACATCACCTCCATGCAAACCTATATCGGATAACACTTTTTCCAATGCATGAAGAGCATCCTTTCTATTTCTTTCGGGACGGAGTTTCCAAGCAAATCCAATATACAAAAATACCAATTTCTCAATAATTCGACATAGAGCATGCAATGTGCATATGTGAACATTACATAGTGGAATGTCAAGAATGGCCTTGAAGTCAGGGTCAACTTTATCTCTATTAGGTGCTCTCTTCCACCATTTGGAATCCATTACTTGAGCTGATTCTTTGCAGTAAAGACAAGGAGACTTTGAGTTACCTCCTTTACTAACGTTATACATGCACTTAAGTATTTTAAGATCCCCCGCCATGTGCCACTCTACTTGAAAATCACCTTTTTCTGCAACATGGAGATTCTCTCCTTGCACTTGTCTTTTAATTATTCTTGGTATTTCCGTGTGGTGAAACACCCAATCTAGTGTTTCATGGTCTTCTGTCTTCACCTGTGATTATAGAAAACAAAAGTCTTACTATAAAAGATTTGAAAACATTGACTAAAATCAAGTACGAAACAAAAAATGATCATACCTGGAACGAGCCTAACCACCATATGTGTTTCTCCGACTGCACACTAAAATACTTCGAACTCGCTTCAGTCAATGATGCATCAAGTGCTCCATTCATCAATGTAATAGTAATCCTTTCCATTTTCTTTTCCTTTACAACCTCACACTCATCCAGTTTGATAACAAATTTCAAAATGCCTTTGCACTCTTCAAATGTTATTCCATAAAACTCAACCATTCTTCTTTGAAGTTGTTGTAGATCTACAAATATATTGTTCCAAGGGTCATACACAGTGGTTCCTTTACCACCATGAAATATTTCTTCATATGGATATATTGTCCAATAAACTCATCTATACTTTCATTCAAATGACCTCTTATCTTCCACACGGTTGTTGCTGGATTTGGCAGTAAAACTCGTTTAATCCTTTGATCTCTCAAAGTTGAGGATATCGCATAGAAAATCGAACTATATCCCTTCCTGCTAACTCCACTAACATCAAGAGCCTCTTGGATTGTAGTACCATCAACTTGATTATTGGATATAAAGTCCTCTACAACATTGCATTTGATTGTTTTGTATTTTTTTTCTTCAATCAAACCTTTTGCTACACCACAAGAAAGCAATCCTTTCAGGAAGAAGGTTGGGATCCATATTTTCTTTTGCAGGCTCCAATAGTTTCCTATAGTAACAACACAATATGCCTATATTATTCAACACTTCCAATCTTGTTTTGTGTTAATGGACAAAATAGATATAGTCATTTGAGAGCATTTTCGAGTATAAAAAATGAAAAATTACAAACTAGCCTTGCTTCCTGAATTCTTTGCTTGCATCCACCAGTCCCGGATATGCCCACTTGGAGACTTAGGATCTCGATGGTCAATGGAAAGGGAAATGGATTAGAAGTAAGTTCTACATAGATAATACCTGAACAATACCTTGGTGGGAACAAATCCCCTAGCCTAAGACTGAGGCAGTTGTAGACCCCAACCCGAAATTTGCCAACAAGCTTCTTGCCCCAACGAACGATATGGACAGGATGCGTGTTCTCCAATCTAGGTGACTCGTACAAGATATACATGCAAGACTCTAGTGAGATGAGTCACACGGGGTAATGAGGGAAAGACACCCGAGACCTCAACAATAGGGTGAGTGGTGACCTTAGGGCCGCAAGGGATAGAGACAGTGGGGGCGGGGGGAGGTCTCCTGTTGGGTGGAAGGGCTAAAGCACTCATTTGTTAAATATGGATACCAAAGCCCAAGAAAGAGGAAAGCGACCACTTCGCGCCTTCAGCCTTCATTCGTTTCGCCAACCACAACTAACAAGTGGGGGTGAGGTGAACCCCGCAGAGTTGACCACACGAATGAAGGTTCTGTGAGATCCCTCTGCCCCCTCCATGCACCGGACTCCCGGTAGTAGCTGACAGCGGAAGCAGTCCCCTCATGCGCGGTGCAGGGTTTCTCACTCGGGGCCTCGCCCACGAATATCCGGGTACGAGACTAGGCTGGTGGTCACTCCGAAAACCGAAACCGGGAAAATTTCCCATGCCTTGAAAGTGGGGACGATTCCACCTTTTTGAATTTTCTTAAAAACGAATTTTTCTAACGAGATCAATTCTAAACTATCCTTCACCTGAATAAACCAGATAGAAGCAAACTATCGCTGATATAATTTGATAGTTTGAGTAATTTCAACGCTTTTTTCTTGATCAAGATCAGGCACAGCCGTTGATCCACTCAATTGAGAAATTTATCAGGGAATTAACTAGCTACTCGAATCCTAGTGTAATCCTAAGATTTTTCAATTTGATTATTAAAACTCCTCTGATTCCAGCCTACCCCATCTGGCCCATGGGTTAGCCACCACCCTACCACTGGAATCGGTGGAACCAAACAAGTACTCACCTACCCATAATTGAAATGCCTTTCTCTTTTTTAAAATACACACACACTCCTCTTTAAAACTTTAATATTAATCCATTGACAAAACAATATGGTCACAGATTTCATAATTCAAAATTTCCATTCAATCCCTTGTTTCACAAAAACAGTACCACTCTAGGCTCTCCGTTGGGACCAGCTGATGAGATCCAGTAACAGATTATAATAATCACTTCGTCTCACCATACATATATATATCTTCCTCGACATACGCATGGGTGTCCTAAGCACTGCGAGCTCGTGCATCGCCTGGTTAGAACCCTCCAGGATCCTCCTTAGGTGTCCTGGCACTTCACTCAGGGACCGCTTCGTTGGTCCCTCACCCATCGTACCGGAAGCGCACCATTTTTCACCGTACCCAGGCTGGTCAAGACCTGGTGGGCAGGTTTTTGTCGCATGAGCTGTCCCTCGAACACTCCCCGCCAGCTGTTTGCAGCCGAACTTTCCTTAGATAAACATATATGCCAAATACTCCCTCCAACATTTTAGCGTAAGACAGTCCTTTAGAAAACAGGGTTTTTTCTGTTTTGATTTTTATTGAAAACCATGAATAATCTTAAGTCCGTATCTCAATACTTCTAGATCCAGGTCTGAATTTTAAACAGAATTCCTCGAATTCTGTTAACTTGATCCTCAGATCAAAATCAAAAGTCTTAACTTAATTTCAGATTCAGTGAGGAATTTGAGTACATTTTTCTTGAACTAGGCACATCGTCATTGATTGAAACTGACGAAGGAATTAGGTCTTGGTCAATAGTCTGAATCAGATTTTGGGTCTGGAAAGGTTCTTCCTAAACTATCTTTCTCGAAAGGTACTATTTCAATTTCTCTTTTTCTAAATTTTGTTCGACGAATATTTGCTTCAGATTTCTAAAACATGAATTTATCATTTATCTCAATCTCCAACTTCGATAGTTTAATTGAATTAAATTCTTATTTCTATCTTAGTGAATATGAAACGGTAGAGTTTCTTCTCCCATATTATCTGCTTATTCATTTTTCTAATTTTTATGAAAATTAACAGAGGATTAAGGAGAACCCTTATTTAATTATAAAGATTCTATATACATCTAATTATGCATGAAATCCAATTCTGATGAAAGTCGCACTTTTGTCATCATAAAAATCATTTACGATGAAAATCACTCCTTTAACATAAAAGAATTTCTTTTATGCATATGTTTATGCATAAAAATCATTTATGATGAAAATCACACTTTTAATATAAAAAATATCTTTTATGCATCAAAATCATTGATGATGAAAATCACTCTTTTAATATATAAAAATATCTTTTATGCATCAAAATCATTTATGATGAAAATCACTCTTTTAATATAAAAAAATATCTTTTATGCATATGTTTATGCATAAAAATCATTTATGATGAAAATCACTCTTTTAATATAAAAAAAATCTTTTATGCATATGTTTATGCATAAAATTCATTTATGATGAATCCCACTTTTAATATAAAAAAATATCTTTTATGCATAAAAATCATTTATGATGAAAATCACACTTTTGATATTAAAAAAATATCTTTTATGCATATGTTTATGCATAAAATCATTTATGATGAAAATCACACTTTTCATATAAAAATTATCTTTTATGCATAAAAATCATTTATGATGAATCTCACTTTTAATATAAAAAATATCTTTTATGCATATGTTTATGCATAAAAATCATTTATGATGAATCCCACTTTTAATATAAAAAAATATCTTTTATGCATAGAAATCAATAATGATAAAAGTAACACTTTTATAATTAAAAAAATATTCTTTTATGCATACTTTTATGCATAGAAATCAATAATGATAGAAGTAACACTTTTATAATAAAAAATAATTCTTTTATGCATAGAAATCAATAATGATAGAAGTAACACTTTTATAATAATAAAAATATCCTTTTATGCATACTTTTATGCATAGAAATCAATAATGATAGAAGTAACACCTTTATGCATAAAAGAAATATTCTTTTATGCATAAAAATCATTTATGATGAAAATCACTATTTTAATATTAAAAAAATATCTTTTATGCATATGTTCATGCATAAAAAACATTTATGATGAAAATCACTCTTTTAATATAAAAAATATCTTTTTTGCATAAAAATCATTTATGATGAAAATCACACTTTTGATATTTAAAAAAATATCTTTTATGAATAAAAATCATTTATGATGAAAATCACACTTTTGATTTAAAAAAATATCTTTTATGCATATGTTTATGCATAAAAATCATTTATGATGAAAATCACACTTTTAATTAAAAAAATATCTTTTATGCATATGTTTATGCATAAAAATCATTTATGATGAAAATCACACTTTTAATATAAAAAAATATCTTTTATGCTGCATATGTTTATGCATAAAAATCATTTATGATGAAAATCCCACTTTTAATATAAAAAAACTATTCTTTTATGCATACTTTTATGCATAGAAATTAATAATGATAAAAGTAACACTTTTATAATTAAAAAAATATTCTTTTATGCATACTTTTATGCATAAAAATTAATATGATGAAAGTAACTCTTTTAAAATAAAAAAATAATCTTTTATGCATTAGTTTATGCATAAAAATCAATATGATAAAAGTAACACTTTTAAAATAAAAAATAAATTTCTTTTACACAAATAATCAAAATGCATCTTCTATGCATGAAAATGACACTTTTAGAATATAGAAACTCTAAGGATTACTCTTTTAGAATAATAAAAGATAATACTTATTTTCATTTTTTTTTTGAAAAATTTTACCATAACCTCCTTTGTATGGCTGACCATTTTTTAATTTTTAACTTACTAAAATTAATTAGAAGCTTACCAAGACTATTTAAATCATTCTAATGTAAACAATCAAAGAGAAACATTATGAAAAACTTGATTTTATTCATTAATCATTCATCTAGGATAAGAATGGTTGGATTTACTAAAGAAGAGAGGGGAATGCCTTTTTTCAATGAGGCATAACATCATTTGCAATTTAGAGAAGACAAAAATCATAAAAAACCATAAAATGAATGGAAAAGAGAAGAATCTCCAACTTACTAATGAATTTGAGAGCTTTCCTTTGGCTTGATGGTTTTAGGATTCTACTCTTGTTTGGAAACAAGAGTGGCCACCAATCTTTTAGAAGAGGGAAGGTCAAAAACTAATGAATTATGAGGAAAATTCACTGTTTTTGGCACTTGGGAGAGGCAGGGTAACAGTGCAAAATACTATTCAATTTCAACAAAGGGGAAGGCTTCTATTTATAGGAAAAAGTGAGCTTCTAACCAAGCCAACTGATTCTAGAATTTTCCAGATCAGTTTGGTCAATTTTTGACCATTTTTGGGTTAGTTTTGCTCACTTTTTGGATCTAGTTGAAACAAGAGAGAGGAGAGATAAAAATATCTCATTATTTGGGAGTTTAAAACTCATTCAAGCATGTGAAATAGGTGCCTCTTTCATGAAGGGAATTCTCCCATACTGAGGTGTCAAAAATGCATCATTTCACCTAAATATCTCTCTTTTTTAACTATCTCTCTTTTTTAACTATTAACCTTGTCCTTAGTCAACTCTTCATCTTATGTGAGTATTTACTCATTTTTGGGGGATTTTTCTTTTTATCTCCTCCCTACATTTGGATGAATCTTATTGGTCCATAGGAACCTTAATTTAAAATTTCGAAAAAATCTTCACCCCCAAGATAATGCCTCTTGACCAGATTATACTTAATTTCTAATGCACCTTCTGAAAATCTTTTTGAACTTCTGTTTCAGGGAAACTTATTTTAATAAGATAAGATATTTTTCTATCCAAAAATATTTAAAAACTAAATTACCACTCTCTATAAGATTTTCTCTCTCTAGGCCAAAACTGGTAGAAACAAGATCTTTTATATTTCTGAAGAGGGATTTGATTATAGGGGAAGATGCTGGACATCTTGAGAGGCTGGGGAGGAATCTTACATTCTCTCCCACTTGAAAAATGCGAGATGCCCTCATCTCGCAAACTAGGGGTAATCCCACAATAGATCGGTTTCATTCTCCCAGGTGGCATCTTCAAAAGGATAGAACTTCCATTTTACCAATAATTCTCTGAGAATTCTGTTCCTGAGAATCTTTTCTCGAACATCAAGAGTTTCTTCAGGTTGGAGTTTCATCTGCCCTTGGGTTAAAGAGATTAGGATTTCATCATCAAGTACATGATTTGGGCTTGGCACATATTTCTTTAGAAGGCTTACATGAAATACATTATGAACTTTGAGATGAGGAGACAGAAGAAGCTTGTAGGCTAAGTCACCTACTTTCTTTGTAATCAGATATGGCCCACAATATCTGGGGGGATAACTTCTTGTACTTCCCAAGAGATAGAGAACTTCTTTTGGGCCGTACTCTAATGAAGACCATATCTGCTTCTTCAAACTTTCTGTCTGTCCTCTTCTTATTAGCATACTGCTTCTGTCGATCCTGGGCAGCTTTAATATCTTTACAAATTGACTGCATCTGTTGCTCCATGTCGTCACCTGGACATCTCGACCCTAATTAATGGGTCGGACCAAGTTAATGGAGTTAAGCAATCTTGTCCATATAGAGCTTTAAAAGGGCTCATCCCGATACTTCGGTGATAAGAAGCATTGTAGGCGAACTCGACTAGGTGCAGATAGCTTAGCCACTTCTTGGGTTCCCTGCCACCCACAGCATGACCGAAGTATATCTTCGATTACTTGGTTTACCCTTTCAGTTTGACCATCGGTCTCAGGGTGATAAGTTGTGCTGGGATCCAAGAAAGTTCCCACTGCTTCGAAAAATGCAGTCTAGAACCTTGGAGTAAACTTGGGATCTCGATCACTTACTATTCTCCTGGGTAGGCCATGCAATCTGAAGATTTCTTTGAGAAACACTCTGGTCACATCCACTGCAGTGTAGGTCTCTTTTACTGGGATTAGATGGGCAACTTTGGTTAGTCTGTCAACTACCATGAAAATGGAGTTGTAACCTGATTGCACTGAAGGTAACCCAGTACTAAAGTCCATACTGATACATTCCCACTTCACCTGGGGGATGTCTAATGGATGTAAATTCCCAAGCATTTTTACTCTTTCAGCTTTGGCTTTCTGGCATGTCAGACATTGACGTACATGATTCAGTACATCCTTTTTCAGAACAGGCCAAAAGAAACTTTTCTTTACAGATATGTAAGTTTTGATGAAACCTGGATGTCCTGCTATATGGCTATCATGGGCTTCATTCAGAATTTGATCCTTGGTTCTCTCATCATTGGGAATGCATAGCCTGCGATTATAATACATAATGCCATCATCCAGGCTGTACCCTTGAATTCTGTTCAACTCTTGAGGAGTTTTGCTATCCTGCATAAGTAAGGTAGCAATAGGGCCAAAGAATCTATCCTGCATGATCTTCTCTCTTGCTTCAATAATCAAAGGATTTGATATTATAGTAATTATAAGCAAGGAGGCTTTTCTGCTGAGGGCATTTGCTACCACATTTTCTTTGCCTAGGCGGTACTTGATTTCAAAATCAAATTCCTGTAGAGTCTGCATCCACCTTCTTTGGCGCATGTTGAGGTCCTTCTGAGTAAAGATCCACTTTAAACTCTGATGATCTATTATCAATGTGAATCTTTTTCCCAGTAGGTAATGTCTCCACAACTTTAAGGCATAGACTACTGAAAGTAATTCTAGGTCATGGACAGCATAATTCCTCTCATGTGTTCTGAGCTTTCGGGATTCATAGGCCACTGCATCACCTTCCTGCATGAGTGCACCTCCCATGGCAAAACCACTTGCATCAATTACTACCTCAAAGGGTAGAGAGAAATCTAGTAACTTCAGAACAAGACTAGTTTACCAAGGCGGTCTTTAGCTTATCAAAAGCACTCTGGCACCTGGCAGACCACTGAAATGGGGTATTCTTTTTGAGAAGGTTAGTCAGGGGGGAAGCTATGAAAGCATACTTTGGTATAAAAATTCTATACCAACCAGTCAATCCCAAGAATCCTCTAACTTCTTTCACTGTCTTTGGTTCAGGCCAATCTATGTGACTGCTTGGACTTTCGCGGAATCTGGAGAAATTCTATCTTTTGATACCAAAAAGCCCAAGTATTCAACATGGTCGGCAGAGAAAGTACATTTACTCTTTTTTGCAAAGAGTTGGTGCTTCCTTCTCAAGGACTTTTTGGACATGAGTCTTATGGTCAGCCGCATTCTTTGAGTAAATCAGAATGTCATCAAAGAAAACTAGAACAAAATCATCCAAGTATTCTCTGAGGATGTCCTGCATTAGGTGATTGAATGTAGCTGGGGCATTAGTTAATCTGAACGGCATGACAGTAAATTCATAATGCCCATAGCGAGTATTGATGGCTTTTTTCGGTATATGTTGATCATTGATCCTGATCTGGTAATACCTGGATTTGAGATCTATCTTTGTGAAGATCTGGGCTCCATTTAGCCTGTCCAAAAGCTCATCAATTCTTGGGATAGGATATTTATTCTTAACTGTCAGTTGATTTAGACCTTTGTAGTCCACACAGAGTCTAAGCGTTCCATCTTTTTTTTTTGAAAGAGAACTAGCGCACCCCAAGGTGAAACATTGGGTCTTACAAACCCTTGTTCTAACAGCTGTCTAAGCTGTTCCTTGAGTTCAATGGCTTCAGGAACTAGCATTTTGTACGTGCGTAGGGCTACTAGCTAAGCTCCGAGGGTCAGTTCAATCACATGATCTACTTCTCGAATTGGAGGCATTTCAGTTAGTTCTGCTGGGAATAGATCATCAAATTCACTTAACCATTCTGGTTCTTTAGCCTTAAGCTTTGAGTCTACTGGGTTCATTTTGACAACATAAATTTGTTGCTTCTTCCTAAGTCCTTTCAGCAACCTGGAAGCTTTTACTAACTGAAGGTCTGGGGATCCGGAAACTCCAGTTCCTTGAACTTTGTCCCCGTGAAGGTCATGGAAGGAAATGGTTCCATTGTGACAGTGTATGTCAGCTTGATTTTTGTGGAGCCAATCCATTCCAAGGATCCCGTCAAAAAGTCCCAGAGGTAAGACTTTGAACTGACAGTCGGTTACATTACCATCTAGATTGAACTGGATAAGATCTGTCTCATGGTGAGTGAAAAGAATCTTCCCACTGGCCAATTCAACTTGCATAGGTTTCCCTGATTTCTGTTCTAAGACTATCTTACGCAAGCAACCAGGGAAAATGAATGAATGAGAACTGCCTGAATCAATCAAAAGTTGAAAAGACTTACCCTAATACTCTGCTGGAGTTTGGATGACTGAGAACTGATGGTTATGCTCTTGGTTTTCAATTGCAGCATAGATCTGCCCTCTTTCCTCTTCTACTACATCTGAAATTATGACTGCTCTGGCTACTGTAGTCTGAGGTGGAACTCTTTCTATTTGGTTACCCGAGTTCAGGGAAGGAGTTCTAAGGTTACTCTGAACAGAGGCAGATGGTTGAGCTGGAGTTCTTCTAGGGTTTCCTTGGCTTGGGCGAGACGGGCCCTGATTAGACTGGTATGAAGGGGTTGGTCTCTGAACTCGGGGTCCTTGACTTCCCTGTCCCCTTGACATGGTAGGAGTCAGGCAGTCTTTCAGCTGGTGACCAAAACCTTGGCATCCAAAACATCGGTTTTCACTTCTGATCCATCCCTCTGATTTCTTGAAAGAGGTGGGGCTCCTGAGAAAGTATTCTGGGGGAAAGATCTTCCTTCACTTCGGAATCTTCCTGCATCCTGATTCTGATTTGGGCCTTGCTGCCTCTTCGGGGGTGGAAAGTTTGAAGTACTTCCCTGGGCTTGGAATCTTTTAAAGTTAGAGGGTGCAGGATTTGGTAGGACCTTTACTACAAAGGCTTAGGCAAAATCTTTTGCCATTCTTACTGCTTCAGCCATGGACACTAGCTTAGCATTTTTGACCAGTGTGTCCAAGGGTTCGTTCATTCCCCGAATGAACCTGGCCATGAGTTGTTCTTCATCTAGAGGTGGTGAATATTTGAGTGGAAGAGCAAATGCCTGGTGATATTCCTCGATGGTTTTGCTCTCCTGCTTTAGCTCTAAGAATTCGTTCATTTTGGTTTCCAAAAATCCATGGGGACAAAATCTCTTTCTCAATTAGGTTTTTAGGTCGTTCCAGGACTGATTTCTATCCAGACAGTTGGTGTCACAGTGGTTCCTCCATGCTACCCTGGTTGTTTCCACTATTTTCAGCCGAGCAAGAGCCATTTTGCTCCGCTCATTGTAGCCTGTGATGTCAAAATATTCTTCCATGGCTTCCACCCATTTCTCCACAGCCTCGCCCAGGTTCTCCCCTTCTCCTTTGAAGGGTCCTGGCTGAGTCCTATGAAGAGCCTTGTGAACATCAGGGTCAAGCTCGTCATCTTCAGAGACACGGTTTGGCTGACGGCCACGGTTTCCTCGTCTCATGATTCTGTCAAAAATTTATATATTATATTTTTATTTTGATATCATCCACGAGATCCTAAGACTTAAGAGGTTCGGAAAACCATTTCTTAAACAAGACAATGATCTTATTGGAGATCTATGACATATGTCCGATAATAGATTTTTCTTTATCAGATCGTCTGTAAACAATCACTTATACAACAGGGAATTTTTCTTCAGAAAACATTTCTATATTTATATAAAAGTTGCAATATGTACATAGAGCAGCTCAGCTCTAGAATCACTACCTCAGTCGTAATCGTATAAAGAAGCGAAACTGTGAAGAAGACATACCATGGTACACATGATTCATTACACAAAGAGGTGCTGTGATTCTATTTCTCGGGATAAAGCGGCTAAGAAGTCTAAAAAATCAGCATGAAGTTCTAAAGTTCCTGGGTGAATGATCAAAGAGTTGAACATGCTGAACAAGCCCTAGTCTTATCAGAATCATGGCCAAGGAGATATTTTGCCTGAGCCTCCGACGCTGACTGGTACTGACATTAATGCACCGTCCTCCATTGAACCACATATAACGACGTCGCTCAAGAGGATCATGGCCAAGGAGATATTTTGCTTGAGCCTCCGACGCTGACTGGTACTGACATTGAACCACATATAACGACGTCGCTCAAGAGGATTAGGAAAGTAAAGACACTCAAAATGGCGAGCGAGTCTCACTCTGCTCATTCAGGTCGTAGCAGAGTTGACGAGGTGATCAAATGCAAAAGCTATCATATCGTGGCTCTGAGAGAGTCCAGGAATTCCATATAGGTTCGGGGTGTCCATCTATAAATTTCCAATTCAATTTGTAAGTTTTCAATTTTTGAAGTTCATTCACATAGTATTAACAAGTGAAAAACATTTCTTTCCCAGATTTCTATTAAAAATTTAGGCAATTTCGGCTCTGATACCAACTATGAGATCCCTCTGCCCCCTCTACGCACCGGACTCCCAGCAGCGAAAGCAGCCCCCTCATGCGCGGGGCAGGGTAACTCACTCGGGGCCTTGCCCATGAATATCCGGGCACGAGACTAGGCTAGTGGTCACTCCGAAAACCGAAACCGGGAAAATTTCCTATGCCCGGAAAGCAGGACGATTCCACCTTTTTGAATTTTCTTAACGAATTTTTCTAACGAGATCAATTCTAAACTATCCTTCACCTGAATAAACCAAATAGAAGGAAACTATCACTGATATAATTTGATCGTCTGAGTAATTTTAACGCTTTTTTCTTGATCAAGATCAGGCATAGCCGTTGATCCACTCAATTGAGAAATTTATCAGGGAATTAACTAGCTACTTGAATCCTAGCGTAATCCTAAGATTTTTTAATTTGATTATTAAAACTCCACTGATTCCAGCCTAACCCCATCCGGCCCCCATGGGTTAGCCACCACCCTACCACTGGAATCGGTGGAACCAAACAAGTACTCACCCACCCATAATTGAAATGCCTTTCTTAACTTTAACTTTATAAAATAGATACGCACACACTCCTCTTTAAAACTTTAATATAAAAATAATCCATTGACAAAACAATATGGTCACAGATTTCATAATTCAATATTTTCCATTCAATCCCTTGTTTCACAAAAACAGTACCACTCTGGATACTCCGTTGGGACCAGTTGGTTAGCAAACAACGAGATCCAGTTAACAGATTACAATAATCACTTCGTCACCATACATATATATATATCTTCCTCGACATATGCATGGGTATCCTAAGCACCGCGAGCCCGTGCATCGCCTGGTTAGAACCCTCCAGGATCCTCCTTAGTTGTCCTTGCACTTCACTCGGGGACCGCTTCGTCGGCCCTCGCCCATCGTACCACCAGAAGTGCACCATTTTTCACCGTACCTAGGCTGGTCAAGACCTGGGCAGGTTTTTGCCACGTGAGCTGTCCCTCCTCGAACACTCCCCGCCAGCTGTTGCAACCGAACTTCCCTTAGATAAACATATATGCCAAATGCTCCCTCCACCAACATTTTGGTGTAAGACAGTCCTTTAGAAAACAGGGTTTCTATGCAAGTTTTTTATTTTGATTTTTATTGAAAACCATGAATAATCTTAAATCCGTATCTCAATACTTCTAGATCCAGGTCTGAATTTCAAACAGAATTCCTCGAATTCTGTTAACTTGATCCTCAGATCAAAATCAAAAGTCTTGACTTAATTTCAGATTCGGTAAGGGATTTGAGTACATTTTTCCTGAATCGGGCACATCGTCATTGATTGAAACTGACGAAGGAATCAGGTCTTAGTCAATAGTCTGAATCAGATTTTGGGTCTGGAAAGGTTCTTCCTAAACTATCTTTCTTGAAAGGTACTATTTCAATTTCTCTTTTTCTAAATTTCGTTCGACGAATATTTGCTTACAGATTTCTAAAACATGAATTTCTTATAAGGAATAAAATAATCATTTATCTCAATCTCCAACTTTGATAGTTTAATTGAATTTTCTCATTCCTATCTTAGTGAATATGAAACGGTAGAATTTCTTCTCCCATATTATCTGCTTATTTATTTTTCTAAATTTTATGAAAATTAACAGAGGATTAAGGAGAACCCTTATTTAATTATAAAGATTCTATATACATCTAATTATGCATGAAATCCAATTCTGA
This sequence comes from Cibotium barometz, assembly GCF_041138505.1. Taxonomy (NCBI): domain Eukaryota; kingdom Viridiplantae; phylum Streptophyta; class Polypodiopsida; order Cyatheales; family Cibotiaceae; genus Cibotium; species Cibotium barometz. The sequence continues at coordinate 1,163,037 of NC_141062.1, read as the reverse complement.
TGAAAGTCACACTTTTGTCATCATAAAAAATCATTTATGATGAAAATCACTCCTCTAACATAAAAGAATTTCTTTTATGCATATGTTGCATATGTTTATGCAACATATGTTTATGCAAAAAAATCATTTATGATGAAAATCACACTTTTAATATAAAAAAATATCTTTTATGCATCAAAATCATTTATGATGAAAATCACTCTTTTAATATAAAAAATATCTTTTATGCATCAAAATCATTTATGATAAAAATCACTCTTTTAATATAAAAAATTATCTTTTATGCATAAAAATCATTTATGATGAAAATCACTCTTTTAATATAAAAAAATATCTTTTATGCATATGTTTATGCATAAAAATCATTTATGATGAAAATCACACTTTTGATATAAAAAAAGTATCTTTTATGCATAAAAATCATTTATGATGAATCCCACTTTTAATATAAAAAAAATATCTTTTATGCATATATTTATGCATAAAAATCATTTATGATAAAAATCACACTTTTAATATAAAAAATATATATTCTTTTATGCATAGAAATCAATAATGATAAAAGTAACACTTTTATAATTAAAAAATATTCTTTTATGCATAGAAATCAATAATGATAGAAGTAACACTTTTATAAATAAAAAATAATTCTTTTATGCATAGAAATCAATAATGATAGAAGTAACAATTTTATAATTAAAAAATATTCTTTTATGCATAGAAATCAATAATGATAGAAGTAACACCTTTATAATTTAAAAAAATATTCTTTTATGCACAAAAATCATTTATGATGAAAATCACTCTTTTAATATAAAAAAATATCTTTTATGCATAAAAATCATTTATGATGAAAATCGCTCTTTTAATATAAAAAAATATCTTTTATGCATATGTTTATGCATAAAAATAATTTATGATGAAAATCACACTTTTGATATAAAAAAATATCTTTTATGCATAAAAATCATTTATGATGAAAATCACACTTTTAATTAAAAAATATCTTTTATGCATATGTTTATACATAAAAATCATTTATGATGAAAATCACACTTTTAATATAAAAAAATATCTTTTATGCATAAAAATCATTTATGATGAAAATCCCACTTTTAATATAAAAAACTATTCTTTTATGCATACTTTTATGCATAGAAATCAATAATGATAAAAGTAACACTTTTATAATTTAAAAAATATTCTTTTATGCATACTTTTATGCATAAAAATCAATATGATGAAAGTAACTCTTTTGAAATAAAAAAATAATCTTTTATGCATTATTTTATGCATAAAAATCAATATGATCAAAGTAACACTTTTAAAATAAAAAATAAATTTCTTTTGCACAAATAATCAAAATGCATCTTCTATGCATGAAAATGACACTTTCAGAATATAGAAACTCTAAGGATTACTCTTTTAGAATAATAAAAGATAATACTTATTTCTAATTTTTTTTAAAAAAATTTACCATAACCTCCTTTGTATGGCTGACCATTTTTCAATTTGTAACTTACTAAAATTAATTAGAAGCTTACCAAGAGTATTTAAATCATTCTAATGTAAACAATCAAAGAGAAATATTATGAAAAACTTCATTTTATTAATTAATCATTCATCTAGGATAAGAATGGTTGGATTTACTAAAGAAGAGAGGGGAATGCCTTTTTTCAATGAGGCATAGGGTTACCCGGGGAACCGGAGAGGGCCCTAAAGGTTCCTTTGCTCGTAAAGCCGACAAAGTGACTTCCAACAAAGAATACTCGACAACGGGGAGACTCATACGGCCGAAGGCCCCCCTACTACGGGGCTATGAAAGCTGGGAAAAGCTACACAAGCCCTTCTTTCTTTTTACTTTCTTTTTCTAGTTGAAAAGGAATCTAACCTAGCCAGACCGAATAGTTGAATGGCTGGCTAGGAGTACATAGAGGTGGGATAGAAACCCAATAAAACATAAATCATTTTTTTTCTTCTCCAGGATCAACAAAACTATAAACAACAAAGAAAAAGCTTTACAAACAAAGGCCGGAGGCTGAAGTGGCCCCAGCCCAAACAAAAATTGTTTAGGTAATCTATATCTAGATATACATATATATAGAGCTTGCCTTACATATCCATATATATAGAGATTGCCTTATATCTAGGTATACATATATATAGAGATTGCCTTACATATCCATATAGAATCGTTTGAAGAAACAAAGACTTGACAAGGGGTGTTCATGTGCAGCAACCTTAACTCCTGTACAGGCACTGCCATACCGAAAACACAGAATTCTTCGAACCTTCGTTCGTAAAGCCAACGAAGATCTTTGATCCTGGGAGGAGAAGCCGTATGAGGCGGAAGCTTCACGTACAGTTTGGAAGCTGAGCCTTTCCAGCAGCAATGGGGCGGCTTAGGGACCGATATGATGATTGGTTTAGGCACCAATTTTTGGGCCAATTCCCTTTCAATGCTACCCAAAAATGAGATTCTTGCCGAATCTGAGTTTGCTACTCCAATCACTATCAAACTAGTACCTATTACGTTTAGCATCTTAGGGGCTTTTACGGCGTATAATGCAAATCTTTTCGCGAACGAATTCCTTTTCGCTTTTGGAACCATTACTTTCAGTAATGGACTTTATTGCTTTCAGAATAAGCGCCGGTTCTTTGACAAATTTTTCAATGACTTTCTAGTGAGATCGTTTTTGCATTTCGGATATGAAGTCTCATTCAAAGCCTTAGACAAGGGTGCTATTGAGATCTCAGGTCCTTACGGGATTTCGTACACATTTCAGAAATTGGCCAAGCAAATAAGTCAACTTTAAAGTGGATTTGTTGTGCGAAGAGTACATCACGACCCGTTGGCCCCAAGCTCCGTGGTGGGTAAACGGTAAACTACTCGACTCTACGAACCCAAGAAGCGACAGTAGGGGCATAAAGACCGGAGTTGGTGTAGTGCTAGCAAGAACGTGAGTTAATGAGTCCCGATACAGGGTTCCTTTTGTCCACAAGGCATGTCGAAATGAATAAAGGCATGGTGGGTGTATCTAACGAAGGTCGCGGTATGCCAGGTTTCGCTAAAGCAGGAAAATCGCAGCCCTTTGCCTTTCCTCGAGAATATATAGCTACGCCTAGTAACTACACGTACGGTTAAGAGTCTAAGGAGCGAAATAGCTAGAGCACGGGAAAATAACGATCTCAGCAAGAGCCATACGTAACGACTACTAGTGCCGGCTCTGGGATCTCCTGTAAACCCCCATACGGTATATGGCGGATATTAGGGGAAGTAGTGATGGAGACTACCTCGAAAGTGCTACAGAGAGCCGGATGAGGGGAGACCTTCACGTCCGGTTCGGAGGGTGGTGGTATCTCGACCCTACTATCACTATACTTTTGTTATGTTACTTAGATTAACTATATTCGTGACCTCTTTTGGTATGTGGGATTTTCTACTTTTCCGGGTGGACAATTGATTGTATCTCACTTTCATAGTTCGTAGTTTCTTCCTATAGAACTCTTCAATACGAACCAACACTGGGGGAAGGTCTGACCCCTTCCCTTTATATCTTTGAAAGCAACACTTTATGTTTCGATTTCTCTTCCATATGGATAAGGGCTCCCCCGCTACTAGAAAAGGAGGGTGTAGCTTGCTATACCTCCCGTCATGTCTCCATGAACTATCCTTCAGTCCTCATGAACTGTCCAATAATGCCATATTCGTCCCGTAGAAAGAATCGAGAGGACATTAGAAATACTTTTAGCTTGTTCTTCTTCTATAGCACTAGAAGTTTCCGTATTAGACGTCGGCTTCTCGTTTGTTTCCGAAATGTAATTATCTTCGTCGCCATCTTTTGCAATCAAAGTTTCCACAATTCCATTTTTGGGTGCACGGGATCTCGTATCTCGTAGGTGAAGAATACCAGGTGCACTAGGAGCTTCCACATCTCATCATTGCCAAATCAGATGGGGTCGAATCCGGCTTGCGCAGAGACAAACTGCCACCACTAATATAGAATAGGAGAGAGAAACAATAAAACCATGCTACTTCTTGATGTTTTTCTGGGCATGGCTTCAGTCTCTGCTGTTACGGTCATACGTGCTAAAAACTCCGTCCATTCCATTCTCTTTTTCATCCCGTTTCCCGTAATACTTCAGGTTTACTTCCCTTGTTAGGTCCCAACTTCTCCACTATGATCCTCTCAGTGGTTTATATAGGCGCGATTGCTGTGTAACTTTCATTTGTAGTGATGATGCCAGATACCAAAATAGCGAAAATCCACGAGAATGTATTGCTACGCTCCTTACCAGTAGGGCGTACTATTGGACTGATTTCTTGGTTGGAAATCTTTGTCATTCTAGACAATGATTACATTCCAATACTACCACCAACCAATTTGAATACAACCTATCTGAGATATACGGTTTATGCTGAAAGAATACAAAGTTGGACTAATTTGGAAACATTAGGCAATTTACTTTATACCCACTATCCGGTTCCGTTCCCAGTGTCTAGTCCGATTTTATTAGTAGCCATGATCGGGGCTACAGTACCAACTATGCATAAAACTACTAAGGTCAAGAGACAGGATGTGTTCCAGCAGCAGAATGCTATAGATTTTCGGAGAACCATCAGTGGAGAACCATCGGAAAGATACGCGAGAATAAGCAAATACAAAGTCTTGCTCTGCCAAAGGCTATTGCCAAAGCCTCATTTTTTCGGTCTCCACCATAGCTTCCATGGGTACTGGTTTAGTCTCCGCACCAACTTTCATAGATATCGGGGGCCAATACCCGAATGTTCATAGCGTGCCACCCCAGTGTTTGCAATGGAAAGAATGGCTTAAAGTTCCTTGGATTTAATTGATAACAGTACTGTGGGCAATCTACCGTCAGGGATTTTGGCCTATGGGATAGGATGCCTTCGATCAGGCCGATGCCAATTTGATTGATAGCAAAGCCGCCGGAATCCGCACTAGAGGCCATAATTCTATGCATTATTCCGCTTTATTTATGCATATTATTCCTATGAATGTTGATAGATTGGGTGGCCATTACTTGCACTAGGGAATGGGCCATGCATCATTCATAAGGGCCAATGGTTTGATCGATAGCAAAGCTACTTAAAAAGGAGTGGTACTCGGCAAGAATCGGTTAGTTACAAAGGTAGCAGAAAACTACAGCTTCTACATGCTCCACAAGCCTTTTTCTCTGCACCTATTAACCCAGCGGACGGTTCACCTTTTCTCGCAACCCATCCCTCTTCTACGAGACTTGCCTTCGCCAGCTGTTTGGCATTCGAGAATGGTAAGTGAGATAGGTAGTATGGTTTTTTATGTCCAAACTGTGCATCACGTCGAACGGCTTGCAAGCCAGGCATGGGTTGTATCTGAACCGGTATGATAGCTGTGCACTGGTGTGACATCCCAGACTTAACGAAATCGGATGGCGCATGGCTTTCGTCCATGGATGCAAAATTCCAAGCACTGAATCGGGCAGAGAACAGAAGGGGCGCTTTCACCAAGTCCTCGTAGCAAAGCTTGGCTGGCCTCTGGAGCATGCAAATCTCTGTTCTATATTCCTGCACGATCAAAGTGGCATTCTTTCTTTCACCTGTACAAGTGAATTTTTACCTGTAATGGAGTAGTCAAGATACCAGTAAGGAAAAGAAATGTCACTTTTCAGTTAAGCAAAGAAAGTGACATTAAAAAGATGGTCTGTCGTGCCAGGAGGCTTTCAGTCCCCAAACAAATGGCAGTGCGCCAGGGGAGTCCCTGTAGGGGTAGTACGGTTGGAAGGTAAAGCCCCAGAAAAGGTCCGTCCCCGAACCAGTGGCAGTGTTACGGGTATCTTGTTTGTAGCTGGGAAGGGAGAGCGCCTTGTCGGTCCCCAAACAAGCAGAGCTGGCAAGAGCGTATTGTCGGTCCCCAAACCAAAGGCAGTGCTACTAAAGGAAAGTGGCGGTAGTGGAGCGCCTCTTTCGGTGCATTCGAGGGAAAACTTGGCACATGGCCTTACAGTAGTCTCGAGACAGTAGTGCGCAAGCCCATCCGTCCCTAACATTCGAGCATAGCATAGCAAAGAGCGTAGCGAGTGCGGTAGCGAGAAAACTTCCGTCCCCAAAGGCAGGCTACCTCCTTTAGGTTCCACGACGCCTTGAGAAGCGCTACGTGCTGAGGGATCCACAGATTTGGCCTAAAAAGATAAAATTCCTAATAAAATAGCAAGATTTGTTGAAACAGATAGCCGCCCAGCGTTGAACCGAAAAAAGGACCAGCATTGAACATTGAGCCGAAAGAAGGATGGGGACAACGCTGCGCATCTTAACTTTTTGTGGCAAAGGATAGGATCGGCTAACTATTTCCGCTAACAAGGAGCGAAGACGAAGCCTCAAGGACTGGCCTCATAGGGCCTTTTGGTCCTTTACTTTACATGTTTATTCATCTCGCCAATATGGGATTTCGATTACTTGGCCAATGTTAGGATTTCAGCCTCTCCTCCCTCTCGTTGAGACAAGTGACCGGATTCACCGGTCAAAACTCTTGTCAGCATTTTGTGAAGGGTTTCACTTCTTCACCTAGGACACCACCCTCTCTTCCTCCCGAGCAAGGGACACGGATGAGAACGTATCAACATTGACTGAAAGGATGGCTATTTTGGTTATTACCGCTATTTATCTCTTAGGTTCCTTCGGTATGGGATAAATGACAAGACCTGCTTCAACGACAACGGAATCACCACACGGGATAAAGGCTCGAGATGCTGGGTCGGCTAACCAAAGAAGAGAAGGCAGCAATCGGCATTCCATCGACCTGCACATTCCATTCCCTAGATTTATAAAGTATGATACGCGGGGGATCGGATATAGGATATAACCGCATATCAACCACCTGCACTGCGCATACGCAAAAGATCATATTAGGATTACTAATTCACATATTCAAGCACACGCTGACCTGCTGCTCCCACATTTATCCAGCAAACCAAGCACACATGAAGGAATTGAATAGCAGCCTAATAGCCGACCAATCCAATCCATCTATCTGGCTCATCAACCTCAGGGGCCCAGCTAATCATTACAGTTCATTCGGCTAATCATTCAAGACAGTTTCTTCAGTTATTCGTGTTGGGTTAATGATAATCTTTCCTGGTTGGTTGGTTCTTTGCCGAATAAACTCATTATTAATAAAATGAAGTTATCTTTGCTTTTGAAGATTGATTCTTGCTACTACAGAAGGGAAGGCATACAGCTCGATTTCTGGGGCAAAAAGAGCGTGGCTTATGTTTGGACATAGCTGCCAGCCACCTTCCAGCCATAAAATTGAGTAAATAGAAGTGGAACCTTAAGTAGAGTTCTCGGGCTTGAAGTAAGGGGAGCCGGGTGTACCACCACCCAGGCTCCCATGCCGGCATGCTTTATTGAAAACACTTCGGGGGGACGAAGAATCCGTCGTTGCCCCAGCTTTTTCTGCGTCTAGAGTCTCCCAAGTAAGTACGAGTAGGAGAGCACTCATCCTGAGGTGGGCTTCCTACTTAGATGCTTTCAGCAGTTATCCGCTCCGCACTTGGCTACCCAGCGTTTACCGTGGGCACGATAACTGGTACACCAGAGGTGCGTCCTTCCCGGTCCTCTCGTACTAGGGAAAGGTCATAACAGCCCAACCCTTGGGACGTACTACCGCCCCAGGTGGCGAAGAGCCGACATCGAGGTGCCAAACCTTCCCGTCAATGTGAACTCTTGGGGAAGATCAACTTGTTATCCCTAGAGTAACTTTTATCCGTTGAGCGACGGCCCTTCCACTTGGCATCGTCGGATCACTAAGGCTGACTTTCGTCCCTGCTGCTATGGTAGGTCTTGCAGTCAAGCTCCCTTCTGCCTTTGCACTCAAAGGCTAATTTCCGTCCAGCCTGAGGAAACCTTTGCATGCCTCCGTTACCCTTTAGGAGGCCTATGCCCAATAGAAGATGTATACCTGCTGGGACTGTTCCTTGGCCCGTAATTCTTGACACAAGGTTAGAATTCTAGCTCTTCTAGAGTGGTATCTCACTGATGGCTTAGGCCCCCCCCCGGAAAGGGACCCTCTTTGCCTTCCATGTAAGCTGCGCAAGAAGAGCCCAAAGCCAATCCCAAGGAACAGTGAAGCTTCATAGGGTCTTTCTGTCCCCAGGTGCAGGTAGTCCGCATCTTCACAAACATGTCTATTTCACCGAGTCTTTCTCCGAGACAGTGCCCAAATCGTTACACCTTTCGTGCGGGTCAAAACTTACCCGACACTACACATGCCACCTATAAATCCATAAAAGATAGTCTTAGTTATTGTTTTCTTTAAGATGTTCTAGTGAATTTAGTTTAATTGTAAATGTAAGAAAACTATAAGTACTACCTGTAGAGCCAATAGAATTGTCGTGATGACTTGAACTGTGCGCCACAACCATCCGACCAAACCCATCGCTGGACATGTCTGATCCCACAATCTCCTAAAAAATCGTCATGGAGACGAAAACAGTGTTGCACAAAATGTGCATCATGTGAACGATCATCACTGATATAGAAATGATACTCTCAAATAATGACACGTGTCTCGGGGGTACTCGCTATCCCATCTACATGAGCCTCTGCATGTCGATAGCTAATGTGGACCATAATAGCAACCTGGTGAGGTAAGCAATACATATGTTTAGGACACAAAAAATCAAATAAGTAATGTAGCTCAAACATAAAACAAATATTACAAAATATAACCATTACCTGCTCTGAGAAGTAATACTCAGATTGTATCTCCTGAAAAGGTGTGAAAGTGTAGTTCACAGAGACGACCACACCAATAGGAAACTCTGCTAGGCATGCTTGGAACTGACGATCCTGCCACTTGGCACAATGACTGTGCCGTATGTAGGGATAGATCTGCTCCCTAAATTTGGCTGTGAAGTGACAACGTGGTGTATGTTTGTCCATGAGCTGCAACTTCCTGGACTGTCCACCACTCTGGAGCTGGTGTGTCACATACTCATAACGTTGCCATGCCACTATCTCTTGGTCACTTGCATCAAGATCTACCATCTGTAGATGTGCAAGTGAACCACATGATGTGCAATTGCTCTCCACACAAGGCATCCTATGGAACTGGGCATCTTCCGTGCGTGCACACAAAAGAGAGTGAATGAAATCACGTGGACTACGAGGCAACTCTCTATGCCCACTAAGAGAACGGAACACATCATAAAAAAGTTTGAACTCAACATGGTAGCGACAACAACATGTGTCACGCTGACGTGAGTACCTCACAAACCAAGGCTTACACCCCTCAAATGACCTTTGCCCAGTTTTAAGCTCTGGATACGAAGCCACAAACTGAGAATACAACTCAATTTGGGTCATTTCAAGAAAGCAAGCACCGTGCTCAATGAACACTCCTCTTGTCACTATCTTACGCAAAGCTTTCTTGAAAACTGGCGAGGCACGACAATTTTCCTCCCAAAAACTTTCTATCAAGGTTCTAGTGGTTTCATCTAGTATGCGATCATGCCTAGCTACACGACCACTACTCGCCCCCACAAAGCACCAACCTCATTGGCATCTAAACTTTGTCGTCTAATAGACCCAACTCTAAGTGCGTGTGGTGCTATGGAAAGGATGCGAGATGTGGCACTAACCTTACCCTTCATTTGGGAGCTACTTATGGCTGCCACAATAGCCCGTCGAGCAGCCAAAGCATCCGCAGAGTTCCTCTTCTTGTTCACTATATAGGAATGACGAACACTTTGTAGCACCGCCATGCCAGCTCTCCTCTCTCTTCGACCTCCAATGTCGGAAAGCGCCCTACAGTTGCCCATGTTGGGCAGATCAATCAAAGCATCAAGCACACATGCCTGTGATGAAGGTGTGAGGTCTTTGAAATAGGAATGGAAGATTGCATGGGTACGACAATGTGCCCCTGACTTTGATAGTTCTTTCCTATCCACACGAAGGGCGCCCAAAGGAGGGGGAGTGGGTTCTTGTAGAAGAGAGGACTCAAGAAAGGCGGGTTCATGTGGATTATCTAAACTAAGGGGTAGTGGGGGGGAAGAGGGCGAAGGGAGAGGAAGTGGAAGAGGAGGAGCAAGGCTTGGATCATCGCCAACAACGGAAGGTGTTGCTCGTTGACGTGCTCTCCACTCTCTCTTTCTCTCACGAGCTACCCTTCTCCTCTCCTCCTCTTGAACTTGGTGGATGGGGGGGAGTCTAGTCCTATCACGTTTCCGACTCCTACGACTTTGAGAACCCATTCTCAAGGAAGCTAAGAGAGAAAATATTATAAAGGCTCAATGATGGGATAGTACTAGAGATAAGTGTGGGATAGTACTAGAGATGTGTGATTATATAGGAAAAATAGGTTATCCTTTTCAAATCTCATTGGATTTCCTATCTAAGATTGATTGGATAACTAAGATAAACATAAAGATAATTAAAGAAAAACTATTATCCACTTAAAAATCAATATTATTAATAATATTTATTAACAACTCTAAATATTTATCATTACTAGATATATAAATATATCTTTAAAGATATCTTTTATTTTATAATTATATAACTACTTTTTTTAAATAAAGTATTTTTTTCAAATTTTATTCAAAGGTTTATTCTACTTTAAAATTTTTCAAGAAATATTAAATTAAAAAATTTATTTTTTTTAAAATTATATGAACTTTAATAATAATATTATTGATCTAATCCCAAAATATAATCCTTTAAAATTAGTTATTTTAAATTCTTTTATTTAATAAGTTATATATATTTTATTATTTAAAATTCTATATTCTATTTCTCTAAATTACTAAATTAACTTTTTTAAAAATATATTTTTGAAAAAAGAGGAGAGGTGGGAAGGAGGTGCCACGTGTCACATGCGTGCATGACACGTGGCATTCTCTTGACATGTGGCACTATTATGGTTGATGTGGCACGCCATGTCACCAAGTGCGAGGTGGCATGCAAAGGTGGCAAGATGATGTGGCATTAATGATGACTAGGATGATGAGGTGGGGAGTCAACTAGGTTGACCATGATGACATGGAGGGTGGAGGTGGCAAGCTGAGGTGGCAAGCTGCTTATGTGGATCCTCTCGATGCTCATATGGACATAAAGTGGCATGCATATATAAGATTTGTGCCTACCCAAGCCTCACACATGAAATGAAACCTAAGCTGTGAAGTTTACCGAGCCTAGATTTCCAAACCTAACTAGGATTGGTTTTAGACTTGAAAAGGGGAGAGTGGACACAATATGGGAATTTTCACTTGGGAGGATTGAAAATGGACCTTCCCATACTCAAATCGAGCCAATTTTTTTTTAATAAATTCATGGCAACAAGAGTATTGATCCCTTGAGTTTTTAGATTGAAATATTCAATATTTAATTTTCTAGAATTAAATTACTATTGATTTAATGGGTCTCTGACAGTCATAATAAATTTTCCAAAGTAAATCTACAAAAATCCAACCGTTAGATTTGTAATTTTACCTTATACCCACATTATACTAATCTTTCCCAATCTAATCATCACTAGATCCATACAATTTGAGCATTTTAAATGGTAGATATGGTGGGAGGATAAAATAGTATGTTTTTTAACAATTCTAATACCTTTTAAATAATATAGAAAATAGTAGAACACATCAAAAATTACTCGATAAATCAAGTTAAGCTCTATGTTATTTGTATTTATGATATGCAAAGTGGAAACATCATATGAGTAATAATGTAAAAGTTATAGGCAATTTACTCACATTCACTGTACCTGTCTAAACCTAGGACAAGGCCTATATACAAACTTGGTTCCCAAAGAAAAGGGGATTTGCAATTATTGGATATTCGATCAGATTATAGTTTTAGGTGCCCAACTTTACATATGATGTTTCGTTAGAAGACCTTGAAGTGAAACTCCTTGGCTAACTATGAGAGATTGGCTATTCTTTTTGAAAAAATGCCTGTTTTCCAGCTAAAGCCAAGGGCGCCCACTACATGAAACTAGATAACCTCATCTTGCAACCACCCTCCACCTCTTCACTTTTCCCAGAATATATCCTAGAATATCTCCACACTTCCCAGAATATCTTCACACTTCCTAAATCTTCTCATGCTACCCTTTATTCTCTCCCAGTAGATTCTTGTCACCTTTTCACAGGTTCTTTCACATTTACACATTATCTTTTACAGCCTCTAACCAAGGGCTTGTTCCCACACACACCCTATTCACTTGTATATTTCAACACCTCCCCTCAAGTGAATACTCCTAGTACACCTAGACCCTATACCAAGTTTGCCTCCCCTTGCTTGATAGTCCGCGACTAGTGTCTAGCATACCTCCCCTCAAGTTATCTTAGCACACCTGGACCCTGTATCAAGTTTCTCTCTTACTTGATAGCCCATGAGACGAGTGCCTCAAGTCCCTAAACTCCATAGTCCTTGACACTCTCTCTCTCTATGTGTCCAAGGCTACTATAAGTGCCCGCGACCTTGACTAAAGCGCTCACACATACATCTACCACGTGGCCTACATCATCGGCGGCTCAGAGGTGGTTTTACTTTGTTGGGGTAGGTTACATTGGGTTGTGGGGTCTCTCTCTCTCTCTCTCTCTCTCAGAGATTTTCACATGGCTCCTCACTCTTTGGATCCTCACATCTTCTCTTGTCTCTTATTGTGGCAGCTTCTGTCCACGCGTCCATCTCTTCTTTCAGTCTTCTTGTGGCAGCTTCTCTTCTTGTGTCCATGTCTTCCTTCAATGCTTCCTCTAGATCTTCTTGGTGTGGATCTTCTTCTTGGAAGGAGATGTTCTTCTTCTTTCATGGCTGGGGCCATGAGCTTGTCCGTCAGGTCTTGTTTCAATGTTTTGCTGACAGTTCCTTTGGATTTTTGATGTTTATCTTGTATCATTATGCAATGCAAACCCAAATCTATGCGGGAGATCTTACCTCTTGTCTTATTTTGGACAAGGGCAGTGTCTAATCCCATATTTACACTGATGTAATGTGCCCAATACATAATGCGTATAGCATTCATTCTTATGCACATTCCCAAATGCAACTCTGGCTATGAATAATCTTGAATTTGAGTGAGATTTACAGGCATTAACCAAGGGTTAAATGCAAAATGATGATTATCACAAATTTATCAGCACAATTTTTCCAAAAATTACATTAGGGTAAACAATTTGTACGGAATGGTTGGAGTATCAAACCAACTCCGAATTGCAATCTGAAGTTATAGGGATCTGTATCAGATACCTAATGGTAAATTTAAACCCTCAACTATACCAAAATACAATGATTAGAACTGATTAATCATTGATTAGTAAATTAATCCATTGTTTTATGTACAAAAAATAGAGTATGCGGGGAGTCCAGATCTGGTGCCTTAGACTTCAAATGAGCTCAAATGCTTTCAAAGCCATCAATAGCAATGAGTCTAGTAGAGGATTAAGCCAATAAACACAAGATTTGACCAAATATTGAAAGCTTAATCTCTATTTTACCAAAGTCACCCTGCAGATTTGATGAAGAGCTTGGATCTCACTGTAGACTTGATGAAATTGAATTCCGTCTTCACCAGCTTATAGAACATGCTTGAAAACACCTTGGGCTAAGAGGAATTAGAGAACTTTGATTGGATGAAGCAGTAATGTCAAAAACTCCTCAGAAAAAAGGCACCAACGAAAATCGTGATTTCTTCTACGTTTCTTGGCGGTTTGCACTTTTGATTAGAGGAGCTTGAAGAGCTATGAGATAGCTATGTTATGCTAGAAGGGTTTGGCCTAATTTGATGTGTGCAAGGAGAGGGAGCTCCACTGGCTGGAGGTACAGAGGTGAGTTGAAAAAAGAGGGAAAATTATAATTTTCTACTAATCCTAATTAACAAAATGATTAGCAAGATAATGAGCTCACAAAATGATAAATTCTAGGCATGGCTCTAATACCATGTTGAAATTAGAGCATTGTGATGAGCTATGGTGGATCAAACACTAGAATCAAGATCATTAACAAAGTGATTAGTAAATAATTAAGACGTAAGTAGCAAATAGCTTAATGTAGACATGAATAATTAAGACATAATTAGTGAGTAATTAGTGAGTAATTAAGATGTAATTAGTGAGTAATTAGCAAATAGCTTAATGTAGGCAAGGATAATCAAAAACCAGCAAGTTCTCATTAGGCTAATGCCTCAATTTATAGAGTTTACATCCAAGCATCAAATCCCACTGATTTCTCCTTGATTCACTCCACCTCTTTTCCCTGATTCTCTCCACCTCTTCACTTTTCCCAGAATATCTACACACTTCCTAAATCTTCTCAAGCTACCCTTTATTCTCTCCTAGTAGATTCTTCTCACCTTTTCACAGGTTGTTTCACATTTACACATTCTCTTTTACAGCCTCTAACCAAGGGCTTGTTCCCGCACACACCCTATTCACTTGTATATTTCAACAGATGCATGGCTAAGAGTGGTAGATGGGGGGCTGGAGAGAATGGTGGCATAGTACTGCAGGTGGCCGGGCTAAATTAGCAACGGGGTGGCATGATGGAGTGGACGGATGGTGGTTACTAACTGGGAATGGTCGCCAATAGAGGCATGCGAGGGAGGTGATTGGATGGAAGTAGCAAGGGGTGTCAGAGATTGAGCAGGGTAAGAGGAATGGCAAGCTATTGGTTTGATGACCATGTGGAGAAAGTTAAGTAGGTACAGTAGGCACTGGAAGGATACAACGAAGGGGATGCTTGTCGGGGTGGCGGTGAATTGGTGAGGTGGTCATGGCCATAGAAGAGGAAGTTTGGCCAACTGCGGAGGGTTGGGGTAGCTGTACACTACAAGACACTGCTGCCAATAAACGCGATAAGTTTCGGGTGCATGTATGGTCACACATGTATATGAGTAATATCGGGCACATGTATATTGGCATCTAAATTTGCATGTATACTGAGTTCAAAAATGCATGTAAAAGAGCATGTATATATGCGCAAAAACTATTTTATAGACGCAATTATACACACGTAATTACACGCGATAGCAGAGAAACTTTATTAAGAAAAACTCCATACCTTAAAAAAATTAAAAACCATCTTCTTTAAACCATCTCATAGTACATTATAGTATATATCATTACACAATCCCACTACATGCATTTACAATAATGTAATATATTCAAAAACAAAATGATAATTAAAAGGTAACATATACAATAGAATTGTCATCAATTTAGAATGATACAATGATGGATTGGTTAGGGTTCCATATCATCTTCAATAAGATCCATCCTTGCCAAATGATCAACATCAATATCCATTTGATCAATTTGTATAAGGCTACGTTTAAATTTATTCCACTATATCGATATTCTGTCCATTGATAATGGTACCGATGTCCTGATCATCCTCATCAACATCACCATCATCATCAATGGTAGGGTCATCCTCATGATCAAGAGAAATGGCACGCTCATCCTCATTATCATGATCATCTCTTATTTCTTGATCATCGATCACAACATCTTCATTGGCATAGACATCATCTTCATTGCGGCTTGCTACATCCTCCATATGCTCCATACCAGTGAATGTATTATACATCACTTTGGAACGTGGTACAATAGGGATGACGTACCACCATTTAGTGTCATGCACCATTGGCAGATAGATAATCTACTCAAATACACATACTGTAATGAATTAGCATATCAAAAGTCAAGGGGTACGCGTGCTTAGATATATATGTACATGAAACACATTAGTAAAAAAATGCATACCTGCTCACATTTGTTGTGGCAATACGAGCCTATCTTTCTTTGTTTGCCAAAACTTTGTAGAGAGTCAATAGTTATATAGCCACTTGCATGGCGTTTTATCGTTGCATTAGGCCCTTTTTCCACCACGTTCATTTGCCATTTGACATCCAAAACATATACAAAGAAGCGACGAAAGTCAAGCCTAAATATGTCTTGGATTGTGCAACAATAATCATCGATTTTTCCATTGGCTCCCTCAAAGCTACTAATGACACCGCAATCTTGTGTATTCCTCTTTTCATCAATTCTTTGTGTTTGAAAATGCTTGCCTTCACACCATATAGCATTAAACATAGTGCACTGGACCAAAATAGAAGCAATATTTGTATAAGCAATGTGAATAAATATTAAAAGCAAATCACTTACAACTAATGCAAAACATTAGTTCTATGTACCTTTAATATGCATCCTCGTGCATACTCCCATTCTTTCGCCGTGATATGCAGCCCCTCGCCACTCTCTGCTCTCTCCGTTTCCTCATGCAACCAATCAACATGGATATCATTCGGAAGTGTTGCTAGTAGATACTTAGGGTACGCCTTACGAGAGCCATGTTGCCTCCGAAAGAGAGCTCATTCTGCTTGCCTTTTTGTCTTTGCATCCTCATATCTTGTAACCCATCTTCTCATCACATCACTATTAAGGATGCAAGTGAAATTGAGATCATCAATCAATGCTCTGTCAATTACTTTACTCTATCCTTTTCCTTGAGGCACAATAGAGGTCATCCTCAAGTCCTCTTTATTGCTCCATAGTCGCGGCAAAGAGCTATCCACTGACCAAGAAATTCTAAAATATATACAAGAGACTCTTATATCAACCAACCCTCGGCCATGCTTCCTTCATGCCTTGCACTTTGCCTCACAAAGTCTTTTAAGGTCTTCATGAAGCGCTCTAGGAAGAACATCCAACATGCGTGCACAGTGCCACATAAAGCAATTTTGTCCACCAAATGCACAATGAGATGATGTAGTTGGCTCTTGTGAGAATGGTTCGTGGAAAAGTCTCCTCTACCAAACAAACCACCTCCACTGCCATAACACGTGCATCATCCAACGTGGCTGGATCAATTGCTTTGGAACTAACATATCCAAAAAACAAATGAATAGTACATTATACCTCATGCACGTTCATTTTGCAAGGTATAATGAAGGGTGATCTGACATGGGTTTTACATACCTCACAAGCTCGCCCATCGTACAAATACATTTTTTCAAACTCTTGTTTGCACAATGATCGATGCTAGTAGGTAGTATGAACAACGCACATAAGAGCACATGTATATATGGTTTGAGGCATTAAAAATTTTAATTTCAACGTACAAGACTTGAAAAACACTTACTTGGAGCATCTTGTGCCAATCGTGGGACTTCAACCCGTATAGTTGCTGAATGCCTCTTTTCTTAGTGGTTGTAAAGGCTCCCTTCAATGATCTCATGCATCCAGTGGGAGTATGCAAAGTGGTGATGGCTTGCTTTACCTGCTTCTTCTCCTTCTTTGATATAATCCATGGTGCAGCAGACGAAAGACGAACGTGCCGACCCTCCTCTCATGGGGCCAAGCTTGACGCATCCGTCCTGCGACCCGCAAGTCCTCCCGTACACTAACATTGTCTCGTTTACCAATAACATGTTCCCAAATACCAGATGCCACATTCTTGAAGATGTGCATGGGATCGAGAAGATGGTTGATCTTGAGATGGGTCCAATATGGTAGCCGAAAAAAAATGGAGTACCTACACAAGGGATTGCTCTATGTGATCTTTAATCCAATTAGAGACTACACAAAACAAGATTGAAAAACATTACTATACCTGTTCATGCCATCTGGAGGAAGAACATTTGTAGACTCCCAAATGCGCTTCCAGTCTTTTGCACGGTGTTTATGAAGGAATGTTACTCTTACTAGCAACATATTTAGGATGATCTGATGGGAGAAATTGATGATGATTATCGAATATGGTCTTACACAATCCGTCAGCATACTCGTGTACTAACGAAGGGCCACAAACAGGACATGCAAGTTTACCTGATGTTTTCAAACCTGTTAAAATATAAATAAAAGTTCGAATAATAAAGTCAATAGTTATAATTAATATAGCCAATAGTATTAGAGTAGGGAGGTAATTGAATTCTTACCAAAACAATCGCTCTATCTTGGAAAGTCATGCATTGCCCACATCAACACTGCTTTCAAGTCGAAGTGTCGAGAGGAGGGAGGCCTACTAATGTCCACCACTGCAACACCTCTCCATAGTTCCTCCAACTCATCAATCACAACGGTTCAAGATAAACATCCATGTGCTTGACTTTATGTTTCCTTGGAATTAGAAGGGATAACATAAGATGTCCCTTCTTGATTGCCATTGATGGTGGATACATGCAATAAGTTACGGGCGTATGTATGGTCGCACATGTATATGAGTAATATCGGGCGCGTGTATATTGGCATCTAAATTTGCGTGTATACTGAGTTCAGAAACACGTGTAAAAGAACGTGTATATACGCGTAAAAACTGTTTTATAGACGCAATTATACATGCGTAATTACACGCGATAGCAGAGAAACTTTATTAAGAAAAACTCCATACCTTAAAAAAATTAAAAACCATCTCATAGTACATTACAGTATATATCATTACACAATCCCACTACATGCATTTACAACAATGTAATATATTCAAAAACAAATCATGAGATGATAATTAAAAGACAACATATACGATAGAATTGTCATCAATTTAGAATGATACAATGATGGATTGATTAGGGTTCGATCTCATCTTCAATAAGATCCATCCTTGCCAAAAGATCAACATCAATATCCATTTGATCAATTTGTAAGGCTATGATTAAATTTATTCCACTATCGATATTCTGTCCACCATTGATAATGGTACCGATGCCCTGATCATCCTCATCAACATCACCATCATCATCAATGGTAGGGTCATCCTCATGATCATGAGAAATGGCACGCTCATCCTCATTATCATGATCATCTCTTATTTCTTGATCATCAATCACAACATCTTCATTGGCATGTTCTCGATATCATCTTCATTGCGGCTTGCTACATCCTCCATATGCTCCATATCAGTGAATGTATTACACATCACTTTGGAACGTGGTGCAATAGGGATGACGTACCACCATTTAGTGTCATGCACCATTGGTAGATAGATAACCTACTCAAATACACATACTGTAATGAATTAGCATATCAAAAGTCAAGGGGTACGCGAGCTTAGATATATATATGTACATGAAACACATTAGTAGAAAAATGCATACTTGCTCACATTGTTGTGGCAATATGAGCCTATCTTTCTTTGTTTGCCAAAACTTTGTAGAGTCAATAGTTACATAGCCACTTGCATAGCGTTTTATCGTTGCATTAGGCCCTTTTTCCACCACGTTCATTTGCCATTTGACATCCAAAATATACACAAAGAAGCGACGAAAGTCAAGCCTAAATATATCTTGGATTGTGCCACGATAATCATCGATTTTTTCATTGGCTCTCTCAAAGCTACTAATGACACCGCAATCTTGTGTATTCCTCTTTTCATCAATTCTTTGTATTTGAAAATGCTTGCCTTCACACCATCTAGCATTGAACATAGTGCACTGGACCAAAATAGAAGCAATATTTGTGTAAGCAATGTGAATAAATATTAAAAGCAAATCACTTACAACTAATGCAAAACATTAGTTCTATGTACCTTTAACATGCATCCTCGTGCATACTCCCATTCTTCCGCCATGATATGCAGCCCCTCGCCACTCTCTGCTCTCTCCATTTCCTCATGCAACCAATCAACATATATCATTTGGAAGTGTTGCTAGATGCTTAGGGTATGCCTTACAAGAGCCATGTTACCTCCGAAAGAGAGCTCTTTCTGCTTGCCTTTTTGTCTTTGCATCCTCATATCTTGTAACCCATCTGCTCTCATCACATCACTATTAAGGATGCAAGTGAAATTGAGATCATCAATCAATGCTGTCAATTACTTTACTCTGTCCTTTTCCTTGAGGCACAATAGAGGTCATCTTCAAGTCCTCTTCATTGCTCCATAGTCGCGGCAAAGAGCTGTCCACCTGACTAAGAAATTCTAAAATATATACAAGAGACTCTTATATCAACCAACCCTCGGCCATGCTTCCGTCAGGCCTTGCACTTTGCCTCACAAAGTCTTTTAAGGTCTTCATGAAGCGCTCTAAGAAGAACATCCAACGTGCATGCACAGTGCCACATAAAGTAATTTCGTCCAAATGCACAATAAGATGTAGTTGGCTTGTGAGAATGGTTCGCGAAAAAGTCTCCTCTACCAAACAAACCACCTCCACTGCCATAACACGCACATCATCCAACGTGGCTGGATCAATTTCTTTGGAACTAACATATCTGAAAAATAAATGAATAGTATGTTATACCTCATGCACGTTCATTTTGCAAGGTATAATGAAGGGTGATCTGACATGGGTTTTACATACCTCACAAGCTCACCCATCTTATAAATACATTTTTTCAAACTCTTGTTTGCACAATGGTCGATGCTAGTAGGTAGTATAAACTGCGCACATAAGAGCACATGTATATATGGTTTGAGGCATTATAAAATTTAATTTCAACGTACAAGACTTGGAAAACACTTACTTGGAGCATCTTGTACCAATCGTGGGACTTCAACCCGTATAGTTGTTGCTGAACGCCTCTTTTCTTAGTGGTTATAAAGGCTCCCTTCAATGATCTCATGCATCCAGTGGGAGTATGCAAAGTGGTGATGGCTTGCTTTACCTGCTTCTCCTCCTCCTTTGATATAATCCATGGTGCACACGGAAGACGAATGTGCCCCCACCCTCCTCTCTCGTGGCAAAACCTGACGCATCCGTCCTGCGACCCGCGAGTCCTCCCGTATGCTAACATTGTCTCGTTTACCAATAACATGTTCCCAAATACCAGATGCCACATTCTTGAAGATATGCATAGGATCAAGAAGATGGTTGATCTTGAGATGGGTCCAATATGGTAGCCGAAAAAAAATGGAGTACCTACACAAGGGATTGCTCTATGTGATCTTTAATCCAATTAGAGACTACACAAAACAAGATTGAAAAACATTATTGTACCTATTCATGCCATCTAGAGGAAGAACATTTGTAGACTCCCAAATGCGCTTCCAATCTTTTGCACGAAGTGCTTGTGGAGGAATATTACTCTTACTGGCAACATATTTAGGATGATCTGATAGGAGAAATCGATGATGATTATCGAATATGGTCTTACACAATCCGTCAGCATACTCATGTACTAACGAAGGGCCACAAACAGGACATGCATGTTTATCCGATGTTTTCAAACCTATTAAAATATAAATAAAAGTTAGAATAATAAAGTCAATAGTTATAATTAATATAGCCAATAGTATTAGAGTAGGGAGGTAATTAGAATTCTCACTAGAACAATCGCTGTGTCCTGGAAAGTCATGCATTGTCCACATCAACAGTGCTTTCAAGTCGAAGTGTCGAGAGAGAAGGGAGGCCTACTAATGTCCACCACCGCAACACCTCTCCATAGTTCCTCCAACTCATCAATCAACGTTTTGATATAAACATCCATGTGCTTGACTTTATGTTTCCCTGGAAATAGAAGGGATAACATAAGATGTCCCTTCTTCTTGATCGCCCCATTGATGGTGGAAGGTTGTAATTCACCAACACAACTGGCCACACGCTGTATGCGGTGCTTTTGAAACCAAATGGATTCACTCCATCCATACCTAGGCCAAGTCTCAAGTTTATGGGCTCTGTTTTAAAGCTGGGCCACTCATCTTCAATATGCTTCCACCAAGTAGGAATGTCTGCGAAAATTCTCCACATGCCATCATCCGATCGATGTGAGGAATGCCACGACATGAGCTCTGCTATGGATTTACACTTGAACATGTGTTTGATGCGAGAAATTATAGGAAAGTGTCGCAAGACTTTACAAGGTACATCAAAACTCTTCACATTTGTTCTATACCTTGCTTCACCACAAGTGGGACAATGTCGAGCCTCCTTATGCGTCCCATGAAAGAGAATGTAATCATTGATGCATGCATGTATGCGATCATAATCCAATCCTCCAAGAGATGTCACATAGCGCCTCGCTATGTCTCTTGAGGTGGGTAGTCTATTCCCCTTTGGAAGCATGTTTGATAATAGCCTGCATCCAATATCATCAATTAGCCCTAAACCCTAAACCCTAAACCCTAGACCCTAGACCCTAAACCCTTAACCACTAATTCAAATTTGCAAGTTAGAATGCTTACTTCAATAATGCGTCAAGACTTGCATTGCTCCATCCATAAACTGCGCACATCCCATAGAGATCATGGCATAAGAATGCACTGCATATCATCAATGCCATCCCTTGGTATCACTGAACAACAACAATATATCCAAAACAAACACCAACACCAACACCATCATGCCCCACTGGCATACCACATGTACAAACACCATGCATGCATCACTACATAAACGTACTAATCCAAGGCATCCTACCACATGTCATGCATCTCCATGACACTCATTACCTGTGAAATAAAGTAAACCCAAATATCGAGCAATGCAACCTATAAACACACTATGCAATTTTCCCTGAACAAGATGAGAGTATACTACCCAGCCAAAATAGGATAAATGAACCCATGTTCATTTTGTATAACATGCATGTCAGAATGCAACCACACAGGCAAAATCAAATGCAAGAACAATCATTTGTGCTTACTGCAAGAGAGAATAGTGTGTGCAATGCAGACATGGAAAGGTGTATGTCAATGTGTCGATGGTATCAATCACTCCAGTCCCTCCCACACTCAGTTACATATGTACATGGATATCTCGGATGCTCAACAGTCCACACCTTACCACTCTCATACCAGTAGGTTGTGGAACCCAACACCTCACAACCCAAGGCCCACTCTTCCATTATGGTGGAATGGGACCTCTTCAACAAATGGTATCAAATAGGAATGATGTATCAAAAATGTAAAAATGTGCATGTGATTGATATGTGTGTGAATAGGCAATTTCTCTTGAGTGATGGGTCTAACAGAGACCAGGCACACCACCCTGTCTCTTCCATCCAGAGATGGCCCAAGAGATTTTGTGCAAGTGCCGTACACGAAAAAAATATGCAAATAATAAATGAGGAACAAACCAACCAAAAGTCCCATGATACTGATGATATCGAGGTCGAAATTGGAGTTTGTTGCAAATCGATTATTTCAACTTGCACACTCCTCACAATGGTGATGACATCATTGAATCACTAGTCAGTCAGGGGAAACCTCCACACTCAACTCAACTGAGGGTTGGAAGATCACTGAATCCCATGATTTCCCACAACATCAATGTGAAAAGGTAACCGCACCATGTCATGATACCTGTCACTCATCAAAACTCTAATACCACAACAATTAGTAGCATTTGTCAAAAAAAAGTCTCAAAAACACACCAAAACCTTGCAAAAGAAGGAAAATTTTTAAAAATTTCCATTGCTAAGAAACCCTAGTTACCACACAATTCACCCCTAAGAGAATTCATGTCTATGCGAATTGAAAAAAACTCATAGGAGACTTGATGAACATGGAGATGAAGAAACATATTTGGCACGATAGGATCACACAGCACTCTTTGTGTTTGGATTTTCTTTGTTTTGTACTTTTTTTAATGTTTTCTTTCTGGGCGGGACATAACAAATTTCAATATTAGACTAAATCACATAAGCTCCTTGAAGATTTTTGATAGGAGGAGGTGTCTCTTTCAGAGCATCCTAATCATTGATCATCACTTTCAAAATCACAATTTTTGATAAGCGAACAAGTTTTCCAAAGTGCTACATTCTCACAATCTCTTGACTCAAAACACTCGAACTGACAATGAGAGGAATGCAAATATTGATAGATTCACTAGGATCGACCTCACTCTGACTCACAGTAGCTAAACTATCCACACAAAGGGATATTATGGGCATCATCATCAATGGATTGGATGGATGTAGTTTCAATTGTGTCAACTTCACTAAACTCAATTGGTGTGTCAGTCGATGACCCTTGAGATTCATCAAGGTATGATAAATCATCCAACTCAAGCCATTCATGAAGGGGAAAGGGTTTATTAGTCATCCTCATCATCAAGAAGTTCTCTAGTAGGATCCTCTATGACTGTATTGGCTTTATCACATATCTCTTTCTCATATAGATCTTGGTCTAGACTTCTCTAGAAGTTCATACCATGTTTACCGAATGGGGTTGATTTATAGCCTCTATTGTAGTGATAGTCTTCTAATCCAAACTCTACTAGACTCAGCCATCCATGTTGCTCATCGACTAGAAGTGATTGTACATTTTTATGATCAAGGGATTCTCTGATAAGACCTTTCTGGCCTTTGTTTTGGTAGCTTCTTCTACTTTCATTTGATGCTCTAGATCCATGTCTAGAGTACTAGGAAAATCCATATCATCCTTTCTAGGATTGGTTGGCATATCAACATTGAGACCCGCTTCAATAAGCTCAGTCAATATATCTAGTATGCTTTTATAGGAGGGACTGCAAGAACAATATCCTAAATGCTACCTTCTCTCGAATCAATCAATGTCTTGATGTCAGTACAATCTTGAATAACCTCGATTGATACATCCACCAATATTCTTCACAAGGATCTTCTATTGGTGATTGGGATTCCTCTAAACCTGACATATCACCCAACTCAATTAAATCATGAAATGAAAGGGGTAGTTGTGCCTTGAGTTTATCAAAGCTTTGTCTACCAGGATCCTCTATGAATGTATAGGTTCCTATATAGGTTCCATTGCTAATCTCATTCTCCTCTAGGTCCTTTTATAGAGTTTGCTTTTCTAGGTCATGACCATTACTGATGTCCACTTTATCTTTTCAAGATTCTATTGTATTATTTTTATGTCTCTTTCACTGAATATTCAAACTTCTTTGTAGAGATGCATTGTCATCAAAGTCTTGTCACAAACTGACCCCTATGAGAGAAATTGGAGTACTTGTGCTCTCTTTCACACAAAGAAGAGAAACAGACTCTCCACCACAATATTGGAGAGATTTGTCTTTTGTCATTGCAATTTGCAGTTGCTAGAGAAAAAGGGAAATCCCATCAATCCTCAAAAAGTCAATCTAGATAAGATTGACATCAACAAGTGCTTGGATATTCCAGACATTGCTCAAGAGGAGAGAGATATTTACTCCATGCTTTATGAGGATATTACTCATGCTACATAACCAGATGTCTCTGTACAATTCTCCTATCAACACCTTGAACACCTGACCTCAAACTTTAGCTGCCATATTGGTCTTCTCCAAGTGTTCCATACCATCACGAGGGGTTCACTCTTCAGAAATGCCACACAGCACGTGCGAGCAAGCATGTATTAAAAATACACCTATTCATAGGTGGAGAACTAAGAACCTAAGCAATGGTAGGCAGGTCCAAGAAGCTAGGAGGGAAGGACAATAGCAAGCAATGGTGATCGAGGTGCCATCACCCTCCCAGGTGGAGAGGTGCCTCTATGGCTCACCCTTGCATGAGGTCAAGTTCCATCAGGCTTGGCAACTTTGAAGTTTTGAACGTGAAGCCGAACGCTTACCTCTTGGTCGAGCTCCACCTCTCGGAGCGTAGATTGTTGTCAAATAGTTTCTTACACTGTAGCTTTTCAACCATCATACCATAAACTGACCTTAGGGCTTCTTAAATTTGTTATAAAGCTGGATGAATGTGAACTTGTCAAGGAAAACAGTGTCGGGCCGAGAGTATATGGAGTGGTCTAAAATGAGAGACAGGATGAACCTTGCTGAAGTAATGCATGAATCCCAATTTACTTGGTTAGGTCCTTATGTGACAATTCTGCATGATCATACAAGAGAGAATTCATGTGTTTCAAGAAAGAAAAAAGGTCTTGGGTGTGTTAAGGAATGAAACTTGCTCTAGTTGTTTTCTTCATGTTGTGCATTTGAATGTGTCATTAGAGACATAAATTGAAACCATGACATTAGATTTTCTTACAAATTGATGGACATATGATATCAATCACAAGGAGATCATTATCCCTAAACTAAACTTATACATGGGATCGTGTTGCTTTTTGTTATTACCAAGAATTTTGGGTTGTCAAAAATCTTATTCAATCTGTAACCTTGGAATATTCTTGCAACAAAATAATATGGTTAGTTAAACCATCTTCTCCCTAACATCATTAATTTGGAATTTAAACTATGAGTGTGTTGCCTTGCTATCTTGAAAAGATTAATATACTCATGGACTTGCCCTCATATACCCATGCACTCTAGGAGAGTGTGATGCTAATTAGTTCTCCTGTGTACCTTCCCTGAACTTGAAACTACCTTGACTGGTTTTTTGTCTCTCCACCCTGGCTAGAACTAAATAACTCTCTCAAAAAGGATTTCTATTCCTCTATGTCAATGAGTCCCCGACCCTACGGAAAATATAGGAATTTTACCCCTCAATACCCTCTTGGTCCTCTCTAGAAAATATGATGTGCATGTTGGTGCCCTTGTGATGTTGGGAATTAGCGTGGGGACAAAGTATCACCCTCACAATGAAAACATTGTCTAGAAATCTTACAAACGATATGTTCTGCTCGAGATTTGACATGTGGGTGTAGTGCCTTTGATAGTGCCTAGATGTGTGCCAGACAAAGTGTATGTGACTTGTGGGATGTATACTACAATCACATGTGAGATTATGTGTGTTAACCAGGCTTGCACTTAGTGAGATATATCTTCTCCCCCTCAAGACCTTGGGTAGGTTGGGAGGTTTCTTTGGGTTGGTTTGGCCTTGGGTTCCGCATGCCTCAACATCGACACCGTTGCCAGGGAGGGAAGTGCAAGTCAATTGCTTTCTTGTGAGGATGCGTTCCCCATTGATGGATGGTATTCCCAGAGGGGTCACTCCAAAACATGTAACATAGCACTGTCATGAATGGAGGGGTATTTTGTTAATAGGGGGACTTACATGCCACCATTTACATGCATGAGGGGGTTTATAAAATAGCATCTTAGTGTAGTTTATATGTGTAGATTTTTGGAGGGGTGCCTAAATTTTAATGGAACCGATCTTCGAAAGCATGAGGTCAGGTGCCATCAATCTTGGTTTTAAAGCCGAGATTGAAAACCGTGTTTATTGCTCAAGGTGGTTTCATCGTGGATCACCCTTGCATGAGGGGAGAGGCCATCAATAAAATCGACCTTGGAAACCATGCAAAATAGTGCTTCACCCTTGCATGAGGAGAGGCGGTTCACCATGTCTCACCCCTGCAAGTGGAGCGTTGCCATCACACTCGCATGTGGAGAGGTGCCTCACTATGGCTTACCCTTGCAAGTGGTCAATTTCCATGTCTTTTAAGAGTGTGCTTACCCCAAAGGCACTAACCACCAAATGTGCTTTTCTGATTACATTGAACTGTTTTGATCTTGTAATTGATGGATCAAGTTCCAAAATTCCTATCTTTTGCATATTCAACTGTTAACTCTTGGGCTGCCCACCCGACGTTGTAACTTATGTAATTACATTTTTGCTGATTCGGCCATGTAAATAGAGAGCTTAAAAGAAAATGAGGGAAGCTAGAGTATGGTGGTCACACATTGCGCTACTAGCTACTAGGAGAAAAAGAGAGCTCAGAGAATGCTAAAAGGAGAGAGGGTTAGTTATAAAGGCCAAGTTTGTTGACTTTGGTCTTCCCTTGTTGATTACCAAGTTGAATGCAAAGTGCTCAAGCTTCCCTCCACTCCCTTGTGTTGGATCCCTTGCGTGCTTCTTTCCTTTCATGGTCTCTTCTTGCGATTGCTACGTCCACGATTTCCCTTTCACCCATGCTCACAAGTATGCCATCTACTCTCTTTCCCCTCTCCCTCTCCTCTTGTGGAATCGCATTTGCAACAAGCCGAGGGCTGCGAAGGTGACATTCATAGCACCGATTGCACGGTTGGCTCCCACTCGGAAGTAGCAAGGAGTTGAGCACTCTCTTGCGGCGTGCTTGGATGGTCCCCAATGACATGTGAGTCATCTACATGAAGGATTTAACATTTTTGGCGCCGTTGCTGAGGAGACTAGTCAGGTATGCTCCACCAATACCAATTGTTCCCTCGTTTCCACCCGATTTGAGCTTAGAAGCTTGAGCCGATGTATAGACCGTTTTCGTGAGTTTCAAGAGATTTGATAGTGATAGGAGTGTTGTTTGTGATTGAAAGTAGGGTAGAAAGTTTAGCAATTGATTGTTTGTCAATATCAAGAAAAACTAGTACAAAATCTCCTTTTTGGTAGTGATTTGATGTTTGAGGTGACCGGTTCTAGGTGTCACATCATAGGAAAAGTGTCAAATCGATAGGAAAAGTGTCAAATCGATAGGAAAAGTTGATTTTTTATGATTTCTTTTGTGATAGGTTGTTAGAGTATGTTTGTGTGTGCCCATTGGTGTCAAAATAGATCAAAAAGCTACAAAAAAAAACCCCTGATAGAGTCCAAAAGTGTGTCGGCATAGAAAAACAGTGAACTGCCCTAGAGGGTGCTGCTATAGCAAAGCAGCGCGCCGCTTTAGCAGCAGCCTGCTGCCAGCTATTACCTGCCACCTCTAACAACATTTATTATGCTAGCCTGGCTGTCAGGCAGAAGAATCTCTAAAGTAGTGCGCTGCTTTAGCACCGACACTAATTAGTGAAAATTTTCATAAAATCAAATTTTTTTCCAAAATTGCCTGAAAAACCCAGAAAATTACAAAAATCAAGAAAATAGGACAAGGCTATAGCAGCAGGCTGCTTTAGCCCAGGGCCTGAATTGTTGTCAAAATTGTCAAAAATCTTAATTACCTTGAGAAATTACCCAACAGTCCCCAAAAGTCAGAGAAAATTGCAAGTTGCTGTCATAGCTATAGCAGTGCGCTGCCATAGCCAACTGGCCCAGTTGCTGCCAAAATTTCCCAGAACTTGTCATAAACCCTGAACGATTGCCAAAGTGACCAAAACTTGCCAAACAAGACCCCTACTATAGGGGCACGCTACTTTAGCTAGGTGCCTGTATCAAGTGCAGTACCCCCAGAAGACCGTGAATTTGCACAGTGAACCATCAGTGCCACCAATTAGAACCTGAAACTACCAAAAACTTGATCACATTAGCTAGAGTGCAACCATAGCCTACAGCACGCTGCTATACCAATCTGCTCAGTGCAGGGAATATAGTATCCATTGCCAAGTGTCAATACCTCGAATCCTGCCTGCAGACTTCTCATGCAACTTAGAAATGGTAAGGTCTTAGGATCTGAGGTTGGACCTAGTGATAGTGCTTCGAACAACGGTATATCTAGCTTTTTGCCTAGCTTTGTGGCCTTGAGATCAGGAACTTCTGATTGGAGTTCATCTTCTGTACAAGGACCTAGATAAGAAGATGACACAAGCACGGACGACTCTATGATTCTTGATAGCAACATGGAGAATGCGGCAGAGATTAGGGTCACAATTGCCCCTAACTCTACCTCAATTGAAAGTCAATCACCTACACCATCCACAGTGGCGAGACTCTATGGGTCTTTGTCGAATTTCATGGGAAGGATAGGGTTAACGGATCAAACGAAAATGGTTAACCCATTTGCAGGGCAGACCACCGTGAATCAGAACCCTAGAGACATGACATCACCACCAGTCAATGGAAAGCGATGGTTTGATAGGAATTTGAAGAACAAGGACCTTCAAGAAGGTGACCTTGCCTTGTTGTTGAGTGTTCGGAACACGAAACATAAATTGTTGAAATATCAAGGCATGGGACCGTATAAGGTGGTGGAAATAACGCCACAAGGGGTAGTAAGGATTGCCACTTTAGATGGAGTGATCATGGATGGCTACTTAAAAGGAAGCAAATTGAAAAGATTCTATGGTCCACTCACACTTCAAGACTTACAAGTTGTTCACCGCCGTGACCAAGAGGAAAAGAAACAAGAGAAGGAATCGAAACAAAAAGCTCAGAATGAAGCTTTTTGTGTCCACTCGCACTTCAAGCCTTGTAGGCTATTCACCGTGACCAAGAGGAAAAGAAACAAGAGAAGGAATCGAAACAAAAAGCTCAGAATGAAGCCAAAAGAAGGATGGCAAAAAACCAACAAAACAAAAAGATGACCCTATATAAAGTAACAGTGTCAACAAGAGAAGGAATCGAAACAAAAAGCTCAGAATGAAGCCAAAAGAAGGATGGCAAAAAACCAACAAAACAAAAAGATGACCCTATATAAAGTAACAGTGTCATTACTTTATATAGGGTCATCTTTTTGTTTTGTTGGTTTTTTGCCATCCTTCTTTTGGCTTCATTCTGAGCTTTTTGTTTCGATTCCTTCTCTTGTTTCTTTTCCTCTTGGTCACGGTGAATAGCCTACAAGGCTTGAAGTGTGAGTGGACCATAGAATCTTTTCAATTTGCTTCCGTTTAAGTAGCCATCCATGATCACTCCATCTAAAGTGGCAACCTTACTGCCTCTTGTGGCGTTATTTCCACCACCTTATACAGTCCCATGCCTTGATATTTCAATTTATGTTTCACAACCACTAGAAGAACCTATTGTTAATCCTGCCAGACTAATGGTTGAGTTACACTTTTCTAGCAAATGAGTGGTAAGCTCGACACACTAATCGACCCGGGAGCTAGCAACAACTTCATATCACAAGAGGTTTGGGAAAGCCTACCTCAGGTACCTCTCACCTCTATGTCTGCTTCAATACGTTCAATTAATGGAAATACCTTAAAAATGTTGGGATTGATAGAATTACCAATCTGTGTGAATAATCACAAGCTAACTTGCAAATTCCATGTTATGCCTACATGTATGCTTGATGAGAACATAGTACTAGGAAGGACTTGGTGTTACCAAGTCAATTGTCAAATTGATTGGAAGAACAAAACAACAACTCCTACAAATGACGGTCGGACATTGGTGACCGAGCTAATCAAGGAAGATGAACCAACCACTGTGTTAGTTTCGACAGATAAGCCAATAGAGATGTGCCTTCGAACGGACCAAGTACCACCGACTCCAGTCAATTCAAGGACCCCAAAGCAACATTGGATTAGAAGGATCTATTAAAATCTCAAGGTTACTATGAGGGTAACTACCAAGTATGGCTACCCTGCAAACCTCATCAACCTCGTCGATCAACAAACCACACCCGTAAGCCCCGCTATAAGAAGGGAAACCTCTCAAAAGACAAGGACTGTATCTACCCGATGGATACCCAAGGAACTCCTTAAGGCCCAAGGATACTATCAAGGAAATACCTACATTTGGGTACCAAAACATAGCTGTCAAAATGCTCCGATACAACAGGCATCCTCGAGCATTACTTCTCAAACAATTACAATTCAAAAGAGGATTTGGAGGCCAAAAGAAATTCAAGGATAAATAGCACCCACACAAGAACCTACTATCCCTGTAAAGAATGGAAGGTCATCGACAATAAGGAAGACACACAAGAACCTTCCTGGAGGATTACACCTTCTCGACATATGGAAGAAAGCCCTAGACAACATGTTGCTTTATTTCAATGGCTTCCAGTTTGAAGACAAACACCGAAGAGAGAGGAAGAACCACAAGAACCTAGTCCGAAAAAAGGATTAGACACACAAGAACCTTCTACTCGACAAAGTAAATCAATTCAGGCAAAAGCATCAACTTCAAGACATTCGATTGTCAAGATGCAAGAGAAGCTGCACTTTGATTTCACCAACAATATCTTCTTGTCAGCAAGTTAAGATCGAGTTAAGCAACAATTCAAAGACACATACATCAAGTACTCATCATGGCTCACTTCCATGTACAACTCCATGGCTCATGATTATATCAACAATGCATCTAGATAGGTGTGTACAACCTAGGATAGGTTCAGTTCTGTGTCGATAAAGCATCTATGTCGGTCCATGTCACATTCAAAAAAGGGGGCAAGTCCTACAAACACCACTAACCAGAGAGTCTAGGCACCAATCTAGGGTTCATTCCACTCTAATATGGTCAGTCCTCGATAGTCCAGACACATGGGCTAAAGCATCAACAGAGCTCACAAAACACATTTCCTCAAGTTCAAAATTTAGTCTGTCTTCACACATGGTCAAGGTACACACCAGGGACAATTCTTATAGTCAAAGCTCCCCCCTGGCTATAGCAGCGCGTTGCTATACCAATGGCCCCCAGTGTCTGTCAGCATCTATCGTGCCACATGTCATGTTTAGGTCTAGTGCAAGCCATTTGTGACCCTAAAGTCCAATTTCAACCCCATACAGGCCATTCCCTATAGCAACACACTGCTATAACAGTGCCCAAGTTACATGCCAAAAAGCCCCAGTAAGTCCCCTAATTGCATGATTGTGCCCTAGAAAACCCTAATTCCAGTCAAAAGCCTCACTTCGAGTCCAAACTTGTCAGGATGCTGCCATAGGCTATAGCAGCGTGCTGCTATAGCAAATCATCTAAAGTCATGTGTCTCCTGCCAATTGCCCCAGATCTCATCATTTATTACCAAATCTATACTTACTGCACTTCAAAAATATCTTCAAGAAGTACAAATTCACAAGGTGCTACTATAGCTATAGTAGCAACCTGGGCCAAAAGCCCACATCAGCAAATTTCCATCAAGTCATAGGTCTTCAATATAGTTCAATATTACTTGTTTTCTCAGTATTAAAGACCAGTTGTCATTAGTTCCCACATCAGTGACCTGACAGCTACAGTGCTGCTATAGCTCGACAAGCAATCAATCATAGCAGGTGCCACATCATCAAAGTGTACAGGAAGTTTTTTTTTCAAAAAAGGGGCTGTTATATTAAGAAAAAGGGAGGAGCGGATTTACAAGGGCCATATTTGCATGGCTGACACGTGGCATCATTCCAAAAAGGATCCTAGGAAGCATGGCCAATTGGCAATCGCGGCGCACGTGAAGGCATGTGCGCCACGTGTGAGGGGGGTGGGCTCTTTGCATGGCGAGCCGAGCCTGATCTTCGTTCATTTCTCTCGCTGATTCTCCTTCCGCTTGCTGCTCAATCCTTGCCCCGACGCCGGCTCCAACAGGCTGGTCGAGGGGAGGGGGTAGCAAGGGCACTACCTCTTCCTTCCTTCACGGGCTGAGCTGGCTCCTCCACACAGCTCAAGCCTGGATTGCAGATTCTCTGCCGTCGTCGCCAAGCAGTACTGCAGGATCTCCTTCGCTTGAACCGTCTGCAGATTCTGGGAATCGGCAGAGGGGCTCGGTCTGTCAGACAATCTTTTGGTTGCGATTCAGAGAGGGTGAACTCCTCCTTCCTCCGACCATGGTAATCTCTTAAGGTGATCTCTTTTGTGAGGGCTCGAATCAGGTCTGGTTACTTGCAGCTTTTTCAGGTTTGATGTCATGCATCATCTTGCGGGCCTTGATTTTAGCTTTTGATACCCCTTGATTTAATCTCACTCGTCATCTGTGTTGTTGGGCCTTGTATTACCTGCAGAGGATGATGGTGCCAGCTACTCCCCGCTGCAGAGATGAGTGGCTTGAGACTCGGCTGCTCTGTTTAGATGTGATCCACCGTTCTTGCAGGGGGCAAAGGGGCCTTTGCTGGTGTCTGCCCTTCTTGATGAGTTGGGCCTTGAGGACGGTGCTTGGGCTGGCGCTGCCAAGGTGGTCTTGCAGGTCGCTTTCCGGGACCTGTCCTTTCTCGTTTCTGTCGGCTTGCAGGAGACTGGTTAACATATGTACTGTATATTGAATGAGTCCTGAATCATTCATCCGATTCGATTTGGGTTTGTAGAGAACCTGTTGATGACTGTTAGCCGTATGAAGATCAGCTTTGTTGCATGCAGATTATGTCAATCAGCGTTTTGTCTTTGGTCTTGACTAACCTGATTTTTTCCTTGATTGTTTCCAATTTTTGTTTGATGAAGTCTGATGCTTTCCTGTTACATTTAATTTCTAGCTTTTCCTCTAAGCTGATTAGATAAGGTAATCTTTGAGCCCAGTATCTGCTGCATGTAGTACTTAAACTGATAGACAGCGGGGGACATTTAATATCTGAATTGTTGAACGTTGCTGCTAATCTGAGCATCCATGCATGCCATAGATATTCAGTTCTAATGACATTCCACAGCATGTCAGAACAACCTATGGTTTCTCCCAGTAATATCTGTTTCCATGATAGCTCTGTGCCCCATTTAGATGCTGAGTTTTGCAGCTCTTTGAGAGATTGTGAAATGTGATGACACTGTAAGAAAATATGAATATCGTCTTCTGGGAGACCACATCTGGCGCATTGGTTAGAGGCCACATTAAATTTGGCTGCCTTGCTTTGGGTCCATAGAGCCCTATAAGCAATGAGCCATGCTAGGCATGACTTCTTGGGATCAGTGAGGGGGTTCCAGAGGTTCCTGAGGCTGTTGTACCATTTTTTGCGGTCCCACTGCAGGTGCCATCTACGGTTGAGGGGTAGGTGGATGGGAGGGGATTTTGAAAACTTAGGGATGGGGAGGAGAGGTTTACTGCCTGACCATTGGTAAGCACAGATGTTGAAAGTAGGAGGGAAGTCCAGCTTCCAGGTTTCTTGCAGGTCCCACTTCGAGGTTCTGCTTTGTACGAGGTCCAGCTCCGGGGTCCTGCACTCGTACTTTGCCACTAAATCAGCTCTTGAAAGCCAGGTTCCTAGTTGTTGATCTCTGAGATCTGCCCATGTTGCTATGCCTCTCTTGAGAAGGTTAAGCGCTATTTGGGCTTCCTCAGGTTGAAGGGGGGGGGAAGGTAGACTGGACCACCAGCAGGAATCCCCGGCCAGAGCACCATTAGAAATGCGAAGATTTGGGGCTGGGTTAAGGAACATTTTGACATTGTTCCAAGCTTTCCATATTGAGGACACTAGCTGGCTGCCCTTGGGGGAGATGGAGAACTTGGATATGACTATGGTTGTGAGGGGTAGGCTATTCCATTTATTGAATCCTGTGATAACAAATCTGGGAGTATCCTTAAGGAGGAGCTGGGCCCAATCTTCCGAGGGGTTTTCACAAGCTCTTATGATCCATTTAGATGCCATTCTATTGGCAGTGATCCTGATGTCTTGGATGCCTAGACCTCCCTTTGCTTTAGGGGTGGTGCATATGTCCCACTTGACTTTGGGTATGCTCTTATTCCAGGGGTCACCGCCCCAGAGAAAGTTCCTACACAGCTTGGTAAAGTTGTTTAGGTCAGAATCTGGTGGGCGCCAGCAGCTGATAAAAAAGATGGTGTAAGGCAGAATGAAGTGTTGGAGTATCATGATCCTCCCTGCCAAGGTGAGCTGCCTTCTTTTCCATCTCAGAAGCTTATTGTCAATCTTTTCCATGACCCACTGCCATCTTTGTTTGAGAGTGACCTTAAAACCCATGGGTATTCCTAGCAGCCTGAAGATCTCCCCGTCATGGATAAGGTTGCATCCTGCTTCCATAAGCCAGTTAGGTGGAGGATCTAAGAGAGATTTGATGCCTGTTTTGCAATGGTTGATCGAGGAGCCTGAGGCCATGCAATAGACTTGTAGGCATTCCCAGAGGGTCTTTATACTTTCTTCCTCATTGGCTATCAGACAGTTGGTATCATCGGCAAACATCTGTGTGCACATCTGATCTCCATTAGGGAGCTTTATTCCAGCTATCTCTCCTTTTTTCATTTTGTCCTTGATGAGCCAGTTGAGGCCATCTGAGGCTATGGCATATAAGAGGGGGGCTAGAGGGCAGCCTTGTCTGATGCTCTTTTGGAGAGGGAAGGGGGCAGAAAGCTCTCCATTGTAGATAATCTTGGCTTTGGCATTCCCGAAGAGGGTTTTGACCATGTGGGTGAAGTGAGGTCCCAAACCCATATCCCTAAGAGATTGGAGGATGAAATCCCAGTGTATTCTGTCATAAGCTTTTTCAAAGTCTATCTTCATGAATAGAAAATCCTGATTAGATTTTTCAGCATATTCAAAGCCTTCCCAAAGTGCTATGATGGCATCTAGTATATATCTGCCCTTGATGAATCCTTTCTGCTCTTTATTTATCCAGCTATCCATGTGCTCGGACAGACGGTTGGCAAGAGCTTTGGCTATGATCTTGTAGACACTGTTAAGCATTGTAAGAGGTCTCCAGTTACCAACTTCCTCCTTAGGGCCTTTTTTGTGAATGAGCTTGATGAGACCTTGATTAGCTTGGGAGGGTAGAGCTCCATATTTGACCGCTTCTTGCCAAACCTGGAGGATGGGGTCCACTAAAACCTCGCTGAATGTTTGGTAGAATTCAGCAGCCAATCCGTCTTCCCCTGGGCTTTTGTTAGGCTTGAGAGATGCTATTACCTTTTTAATTTCTTCTTGAGAGATGTCCCTCTCCAGCACTTTAGCAAGATTAGGCGGAACAGTGGCTTCCCTTACCTCTTTAATGATCTGCATGGCTTTAATCTTGCTTTGAGAGGGGGGCCCAGCTTCGAGGAAAATGTCCCTGTAGTATTCAGTTAGGAGCTGCTTGTTTTCATCATGATTGTTGGCCTTGACACCATTCTTGAAGCAGAGGAGGGGAAGATGCTCTTGTCTTTGTTTCACTTTAAGCATCTTGAACATTTCTTTGCTCGGTCTATCAGCTTTGCCTGCCCACCAGTCTCTGGTGAAGAGCTTTGCTTGCTGATGGGCTAATTCCTCCTCTCTTTTAATTTGAGCTCTGATTTGGTTTAGCTTTTCAGGGTTGGGAGAGAGCTCCTGTATCCTAAGCTGAGATTGCAGATTCTTGAGCCTACTGGACCGGTGGGCTGAAACTTCCTTCCTTACTTGCTTGAGGAGGTTTTGAGTAGACTTGATGGCGAGGTTCCAAGCTTTAGCAGGGGGAAGGCTTAGTGAGAAGAAATATTTCCAGATTTGGGCTACCTCTTCCTTGACCATGGGTAATTTAAAAAGGGTAGGATCAGTGTGGAACCATCCAGCTTTATGCCTGGTGTCCTGATTATCCATAGTGGTGATAATGGGATAGTGATCAGAAATGCAGGTCGAAGAGTCTACCTGACACTCACATCTGTTATGCTTTGCTACAATTTCGTTGCTGGCATAAGCTCTGTCCAGCCTGGCTCTTCTTTTGAGCTCCCCTGATGAGTAGTTCTGCCATGAGAAAATTCCTTCCTGGCCTAGATCTTGTAGCTTGAGTTTTCGTTTGACTTTCTCCCAAGCAAGCTTCTCCCTTCCAAATAGGACCTGCCCCTTGGCTTGGAACCTGTCTTGAAGGGATTCTACCATGTTGAAGTCTCCCAGAATGAGGGTGGGGGCCTGTAGGCTGAGGAGGGCATTCCATGTTTCAGTCCTTTGTTTTTGAGGACCGTGGGCATAGATTCCCACGAGAGTAAAGTTGTTGAGATACATTGCAATCCATTGGTTGTTGTGTCCTATGTGAAAGCCCTTTAGTTCGGAACTAAGGTCGAGGTGAATACCCACTGCTAGGCCTCCACTTCCGTGGGTATGCAGGGTGTGGATCCAGAAGTGATCGGGAGAGACTGAGTTGAGTCTTCTGGTCAACTCTTCTCCTGTAGTCTTGATTTCAACTAGAACAATGATATCCAAGAGGCCTTTGGTTTTCAGCCACTGTCTGACCAATTGCGCTTTGTTCAAGTCAGTTAGGCCTTTTACATTGAAGCTGGTTATTTTCATTATCTTTTGTTGGGGGGTTTGCTGGATCCTCCCTTGGTGGCTGATTGGGGGGTGGCTCCAAGTTGAGCTCTCCCTCTCTTAAGCTCTTTACTGATCTCCATGTCATTCGGTATATCTGGCTGTGCTCCAGTTCTGTTCCCCTTTGATGGGCTGGATACAGTGCCCATTTCTGTGTCGTCAAGGTTGTCCACCTCCTTCTCTAGTCTAAGCTTGTTAAGTGGAGTACTTTCCACGCAGTCCTGTTCCTCTTCAGTAGCCCCTGGTTCTGGAATGGCAGCCAGGACTGAATACCTGTTAGGCTTTATAAAAGGCGCAGCGGTTTTGGGTTTGACAGTAGGCTTTCGTCTGCTGCCTGCTGGCATATCAGACTCTTTGGATGGCGGGTTGGAAGAGGAGGGGGGGGAATGGACCAAGGGCTGGGGGGGGGGAGCTTTGTTAGCTAGGTGAGGAAGAATGTTTTGAGGATTCTTTATGGGGCAATTCCTGATGAGGTGACCCTGTTTTCCACAGTGAAAACAGGAGTTGGGAAGATGCTTGTAGAGAATTGGTTGGGAAATGGAAAACTCCCCACACCCAATGGAAATCTCTTCCGGAAGGGGGAGAGAAAGGTCAAGCTCAACGAGGACTTGGGGGTGCCAAGCGGGATTGTAATCAGTGAAGGCTTTGGTGCCTAGAACTTGGCCCAAAGGAGCAAGGATGGCTTTGATCCAAGGAGTAAGGTGTATGGGTAGGTTGGGGAGCTCTACCCACACGGGGTAAACTGAAGATTTTGGGCCATCCGGGTTGAAATCCTTAGTCCACCTCATAAAGCAAAAAGGGAGGTGTCTAAACATCCATTGTCCCGAGCTGATGACTTTCATAGCCATGCTAGCCTCTTTGAACATAAAGATGTAGTAACCTTTAGCCAGTGCTTGCGTGAGCGTTACCTCAACTCCTATGGAGGACCAGCTGTCTCGGATCCAGGCTTTCATTGCTTCCTTCGATGGGCGCGGGCCAAAAAGCAGGCCGACCAGACATCTTTCAGAGTAATCTTCAACTTTGTTTCTGACTTGTTCAATCGGTAGGTTTACATGGACTGATAAGGGCTGAGTGTTACCTCTTTCAGCTGCACTGCTAGGTTCTTTCTGTTGGACTTCATTATTGTTCTGGCTGATTTCCTTTGGGGGAAAGGGGGCTTCTTTAGGTTGATCCTTGCTTTTTGAAGATAGCAGCTGTTCTTTAGCTTCCTTTAGTTCTTGCATCAGTCGGGTGTTTTCTTCCATTACTGCTTCTATTACTGCTTCATCTCCCCAGGGCTTGTCTGGGAGTTGGTTCCACTGGTTTGTTCTAGGAGCTTGCACAGATGAGGAGGGAGAGGCACCGGAAGAGTGACTGCTGAGCATCTGGTTGTATTTTGCAGGTGATGGAAGCTGGGGTCGAACAAGGGAGGGGCTCCTCCTCTCAGTGCCCATGCACTTGGGAGGGCATCCGCCCGCAGAGAAAGAGAGACGGCGATGCAGCTTGGCTGGAGGCAGAGATCAGAGCTTGGCTGGAGGCAGAGATCAGAGCTTCTACATCCCTCGGCTTAAATTTAAATTCCCCGTGTACAGGAAGTTTTTACAAAAGATGTTCAGGATCACATTCAAGACAAGGCCAGATGTCACCAGAACCAAAACAAGACAAAAGCTATAGTAGCGCGCTGCTATACCAGCCCACCCCCTATAAAACAGCCAGACTGTAGGACACCGCTTTACCGATGCAGACAGAACTCTGCCAAAATGTCAACTGCCCAACACTTAACCATTTCCAGCCCCCACAACCTCCAATTTCCCATAATCCTGCCCGTCATGTCTCACAACAGTGGTGGTGACTCCGTGTTTCATCTGTTTGTGCAATATGATGCGGAGGGCAATCCAGTTGAGAACCCACCCATTGGAGAACCATCTCAGCCACCTGTGGTTGAGGTGGATAGCCAACCTTCTTCATCCCGCACCCCTACAGTAAGTTTCCTACGCCAGATCGACATTGAGAAATTAGAGGAGACACAGCCTACCCACCAGCAAACAGACACAAGACATTGATGCACCACAGGTTGTCTAGCCATTCGGCGGCACGAAGTTCGACCAGACCACCGAAGAAGAGGCCCCACCCAAAGACAGAAGCCCCTAGGGCCTACACATTACACAGAGCACCAGCTCTGCTGAGAAGGGAGACACATTCTCCGCTTGGGTCAGAATGGGTAAATGCTTTGGATGGCGGTACCTGATTGACATAAAACTTTGTGAGGAATTGAACAATACTCAACTTAACACCCATGCAAAGTGGCATACCATTCTCAAACTTGGACATTCATTATTGGTCCACCGATATGAATTTTAGTGCACATCACACCATGTATGTGCAAAATTGGGAGTTCGCATGCCCATTTATGCAAAAGGTCCCTAATCAACATGAGCGTTTTTTAGTAAATGAGAAATAATCAAGTTAAGACCCATGTAGAGTTGCGTATTTTTCCCATACATATGCATTTGCACATGAAAAATTGGGCATTTATCCTTGCCACCCACACAATCAATTTTTGATGCACATGAAACTTTGCAAGTGCATGCAAGTCACTAATTTTAAGACCCATGCAATTTTTTTTTTGCAATATGACACATCTACATTTGCAAGTCGGTCGTGCAAAATTGGGGCATTTGACCTTCGTGCCCGCACAATCAATGTATGATGAATTGAAGGTCCTTGTTCTTCAAATTCCTATCAAACCATCGCTTACGCCTTAATTTCTTGACACGCATGCCATAGGATGCTCATAAGCGGGTTTCCTCCAATTGTTCTAAGTCCTCTAATCGATCAACTAGGGCCTCTTTTGTAAGTCGTTCCTTTACTTCTATCCTTAAGCTCGGCACTAGGTATTCCATGGGCATTACTGCCTCAACACCAAAGGCTAAACTAAAAGGCGTACAGTTAATGGCAACCTTATATGCGGTTCTATAAGCCCAGAGAGCAGCTGCTAGCTTGTGCTCCCAATCGACTAGATTCCATTGTCTTGGTCATTATAAGACAAAAGGTCTTATTCGAGCTCTCTGCTGCCTGACCATTAGCTCTTGGGTAATACGGGGTTGCCTTCCTATGAATTATCATGAACTCGCTAGTCAACACTACGACGACCTCATTGATGAAGTATGTTCCACGATCATTCACCAACCCTAAAGGACATCCGAAACGTGAGATTACTTGCTCATACAAGAATTTGCCTGTAGAGCGAGCATCATTTTTCTTTGTTGCTCGAGCTTCTACCTGCTTGGTGAAGTAATCAGTCACAGCAATAATATATCGTGCTTGAGTATTTTTGGCAGCGGGACTGATGGGTCCTACAAAGTCTATCCCCCACTTCTCAAATGGCTGAGTAGACAAATTCTGCCATGTCGCCAAACATAGTAGGCCACCATAAACCGGCTTGCATAATCTTCTTTGCGATCGTGTCGGCTGCAAAATGACTTCTAGCTATACCTGAGTGTGCTTCCTCTAAGATGCTTAAAAAGTCATTTTCACCTACACACCTCCAAAGGATTCCATCCTTCCCAATATTGTATAGCTGGCCCGTGATTCATTGATAAGGGGCTACATTCCTAATCAATCTTCTAGCTCTTGCTTGGTCTAAGGGCCTATCTTGGGGTAATCCATTAGTGAGGTAGTGTCCTCCGCGCGCCCACTCTAGAATCAAATCAATTTGGAATAGTGGTGCATCGGGAAGATCATCCTCCACACCTATCGGTGGTTCCCCATTCGGTATCCTAGAAAGGTGATCTGAAAGAATATGAGTTTTACCCTTCCTAACCGCAACCATCCATCTCTAATGCATCCCGTCATGCATGGTTTGTTCACTAAGTACAATAAGGCTTGATGGTCAACGAAGAACACAAATTTATTGGGCAAGTAATGCCTAAACTTTTTAACGGCATACACCATTGCTAAACCCTCTCGTTCTATTGTTGTGTAATTCCGTTCAGCCTCGTTCAATTGATGACTTGCAAAGTAGATTGGATGATCAATGTTGTGATCATCAGGCTATGCTAGCACACATCCCACCACATAATTCGAAGCATCTATGTGAACATGGAATACTAGATCCCAATTCGGTGCTCTCAGGATTGGTGCTGTGGCTAACGCCTTTTTTAATGTCTCATATACCTATTGACATTCATCCATCCACTCAAACTCGATGAGGAGACAATACAAGGGACATGCAATTTGAGCATAAGAAAGTATAAACCTTCTATAATACCTTGTATGTCCCGTGAAGCGTTGAACTCCTTTATAGTTCACAGGTGGAGGCAGTTGCAGAATAAGCTTCACCTTGTTATAATCTGTGGAGTCCCTCTCTTGGACACAATGTGGCCCAAGATTACACCATGTTTTACCCAGAATTGGCATTTCAGTGGGTTCAAGGAAATTCTGTACAACCTACAATGCTCAAACACTAGCCTGAGGTGCTTGACATGGTTTTCATTTTTGGAGTAGATGCATAGGTCATCTAAAAAGACTTCCAACCAAACTCAGATGTACTCTTTGAAGGATGTGCTCATCATTAATCTCTGGAAGGTTGCACGGGCATTGGTCAAACCAAAGGGCATGACGCGATATGCAAAAATACCCCATGTGGTGGCAAAGGCTATCTTATGTTGATCTTGCAAGTCAATGGATACTTGATTGTACCTAGAGAAACCATCAAGAAAACTATAGGCTTTATGACCTGCCACTCTTTCAAGGACATGTTCCGTAAGTGGTAACGGACAATGGTCCTTCCTCGTAGCTGCATTTCAAGTCCACGCACACTCGAATCTTTCCATTCTTTTTGCTGATGATGACTATGGGTGAAACCCATTTCGTGTGTTCGATTTCGTAGATGAAACCGTCTAGCAATTTTTGAATTTCTTCTTGGACAACCTTTTCATATTTAGTATTCATGTCATATGGTCACGAACTGGTTTTACATTCTCTTGCAATGGAATGGTGTGATGCACCACCTCTGAGGGTACAGCTTTCATGTCCGTATACTTCCATGTAAAGCAATCTTCATACTCCTTAAGGAGTTCAATCAGTTCATCCGCATCCGCCGAAGGTGCTAAGTCATCGGCGATAAACACTGGCCTTGGGTCCTCACCTTCCTCCACCAAGTTCACTTCATTTACCTTGGCTGGTCCTTCGTAACCGAACTCTTCTCCTTTCTTTGGCTCTCTATTTGCTTGCTTGAGGTGCGGTCTTGGATGGTTTATGACTTAAAATTTGCAGGTACTTGTCTTAACTCGTTATGTCCATCCTCATCCGAGGATGCATCCTCTTGTGGCTTAAGTACCTTGGGATTGGTTTTCTTGGTCTTCCTTAAGTTCTTTTCCGAAACCCTTGAAGATCTCGATGGCTCTTCTGCTTGGACTACTCCCACCGGTATAGTTATCCTATTCATTCTTCTCCCCCAATTAGGAGTGAACTCATGATCAATGGTTGTAGCTTTTATGCGATGTAACCATTGTAGATCAAAATCTACTAGCACCACCCTATCTCTTCCTTTCCTATCCCTGCTTATGATATTTATCATCCTCAGGGGTACCGACAGATTTAACGGTTTTCGTGGGGTCTCCCTAACAAACTCCGTACCACACTTATCCAGCAAGTCTATGGTTTCAAGTAAATGCATCCAATTATGTGAGAATTTTGGTTTTGGTACTGGTGCGTACCATCAACCATCTTGGTCGCCTCCTTCAATTCTATCATTTGTTGCCTCAACTCCATTTACCGGAGCGGTTCTAGCTATGGTGTCTGATTCGGCAGCAAACAGTTGACCACCCATGGGATGTTCTTTCCATGTTTCTAAGTCAACTCTTATGACTTGGCTATCCTTGCAAAGATAGATATAATTGTTCCGCCAGTCGTGCACTAATCCTGCTATTCTCATGAAGGGCCTTCCTAGGATCACATCATAGGAATCATGTTGGTTCTGGAAATCCATAACCACAAACCATATTTTGTAAGAGTCCAAAGGTTTGATCTTAAGGTCCTTGACTACTCCCACTGGTCGCATGGTGGTTCCGTTTGCCAATTTGACAATCAATGACGTACTATCCATGGGAGGTCTTCCCCATTTTTCCCAACATTGCTTGGTCATTATGCTAACTCCTGCTCCTCCATCTAATATGGCTTCCACCTTCCAATTTCTATAGGAGATAGGAATTATTGCATTGGAATCATCCCCTTCAAAGTACTGACCCAATTGGTTGATCTGTACTGCGGGCGCGACTAAAGACCCTTTGCCATTCTCAGGTTCTCCAGGCTCCTCCGATTCATGTGGTACTCTTGCCATTGAATCAAGGTTACCAATCATCCAATCTGACAAATCATACCCATGGCGTAGGGTTCCCTCTCAAGAGCGTCGCAATAGGCATTTTTACCTCTATTGACAGAAATGCAACTAAGCCAAATA
Organism: Cibotium barometz; assembly: GCF_041138505.1. Taxonomy (NCBI): domain Eukaryota; kingdom Viridiplantae; phylum Streptophyta; class Polypodiopsida; order Cyatheales; family Cibotiaceae; genus Cibotium; species Cibotium barometz. The sequence continues at coordinate 1,119,057 of NC_141062.1, read as the reverse complement.
CATCTCTAGGTCCATTTGGCTGGGTGATGGCATCTGAGTTCCTGTCCATGTTATCAAATAGACAGGCGAGACCTTCTTTCCTTAACCTCTGGAGTCCAAGATCCTCTTCGAACATCCTATCCATAAGGATTGGAGTGCTATTCATTGAGTTGATGGTTTGCTCTTCCTGTACCTCTAAAGGTATCCGTAATGATCTTTTTCACTTTGGGTAAGACAGATGTTGGGGATACGTAGTGTCCCTTCTCAAATGAGTGTGCAAGGAGCGAGTTTTAAAGCGAGTTTTTTTTGGCAACCAACGTGTCTTATTCCACATATTCCACTTATGACATATCTCTCTCTATTCACTTTTAGTGACCCTTCTCTCTTACTTTCTCCCTCTCTCTCTCCCTCTCTCATTCCCTCTCTCTCTCTCTATCCCTCTCTCTCCCTTCCCTCCTCTCTCTGTATCCATCTCTCTCCCTTCCCTCCTCTCTGTGTCCCTAAAAACTTCTCTCTCCCTCAATCTGTCTGTCTCTCTCACTCTCTCTCTCTCTCTCTCTCTCTCTCTCTCTATCCCTCTCTCTCCCTTCCCTCCTCTCTCTATATCCATCTCTCTCCCTTCCCTCCTCTCTCTGTCCCTTCCCTCCTCTCTCTATATCCATCTCTCTCCCTTCCCTCCTCTCTCTGTCCCTAAAAACTTCTCTCTCCCTAAAAACTTCTCACTCTCTCCATCCCCCTCTCTCTCTCTCTCTCTCTCTCTCTCTCTATCTATCTATCTCTCACTTCCTCCCTCCCTCTCTGTATCCCTCTCTCTCCCTTCCCTCCGCTCCTTGTCCCTACAAACTTCACTCTCCCGTAGTCTCCCTCTCTCTCTCCCTCTCTCCCTCCCTCTCCCTCTCTCCTCTCTCTGTCCCTACAAACTTCTCTCTCCCTTAATCTCTCCCTCTCTTCGTACTTATAATATTACAATATATCAGACCCTTTAGACCCTTCAGCAGGGTTATCAAATATATTCTTCACAAAGCAAAACCACTTTGTAATGCCTACTTTTCAGCAAAAAACCTTACTTATCTTAGGCCCTACACCTCAAATAACACCATTTTATCTCTCTCCCTTCCCTCTCTCTATATCTCCCTCTCTCCGTCCCTCTCCGTCCCCTTCTCTCTCTCTCTCTCTCTCTCTCTCTCTCTCACCCTCTCTCTCTCTCTCCCTCTGTCTCTGTCACCCTCTCTCTCTCTTTACCTCTCTCTCTCTCTCCCCCCATGTGAATTCCTCTTTCTCTATTGTGATTTCCTCTCTCTCTATTCCTCTCTCTCTCTCTCTCTCTCTCTCTCTCTCTCTCCTATTTCTCTATTGTCTCTCTCCAATGTTCACCACCAATCACCAAGAGCAACAATACATTTACGTAAGAAGAAGAAAGGAGTGAAGCAAGCACTGCATTTTGTTCCCGCCCCTCCCTCTCTCTCTCTCCCTCTCTCCCTCTCTCCATCTCACTCTCTCTCTCTCTCTCTCTCTCTCTCTCTCTCTCTCTCTCAGTTTGAATTGGGCATTAGTCGTTGCGAGTGTGCCTGTGTGACAAAACATTTCTGTAAGAAGAAGCAATCATTAAGAGCAGCAACACATTTCTATTACAAGAAGCAAGCACTTCATTAAATTCTCTCTCACGCATATTTTCTTATTGTGCATTGAGTCCAATGTTTCAATGAACAAACCCATGTAAATCATTCCTATTAAGAGACTAAGGTTATGTAGAAGGAGAAGAGAAGGGTGTGTGTGAATGGACTTAAGGTCCACTAGCTCACCTATTTAAAGGTGGAGCTAGGAGGCATTTTGGATGGAGCAAGGCCTAGTTGTATTCATAAACAACTTAATAAGCAAGATATTGTTCTTGTACTTTGTGAGTCTCTCCTCTCCACACACTTGATCTAGCATGAGCACCACGTTTTCTCAACATGGTATCTAGAGCTTGGTTGATTAGAACCACTTGTGGTGTAGATTAGGTCATTTTTCTCCATTTTTTCTTATCTTTTCACGTGTGGAGCTCATTCCCCAGCCATTGGAGGTCTTCCAGCAGCTTAAAGAGGGCATATCTCTCAAAGCTTTCTTCAAGGAAGATGTAGAGGACACTTGGGCGCTTCTAATCGTACAGTCAATTAGCTGATTCGTCGCTCATCTGCCGTGGCATTCTCTCTGCAACAGCCCGGCGTCGATTTTCTGCACAACTCCAAGTCGTCGCTCATCTGCCGCGGCATTCTCTTTGCAACAGCCCGGCATCGATTTTCTGCACAACTCCAAGTCGTACACAAATTCACCGCCTGTGAGCAATGATTGCCTATGGGAGTTGAGGGCTATTAAAGCCCACTCTATCCCCTATGCATAGCTCAATTTTGAGCTCATTTGGTGGACGGATGCACCGGCTTGCAGACAAAAAACCAGGAGGTGGTTCTTCTTCTCCTTCAAGCTTTCCATTAAAGCTTCGAGTGTGAATGTTTTCTTGCTCTAATCACCTTCTCCCTTGCTCTAATTATCCAAGTGATGAAGTGAATGTTTGTTGTTGAGTTTTCTCTTGATTTTGAAGTGGTGTCCATCCACATGAGGTATCCATAAACCTCATTCCTATCAAGGTTCATCATCAACATCAACTTTCAAGCTTTCAAAGAGATTTAAAGTGTGCTTTTAAGCACTAATTGTGTTGTTTAACATTAATTAAGCTATTAATCCAACAAAGGGAGGTTATTATAAAGTGTTCTTAAACACTAATAGTGTTATTAAACACTAATGGTGAATTAATCACCAAAATAAGTGTTATTTTACACTAAAAATGTATTTTTTAGCACTAATTGTGTTTTCTACACACTAATGGTGATATTAATCATCATCAACCAAAGTGTTGCTTAACACTAAGGTGGTCTTAACCATCAAAGGAGGAGGTCTTTTACATTAAGGAGGCTCTTCTTCATCAATATTGGAGGCCGGGCACACACCATAAGTGCCACATTACAAGTCTTCATCGTCAACCCGTTTCTTCCAAGGAGAAATGGTGCAACCATGAACCATTGTCTTCATCCCATAAGCCAAAGAGGTTGAAGATTTCTGGTTTTTTCATCAACAAACTGAGCATTTGAGTGGTTTAAAGTTGAACACATGTACACTAAGTGTTCATCTTCAATGTTGTTATGTATTACCCTTGAGGCTCTTGTTTGTAAGAGGCATAGGCATGCCATAAGCCGTATTCTCTCGTTTCCCAAGCCCAAGGCATGTTATTCCGCTGCATATTCAACACTTTCATCGTCTAAGATGAGTTGTAAGGCTGAGCATAGCATCCATAAGTGCTCTACCTTGTTGTTTGTCATGATTTTAAGCATCTTTTGGCATTGTTTTTATAAGAGGCATTGGCAACATTATGAGCCATGCCCTCTCCTTCTTGAGACAAGGATGATGAACCGTATTGGTTTGAGCATTTACCTCAACCAATTACTCACTTCTTTCATTAATCTTGTATCTTCAAACCCTAATGGATATCATTTAACCAACATGCACAAAAGTTGTTGTAATTGTGGAGTAGACACTGCCCTTGACCAATCCATAAGGCAAGTGGTAAGACCCTCCCTTTCCCATTCCCATTTAAATCTACCTCATTGCCCATGGAGGAGATATGGTATTCAAGGAAGCATCAAGCATGTTGAAGGAACATCTATAAGCAAACCATTTAAGCAAGGGTGGCAGCCTTGTTTTGATCATTGTGTGTGAGAATGGTCAAGGTGGAAAGCATGTGGTGGAAGCAATGGCATGTATGTCTAAAGCATGTCATCTACAAGAAGTCAAGCAAACACAAAGAGTAGGGTGCACCATCATTGACGTACATCTTCATCGACAACAAATAAAGACTTAGATGGCATCATTGTATCAGCCTCTAAGGCTCTAGGAACATAGTTGTAAATCCTAGATAACCACACCTATATTCCAAACCTTGTACACCTAATGTTATAAAGGCATCCTATGTCCAATACCACCTATTCCATTCTTTCATAGTTGGTATTGGGGGGGGGTATTAAGAGACTAAGGTTATGTAGAAGGGGAAGAGAAGGGTGTGAGTGTGAATGGACTTAAGGTCCACTAGCTCACCTATTTAAAGGTGAATCTAGGAGGCATTTTGGATGGAGCAAGGCCTAGTTGTATTCATAAACAACTTAATAAGCAAGATATTGTTCTTGTACTTTGTGAGTCTCTCCTCTCCATACACTTGATCTAGCATGAGCACCACGTTTTCTCAACAATTCCACAATATCATCGTTTGATACATAACTGGGCTTGGAAATAAGTTCCAGCAATGACATAAATCATTAAATTGTTCTGCTATAAATTTGGAGTTGTGGTAAATGTTCTCCTGCTGCCAGATATGAGTTGCAAATTATCATGTGAAAGCATGGATTGGTGTATAAACATGTTTGCATTAGCATCCATCCCAAACACACGGAGGTACACATAATATAGATGCTTGCATGCAAGGAACCCCTTTCCCTTTGTTGCTCGATCCATGAAATCTCGACAACTGCATGTTGGGTTCTTGGCAATGTCGACATTATAACTTTCCCTTGTTAATTTAGAGTTTCCAGTCTCTATGTTGAAAACCTCATGTTTCATGGCTTTTAATACTCTGTGGTCTTTTATCGTAGCTGCTAGTAAGTGCGGAATTGATCCTTCTAGCTGCAGCTTCCGACACTCGCGATCGATATCTTGGTGCACAGTCATTTGAATCACTCTCGATCGGTGCCTTCTAAAGAAGAAACCCCCCCTTCTCTAGGGTTCTTATCTCATCTGCAATTATATTTGTTCCTCGAGCTACTGGCCCGACTTGCGGAACTCTCGCGGGGGGATTTTTTATAGATGAGCATATATTCCATGTGTGGTCCACATTGTCATTGCAGAACCACATGTACTGCCTTCGCTGATTGCCAGGTTCCCCTTGCGATGTGGACCACTCGATCACCCCCCAAAATGAGGGAGCTGGCACACCAACTGCTATGTTTTTTATATTCTTCTTGCACTTTCTCTGTCGTGCTCCTAACCATCCTTGACATTGCACTCTACTGCGCGGCGATATCCTTCTTATTGGGTATTGTGAACTTCACTCTCCACCACCTTCTCCAACGATGCTTTGTCAGTCGTAGACTCTGTTTCCACTTGTTGTGTTGCGCCCCCAAAATTGAGTTGTCTTGCTCCTTTTCTTCAGGGCTGGTTTGTTGCCATAAATTTTGGCCTATGAGTGGCATTTGCTTCCTCAATTGTCACATGTTTCTTGCTTTTACGCTTCGAAGCTACTGTTATGTTGTCACCCCTAAAATTAGGCTCTTGGTGCATAGGAGTCCCACTTATGACATCCTCCACCATCCTACACGTTGCAGGGGTTGGGCTCTTCCCTTCGCGTGCTCGCCTCACAAGCTTCTCTGCACTAGGGCCCGCACCATGGTACTTCCCTCCAATGAATGCATGTCTCTTCGTGCTTTGAAGCAATGCGCTAGCCAAGTCACTGACACACGTATCATAGAGATTTAGTGTCCCCTTGAACCCTTTAGCTCTACTAGCTAGCTTGCATGTACAGGCTCAGCCAAATTTGTTGTGGGCACATGTGATATGTCCTCCACATCCTGTCAAAAAGCAAGTACACTTAGTGGTTTATTAACAATTTTATGCAGGAAGGTAATATTTTTTGCAGGTGCATGTAAACTCACACCAACAAAGTGCTTTCGCCAACGTGGATATCGAACATGCCACTAGCTAAGCCAACAATCCATCACATGGATGTTCGAGTCCGAAACCTTCCCTGTGGCCCACCGCCACGCTTGAATGAACCTTTGTTGTGTGGTTGCGTCCTCCTCTGTTGATGAACACCTCCATAATCGGCACAAGCGTTTGTGCTCCTCTTGGAAGTTCCTGTGCATGTACTGGGAGGTGTGTATCAGCAGGCTTTGCTCCCAATGGAAAAGGCAAGACCTTTCTCGACCATGCATCACATTCTCTGGTCCATTATTGAAGACTGCCCTCCAATTCATGCCAGCCTCGTCTGCCATGAAGCCTTTAAAATCCACGGGTGGGTGTCCACACGTCTCCATGATGCCATTTACATTCAACCAGAATAGGATCTGAGCCTCTGTGTCCTCTTTCATCTCGCACATGGCAATAGTCATTAACTCTTGGACATAGTAAAGCCAGGCATAAGCATCATCCTTTTGCAGCTTCAGGGGCTACATAGTAACTACCTTTTTTTACCTCGGATCGTACACGTGAGCAGCCATGGTTGTCCACCCACATATGCACCTGACGTGGTCAAAATAGATCCAGCTGTTGTGTAGATCACCACCACTCGTCCGCCGCATGCGATTCACCAAATCTACTCCTGAAGCAGGCCCTGTCGTTTGACATCTTAAAGATAAAGCATATGCTTTCATCATCAACAGATTGGCCCGAGAAGAGGCTCCCATGGAAAAATCTATAAGCGCATCTTTGCTTGAGTCGCGACTCCATGCCTTCCCCACTTTCGGTGCGAGCACCGCGAACCATATGCTTGAACCTGAGCCACAGTGTCCATTCTAATGCTTGTTATGATGCTTCTAAGAATTAACACACTTTAATTATGTAATTATTAAATTATTATTAAACTAACACTCATTTAAGAAAAATCTGAGAAAAACGTCAAATTTTGGCGCCCAGAGGGGGGCGCTAGCGCCGCCCTTTGGCCGCCAAAAATTGACTTTTTTCCTCACATTTTTCTTAATTACTGTATTAAATTTTGAAATTAGTTAATTAGTTTAAATAATCTAATTAACACATTAATCTGATTAAACTAACACTTTAAATTAATTAAAACACCTTAATCATTTAATCATTTAATTAAATTGAATTAATTAGTTTAAAATAAAATTTTTAATTAATTCATTAGCTTAATAAATGTTTTTTAAAATAAGTAATTAGTTTAATTAATGTGTTAGTTGAATTAATTAGTTTAAACCTTATGTTTAATTTAAAAATCTGTTAGTTTAATTAAAGTAATTAAATACATTAATTAATTAAAACACTTTCATTATTTAAGTAAACAATTTAGTTAATTAAAAATTACATTAAACTAACACTCTAGATTAATTAACACGCTTTAACTTTTTTATTGAACTAATTAAATAATCTAATTAAACTAACACCACTTTAAATTAATTAACACACTTTATTTAATTAACTAGCACTCTAATTATTTAACACCACTAATTAATTAATTAAACTATCCTAAACACATTAACAAATTAAACTGATTAATTAAAAATGTGAGAAAAAAAGTCAATTTTTGGTGCCTAGAGGGTGGCGCTAGCACCGCCCTCTGGGCACCAAAAATTGACCTTTTTTTCTCATATTTCGCTTAATTAATGTATTAATTATTTTAATTAGTGAATTAGTTTAAGTAATCTAATTAACACTTTTAATTAATTAAATCACCTTAATTATTTAAATATTTAATTATTTAATTAAACTCTATGTTACTTTAGTTAATTAGCTTAAATTGAATTAATTAGTTTAAACTAAATTTTCTATTTAATTAATTAAGCTTTATAAATGTATTTTAAATTAAATAATTAGTTTAATTAATGTGTTTAGTTAATTAAATAATTTATTTAATTAAAAAAACATTTAACTTAATATCACTTTAGATTAATTAACACACTTTAATTTTTACATTAAAATAATTAACACTTTAATCTAATTAAACTACCACTTTAAATAAATTAACACACTCTAATTATTTGATTATTAAAGTATTTATTTTAAAATAATTATTGAAACTAACTAATGGATTAATTAGTTAAAATAAAGCTTTAATTAGTCAAACTAAAACTATCCTAATCTGATTAATTGATTAAACTAATAATTAGTTAAACTAATACATTAGTCAACTAACACATAAAACTAATTTTTAAAAAATGCGAGGAAAAAAGTCAATAAATTGACCTTTTTCCTCACATTTTGCTTAATTACTGTATTAAAATTTAAAATTAGTTAATTAGTTTAAATAATCTTATTAATACATTAATCTAATTAAACTAACACTTTAAATTAATTAATTATTTAATTAAACTAAATTAATTAGTTTAAACTAAAATTTTAATTAATTAATTAGCTTCATAAATGTATTTTAAATTAGCTAATTAGTTTAATTAAAGTGTTGAAGAATTAATTAGTTTAAAACTTATGTTTAAATAAATAATCCGTTAGTTCACTTAAAGTTTTTTTAATTAAAGTAACACATTAGTTAAAATAAAGCTGGTTAATTATTTAAACTATCCTAAATTGATTAATTACTTAAACCGTCCTAAACTGATTAAATTATCCTAAATTGATCAATTAATTAAACTAAACTATCCTAAACTGATTAATTAAACTAACTATCCTAAACTGATTAATTGATTAAACTATCCTAAACACATTAACAAATTAAACTCATCAATTATAAAATGCGAGAAAAAAAAGTCATTTTTTGGCGCCAAGAGGGGGGCGCTAGCACCGCCCTCTGGGCGCCAAAAATTGTCTTTTTTTCACTTTTCGCTTAATTAATGTATTAATTTTTTATATTAGTTAATTGGTTTAAATATCTAATTAACACTTTAAATTAATTAAAATAGCTTAATTATTTAATTAAACTATATGTTAGTTTAATTAATTAGTTTAAATTAAATTAATTAGTTTAAACTAAATTTTTTTTATTTAATTAATTAAGCTTTATAAATTAATGTGTTAGTTGAATTAATTAGTTCGTTAATGTGTTAGTTGAATTAAAAAATACATTTAACTAACACTTTAGATTAATTAACACACTTTAATTTTTACATGAAACTAATTAAATAAACTAGCACTTTAAATTAATTAACACACTTAAGCTATCTAATTATTAAAGTATTTAATTAAAAATAATTAATTAAACTAAATAATAGATTTATTAGTTAAAATAAGGCTTTAATTAGTCAAACTAAAACTATCCTAATCTGATTAATTAATTCACATAATACATGAGTCAACTACAAAACTGATTTAAAAGAAATGTGAGGAAATAAGTCAATTTTTGGCGCCCAGAGGGCGGCGCTAGGGCGCCAAAAATTGACTTATTTCCTCACATTTCTTTTAAATCAGTTTTATGTGTTAGTTGACTCATGTTTAAATAAGGCGCGCTTGAGGCACCGTGCAGATCGTGGCAACGGGGGCGCGGAAGGCGCTGACGGGACGTGGAATCACGGGAGCAGACGGCGCATGAGAGCAGGCAGCCAAAAAAAGCAAAAAATAAAACAAAAGGAAATCTGTTTTTTGGCGCCTAGAGGGGAGGGGGCGCCCCCTTAGGCGCCAAAAAATAGATTTTCTTTTGCTTTTTTTGGCTGCCTGCTCTGGCCTTGCACTATATAATCACCAACTCCCCCCTCCCCCTTCACAGCGACTCTCGAACCGGTTTGTAGGGGATTCTAGGTCTTCTCTCTCTCTTTCCTTCTCTCTCTCCTCTCTCCTCTCTCTCGTTCCCTCTCTCCTCCCTCTCTCTCCTCTCTCCTTCCTCTCCTTCCCTCTATCCTTCCTCTCCCTCTCTCTCCTCTCTCCTTCCTCTCCTTCCCTCTATCCTTCCTCTCTCCTCTCTCCTCTCTCTCCTTCCCTCTTCTCCTTTCCTTTCCTTTAATTATTTAGTTTAAATAATTAAAATAGTTAAAATAGTTAAATTACTTGAAAATTTTTCCTTTTTGATTAATTAAAGTAGAAAATTTTCCCTTTTTTAAAAATCTTCCCTCTCTCCCTCTCTCCTCTCTCTTTTAATTATTGGAATTAGGTGAAAATTTTGCTTTTAATTAATTAAAGTTGTACTTTAGTTTAATTATTAAAAAGAAAAATTTATTAACTAACTATGAATTAATTAATTAACAAATCAAACCAATTAATTAATTCACTAGTGGACTTATTTCATTTATGTAGTTAAATTAGTTTAATTTATTTGTTTAGTTAGTTAAATTATTTTTTAATTAATTAGTTTAATTAATAAAAATAATTAAACTTGTGTAAAGTTTTCACTTTTTTTATTAATTAGAGTTGTACATTAGTTTAATTAGTGTAGTAAACTAATTAATTAATAAATTAACAAATCAAACTAATTAATGAATTCATTTGATTTATTTAGTTAAATTAGTTTAATTTTTTTGTTTAGTTAGTTTAATTGTTTTAATTAATGATCTTTTTTATTTAAATTAGTTCAATTACTTTATCTTAGTTAGTTAGTTAAATTACTTTAAATTAGTTAGTTAAATCACTTTAAAGTTTTTGCTTCTTTTTTTAATTAGAGTTGTACATTAGTTTAATTAGTGTAATTAACTAATTAATTAATAAATTAACAAATCAAACTAATTAATTAATTCATTTGATTTATTTAGTTAAATTAGTTTATTTTTTAGTTAGGTAGTTAAATTGCTTTAATTAATGATCTTATTTATTTAAATTAGTTAGTTAGTTAGTTAGTTAAATCACTTTAAAGTTTTTGCTTCTTTTTTTAATTAGAGTTGTACATTAGTTTAATTAGTGTAATTAACTAATTAATTTATTTATTTATTTAAATTAGTTAAATTACTTTAAATTAGTTAGTTAGTTAAATTACTTTAAAGTTTTTGCTTCTTTTATTAATTAGAGTTGTACATTAGTTTAATTAGTGTAATTAACTAGTTAAATAATTAATTAACAAATCAAACTGGTTAATTAATTCATTTGATTTATTTAGTTTAATTAGTTTAATTTTTTCATTTAGTTAGTATATTGTTTTAATTCATGATCTTATTTATTTAAATTAGTTAAATTACTTTATCTTAGTTAGTTAGTTAAATTACTTTAAATTAGTTGGTTAGTTAGTTTAATTATTGTACACTTTTTTTAATTATTGTACCGATTAAGTAACAAACTAAAAAATTAATTAATTAACAAAACTAACTAACTAATTAATTCATTTATACAGTTAAGGGTTTTAATTATTTGTGTTAATAAAGTGATTTAATTAGCTGTTTTGATTGACTAATTTAAAGATCCGTTAGTTCAACTAGCTGTTTAAAGTATTGTATTTATCTCATTTAATGATGGTCTTTAAATGTGTAGAGGCAAAAACTCTTTTAACTCAAAACAACGACTTTGGAAGAATGGAGTCGCGCTCTTTTAAGCGAGATGATGATGTCCTTTTGTATGACAATGACGACAATCCCGTGGCTCAAGCGCGAGTTCGACAAACACTTCCATCGCAAGGCATTCAAGTCGGCTATGTGAGCGTCCAAATTTGTTGTATGTATGAGAAAGCCCCACTTAAAGGAATGGACAGGCATGGGAAGAGAGTCGACGCGAAGGAGGATGCGGTTCTCGTATGGTCCGTTGACAAAGTGGTGCATCATTCGGTCAACACTTTCTTGCTTTGCATATATAATGTGTTTATCGTATGATTCTGTCTTATTGATTGGCCCTATTTATGTGAACAACTAATGGACGACATAGCCGAGCATGGAGACGATGATGATATGCCTCCAAGTAGGGGTGTTGCCTCTACAAGAGGGAGGAGGAGTTCTCCCAGGGGCTCCACTTCCAAAGGCACCCGAAAATTGGTGCTGCCAAAGAGCAGTGTCGAGGAGGAGGAGGACGAAACCAGTGATAGTTCATCCACTGAGTGTAGCAGAAGTGTGAGGACACGATCATCCCGGGGGGGGCATGGTAAAGGTAAAGGCAAACGCACTTCCAAGCGACAAAAAACAGGAGCATCAGAGGACGACGATGAGGAGGCAATTCTAGGGGAGACGACGTTGATAGCCTCGTGCGACAAAACAATCGTGCAGGAGTGCATTGAGAACCAACTAGAAACATTCACGATGAGTGCTTGCGTCTTTATAGTACTTATTTTATATGAAAGTACTATGTGATTGCTAAAATATGTTAAACCGTAAGAAATGTCTCCTGAATGTAGATTTTAAAAAGCACTCCTCTACCCCCCATACCCTTGTGTCGAATGGTGCCAATGCCCACCATCCGACAGATCACATCCCGCACCCAAGACATGGTGCAAACATTCTTCTCTCATGGGTACGTGCCGGGAATGGGTGTGTTCATTGTTTCTCATCCACCCCAAAGATGCCAAAGCGAGATGTGGACGAGAATGTGAAGAGGGAGTGGAATCCGCACTGGTTGAAGAAGCATGCTGAGTTCGAGGAGGACATCAAGAACACGGAGTGGGGCATTCTTGTCAAGTTCCATGTTCTACATCTGGGACGGGAACCATCGCTGCACGAGGTGGATGGCTGAGATTAGAAGCAGTAAGTATGTTTGTGTATTGATTTGGGTGACTCCACATGCCTCGCCTCCTTACAAGTTAGGATCTCAAGTTTTTTGTTTTTTTGTTTGCCTGACAACCTTTGCACATGATGAGAGACGGCACATTCGTGTCCAATGCCGTTTAGTAGAAGTACCTTCAGAAGACGAAGGGGAGTTGCTATCTACGTTATCAAGGACGAATAGGTGAGCTAAATGATTCACAATGTTTGCACTCTTTCTTTAGATGCACTCGTTGTGTTGGCTTGCACTTGATGATCACTTCATATGTTATTTTTGACATTAGGCTAGCGGAGAAGAAAGGAGTGGTCACCACCACTTTCGCGGATCTTATATGTGAGGCTAGGGTGTTGGGTGATGTCCCTGAGGTGACAATCTATAGAAGATTGACACTTGAGCAAAGAGATTGGTTGGATGCCCACAGGAAGAAGTCCTCCACAACCCCGCATTGGTTCTTTGCCGTCGTCTCACAAGTTATGTGGAAGGTAAGGATATTGAAATGGCTTCGAATGCATGTGCAGGACATGTACGACATGGCCGTCCACCCAATCATGTAGAAATGCAGAGAGTTGTCGGACGCTTCGTAGTAAGTGGAGCGACACATATTACAGTGTGAACGAAAAGCTGTTGAAGCGAACGCATCGACTCCTGAGGATCTCCTGAGGATGTGCGACCCTGCCCTGGGGGCAAGATGGTACAAGTAAGTGACGCATGGGGATAACTTCTCACATGGCAATGATTCGATGAAATGCTTGCATGCGTAGTGATTACTTATTGCACCATCTTTCTAGACGTAGGGCAATCACCACTCTAGAGGCATCGGGCGCATTGAATGAGGAGAGACTATATAGTCTCGCATCGTCGAGATTGAGCGAGGATGACAAAGTGTGGACTGTGGATGCTCTATGTAGCAACGACAAGGGGAGGCGTGTCATCATGGGCATTCCTGAGCATAGGTTGTGGATACCCATGTGCATGTCGTCTATTTTGTTCAATTAGACATCATTCTACTACAAATATTCACAATGTATTGCTGCTTGTGTATATACATCTATCTAAATTGTGTGAGTTAATGGAGGAAAAATTTGTGTGTAGTAGTTATTGCTACTTACTTTACAGAGTTGATGAATTTGGGCATGTTCATGGCTATAGATAGATTTAGGTAATGTCAAAGAGTGTGGAACAGATATGTAAAATAGGAGCTTTTCAACTAGCCTTTATTTCTTGAGGGGATAGTGTTTAGAGACAATAGCCACTTGCTATAAGTTGTAGTGTGATGGGTATGTTGCAGCCTAGAACCTTGGGGAGGAATGTCATCATAAGGGAATGTAGTTTATGAGAAGCTTGCCATCGACAAGCTTAAAGGAAGCTAGAGCCTATTCATAATAAGGAGGCTCTAAAGATCTATGCAGGTTATATAAGGGCCAATCCTTAAGGAAGGTGGAGCATCCTCATAAGGAGGCTTTAATGATCCTCGTAGGGTATAGGCCTAATGCAAATAGCTTTTTTGTTACATGTTCATCTATTTTTTCCCATGGATTGATGTAGCTGGTTGGCAAGGTATATGGATCATTGCAAATATCGTTTTTTGTGACATGAATTTCAAGCCCAAGCCTCAAGTGGCCTCCTCTCTTTGCACCAAATGTTCCACAAGCTTAGCCCAAACATAGGCAAAAGACATGCTCTTGGCACTCAACCATCTAGTGTAACAATCCCTGTTGCTACGTGTTTCGGCTTAACTTCATACGGAGGGCTTCTTCCTGGTTTCTCCACCCAGCCAACGAATCTCGAAGGTCAGCTGTAAATATGCTCAATAAGCACGTATGTGGGTTTCTCCCTCAACCCCCTTCTAATTAGCTTTCCTTGGAGATTCTCCAACACAACCCAACACTCACCAAGTGGCCATTTCCCAGGGTGCCATGTGTCCCAATGGACCTTGCTATTAAACCCCTCTTTAGCTTCTCCTAGTGCACCCTTTAACTAATTGCCTAGGCCTAGGTTTTCCTCCTAGACCCTAGCCCTCATTAGCCACACAAGCAAGTGTTGTCAAGCCCTCATGATTTCCCCCTTTATACCGATGTCACGGTATTATAGGTGACGTAATTCCCTCCCCCTTAAGAAGTGTTTACGTCCTCGAAAACAAAATTGGAAAACTGCCTTTGGAGTTTGCTTACCATTTCCCAAGTTGAACTCTCTTCAGGTCTATCTTTCCACTTAACTAGACATTCTTGAAATATAGAATGCCTTGTTCGTTTTTCTTGTATATCCAAGACCTTTTCCAGTTCATGAGGTAAAGTTAGAGGTTCTATGAGTTCAACAAGGACTTCATCTCCTATGAGATTGTCATCATCTCCTAATTTTCTTTTTAGCCTACCAACATGAAACATTGGATGTATCCTACATCCCTCTGGTAAAGCTAGTTTGTAAGCAACTTCTGCAATTCTTTTAGGTATTGGGAATGGTCCACAATACCTAGGAGATAACTTTGGACATTTACCCGTCTTAAGGGTTTCTGAAGATTCTGCAAACTCTAACTTTCTACGATGAGGGTTTGCATAACTTCTGGCCCGATCTTGAGCTCTTTTAATGCTATCTTTAGCTAAGTTGAACATTTGATTCATATCCTCAAGAAAGTCTTTGGCTGCCTGAACCTTCTCTTTTTCGAGTCCCACTGCCATATGGGGCTCTAGGTTGAAATCCATACATCAAAATGAATGGACTAAAACCCCTTGCAAAATGTTTGGCACTGTTATATGCAAATTCTAATATGGGCAAATACTGTTCCCAATTAGTTTTCCTTTTACTTACATATGCACGAAGCATATCTTTAATGATTTGATTGACCCTTTCAGTTTGACCATCCGTCTGTGGATGATCCGCAGTGCTCATATTTAATGTAGTTTCCAACCTCTTAAAAACAACCCTCCAAAAATGACTGTTAAATTTGCTATCCCGATCACTAATAATACCAACTGGTAGCCCATATAACCTGTAAATATGCTCCACAAAGAGCCTTTCTAATTCAAGAGTTTTAACCTTTTCGGTGGTTGGAATAAAATGAACCATCTTGGTCAATCGATCCACAATTACCCACACAGAGTCGTGCCCCCTCTGTGTCTTACATAATCCAACAATAAAATCCATGGAGATACTTTCCCATTTTCCAGATGGAATCTCCAATGGGTGTAGAAGTCCTCCTACCTTCAAACGTTCGGCCTTATTGACCTGGCATTTTTGGCATTTCAGCACATAATCTTGGACGTCCCTATTTATTCTAGGCCAAAAGAATTGCCTCTTCAGAAGTGCATAAGTCTTGTGAATTCCTAGGTGTCCAGCACTTGGACTATCATGACATTCAAAAAGAATTCGACGCCTAATGTCATCATTGTCCGAGACACTTACTCCACCTTTGTAGAGCAGGTAGCCATCCTCAATACTATATTTTTTCCATTTGAGTCCTTGATCACCAACCTGTGGTGTGTCACCATTACCTTGTGACTCCTCAGTGAAAGCCTCTTTTCCTATTAGATCCCTTATCTTAATGGCTTTCCATACTTCAGAAAAGTGAGGATCAAACTCACATTTTCCTTTTAATGACTCTAGGAAATTACTTTTCAACTGAGTAAAACTCAATTCACTTACAATTGGCATTCGGCTTAGGGAATCTGCTACCACATTGAATTTCCCCTTCCGATATGTCAATTGAATATCAACCTCCTGCATCAATTCAACCCATCGAGCTTTTCTTCCTTTAAGCTCTGGCTAATTACAAAGCCACTTAATGCTTTCTTGATCAAAAATGATCTCAAATTTAGCACCATATAAATAGTGCCTCCATTTCTTCAAAGCATATACTATAGCATACAACTCCTTCTCATATGCTGAATAATTCTTCTAGGCACGGTCTAACTTTTTGCTTTCAAAAGCCACTGGTCGACCCTTTTGTATTAGAACCGCCCCAATTGCAAAATTACTAACATCTGTTTCAACCACAAAAGGTTCATTGGGATCTACTACTTTCAAAATTGGAGCCGTAGCTATAGCCACTTTTAATTTTTCAATACTTATTCTTTGAGGTTCATCCCATGTGAAGGTACTTCCCTTCCCTTTAAGCTGATCCGTCATCGGAACAGCTATCTTAGCATAGTTTTGGATGAACTTCCTATAGAATCCAGATAATCCTAAGAATATTTGTAATTCTTCCAGATTGGTTGGATGTGGCCATTCTAATATAGCCCTTACTTATTCTGGATCCATACGAATCCCTTCTTGGGAAATAATATGTCCCAAGTATTTCACTTCTTTTGCAAAAAATTCACACTTGGATTCTTTTGCAAAAAGAGAGTGACTTCGAAGCAATTGAAACACTTTACGCAAATGTTCAATATGCTTTCTCTTGGTTTTATTGTAGATAAGAATATCATCATCCAAAAATACAACAGCAAACTTTCCTAAATATGGCCTCAAGACACTATTCATAAGTGTCATGAAAGTTGCTGGAGCATTGGTTAAACCAAATGGCATCACTCTAAATTGATAATGCCCATGTTTAGTACGGAAGGCTGTCTTAGGATCATCTGGTTCACTAATCCATACTTGGTGATATCCAGATCTTAAATCCAATTTAGTAAAATATTTTGCCCCTTGAAGCTGATCAAAGAGCTCATCAATACGAGGCATAGGGTATTTATTCTTTATGGTGATTTTATTTAATGCTCAATAGTAAATTATCGAAATCCATTTTATGCTTTTCAACATTACTTAATAACAATTTATCTTTTTCAAACTTAGCATAAACATCATCACCAAAAAGCTCACAAAGATATACCTCATATTCTTCTGGCTGATGTAGAAGCCTTTTCCGATTCCATTGAACAAATAACTAGAGAGTTAGGTACCCCGTGTTCCCCTTGGATCTGGAAGACTCTACCATACTTCTCAAAAGTAATTGAGTTATTTAAAAATAACTCCGTTGAAGACTATGCCCAAGCCCATACAGCCATTCCCAGCCTAAGACAACATCTGTCCTATCTAGGTGCATAATTTGAAAATCTAAGGTTTCTTTATACCCTTGAATATCCACCTCAATACTCCATGAATCATGGTATCCCACACTTTTTTGTCACTGCCCTTTGCTAGAGAGACAACATATTTGTGGGCACTTGGGCTCTCAGGCAACTTCAATTTCTTAACTAAATAATAGTTTAAGAAATTATGGGTTGCACAATCATCAACCATAATTCGAACGTTTTGCCCCTTGATATTTCCATGCATCCTCATCAAATCATGAGGACCAAAAGTGGTGCTGCCACATTGCCGATGACAAACAACACATATGGGAGCTATCCTCGTGGTAGACCTCTACCTCAGTGTACTTTTCAATACCTTTAAGTGGCAAAACTTGCACGGCATGCACTTGTTTGTGTTGAGGTTTACCCGAAGCTTTAGTTCCTGCCTTTTGATTCTTAGGGCAGTTCCAAGCAGAATGGTCTTTGCCCATACATCGAAAGCAAAGCTTTTCCTACTTGGCCTTTTCATAATCTTCCTTTTTCAGAAGTGGATACTTCTGAGTTTGGATTTTCTTAGGTATTTCTTGTAAAGTTCCCTGTTTAAATGGTATCTTCCTTTTAAAGCCAGAAGACTTGGTGAACTTAGGAACTGAACTGCTTTGTTCCGTTGTTCCTACCTTAGACTTTCCCGTAGTATCATCGTAGATTTGGGCAAACTTTATAGCTTCTTGTGATTTTCTTAGGTATTTCTTGTGAAGTTCCCTGTTTAAATGGTATCTTCCTTTTAAAGCCAGAAGACTTGGTGAACTTAGGAACTGAACTGCTTTGTTCCGTTGTTCCTACCTTAGACTTTCCCGTAGTATCATCATAGATTTGGGCAAACTTTATAGCTTCTTCAATAGTCTTGGGAGAATTTCTTCTCACCTCGACTTTATAGGTGTCCTTAAGGCCTCTAACAAAACCCCTGATCTTTTGAAATTCATCAATGCCTTTTAATTTAAGGACTGCCTCCCGATAATTAGAAATATATTAAATTAAACTATTTTTCCCCATTTCACAGTTATCCCAAGCTTCCCAAGCTCTTTTTAGCTCATTTTTTGGCAAGAATTCTTTCAGGAAAGCTTGTTCAAACTCGGGCCAATATTTGGGAATTTTATTAGCTTCCCAGAGGCTCATCCACCACTTATATGCTTTTTTGCCCAATGAGAGGCTGGCTTCCACGACTTGATTTTCAAGAGGGGTATTCCTGAGTCTATGGAAATCTCACCACTTCTGTAAGAACGTATTAATAGCGTCCTTATTTCTTTCTTTTTTCTCTCCACTATAAATGGGTGGTTTCAAGTCCTTTAGAATGTTAGAGGTCTCTTTCAATCGAGAAACTGACACCTCAGTGTAACTTGGAGGAGTTGGGGATTTTGGGCCTTGGGCCTTCGGCTATCGATTGAGTATCGGATAATTTATTCAAGGTCTCAGCTAGAGTTTTCAAAGAGCCATTAATAGTGGTTAACTGTTCTTCTATATTAGCTGTTCTAGACTCTAACTTAGTGAAATCCTCATACGGAATTCCATAATCCCCGTAATCAATGTCCTCCAAATCCATTTCCTCATCCTGAGGATCTCAAGCTATACTTTTACCTTTATCTAGGGACTGATGAACTTCAGGTGCTATTTCTTGAGGTTCTGCGCTTTTGCCATTTTTGTAAAATTCTAAAACCAGAATTATAAAGCAGTTAGCTTTACCAACGGGAAACAAAAATGTAAACCCACTTCCCTGTATTTGTTCAAGGTGCTGGAGTCTTCTCTTCGACGACGATACCGTAAGAGATGGAGATGGCTACCGTTCCGTTCCAGTCAACTGCAAAACTGCAACAAGAACAAAAGACTAGTGTTACATCTCAGTCTTCCAGTATGCAGCTCTGAAGACAGCTTGTCATCCACCAAAGGTGCAGATTCTGTCAACGATATGCAGTGTCTGAAATAATTCGTGCCTTCAATACTTAATTTCTGAAAATGGCGGCCTGAAATATTTTTGGTTCAAATTCCGCTTGTTGTTCAAAAGCATACATCTATTATTCCAAGTCATGTGCTGTACAAATCTGCCTGCTGTCTTCAAGTTCACGTGCTGTCAAAAAGTCATGGGCTTAAGTTTACGGCCATTTCTGAACCGTATCTCAGAATCACTCCTTACGCATTTCTTTCACGGCCTATTCAGAAACGGCGTCACTTCAACAACGATCACGCTCTCAAAATTCGCCTACTGAAAAATAAGACGTCACTTCTAAATTTGCCGGCGAGACATATTCTCTTGTTCTAATTTCATAATCTGCCACGTTGAAATATGGTGGCCTGTTCTGAATTACTCCGAATTCAATATAAGCACGGCTTGTTCTACTTCGTTATGTGCTATCCAAAATTGCAGCCTACTCGTAACTGCGCCATCGAAATTACGTGCGGCCGTGATCTGTCTAGAATTACGTGCGAAATAACTCCGACGCAATCTACCCGCTCTACCACTGTCCTCCAATCGTACCCGCTCTGATACCAGTGTAACAATCCATATTGCTACGTGTTTCGGCTTAACTTCATACGGAGGGCTTCCTCCTGGTTTCTCCACCCAGTCACGAATCTCGAAGGTCAGCTGTAAATCTGCTCAATAAGCATGTACATGGGTTTCTTCCTCAACCCCCTTCTAATTAGCTTTCCTTCTAGATTCTCCCACACAATCCAACACTCACCAAGTGGCCATTTCCCAGGGTGCCATGTGTCCCAGTGGACCTTGCTATTAAACCCCTCTTTAGGTTCTCCTAGTGTACTCTTTAACTAATTGCCTAGGCCTAGGTTTTCCTCCTAGACCCTAGCCCTCATTAGCCACACATGCAAGTGTTGTCATGCCCTCATGGTTTCCCCCTTTATACCGATGTCACGGTATTACAGGTGGAGGGGGGCACATTGACAATGAAGGCACTCTCTCTAGCTACAGACAGCAGATGCACACAATGCTAACACCCCCTCTCAGCTCCTGGATGTAGCAACAATCCCAAGGAGTTGGGTGTGCCACTAGAACATCTACAAAAATCCGTAGCGTGAACCGCCATTGCTAAAAGCCGCCACTATTCGAGAAAGGCCCTCTCGATACCAACCACCTCGGCAAGTCCACCGGAATCGCATACCATGGGTACAACTGGAGGATAGCAATCTCCTTGTGTCTACTCCTCGATCCTTTGATCATCATCATCCTCCGCCAATGCTGCAAGATCTGCTCTCTTGCACGGCCATGGCATCCTTGAGTTCTACAACACCACCCTCTAAGGTCCAAGCTAGTAGACCGAGATCAGAACAATAGAGACTTCTATGCTCTAGAAACAAGGCTTCTATCTACTCACTAGGATCAAAATCTGTGGTGTTTGAGGTCCCTCTCTGGCAGCATCCGATTGCTGGGTCTCCAGAAGCTCATCACACAACTGCTGAAGCAAAACATCAAGAAACCCCCCACTACATCGGCCAAGCCCCTACGACCGAACAAAAACAAAATGGTATGCATAGGCCCACCTGAATTAGTGGGAAACAACTCTTCTGGCTCGAGGACATACCTAGAAGCCTGCCTCGAACAAGAACTCCTATGCCACTACACCCTACTGCAGGTACCGCTGTCATCCACATGCAAGCAATCCTCCATTTGAAACTAGAATGCCTGTTGGCAACACATCCTACCACGTGACACTAGAACGCAGGAACATGTAGGGGGGCGGCTACAGAATCCGCCTTGGTCTAAATTATCCGCTCACTAGTCCTCTCTAGTCTACACTGAGGACACTGCCGCCAATGGTGACCCTTCTGGCCATAATGATTACACGTCATGTTGGCTCGCAAGGCATCACAATCTATATCTGACTTTGCCGTTCGTTAGGATGTTAGTCTAGAACTCTGATAACCACTACGTCTCACCAATCAAGGCCTCAGATCCACCAAGGCATAAGGACCGCTCCTGCTGGTCTAGGACCATCGGCACTACTCTCTTTCCAAGTGATAGGACTCAACTGTCCACTCGTGATTATCGACAAATAAAATGCGGAGTACTTCCATGTCAGATGAGTGAGCAGAGTAATCGCCATATCCTCTGATGAGATAGCCAGCTATCTCGAGAATCACCTGCTGAAGAGCTTACATCTTGTTCATCTGATTTCGTATAGAAGAAGGGGTGGGGTTCAATCAATATGCGAAGCTAGACTTGTACGCAATCATACACTGAGGATAAACGTACCCAAATCCCGCATGTCGCCGTCGTATGCTTCACGCGGTTAATCGACCGAAGGGTAAAATTGAGAAAAATAAAGGAATGTACTCGAGCATTAAGCCGATGCCAAAGCTGGACCTGAGCCTATCATGTCTGCTTCTCTGCCACCACGGATAGATCTTCAACCTGTAGATCGAGTCTAGAAAAATCAACGATGACAAACTCTGCCAAATCATATGATTCCACTACAGACTCCATCATGACCTTCTAAGTCTCATAATTCTTCCCGTTAAGCTGGTGGTCCAGCGGGAATGTGGGAAGGGTTGGGAATCCCTCCATGGCTCCAATTGAGTCCGCATTGCCTTTTCCCAGGCAGCAACATAACTCTCTCTCTCTCTCTCTCTCCTCCCTGCCTGTGGGAAGGACCGCAAGGAATGGCCCCGAGTCTCCAAGAGAAACTCGAGGCCCTCCAGACGGCAATGAAGGCACTAATCAAGGAGAACAAGAAGACATCCGATTCCAACCTCAATGAGGTGGAGAACAAACTACACCGGCACATCATGGCTCTCGAAGCATAGGTCACGAACCTCGAACAAGAGAACACGGCACTCAAGGAGGAGGTGAGTGCATTGAAAGTGGAAATGGTAGCCATCAAGAATACGGAGAAGGAAGAAGGGGAGATCAATGACAACACTCTCACGGCCATCAAAGAAGAGATCTCCAAGGAGATCACAAAGGACATGGAGGGAAAACTCGAAGCCTAGCAATCAGGATGGGTTGAGGTGGTGAAGAAGAACATCCGTAAAGAAGTGAGGGAGGAGACTCAAAGGGAAGAACACCAAATCATTCACACCACCATTGAGGAGGAGAAGATGAGTCTATGTATCCCCTAACGCGGGTCGTCACGAGTCCTGTGAAAAGGGGAGGGTGGGGGGAAAAGAGAAGGGAAGAGAAGCCTGGAACAACAAGTACACCTGCTCCTCACAAAATACCCTATTCAGCACCACGAATCATTGACCTTTGTGGAAGAAGCGCCTGTAAACGTTGGAAGGAAGCGGGGGAGCAAAAAAGAGAAGACAGATTTATAGCTTGTTGCCTGCTCCTCCTCAGCCCAAACAGCTTGTCAAATCCTCGCAAACAACTCCAGAAAAAAACTGTCCAGCAAGGGTCTTCTCCTTCTCCAACATCTCACGCAATTGTGTGCTCTGGTACCATGTCAAAGTACCCAGCCAAAAATGAA
Source organism: Cibotium barometz (assembly GCF_041138505.1). Lineage (NCBI taxonomy): Eukaryota > Viridiplantae > Streptophyta > Polypodiopsida > Cyatheales > Cibotiaceae > Cibotium > Cibotium barometz. The sequence goes on along the minus strand of NC_141062.1, from coordinate 1,096,232 downwards.
CAGCAAAACAGCATGCGTGAAAGAAATGAGAATAGTGCGAAAAGACACAAGAGGAGCAGCTGAACAACTGCTGTATCACCAGCTCCAATCGGAGGGAGAGAAGCACGAGATACAAGTCCCAAACGGTGGGGGAGAAGACTGCCCAAAGCTGCCTAAAAGAGGCTCCAATTGCTATGGAATATACCATTGTGGTAGCTGATACTGCAAATTCTCCAGCCACTCTGCAGTACCTCACTCCCTTCAAGGATGCACCGAGTCCACCTGGGCTGGAGAGGGGAGACACCAGAAGCTGCTCCACAAACTGCTTGGAACACCGTATCTGACACTGCTCCCTTGGAAGCTCCAACTGCGGGCCCTTGGAGGTGGAGAATGCACCTGAAGATGGAGTGGAAGAAGGATGCCACACGGTACCTCTGGAGGAGGGGCAGGAGGGCTCCAATGAATGTTCGAATGAATGCATCGAAAAAGGAAGAGGGGACCCTATAAATAGAGCAGGGCACGGTGGCACCCCTCCAAATAGCAGGCCGGCCCTATGCTGGTCGGCCAGCCTAGCTGGGCCGACCATGGTCGGCCAGTTGACAAGGCCGACAATGGTCGGCCAGGCTGGTCAGCCAGCTTGTCAGGGCCGACCATCCAGTTGACAAGGCTGACAATGGCCGGCCAGGCTGGTCAGGAAGCTTGTCAGGGCCGACCATGGTCGGCAAACTAGTCAGCCAGCTGGGCTAATGGGCCCATGTGGCCCCGCTCTAGTAAGGCCCCGAGTCGCCTCCTCTCTCTTCCCCGAATTTGCCCCAAGCTCAGCCCAAACACACGCAAAACACGTGCTCCTGGCACTAGTTGGATCGACATTGAGGGAGGATGATGAAGATCAGACGACCGAGGATCAGAGAATTGAGGAGTAGGCACGAGGAGACTGCTGAACCCATGGCCTAGGAGCATGCGATTCCGGTGAGCTTGCTAAGGTGGTTCGTTCCGAGAGGGAGCTTCTACAGTGGCGGCTTTCAGCGACAATGGTTCACGCAACAAATTTCTGTAGATGTTCCCGCGGCACACCCAGCTCCCTGGGATTGTTGCTACATCTAGGAGCTGAGAGGTGGAGTTAGCATTAGGTACATCTTCTGTCTGTAGCCATAGAGAGGGCCTTCGTTGTGGGTGTACCCGCCCAGAAGAGGCTAGATGGGGTGGCACGATCTGCTCTCTTGCACGCACAGCGTCACAGAGCTGTATGGCCCCTCTGGAGCCCCCTCTGAAGTCCAAGCCAGTAGAACAAGACCAAAACAATGGACTTCTCTGCTCCAGAAAAAACAAGGCTTCCATCTGCTCACAAGGCTCAAAACCTGTGGTATCCTGTTGTCTAAAGAGGGGTGGGTGAGGGGGGGAAAGAGAAGGGAAGACAAGGTTGGAACAGCAAGTACAACTCCTGGTAGCTTCTTTGCGTCCCAACAGCCCACGAAATACCCAATTCAGGACTACAAATCATTGACCGGCGTGGAAGAAGCGCCTGTAAACGTTGCAAGGGAGAGGGGGGGCAAAAAGAGAAGAAGAGAGGAGGTTGTCCACAAAGTACAGCCACTGCCTGCTCCTCAACCCAAACAGCCCATTATACCCTCGCAAACAACTCCACAAAAAAACTGTCCAACAGGGGTCTTCTCCTTTTCTGGAATCTCACACAACTGTGCTATCTGATATACTATGTCAAAGTACGCATCGAAAAGTGAACAGCGAACAGCATGCATGAAAAAAGATGAGAAGAGTGTGAAAGAACACAAGAGACGGAGCTGAACAACTGCTATATAACCCAACTCCAATCGGAGGGAGAGAAGCACGAGATACAAGCCCCAAACGGCAGCAGAGAAGACTGTCAAACACTTCCTACAAGAGGCTCCACTGAGTTCACCTCGGCTGGAGAGGAAAGAGACCACGAGCTGCTCCACTAACTCCTGGGAACACAAGCTCTGACACTACTCTCCAATTGCTGGACCCTCAAGGTGGAGAATGCACCCAAAGATGGAATGGAGGAAGGCTACCACAAATGTTCAAGGAGGGGCAGGAGTGCTCGAGTGAATGCTCCTAGGAATGCACCAAAACGGGGAGAGGGGGCCCTATAAATAGGACAGGGCACCCCCCCAAAAAAGAGGTCGGCTAGGCTGGTTGGTCCACTGACAGGGCCGACCATGGTCGTCCACCCTGACTCGGCTGGCCATGGTCATCGTCAACCATGGTCGACCAACTGGCCTGCTGGCCTCGTGTGGCCCCGCTAGTTAGGTCCGAGTTGCCTCCTCTCTCTGACCTGAATGTGCTCAAAGCTTAGCCCAAACACAGGGCAAAAGACATGCTCCTGGCACTCAGCCATCCAATCTCTCTCCCGGGGGGCACACCCACAACAAAGACCCTCTCTCTCGCTACAAACAGCATATGTACTTAATGCTAACACCCCCTCTCAGCTCCTAGATGTAGCAACAATCCCAATGAGCTGGGTGTGCCGCTGGAACATCTGCAAAAATCTGTCACCTGAACTAATGTTTGCTGAAAGCGGCCACTGTTCAAGAGAAGCCCCTCTCGGCACGAACCGCCTTAGCAAGTCCACCAGAATTGTATGCTCCTAGGCCATGGGTACAATTGAATGATAGCAAATTCCTTGCATCATCCTCATCCTCTGTCAATGTCACGATCCAACCGATGCTGCCACTGCTGCAAGATCTGCTCTCCTGCACGGCCATGGCATCCTTGAGTTCTACAACCCCCTCTGAAGCATCCTCTGAGGTCCAAGCTAGTAGGCCGAGATCAGAATAATAAACTATTGTGCTCCAGAAACAAGGCTTCTATCCACTCACTAGGATCAAAATCTGTAGTGTCCGAGGTCCCTCTCTGGCAATCATTGGATGCTTGGGTCTCCATAAGCTCATCACACAACTGCTGAATCAAAACATCAAGAAGCCCCCACTAGGTCGGCCAAGCCTCTAGTCCGAACAAAAACAAAATGGTATGCATAGGCCCACCTGAGTTAGAGGGGAACAACTCTTCTGGCTCAAGGACCTACCTAGAGGCCTGCCTCGAACAAGAACTCCTATGCCAGGACACCCTACTGCAGGTACTGCTGCCATCCACATGCAAGAAATCCTCCTTTTGAAACTAGAATGCCTACTGGCAACGCATTCTACCACGTGACACCAGAGCACAAGAACATGTAGGGTGGCGGGGCTACTATCCGCTCACTAGTCCTCTCTAGTCTATGCTGAGGACACTGTCGCCAATAGAAACCCTTCTGGCAACAATGATTACACGTCTTGTTGGCTTGCAAGGCATCACGATCTGTATCTGACTTTAACATTGACTAGGATGTTAGTCTAGAACCCTGATAACCACTGCGTCCCTCGATCTCTCACCGATCAAGGCCTCAGATCCACTAGGGCATAAGGATCGCTCATGTTGGTCTAGGACAATGGGCACTAACTCTTTCCAGGTGATAAAACTCAATCGTCCACTTGTGATCATCAACGAATAAAATGTGGAGTACTTCCATGTCAGATGAGTGAGCAGAGTAATCGCCATATCCTCTGATGAGATAGCCTTACCTATCTTGAGAATCACCTGATGAAGAGCTTACATCTTATTCATCTGATCCCGTATAGGAAAAACGAGAGTGGGGTTCAACATGCAAATCTGGACCTCTAAGCGATCATACAGCGAGGATAAATGTACCCAAATCCCACGTGCCACCGTCATATGCTTCACGTGGTTGATTACCTGAGGGATACAATTGAGAAAATAAGGGAACATATCCGAGCATTACGCCAATCTCAAAGTTGTGCCATGTTCCTTCTCTGCTGCTGCAGATAAATCTTCCTCCTCTGGATCGGGTCTGGGAAAATCAACAGTGACAAGCTCTGTTAGATCATATGATTCCAGTACAAACTCCATCAAGACCTTCCAGTCCCATAGTTGTTCCTGACAAGTTGGCGATCCAGCAGGAATGTGGGAAGGGTTGGAATCTTCTTGATCTCCTCCATGGCTCCAATCAAGTATGCGCTTCCTTTGTCCTCCTGCATATCCCCCATCACTGGTTGTCACGTAGTCGTGTGAAGAGGGGAGGGTGCGGGTCGAAAGAGAAGGTAAGAGAAGGCTGGAACAGCAAGTACACCTCCTCCTAGCGGCTCCTTTATGTCCAAATAGCCCACGAAATACTGTTGGGATATTTCATAGCCTAAGGTGTGGATACACTAGGCCTATAAGTGTCCTTCCACTGAATGTGTGTCCCACTTGTGCCACTTGTGTGGCAGGTGGATTAGATTTGCTTCTTTTTTGTGTAATGTCATCTATGAGCTCACGAGGATTTCCACATGTGGCATCATTGATGATGTGTGTGTGAGAAGATAAGGCACACCCTCTTCCTACAAAAGACGTGGACTATACTTCATCCAGTAGATCAATCAACATCAATTGCAGTTGCCTCGTCTTTTGTTTCCATCATGTGATGATTGATCCCATGATTCCAACAATTGGTATTAGAGCATCAGGTTTTGTCTGAGGAGGACCAGCCTATGCTACTGATGGATGTCATCTCACAACTACTCAATACATGGCTCCATGTATCTGAGCCATTTTCCTTTGCTATTCAGACCATTCTAAGGACTTGAGGGGAAGCTCCACTTGTCATCCTTGAGCCTTGGAGAGACTACACTGTTGTTCTAGGCCGTCATTATCAGGTCCTTATTTTGGGGCAAACTGTGACAATTTTGGACACCTTGCCGCACCAACTATGAACTCTTTGTCTCAGTAGATGGCGATGGAAAAGCTTGCATCAGGCTTTATGAAGCCATTTGTAACACACCTGTGAGATGTGGAAGAGCAAATTGCGAGAGGATATCAAGTGATAAGACTAGAAAGTCCAGCGAGATCCAGGATCAGCACGAACTTGTTTTACGAAAGGAACTTTGGTGGAGAGGTTTGTGCAGTTTGTGAGCACTCCCGAGGTCCTAGAGCGATTGAAATCCATAGAGAACGAATTGGTGCAATTGGAACGGTGTGAAACATTCAAGCAAGCAGTCCAGGGACATGGTGGAAACACTAAAGAGTTGTGCTAGACAGTCTTGCTCAGTCGGAGATGTATAAATACGATTAGCGGCAAGTCTCTTGCAACCATTTCCAGCTCAACGTGCACCTCGTTTGCCGAGACCCTGGAGATGGAGAATGCACCTAAAGGTGATTTGAAGGGCTAATCTGATAAGGCAATACATGTTTGTCGTCACTGAAATTGTTGATCCTTTGGCAACTCTTGAGAAATAAAAAATATGTTGCATTCTAGTAAAGCTGTAAATGAATATTTATGAAGCTTAATATGTGGACTAGTGTAATGAGTGCATATCTAGCTGAACTTGGCCTGGGTGGTGGCCAATGTTTGGTTGCTGAATGGCTGGTGGCTGGGCAGGCAAGGTTGGTGATTGGCCAATGGTTGAGCAAGCGGTGGCGGTGGATGGTGGTTAGCCGGTGGTTGGCTGGCCTAGCTATGGGGTGTATGGTTGGCCTAAAAAAGCTCGCTCATAAGTATGCTCAAATTCAAGATGAGCATCAGTCACACTATCATCATCATCTTGCACATCATGAACTTTTGTTGACTCTATTCGATATGAGTTATGGCTTTTAACCATAGAAGCATTTTCTGATGCTGCAGCACGATCATCAAACTTCAAGACCTGTACACCCATATGTTCATTATCCTCTTTCAGCAAAAATAATACGTATGTCTCCTCTTTTATATATAATTCGGTTTGTAAATCATCGTCCTCTTCCTTATTATCCTCATTACTAATCAATGTCATCTTTTGTTCTCCAATTTGTTAAGCCCCTCGCTTGCCCTTTTTGTCAATAAGAGGATGTTAGCATTAGGTACATCTCTTGTGTGTAGCCAGAGAGAGAGCCTTCGTTGTGGGTGTGCCCGCCCGGAGAGAGGCTAGATGGATAAGTGCCAGGAGTGCATCTTTTTCTTGTGTCTGGCTGATGATGGGGCATTCGGGGCGGCAGAGAGAGGAGGCCACTCGAGGCTTGACCCGAGCAGGGCCACACATGACCAGCAGCCCAGCTGGCTGACCAGTTGGTCAACCATGTTGGCCCTGTGAACTGGCTGATGGTGAGAGAATTATTTATGAAAATCAAACCAGAAACTCAATTTACCAGCAGTCAATTTGTCATTATTTCCAATTAGTTTCTCAACGTCTTCATAAACCCCTCCTACACAGGTTTACAAAAAATCTATATTAAAAAGATCATCTCTCAGATATAGACAAATCTCTACATTATTAATTATCAGTTGGACTCACTCTGACTGAGTAAGTATGCAAGTGCGTCTTTTTCTTGTAGTGAGAACAAATCTGGAAACATCTCTGCATGCAAGGATATAATTGTCGCTGCAGTTTCTGAACCATCGATCAATGACATGCCGAGTGCAGCATAGTCCACCACCTATACAAATAACAATAACAAGTGGCAAGAGATAAAATGTTTAAAAAATGCAAGAGAAATACAATTTAAAGCAAATGTATTACATCATCATGATGCATCAATGCATAAACTTCACGAGACTTTATAAACTTCTAAAACCAACAAGCCAAATCTCAATGCAATTATGCTCAAACTTATATTACAAACTTTTAGAAAGCAAGTAAAAAGTTATCTTAGTGTGCTTCTCCAAATTGATGAGAATATTAAATATAGAACAAGATCTACTCAATGTCTCAAGAAATACCCAAAAAAAAACACGCCGATTTCTGAGAAAGAACATAGAATGGTTTTTACATGCATAAAACAGAACTACCTATATAGATCACTAAACTATCCCAACCATAAGTCCCAAATATGTTTTTAAGTAGCCAGCCGTTACACTTTATAGGATTCAAAGTAGACTTTGCACCTACTATCACTTAGTGACAGAAGAGAGGCGATGTTGCAACAACAAATAAGGAGGGTATATGAGAACAATTTATGCGATTTTGCCTTTCTCAGGGGTGCAGACCTATCGTGTTCCAAACCCTTGGATTGTGTGTGAACTTTGAGAGAGAAAATATGCAATAATCAATTGTGCTTGATGCACTGGAATGATCTTCCTCACATGCAAATTGAATGATATCAATCCCCACAGAGCTACTTAGTTTCATATAGAACACCAACTCTATTTGTTTGCCAGCTCTGTTTATAAATTTGCCAAGCATATTGGCATGCATACATGTCACGTAGGCTGTAACGCCTGGTGACCGACGGCAGACCGGATGGCCATGTCCGGGGTTCAGTGGGAGAGGACGCCCATGCGGAGTCATGGGCAGCCAGGCTATTGTGGATGGCAGGCCACACACTATATAGCCTGGGGGATGAGGGGCAATCCTCATTCTTCCTCTATGGCTGGGTGGTGAGCCAGAGGCCGTCCCCTCTTGTGGTAACGCCCGTAGCGGCGTTACGGATATCTAACACTGGTATCAGAGCGTGGTTCGATGGGGTCGTCAGAGTTCGCGCAACCATTCATTTTCTCACCCTTATCTACACAATGGAGTGTGTGGAGGGAGGCGGCCAAGAGATTTTTGAAGGGAAGAACTCTCTCTCTCTCTCCCCGTCACACACAGCAAGCAAATTGGAGGCATTTTTCCTCTCGGATCGGAGCATCCCAGAGAAGCGGCGCTGTCTAGGCTCGCAGGAAACACAAATCGACAGGCAACCGTAAAGGGGGGTGACTATTCTCTCTCCACCACTGCTCATTTATTAGCATTTTTTTTAAGTAATTTTCGAGTTCTCGCTTTGTTTTTTGCAAGAATTAAAGATGTCTGCTAGGCGTAGTGTGTCCCCACCGCCTTCTACTTCTCTAGGTTTTTCAAGTCTCTTGTCCTCGGTCGCCGCGGGTTTGACCCCGACCGAATTGTCAGGCCGTACACGCCCAACCGTTGTTCGGTCCGGAGTGCGCTCGTCGATCACGCGTGATCCGCCAGCGCCCTCCTCGTCTATTGACCCCGCCTTAGGACCCAGCGAGCCCGCAGTGGCCGCATTAGCAGATGACCCCTTTCTGGCCGATGAGCCAGATGACCCCTTTCTGGCCGATGAGCTAGAGGACATGAACACCGACGTCGCCGAGGGGACCGAGGAGGCCCTCTTGGAGTACGACGACGATGATTATGACCTATTGGACCCTGCCGACGTCCTGACAGAGACGGAGCTCTCTAATGGACTGTTTAAATATCTTAATGCCAAACTAAACAATATGGGTAAAGTCCAGGCTGATTTAGTCACGATGTTACAGAGCATCTCCACACGGTTATATGCACTGACAGCCGGGCCTCGGCTAGTACTCCGACTCCTCGAGGTAGCCGAGCTCCTGCAACACGGGTGAGCGTAGCCTCGCCAGTGGTTGCAGGAGTACAGGCCGATGCGCCTACGGGGCCGTCCGTAGCGACAACTTCGTCGTTATTAAAAGACTTAAAGCTGCCTAGTTTTGGTGGCGAGGAGAAGGAGAGAAACAAGGACTCGGTCAATATGTTTCTAGCGAAGTGGTCAAATTTACACGCGCTGCGAGACAGCAGCCTAGCTGGATACAGCCCGTAGAGGCTAGCCTCTCATTAACCGGCAAAGCGTACAAGTGGTGGATGAGTTTGACAACTCGCCCTGCCACTTGGACGGAATTTGAAACGATGTTTCGAAAAGAATTTTTGCCTGTTAATGAGGCAGAGAGAAGCTGGGAGTTATGGGACAAGTGCTCGATGGAGAACAAATCCCTAACTCAGTACATCTCACATTACAGGGAGATAGTACTCAAGCTAAAGGGAATCGATGCATTCCAGACATTGCGAGGCTTTAAGAGAGGCCTCAAAGATGATTACCTTGAGTATGTAGAGTCCTTACAGCCTAAAGACCTGGCAGAGGCAATTAAGTATACGCAAATATTTGATGACATCAAGCGCCGTAGTGCGCGTGGTGGTTCTAGCAGGGCCGAGGGTAGTGAAAAAAGGAGGTCAGGCCTCAAAAGAAAAGGGTTCCGCAGTGATAAACAAGGGGATAGGACGGACCAGGAAGGACAGGGTGGTCATTGGTCTAAAAAACCGCGACCATCCAAGAAGAAAAGAGACAGCGAAATCCAAAAGAAAGAGCAGTATATTAAAGCGCGAAAGGAAAATCGCTGCTTTAATTGCAATGAAGTAGGGCACACGAAGGCTGAGTGTCCAAAGCCTAAAGCCAGCACGAGTGGCAACAAGCCCAAAAAAGATGGTAAATCTTCTAGGCAGTTGCATACAGTGCAGAGACTCCCTCTCAGTTCCGCAGAGTTCAGAGAGGTGACAGTGTGTCATTGTGATGAGCATCACGCTTGTTCAGTGACACCAGCGATGTGGCAGCCTACTGTAGGTCCGCATGACATGGTGCGCATGTATGGCACCATAGGTGGCCGTAGAGTCACAGTTTTTATTGATGGTTCAGCAGGAGTGGAAGCAGCACCCAAGACTGGTTCTGCAGTTTCACAATGATGTACTCCCAAACTCCCTTTCCCATAAGGAAGTTTGTCATCCTAAACTTCCATTCTTGGAAGTTGTTCTTGTCAAGCTTCTCACACTGACAATCAGACATTTTACAAATCACGAACTGCAATAGCAACCTGTAAACATAGCAAATGCCTCACAAGGGCAAACAACAAAACTTCTACAAACAGCCTCACAGGGGCAGTGGCAAGCAACCACGAGCCACTTCAAGTGACGAATATGCATAAACACAGCAACCCAAACTGGCCTGCGTTTCTCAGAATCTCTGTACTGGTGTCACACAGCAACCTCTCTGTCACAAATCGCACACAAGCGAAAATACGGCATACATAGTAAAAAACGGCCACTTCTCCTGAGTGCCTGCGTAAACTTTGCGATGCCAAAACGGACCCCGAAACGGCCTTGAACCGTGATTTCAACTAGGAGGCATCGAAATCTGTGACAGTGCACCCGAGCTTCACACCAGGGGGGGGCGTCGGAATCTGTGTGATAGTGCACCTTGCACTCATGGCTGTGTACCTGCAGAGATATGCTCCCCAGCATCCAAAATGAAAGGAGGCACAGATCCTCTTACCAGGATATCGCGGCCTCTACTTGCTGCTTGAGCTCCTCACCATGAACCAAGCTCTGATACCATGTAAAGAATGCAGGAGAGAGAGGGAGGAGACTCGATTGCAGCTTCTTCCCAACATACACAAGAGAGGAGACACAAGATGTGGAGGCTGAAGCTTATCTTCACTTAGTTGAAAATAGCACACAACAACAATACAATAAAAGAGGGGTATACCGTATATGTCAAACCCTAGAATACGTGGTTCATATGTGACCCAAACCAAAACATACGTGGCAGTCTAACTACACCACGAGTACAACCAACATAGGCGGTGACATAAATGATAGTCACCCAAGAGATATATCGGGGCTAGAGCTTGATATCTCAACATCATTTTCAGCCATGGCAAGGAAAGGCTTGAAACAAGCAAAGACATCGGACTTGGATTTGAAGGGTTAAAGCCAAGTGTGCTTGGTAAAGTCATCCACAAAGACGACAAAGTATGAGTACCCCCCAAGTGATGTTGTCTGCATTGGTCTGCGTACATCACCATGTACTAAGTGCAAGTTCCTGGATGCACTAATGGTCCCATTTTTTGGAAATGAGAACCGATGCACGTTTCCCAACAAGCAGCCCTCACAGACATCTTTGGTAAGTTTAAGCATCTATGGAAGGTCCACTACCATATCCTTAAAATGCATATTCACCAGACTACCATAGTTGAGAGGTCCCAATATCTCATGCCATAAATGTATGTCCGAAATTACAAATTCATCTGCTGCATTTGCTTCTGTAACAGGAGGGTTTGTTGCCACTTTAGCCTTGGTACGGCTTAATCACATACTTCACAAGTACTTAAGGAAAATGCATGGAATCAAGGTGGTGGTGTTCTCAATTTGTAGGGCTATGAAGGAGAAGGAGATGAAAGCAGCAAATCTAAAGGAAGTACATCCTCCTTGTCAACAATATTGGTTGACAAGATATCGCACGACAAAAGGATCAGCCAGACTTCATGGGTTGTCAACCGAATGCAACCAAGTGATAGAGAAAGTGCATACTTGGCAAACTCGATCTTTTTGACAAATTGATTTGTCTGCTAACTGCAAGATTTTAGGCTATCGCAGTAGCCCAAAATAGTGTCGAGGCGCCCCCTTTACCCTACCTCCTGAACACCCCAACAAAAGGCCACTGGGATACTATGAGAAAGGCTCTCCATTCCTTAATACATCTCATGGACTCACTCTGTTACATGTGCTAATGGGACAATCCCCCCTACTAAAAGTGATATGGATGAAGATCATTCATGTTACGATTCCCCTTCATACACAGTCAGTTGTGTTCTCTAATCCCTACGTTATAGCAGATTCTTTAAAAATAGGGATGCTTAGCTATGTCATACATGACATAGAGATTCTTTAAAAATGGAGATGCTTAGCTATGTCAAACATGACATCCAAGCTCCTTGCTTAGCTATGTCATGCTCAACATCTTAGCTCCTTGCTTGGACGAAGCATATACATGTTTTGGGTAGAACACCTTAGAAAGTAACTTAAACTCCATATTGGACAATGTTTTTACTCCTTTATTATAGAATTGGCACCAAAGTTTGGAGATCCCTATATATTTTGAGTGGGATGCCCTAGAATTGATCTCATTGGGAAGAAAGACCTTACCCTTGAACATGGATCTCCATAGATCTAGTGATAATAATGCCTTTATTGTAAGGAGCTCAATCACACTGGTAGAAGTGGTGAATTGTTACAGAAAACCGGTCATTCTCCTTGAATAAAATCTTATAGCATGTTTACTATTCATGAAAGAAAGCATTTACATTTACTTAATGTGTTCTCATTGCCATGAAGGTCTTCGTTTGAATACGAGAAATACCTCTAGAACGAGCATACCAGCAACCCTTCAAAGGTAACATTTTTTCATCTAAAGCAATTAAAGCAATGCCAAAAAAACTGAGCAAAAAGCAAGAAACTGAAAGCAAAAAGCAAAAAGTAGATTACAAAAATCTTGACGAGGGAGGGGCACACTCTCTCATATTATAAAAAATCGGAGAGGAAATGTGCCACCTCTCCCCATACATCACGTATGGATTTTTCTTCTTTGTTTTACAACGTTCTTATTTTTAACTTTCTTATTTTTCAATTTTTTTTTTAAATTTGGGTTTTTTTCAAAGGGGAGCAACTTCATATTCATCTATTCAATATGCAAATTTGTTTAATAAATCTAAATCCTAAAATTACAATACTAATATATTTAATCTTTTGCTTGTAAAAATCTCATTGATATTGAAAATAGCTAGGTGACAAAGAACGAGTTGTGGCTCCCATTTTGGCAACCATACATTAATTATTTTGTGCTTATTGAATTGGAAAAAAGCTTCTTATTTTTTAATTTAAAATATGGTTTAATAGTTTTATCACATTCAATGCTAAGCAACAAAACTACACTACTAATACACTTGCTATTCTTATGATAGCAATCTCATTGACACCATAATCAACTACGCAATTCAAAGCAAGATTTACATCCATGAATTAAACAACCAACCATGTAAGTTTTCAAATACATATCAAAATAATATATTATATATAAATAAGAAAATATTATCTTATAAAATTTAAATATTTTATTTGCTTTTGAACCACATTGAATATTAATCAATATTTTTACACATCAAATACAACTAAGCAATGCATGGCTAAATTAATAATGTGAATTAAAACCAACAACCATATAAATTTGTATGCAAAGAAATAGAATATCACACACACACACACACACGAACATAGATCTATTTAGAGAAAGAGACGCGCACACACATGAACATATATATATTTAGAGAAAGAGGTTCTCATTCTATAGTGCTTTAAAAAAATAATTCTACAATGTAAAACATTGAAGGTATAAAAGATACAAAAAAGAAAAGGCAAAAAAGGCAGCTGAAATAGCCCAATCTTTGAAAAAAGCGAGGCTTGAACCATCAACACCATCATGGATAAATGTTGATCAGATATATAAAGAATGGACAAACAATTGCGAGTCCATGCTTCGTCAAATGCGATACTGCGCTCATTGCAGCATCGTCAAGTACCATACAACAAACAATACACTAAATACAATGTCGGAGATGAACATACCTCCACCATCATCACTAGGAAACATATTTCTATCTACGTATGTAGAGAATACATCCGGAGCTAAAGAATGGTTCTCATGCATAACATGTCGCAACAACTTTATACGACTGAAATATGTGGTATGCTGTGAGCCGAATTACATAAGGAAAGTCCTACAAGCTTATACATTTCACATGCAACTACTAAGTGTCATTGACGTCTCCACAAACATAGGCAACAGCACATGCCATCGCAAACGTTTTAATTGATAAAAGATCCCTTCTAGATAACCCATTGATCTGTTGGGATGTGAATAGCTCACGTTGCATCAACCAAAACGAGCTATCTAAGTCTATCGAGAATGTGCTTGCATTCAACATGATGAGCAATCTTGTAGTCCAACATTACCTTACAATGTTCAAACGACCACACCAAAAGCTTGGTCTATGCATACTATCATTCAAGGTTGCATCTTCCATAATTTCAAAACACTCCACTGATAGCCCCTTTGATCTCATGGCCCCTTTCAAAACACTCCACTGATAGCCCCTTTGATCTCATGGCTATAGTTGAAACAAAAAATTCTTACTCTATCCTAGAGAATATGGTCCCCATAGCCACACACATGCAGTACCAAAAATTAGATACACACGAGATAGCCTCAGTGTTCTTAAGAGACTCGGGCATGGCAGTCATTCGGCCCCCAACATTCTACATAGACGGCCGTCCATCCATGACCTCCCCTTGTGGCGACCTATCAATGGAGAACGCATTGTTTCCATTTCTATTCCCATTTTGACGTGGAGCATATGACGGGAGTATACGGTTTGCAGAGGACTACCTAAAGATGCACATCGGATGCATTTTCTCTTTTTGAAAGCAGCAATTCACCAATTGAATATGTGTACGTAATCTATTGTACTTAAGTAAAATGATGGTATGAGAAGCTAACCACCCCTCTCTTTTTAAATGCATGTTCTTGATGGTGAGCGATTACTACGAAATTCAACAAAAACACTTTTTGGGAGATGAAAAATCGATGAACGATAACACCAACATTCATGTGATCGTTAGTCCGTCAACTCAAATTATCGATCTGAAATATGGTCATAGTGATCATTACTTTCATGTTATCAAGCAATGTTATCAAGAGAGAACTCATGAGCTCATGCAAGCAATGTCTCACTCATTTATTTTTTGGGCTTCAATTCCCCAAAAGCACTAATCTTTTTTTATCAGGAATAATAAAAGCATTGCCCCTGGTATTTACATGCTTTTAGTAAGGGTGGCTCCTACATTTAGATAAGCATATGATTTTAGTAAGGGTGGTGTGATAGAAGCTAAAAGACAAAACATATAATCTTAACACTAACCACATCACTAAAAGAGTCAGCATTGACAAAATACAAGCAATCCCAAACATCTGTCCATGATTAATGAAAAAATGCAACATATCCCATAGACCCTTAGCAGGGCCAAGTACAACATCATATCAACGTGGAATAGCACCAAAGGAGGCCCATAAGAGAATGTTTCAGACTCCAATCAACCATTTTGCCAAAACAGGCAGCATTGTATTTAGTAGACCTCTAGCACATTGTAGCAAGTGCATCCCCTTTGCAATATGCATATAGCACTTTGCATTCCGTACATAGCACATTGCATTCAACAATGGCACATTGCATTTGGCACAAAGCACTTTCTTTCTTAGATTTTAGGACCACATATTACATTATTGAAAAAGGAATGTGCCCTTTCTTGGGTAGATTGCACATTGCATTCCACATATAGCACTTTACAGTTGGCGCATAGTACTTTGCGTGATAACGCACAACCACACATTCGTGTGGGAGGAGAGTTGTCAAAATTATAAGACCAAGCAACGTGCCCTTACTTGCGTAGATTGCACATTGTGTTCAGCTCATTGTGCAGCATTGCATTTGACACCACGTAACACTTTTTTTGAGTAAGCGCATCGCAATTTGCAATCGGCATATGCATTTTGTACTTAGCACTTTGCAGTTGGTATCACGCGACCAACACATTCGTGTGAGGGGAGAGTTGGCACGCTTCCTCTTGAAAAATTATAAGGCCAATTCCTTCCTTGTGTATATTGCACATTGTGTTCAACACATTGCACATTGCATTCAGCACATAGCACTTTGCATTTCGTACATAGCACATAGCACTTTGCACTTTGCCATAGAAAAATAACACCTTGAATATCTCTGTAGAGGGATAATCTTGGCATGCCTAGAAAATTGGCAGCTACCTTCCAAGACAATTCGAATCCTAGATTTACGAACTCATCTAAGGTGTACCGCTAGTGTAAGGAGCTTTCCCCAAACGGATTTCTTTTCCAGGCTGATGAAAAACAAAGACCTCAAGACTAGAACGGAAGCTTCTTGGACACCCATTTTGCATTTAGTTGTTGTCTAAAGTGATGTTGCAAGCCTAAATCAATGTGCTAAATATCTACCCATAATCATAGGGCTAAGAAGCATAAACAATTCAGTCAGCTCGAATTTTCGCACACCAACTTGAATTTTCATTGAATTACAGTTCTGAGGCTCTTATTTGGGCTTCAATTACTGATCGTGTTTGTCAAAATGGAAAATCCTCATGTGTATATTGAAGAAATTATATTTTCCCTTGAATTTATTTATTTGCTTTGATTGCTCATTCTACATATCCACTCTTAGGATATTTATGTATGCAAGTTGTGAGTAGTGACCATTATATAGTTAACAATCAAAGTCAGCCACATGCAATGAAGAAGGCATATAATATATGCCACCTCTAAATTGTGCCATTTGACAAATTTATGCAACTACGTCTTCAATGTTGTCATACTCTACATATTGTATTTCTTTTGCCAAATATCGACCTAAATTACCCTGATCATCCCCATGTGTTTTCCCCTGAGCACAAAAACATGAACCTGTTAAGAAAAGGATGACTAGACATAATGAAATGTATGAAAAAAGGAGTGTTGGGTTCACAAACTTAGTGCTTACAACCAATAAGGGCATTGGCTGACCTTACGTTCACCAATTCTTCAAGGTTGTCACTTCTCTATCCGTTTATCTTCGAGTTGATCTAGACATAAGGACTTGGGTGAATCCTTGAGGCCCTCTAGTCCACTCCTCCCCTACATTTCATCCGCACCCGCAAATTTCCATGGCTAGCTTTGAATTTACTATGGATGTTCTACCTGCTCGTGCAAATGGATGGCACCAACCCAAATCCGTCTATTGCATGGAAATTGTGTGTAAAACCTTTAGTATTCTAGAGGCCTCCATAGGGTTTTAGAAATGTTTATGAATATTTGCATCAAATCCAAAAGATAGCATGACTTTAAAATGTTTCCAATAAGGAAGGATATAGAAAATAGAAAGTCTTTCCATGCCACTTAGAGGTGTACATGCGTTATGATCATGCCATTCCACCAACCAATCCCCAACCTTCATCATTGAAGGTGCTTCATATCAGGTCACCAAATGAAGTATCAATGTGGTTGGGATGATCGATATGAAGATACATTTGATATCGATGGTTTCCATGCACCACTTTTCCAAGGTGTTTTTGTTAACCTTCTTTTGCAACATTTGATGAATATGATATGCATCCCTTGATAGCAAGCTACAATTGTGGCTTGTTGTGGCACCCCTTTAAAATTGATATCTCCTTGAACATCCTCTTATGGAAGCTCCAAATGCCTCGAGCATCTTGGAAGTGACCCTACTGTGAAATTTGGATCAGAAGGCCAATACCCCATTGCAAACATTGCTCTACTTCTATGAGGAATAATCTCTACATTGTTATCCACTTACATAGTCTTGGGTGATTACTTTGTACATATCCACATGTTCCCATGCTCATCGTATTATCCTTGTGATTGCACAACTTCCTTTCCTAGCACCTTGCTCATTAGAGGCTTTGTACTTGTGAAAGAGGGCCTTATGTATTGTGTACCATGCTTTTCCTCATAGTTTCTCCACAAAATAGCATAATTCTAACCCTTTATTTTTCTTCTTTTGTGATGCTTGAAGCATGTAAGCTATGTTCACTCTAACCCATGTAAGGATGTGTAAATTGATGTGTCCAAAACTATGGTCCTTACTTCAAAACCTACAAATTCATCTAAGACCCTAGACAATGTGTAGCTCCACTACCTAAGGATTCATAGTTTTGTCCTTCATGGAGTATCTTGCAATTTTTGATTGCCAAATATGTGGAGCCAATGAAATCAATTATGGATGTACAACTTTTCAACATGCACAAGTGTTAAAATTCTTTGTAAGTCTATGTTGTGCCTTAAACCAAGTAGAGCCACATTCCACCATCATCAATGTTTTCTGGATGACTACAAAAAATATGACATAGACAAGA
The DNA here is from genome assembly GCF_041138505.1 of Cibotium barometz. Lineage (NCBI taxonomy): Eukaryota > Viridiplantae > Streptophyta > Polypodiopsida > Cyatheales > Cibotiaceae > Cibotium > Cibotium barometz. The sequence continues at coordinate 1,078,653 of NC_141062.1, read as the reverse complement.
TTCCATGCCCATGTGAGACCAAAAAGGTGGTGGTGAGGATCTTTAAGAATGTGGAAAAAATCACCAAGGTGAAGGGGAAACAAAAGCAAAGAAAACATATTGTACTAGGCAAGGAGATGCTTTGCAATGACCTTTTATTGTTCTTTAAGAGAGTCAACTGACAAAATTCATCAAATAGAATTACATGTGTAGGTAGGCAGAGGTTTCTTGAAGATGTGGTAGTATTAGTGGTGGACTACGTAGAAAGCTACATGTTCAAGGAGAAAAATTCCTCAAATACAATTACATGTGTAGGTAGGTCGAGGTTTCTTGAAGATGTGGTAGTGTGTAAAAAGCTACACGATCAAAGAGCAAAAAGGCATTAAGTGTATGCATTGGAATTGTAGCTAATCCCACAAAAATAAATTATAAAATATGCAAAACAAACAATTATCTTTTCTTGAAAAATATAGTTTTCATCCAAAAAATTAAAGAAAATACCCTACTAAGGTTTGAAATAGCTAGATACAAAATCCTAACCATACCATTGATACAAGGCTAGCATTGAAGAAACCATCAAAGCTACCCTAAGCGTTATTAAATACATCAATAAAGCAGTTGATACCTTGAAATTATTGATTTCTTTTGTGACGCTTTCAAATGTAAGACCCCCTTTCATGGATCCATTGACTTCACTTGCACAAAATTTTAATTTTTCAACAAAGTGATTATGCTTACTTCTTGGCAGTAATCCATTTGAGGATATGCAATGTCGAAGCTTCAAAATTCAATAAAGTGACTATGCTAGCTTATTGATAGAAATCCATTCATCAAGAACACATAATCTTGATGCTTCAATCCAGATAGCACAAGCCTTAGATGATAAATCATGATATTCTAGCTCATGCAACAAAAATAATGTAGCCTCTCCATACCCCAAAACACCATCCTCACATCCAAAGTCTGACCTCTATCCTTTTATGTTTCGAGTAACACCTCAAAAAATGTATATCAGCAACATAGCATAGAAAATGCACTCATGAAGTTCCAATTTGATATTACCTTCTTAGTAAAAAATAATAATGGCAATACTTCGTGAATAATAGGCATAAAGTTCTCAAAAAATCTTCTTTAGGTGAGAGAGAGAGAAAAGACACCTTTCATCATTTCAATTCTTTTGGAGCCTTAGAATACATGTAGCACTTCCATATCCCAAAACATTGTACTTGCATCTAAAAATTGATCTGTATCCTTTTGAATTTTCATCCGATACCACAAAAAGGACATATATCGACATAGTGCACATAATCCATTTATGGGGCTTGCCACTGCCCATGTGAGTCTGATTGCAGAAGTTTTGTTCTTCTCCCTTGTAAGGCGTTTGCTATGTTTATAGGTTGATGTTACAGTTTGTTGATTTGCAAAATGTCTGAGAATCTATCTACCATTGTCAGCGAGAAGCTTGACAAGAATAACTTCCAAGCATGGAATTTCAGGATGATAAACTTCCTTATGGGAAAGAGAGTTTGGGAGTACATCAGTGGTGAAAATGCAAAACCAGTCTTGGGTGGTTCTCCCACTGCTGCTAAGCTAAAGCCCTTTTAAGAAAGGCATGAAAAATTCCAAGAAAGTCATGTATTATTTGTATGTTAGTGATTGTGCATATATAGGATGTAGAGATGCCTAAGGAGGCATGTGATACATTGGTAAAACTGTATAGCACCAATACCAATGCAGGAAGCTGTAGCTTAAGGAAGAGTTGCATAATGTGAAGAGAAAAAAATTGAATATAAATGAGTATTCCTTGAAGGTGAAATTCCTCGAAGATTCTCTTGGCTCAATTGGAGCACCTGTTGATGATGAGGACTTAGTGTCCGTGACCTTGAATGGCCTTGTGAATGATTATGCATAGTTTCAGACATCCATTGGAGTCTATGATACATTTCCTGATTTTCAACAACTTGTTGCTCTGTTGTTGAGTGAAGAGAAAAGGAATACTGGTTCAGCCACATCAACTTCTCAAGAGTCTGCCTTCTACTCAAATACAGGTAGAGGCAGGGGTAGAGGGAGAGGCCATTTTGGTGGCAACTCAAGAAATCGGAACCAACAGCAACAATAAGAAAACCTATCCTATGGAGGAGGATGTGGTAGTTCTAGAGGTAGGGGGAGCCAAAGAGGCCATGGTCCATGTCAAAGGAACAAGCAAGTAGATAGCAATAGAAAATGCTATTATTGTGAGAAACCTCGACTCAGTAATGCACAGATAGATTGCCCAATGTGCAAGGAAGTGGAGAACGAGGATAGTTTAACTCATATCCTTTTCAATTGCCAAGCGGTTGTGGAACAACAGGGACGACTAATCGGCACCCTTATTAGCTAGACCCTACCAAAGCTAAACACAGTAGTGTCTTGCCGAAAGGATGCTTTTAGGGGGACTCGCGGAGTGAGACTCATTGGCTGGGTCACATCTCGCACACAGGAGGGGTGGTGTGTAGGGGCCGTCCTTGTTGCCTCACTCCTCGATGAAGTTATCCCAGAATACCTACGAAGGATTCTAAAGCCTGAGAGGAAGTATGAGGATGGGTGAACTTCATTATTGGGTAGGGGGAGATTGGAGTGCATGAAAGTGTAGTGATAAAATCAAACCCTACTCCCTTTGGCCGAGATACCTCCTACATCCAATGCCACAAGTGGTAGGGATGTCTTAAGTCAGACATCTGCCAGGTACGAAGGTTTTTGTGGGTGTAACTCCTACACTACGTGGTCCCCGTGAGGTCCTAGTGCCTACCCTGACCACACGAGGTGGTGCATTAGAGTAAACGACTCTAAGTTGTTGGTTAATACATAAGCTAGGGTATGGGTTTCCTTCGACCGTTAGGGGCTCGTCAGAGCCTGAGATCCCGGCTCGCAAAAAAAAGAAGAAGTGGAAAACTTGGACATAAGGAGAAGACCTCCTATAAAAAGTAGAGTGCCAACAAAGCAATTATGTGTCATCAAGAGGACACGGTGATGACAAAAATGAGCACCTTTTTGTGATGCATCATATCATTATATCCATGCGAGGAGATGCTATAGGTTGCAGTAATGTTTGGTATGTTGATTTAGGTGCTTCTAACCACATGACCAGTCATGGTGACCAGTTTCGTGATGTCAAAATTTTGAATAAGCCAGGTTATGTTGAAATAGGTTATGATATTGTGCATCCAATTGCATAGGTTGGTAAAGTCGCTCGCTATACAGGATGGCAAAACTAAGTACTTGGCATATATACTTCATGTTCCAAATATCACCAAGAACCTAGTTTTAGTTGTCCAGATGGTTGAGCAAGGTCTACAAGTCAGATTTAATCCTCATGGATTGAGGACTTGAAAAATCAGTGCCACTTGGTTGCAAAAAGGCAACAAAATTGGCAAAATGTTTATCTTCGATGTAGATATGCCTGAGGTGAAAGCTGCTACGTTTGCACATGGGAGAGGTGTCATTGCAAATATTGAGATATGGCACAAGCGGACGCGTGAATATACAAAGTCTAAAATCTATGCAAATGAAAAACATTGTTGCAGGGTTGCCTAAATTCAGAGTTGATGGAATGCAAAAGGTATGTGAAGCATGCCAAATGGGCAAGCAGGCCAGACATGCATTTCCACAAAATGCTAAGGTGAGAAAAAGAGCTTTGGAAGTGATCCACTTAGATGTGTGGACAACCAAAGCCACTTCTATTAGTGGATGCCACTACTATGTGAGATTTATTGATGACCACACTAGGAAGATGTGGGTTTACTTTATGAAGCGATGTGTGGACAACCAAAGCCGCTTCTATTGGTGGATGTCACTACTATGTGAGATTTATTGATTGACCACACTAGGAAGATGTGGGTTTACTTTATGAAGCACAAAAGTGAAGTGTTTAGCCACTTCAAGGGTTTTAAGGACATGGTTGAAAAAGAGAAAGGTGGGCACATTAAGGTGCGAAGATTTGATGGAGGGGGAGAGACTTTTCAGAAGAGTTCAGTGATTATCTGAAAAAACAAGGAATTCAGAGGAAGTATTCATGCAGGTCTACCCCTCAGTAGAATGGGGTTGTAGAAAGGAAAAACAGGCATATTGTAGAAGTAGCACGAGCGATGATAAATGAGAAAAAGATGTCTGACTACTTCTGGGCTGAAGCAGTAGCAACTGCTATTTATATTATGAACAGAACCCCCACTGCAGCTGTCCATGGCATGACACCTGAAGAAAAGTATACAGGCAAGAAACCATATATTTCTCACTTGAAGGTATTTGGTTGCATATTTTATGTTCATGTTCATGATGATGAGAAAAGAACAAAGCTAGATACAAAGGCATAAAAATGCATCTTTATTGGATATGCTATGCAGCAAGAAGGGTATCGCTTTTATAACCCTTCCACTCACAAAATGCAAGTGAGCAAAGATGTTTTTGATGAAATGAGCTGCTGGTATGTACCAAGAGTAGTCTTAGCAGATGCAGATGCAAGAAATGGTACTATTGCAAGAAATGGTACTATTGCAACAAATATAGAGCAACAATCTCAAGCCTTCAGTGGACATGGAGATTCCTCTAGTAGTGGATCTAATGCATGGACATGGAGACTGAGATCTAGTGAATCCTCTCATGGCAGTCTTGATGGTGGTGTGCAGGCACGCAAGGGAAAAGAAAAGGTGGACCATGCTCCCGTGTTTGATGTTTCAGCTGGTAGCTCTCATGTTGATGGGGAGTCAAGTGGCTCTCATGTTGATGGGGAGTCAAGTGGCTCTGAGAAATGACCCTACTGAGGAACTTGGGATTCCCTCTGTTGTTACACTTGGTGCAAGAAAAAGAAAGCATGCTTTAAAGACTCTTGCAAGTGATCCAGTTGTACACACAGGTCCACACATCTTAAGTATCCAGTTGACAAGCTGAGATATTATGGGTATACAACACATCACTATGCTTATATGGTCAAGGTTGTACAAGAACAAGAGCTCACATGCTATGAGGATGTAGTAGGGCATAAAAATTGGTAAGTAGCTATGGATGAAGAGATGGCTGACTTGGATGCAAACCACACTTGGGATTTGATGGCTTTGCCTCATGATAAGAAGGCTATTGGCTGCAAGTGGGTTTACAAAGTAAAGCACAATGCTGATGGGTATGTGAGCAGGTAAAAGGCAAGATAGGTTGCCAAGGGTTTTGCACAGGCATATGGAATTGATTATGAGAAAACCTTCAGCAGCCCGATTGCAAGGATGGCCACCGTGAGAGCAATAATTGCTATGGCTGCCACCAAAAAGAATGGTCTTTGCATCATATGGATGTGAAGAATGCTTTCTTGCATGGTGATTTTCAAGAAGAGGTGTATATGGTGCAGCCACAAGGTTATGAGGATGATGTACACCCCAATTTTGTATACAGGTTACGCAAAGCCTTGCATGGATTAAAACAGGCACCCAGGGCATGGTTGGAGAAGATAGGGAAATATCTTGTCACTATTGGATTTCATATTTCCAATGCAAATTTTTCACTATGTGAAAAAGACAGACAAGGAGATTTTGCTTGTAGTCATCTATTTTGATGACTTGATTATTACTAGTGATAGTGATGTAGATATCAGTGAAGTGAAGCTACTTTTGAAGTAGAAATTTGAGATGAAGGATCTAGGAGAGATGTGTTACTTCTTGGGCATTGAGGTTATTAGATCCCCTAGTGGAATATGGGTGTTGCAAAGGCAATTTGTCTCGGACATGCTGTCCAAATATGGCATGATCGGATGTAAGCCTATTTCTATTCCATTAGAGAAGAATGTGAAGCTCAATACAGAGGCATGTGATTTTCTTGAGGATATTACTATGTACAGTCGCATAGTAGGTAGCTTGATTTACATGACTATCGCCAGACCAGATTTGAGCTATGTTGTGGGGTTGGTGAGTTAGTTTATGTAGGCACCGAGGAAACCACATTTGGATGCGGATCAATGCATACTGCGGTATGTGAAGTCCACATTGCATTATGGACTGTTTTATGAAGCTGGGTGTCAGTTACAGGTACATGGGTACATAGATGCTGACTGGGTTGGTAGTGTCTCAAATAGGAGATCTACTAGTGGTTTTATATTTTCCCTTGGGAGTACTATAGTCAGTTGGAGCAGCAAGAAGCAGCCAACAATTGCCTTGTTGAGCATAGAGACTGAGTACATAGGTGCAGCTATGGCTGCATGTGAGGTAGCTTTGTTACGAAAGCTACTTGCAAATATGGGACAATTAGTACGTGGTGGAGAAGTTGTCATTTATTGTCATGACAACATCAGCAGCATTATGCTTGCTAATAACCCAGTTTATCATGATGGAAGAAAATTGAGGTGCATTATCACTTTTGTGAGGGAGAAGGTTCTAGCAAGTGAGATTGATCTTGTGTATGTCAGCACTGAGGAGTAGGTGGCTGATATTTTTACAAAGGCATTGGATACAGAGAAGCTTCACAGATTTAGAAGCTTGCCTAGTGTACTCGAGATGGATTTGGACTTGAGGGGGAGTGTTGAGATATCAGGCTCCACCCCTGATGTATCTCCTGGGTGATTATCATTTATGTCACCACCTTGGTTGGTTGTACTTGTGGCATAGTTAGACTGCCACATATGTTTTGGCTTGGGTTCACATATGAACCGTATATTCTAGGGTTAGACATGTAGGGTATACCCCTCTCCTATTGTATTGTTGTTGTGTACTATTTTCAAGTAAGTGAAGATAAGCTTCAACCTCCACACCTTGTATCCTCTCTCTTGCGTGTTTGTTGTGAAGAAGCTGCAAGTGAGTCTCCTCCCTCTCTCCCGTAATTTTTACAGGTTTGAGGGGTGCAAGCCCTATTCGCCAAGGTCAACTGTTGGTCTATCCATGTCTAAGTCGGGATTGGGGATTTGACAGAGAATCTTAAACAAGGGAGTGTGTGGACCTACGTGCAAGGTTGACGGTCGAGAAAGGGTGATGTGTCAAGATTGTGCGTGTGGGTTTATTTGACTAACATAGAACTTTTGTGGTGTGAAAGTGTGGCAGGCGAGTCAGGCCCTACTCACACAGTGGTTAGTGAGTCCAAGTCCCAAGGATGATGTTTGTGGGGTTTTGTCTGTAACCTAGGATTTGATTGGGGACTTGTCAATCAGTTTGTGGGAAAAGTGTAACATCATGTGGATCTAACAGAGGATCTGCCAATAGAGGGCCACATGAGGTGGTCACTTCAACTAGGGTGAATCTAAGTCATAGGTGGGGTTTTTATTAGGCCACCGTATTCAAAATATGTGAGCTGGCCACAGGCCCTTGTGTACCTTTGTCACGAGTGACGTCCATGAGATAGACGTTGTCTGTCACTATAGTTTTAGAGACACAAAGTTAGTTGTAGTGAGAGGACACTGGGGGAAAGGAGAAGGCTTTGGGGAAAATTGGAAAAAATTTGAGTGAATTCTCCGCCCCTCGTAATAGTGGTATCAGAGCAGTGTAACCATCATATCACATTGTGAGGTTGATGCTAGAGTCTGTTGTGATAGGTTGACACTCGGGTCCTTCCGTGACCTTGGTCCATTGCAAGTCAAATGAGTCTTCCCTCACCTGTGCTACCGTGCCATTTGCATGATAGATATCGCAGAAGAAGCCACCGGAGTGCCGTTCGATGGGGAATCAATGGAACCCATTGAGCCTCAGCTTGAGGAAAGACGAGCTAGATCAAAGTTCAAAGTTGTGGAGTCTTGACTGGCCGCCCTGGAGAGTGTTTTCTCCTAGATTCTTGCCAGACAAGAAGCATTGTAGAGGCAGCTCGCTGATGTTAAAATTTCCATGGAGAAGCTGATAGAGAAGACCCGTGATGACGGAGGCCAGCTGTGCATCAAGCCGAAGAAGCCGGAGCCATAGAAGGGTATGCGTGAGGTAAAGGTCCTTGAGAATTTTACATATGATATAACGCAGTACCTATTATTGGCCAAAATTACCAACGCATAAGAGCAGGTCTTGCATGCCTCCACTTACCTTGCAGACGATGCAAAGCAGTGGTGGTGGAACTACAAAGAGGATGAGCGGCTGAGGCGAAACACATACATTGTGCGAACATGGGAGGACTTGCAACAATGTCACGAGCTACGTTGGCCACTCCGTTGGTTCAGCCATATCTCGCCCCGCCGCGCACAACCCAGGACACTTGCCAACCGTATTCACATCGAGGCATTAAGCCACAATCCCCCGTGAGTCATTGCTACCTATGTCATTGCCATCGCCCTCCGCTTGTGATGCCACCGTATTTGCTCCATACGGTGTTGCCATGTACCCTCGTGATTCTTTGCTACATGAAACTTCTATGCAGTGTAGATGAGCTAGTCACTGCCCTCTACCTTGATTCCTCCAAACGAGCTTGGTGTCTCTTGTACACATCCTCTTTCACACCTAAGCGCCCATTTCTTTCTTGGCGCACCCTTTTGGAGTGAGGCAAGCTAGGGTTTTGCTGTGCCGAGACCTCCGAGGGATGCCATGGTGATTGGAGTGTACATAGGTCATCACCAGTTGGTCAGGTGAGCCTTGAGGCGTTCTATATGGAGGCCATGGGCGCGGGTGCATGTTGGTGCTACAGCTAGGCGGGGCTATGAGAGCCGGCTGTGACCAAGCATTAGGCAAGGTGAGCTGATGCAGGGCATGAGGGGCAGGGAGGTGGAAGGATGTCATCGGGACGAGCCCGTGGCATGACATGGCATGTAGGTCAATGAGGAGCAGTCCTTAAAATTGAAGCCCATCTCGGCGTCCGTGGCCATCTCAGGCTTCAAAGGAAGCTTCCAAGAAATAGCTCAAGCGTCATTTTGAAGCCCAATAATTTCTACAAAGCATCAAACGAAGCCTAAACCATGAGTCCTAGGCATCCCAAGTACACACACACACACACACACACACACACACACACACATACATACATACATACATACATACATATATATATATATATATATATATATATATATATAAAAGTGGTGGTGCCAGCCTGGGATTCGGGAATATACGTGGCGGTGGCATGGTGTGAAGTAAATGTGGTAGATTGATGCCGTGGCAGTGGGCACGTCTTCCTGAAACTGCAGGCAGCAGCTCCGTTAGAGTCAGGATTCAGCATCTCCATCAGGCCGGGGAAAGGTGGGCGGTCACCGGGGACTCGGGAGTACTTGTGCAGACTTGCAAACCGGCCCGTGCGAGCCCGCTACTTTTGCTCTCTGCAAAGATACGAACCTGCTGGTTTGCAATGCATGTGGAAATTTCCCTGGGACTCACAGCCTACAGGCTACCCCATTTCCTGAGGTCCTCTTTCCTGTCGTCTTTCTATTAGGTCTCACCTACCGACGGCCGTTTCCTGAGTCCTCTTTACTTCTCCTTTTCAGCCTGTTGCATACTTGCATATCATCTTCAGCCTGCTCAGTGCTGCCTGTCGCATATCATTTCCAGCCAACACCATGGTCCATTATCCCCAACTTGATGCACTACAAATTACAATCTCAGATTGACGCAATTTTCTTTATCCAGCTGCTTTTCAATCCATGATTTTCGTCCATCCTTGTTCTAAACCCTAACTTCATATCTAGGCTTGGAAAGAGCAAGATTTCAGAAAATCGACTTCAACATAGTGATTTATTTCAAGGTTGATTTCCTTGGTAAGTTCAATAAGGTTTTTCTGGTTTTGCATGGGTATTCTTGATTGATTCTTATTTTCAGGTTTTGATAACAAATGCCCAATCATCTTAAACAATATTTGTTGTCTCATTCTTTTCTTAGAACCATATGTGATCACAAGGCTAGATTATTGCTGCTGCTCTTTTGAAGAGATACACTTTCTACGCCCAGAAATATCATGACTTAGTTTTCGTTTCCTGCAATGATTGTTTGGGGGGCTTGTTTGGGGCTGGTTTAAGGTCTAGTTTGGGGGCCTTGTTTGGGGCTGGTTTAATGACTATGTGGCAGGCCACCTGGCATGCATTGGAGGCCCTAAACATGGCTAAGGGCAGGCATATATGACAGGTATACATAATACTAGTTGACTGGTAAACAGGGTCAGTGTGTGTGTGTGTGTTTGAGAGAGAGAGAGAGAGAGAGTTTTCATGCTTGATAGTTGTGTGTGTGTGTGTGTGTGTGAGAGAGAGAGAGAGAGAGAGAGAGAGAGAGAGAGAGAGAGTTTTCATGCTTGATAGTTGTGTGTGTGTGTGTGTGTGAGAGAGAGAGAGAGAGAGAGAGAGAGAGAGAGTTTTTCCATTTAAAAGAAGCTTCATGCTTGCTGATGATGGAAATGTGTATATGTGTGTGTGTGTGTGTGAGAGAGAGAGAGAGAGAGAGAGAGAGAGAGAGAGATTTGGCTTTTTCTTCTTGCAGCTACATTCCATAAAAGATTTTACCATGGCTGGCATTGGTGCCATGGCTCTTGATGGTTTTCCAGTTCATTCATCCTCAACAAAGGTGATTGTGCTATATCCACAAGGTTGTAACTATTTACATTGTGGTTAGCATGTTGAGTTGTTCAATGATAGTTTGTGATGGCATTGCAGCTTAAACAACGAACCTTGTTTGAGTCTTTTCGAAAGGAGAAGAGACAAGAAAGGGATTCTAGAGAGAAGGCATCTGCAAGTCAAGTCATGGTAGAGATTTTTGGCTCTTCGAGGATCAGCGACGAGGACCATGAGTTGGATGTTGACATGGAGGACTTCAATAAAGTGCTTCAAGACGATATGGAGCTTTTCGGTATGTCATTTGAAAACACACCCTTGAGTAATACCGAAACACAGGGATCAAATAATGATAAAAAAAAGAAGCTTTGAAAGTTTAGAGTAGAGTGGCTGCATAAGTTTGTTTCCTGAAACTTGTGGTGATTGAAGATAAGGAGTTTATGAAATGCTTGTGGTGTGAGAAGTATAAACAGAAGGGACCATGGGGGAAAGGAAAAGGGTGCAAAACAATTCAAATGAGTGCCATTGAAACACAAAAAATCTCCGGAGCATAGGTTTGCCACATTGAAGGTACTTCATGAGGGTGGGATTCAAGTCCAAGAACACATGAAAGCCTTGGGAAGCAAGACTCAAAAAAGAGTCATAACTTGCATGAAGTTGATGTACTTTGTTGCAAAAGAAGACCTTGCATGCAAGAAGTTCAAGAAGCTTTGTGACTTAGCATATGTCCTAGATGTGCAAACAATGCCTGTCAAGAATGATTATTCTTCATACACTAATGTTATGGCTGGAAAAGATTTTGCTGCATGTATCTTAGAGCATATAGAAACTATGCAGCTGGGTGACGTGAAGCAAAATCCATTTTACTCATTGATGGTTGATGAGACCACAGATAGGGCAATGGAGAAGCATTTAATAATTTATGTTTTCTTTCTGACTTGTGCTGGCTTCGGTATGGTCAAAACACAATTTGGCAGGCTTGTTGTTGTGGCAGATGGATCAGCTCAAACAAAATTTGATGCGCTTAAGAAAGCTCTATGTGAAATGGGGCTTGATCCACAACGCATGGTAGGTATTGCCACTGATGGTGATAGTTCTATGCTTGGCTGCCATGATGGTTTAGTTGCAAAGTTAAGGAGAGAGATCTCCCATTTGGTCAGTACACATTGTATCGCACACAGGGAAGCCTTGGCTATACTGGATGCAACAAAATCTTTTCCTTGTTTGTCACACATAGATAAAGTTGCTAATAAGATTTATTCTTGGATTCATGGTTCTAGCTTGCGGCATGAAGGTTTTAAAAATCTGTTGAAGGAGATGAATCTCTAGATCCTTGAGGTTTTGCAAATTCATGAGGTAAGGTGGCTCTCACGAGGAAGTGTGATGGAGCACTTGGTGTCTTTAATGCCTGCTTGTTTTTGGAAAGAAGGAGCCACTGCGTGGTGTAATAAACTTCGTATTTGTAAAGTGTTGTTTGTTATTCACCTACTTGCTGATGTTCTACACGACTTGAATATGCTTAATAAGCATTTTCAAGAAGAGGATGTAGACATCGCCTCAATAAGTGCGTACATTGAGGTCACTTTATCTTCTTTGAGACGTAAGTTCTTGGAAGAAAATTTTGGAAAAGATACAAAGTACTTAAAGAAGTTTATGTGTGATACTGAAGATGGTACTTGGCATTATGTAAATGAATCTGGTGTGGAGTATACACACAGCTTGTTGTTTGAGGTTATTCCAGGTAAGGACAAAGAAGGCAAGTCTTTGGATAATGGGGGTAAAGATGTAGAGAGTTGCAAGCAGCTTGCAAGGAGTTTTGTGCAGAAGGTGATTAATTGTGTTAATGAGCGTTTTCCGGATGTATACCTCTTGAATGCTACCAGGATGTTCTCTCCACAGTTTTATCCTAAGGACGCTAAACAAGCGCTCCAAGTCTACAATGGAGAGGTCAAAGAAGGTAAACGAATGGTTGAATAGGCTCTTGAAAAAGGTTGGAGGTCATGTTGTGGATGCACAGGGATGCAATGACGACCTTTTATCGTTTACCGATACGCTATACTCCGAATCTATTGAAGTTATGGCAATTGATTCTTGTTTTGCCCGTGTCATCTGTGTCTTGTGAACGAGGCTTTTCAAAGCAAAATGCAATTAAAACGTCTACGTGTCAATGCTTGAAAGTGGACACATTAGACATGCTCATGCGTATCTCACTTGTTGGTCCAAAGTATGATGCAATTGATTGGGTGTCAGTCTACAAGATTTGGGAGCTCAAAAAATGCCGAAAAGCAACAGATGCTTAGTTTTTGCATATGATCAGCTTGATAGCAGCTTGTTGAGTAGTATGATGCTCTTGATGCATAATTGGTTGTGTAAATGATGGTCTTGGCAACAGTTTTTGGTAGCAGTTTGTGTACTCCGTGTAGAGATTGACATCTGTCAAGCAAGGCTTTTGCCGTGTATGGTTGCTTCTTGTAATCAAATGTTCGGCTACCTTTGGTTGAATGATTCTCATGTGGCTATGCTTTTACTTATCGACATGTCAATCAGCATGTGTAAATGTCGAAAGTATGTATAATAGTTTGTGGTTTTTTCACTTGTTATACAGGGCTTCGTGTTTTGCAGGTACAGCCAGATTTCAGCCTATAGTGCAGCCCCATCTCAGCCCACAGTGCAGCTGATTTTGGGCCAAAAGATAGCCAATCAGTTTGCCTATCTTCAGCCCACAATCCAGTCCTTTCTCACCTTGAATGCAATCCGACAAGTTCTCCTATTTTCAGCCCAAAGTGTAGCCCACAGTACAGCCAATCTCAGCCCGAAAGAAAGCCCACAAGTTGGTCTAGTTTCAGCCCACTGTTCAGCCCTTTCTCAGCCTGAATTCAGCCCAATGTCCAGCCCCTAGTGCAGCTGATTTTAGCCCCTAGTGTAGCTGATTTTAGCTCATTAGACATATCAATTGTATGTGAGATATATGCACTTCAGAGATGTTGAAGGATCAAATGAGAGTTTATATGACTAACTCTTGGAAACCTTCTGATGCAAAAACGCACCATCTGATGCAAAAACGCAGGTAGAGAGAGAGTAGAGAGAGAGAGTGAGAAGTGCTGGAAATTCAGTATATACTATGGTACAAAAAGGGTACATATCTGCAGCCATGGGCTGCCTTCATAAAAAGGTGGTTAATCCTAAAATCTGTCCCCTATGGGACCTCTAAGGATCCAAACCCCTAGTGGGATTGAATGAATTCAATGAGGAGCACTTGGGCCTTTTTATATGGGTCTTGGACCCCCTTTATGCTGGCCGACTGCTGGTCAGTCATAATTTCATTAAAGTTTATTTAATTCAGCCGACTGGTCATTAATGCTTGTTTTCGATGATGCGCCTGCAGCCCCCCTTCAACTTGGTTCAGCCGCCTCCACCTCTGGTACAGCCGACTCCCTTGTGGTACAGCCGACAGGCTTTTCCTCTTGCTCTCCAAGCCCTGCTCTCCAGTCTACACTGCCAACAGCTCTCTGTGCTCCATTTTCTGGTTCTAATGGTCCTTTTTCCTGGCTGCCTTTTCTGGACTAGCTGAGGAACTTGTCCATGGGCATCTGTGCACATGACATCCCCCTCTGCTAAACTTGATGACGGGATTCCAACCTGTTCTTGGATGACTGTCATCATCCCAATCCTTTTCCCGAAATCCCTCTGTCATCATCCATCCCTGGCAACCCTTTTTCTCTAAACATCCGGCCTGTTCTCCAAACCACTCTGTCTCTGACGAAGATCTATGCATCTGGTTCCATCAAGTCCACAATCCGTTCCTGCCCTGACTCTGAACACCGTCTTGGTCTTCATTCCTGGAACTGAGTCTGGCACTCTCACATCACCCTTGGAGGATCAACCTCCCTTGGGACCGTTACCTGAGAACCTATCTGGCTCACGGAACTGCCATCCCCATCTGGCACTGTGGAACACCACCAACAAACCTCCTGGGAGTTCTTCCCGATCTGTGTTCCCGCCTTGGGCTTCGAATCCGTGTACTTTCCTGTACCTTGGACCTGTACACCATCATCTGGGATTGATTCAGTGTTTAGCTTTGCTGAGCCTGATGCTCTGATACCAATGTAACACGCGAAAGCTCTGGGTAGTCTTCTTTCAGCCCTAAACACTCTTGGAAACCTTCTGATGCAAAAACGCACCATCTGATGCAAAAATGCAGGTAGAGAGAGAGTAGAGAGAGAGAGTGAGAAGTGCTGGAAATTCAGTATATACTATGGTACAAAAAGGGTACATATCTGCAGCCATGGGCTGCCTTCATAAAAAGGTGGTTAACCCTAAAATCTGTCCCCTATGGGACCTCTAAGGATCCAAACCCCTAGTGGGATTGAATGAATTCAATGAGGAGCACTTGGGCCTTTTTATATGGGTCTTGGACCCCCTTTATGCTGGCCGACTGCTGGTCAGTCATAATTTCATTAAAGTTTATTTAATTCAGCCGACTGGTCATTAATGCTTGTTTTCGATGATGCGCCTGCAGCTCCCCTTCAACTTGGTTCAGCCGCCTCCACCTCTGGTACAGCCGACTCCCTTGTGGTACAGCCGACAGGCTTTTCCTCTTGCTCTCCAAGCCCTGCTCCAGTCTACACTGCCAACAGCTCTCTGTGCTCCATTTTCTGGTTCTAATGGTCCTTTTTCCTGGCTGCCTTTTCTGGACTAGCTGAGGAACTTGTCCATGGGCATCTGTGCACATGACAGATGATCTGGATGGAAGAGACGATGGCCAAAGGAGAGGGGAAACGTAAGAAAAACTTGCATAGCGTGTTGAGACTAAAAACATAACTATCCAGAAAGGACCTTATAGCCATGGAACGAAGTGACCTAGAATGCGATCAAGCATATGAAGAGGCCTTCGTCCATGAGCTATCAGCTTGGAAGCGAGTTGAAAGGAAGTTGGCACCTTAGGGATTCAATCTTGTAGTCACATCCTCCATATCCATCATCTTTGTGTCCTTGGATCTTTTAAGAAAAATAGTTTTTTTCAAAACCATATCCTTCACCTTAAAGGTTCTTGATCTTTCACCCTTTGGAAGCAACCACTCATTGTAGTGCTTTTATTTCCCCTTATTACCAAGCAGTACTCTTTTAATGTCTTCAATTACCACATATATGTCTTTCTACTTAATAACACTATATTTAGTTACAAGTGATACTTGCTTCATGTATAGCTCATAATATTTATCCACCTATCAAAAGCACCCTTAGAGCACACTATCATGTGAATGTCCCATTTCACATACGTATTAAGGAGGTTGATTATTCTGCGAGCTTTCTAGTTTGAGCTAGTAGTAAACTGTGAGCTTGCCTCAAGCAGGGGTTAGGCTGTGAGCTTTTAAAGTGCTAGGCTAGTCTCTACTAAATCACACCAAAATGAGATTTGCATGAAAATATTATTAGAAACGGACTCATTGGGCATATTCAGATCGTTTTGACACCAAACATGACCATATTGTGACATTCCTACTAAAATATTATGACCAAATTTGTCCCTATGCAGCACACAAGTGGTCTGCATTAACGCATATTGGGCCTTTTTGGTCTACATTAATGCAAAAATGGTCTCATTGGGCCTATTCCGATCATTTTGACACCAAACATGACCATATTTGGACATTCCTACTAAAAGTTATGGCCAAATTTGTCCCTATGCAGCAAATAGGTCTTCTGTGTTAACGCAGATTGGGCCTGTTAGGTCTGCATTAACGCAGATTGGGTCTTTTAAGTATGCGTTAATGCAGATTGGGTCTATTGACCGTTAACCCTATGAGCGTGTAGTAAGCAGACCAGCCCCTTCTTGGCTCCTTAAAAGCTTGCGGTTTTTTCTTGGCTCATAAAATGCTCAACAGGGAAAGCTCGCAGAAAAACCATCCCCCCTGTTAAGGTATCTGTCACTCTTTCAAAGAATTCTTATGTTAAGTATTTTGCGTATGTGACTCACATGTCGTTGGGGATCGTCCAAGCATGCCGCAAGTGAGTGCTCAACTCCTTGCTACTTTCGGGTAGGAGCCAACCTCACAATCGGTTCTACGAATGCCACGTTCGCAGCCCCCGGCTTGTTGCAAATGCGATTCCACTTGGAGAGGGAGAGGGAGAGGGAAAGAGAGGAGATGGCGTACTCATGAGCGTAGGTGAAGGGGAAATCATGGACGTAGCAAACGCATGAGACCATAGAAGGAAAGAAAGCATGCAAGAAATCCAACACAAGGGAGTGGAGAGAGGGAAGCTTGAGCTCTTTTCATTCAAAGTGGTATCCAACAAGTGAAGACCAAAGTCTCAGACTTTGCCTTTTATACAAGTGCCTTTTTCCAAGGGAGGACTAACCCTTTCCTTCTCTTGCACTCTCTCAAGCTCTTAATCCTCCTAGCTAGTGGCGCAATGTGCGACCACCCTACTCTAGCTTCCTTCCTTTTCTTTATAGCTCTCTATGTACATGGCCGAATCGGCAAAAATTGTAGGTACATATATTACAACACGGGTGGGCTACCAAAAGGTTAACATGCCCCCCTTCCTGCTTTAGATCGAGTCCTCTGGATTATGGTGTTTGCAGGATGTTAGTAGTCTGCGCTACTTTCATAAGTCTGTGCCGATCAAAGGTACGTTGTGAAATCGTACTAAAAATATGATGCGGCTTCCAAAAGAGTGTGTCAAGCATATCCTCAAAGGTTCAGATATGATGGGCATGCAAGTTGCAGACTCTAAAATACAACCATATGAGCTGTTTTTGAAGCTCGGTCCCTTGTCCAAATTAAAAAGAATTGGACCCAACAGTTTCAACTCTTCCTCCTCGACTGTCGGTGCTAGTTTTGAAATATCCCTCAACAGTAGGATGATTAATCTATTGAAGTGCATTGTGCCACATAGACAGGGTCTGGAACATCTGCATACTATGTGAACAACTCTTTATGAACCGTGTCTGGGGTGGCTATCATTTGACCTGGGTTACATCTTCGTTATCATCTACAGGGAAGTGCTCCTCATTGAACTATTCTTCCACCTGTAGCTCTGGAAAGTCCATGTGCTGTAAGGGCTGCAATATAGTCCGCACGGTAGCCCCGATAAGCGGCAGGTCTTCTGTTTGGGGGTCTACTGAACTTGGTGTTCCACCTGGCAAGTTTTCCTTGTGTTGTGGGTGCTGTGTTTGAAGGTGTGGTGGAAGAGGTATCTACAGTGGATTGGGTACTAGAAGGGTAAGTACTAGTAGGTTGTTTTTTCCTTTGCTTATCATCCTAAATCTCTTCGGGTGGCGGAGGTTTTGCAGAAATGAAAAGGCCCAGAGCCATGTCAGCCTCCTTCGCCGTTACGGTTTCAGGGTAGGCGACATGCTCGGTTGTATACTCATTTTGATGTGTGTGGTGCACATATTACTTAAGACCTCCATTATGCGGTTGTACAACACCAAAATGCCGGTGGGAGGGTGTTGAGTGACATTTTGGCTACTTAAATAATTAGATGTAGCAGATAGTCCAAATCAAATCAATCTGCAGAAGAAACACCAGAGCACCCGCTCGCTGAAGCTCCCGCCCCCCCCCTAGCTCTGCGCACCTTCGTCCCCCCCCCCCCCCCCCCTTTTGCCGCTGCGCCCCCCCTCTCCTACCTCGCTGCTGCGCCGCCCCCCCCTTCTCGCCTGTTTCGCCCCCTCCCCTCTGCGCCATTGCGCCTGCCCCCCCCCGCTGCTGCCTGCTCGCCATCCCCCCCCCGCTTCCGCCTGTTCCCCCCCCCCCGCTGCCGCCTTTTCGCCATCCCCCCCGCTTCCACCTGCTCGCCATCCCCCCCCCGCTTCCGCCTGCTCGCCATCCCCCCCCCGCTTCCACCTGCTCGCCATCCCCCCCCCCGCTTCCGCCTGCTGACCCACCCGCCGCCTCGATCTCATCTCGCCCGCCTCCATTCAGCAGCGCCCCCCCCCTCTCCTTCTCGCGTTCGCCGCCCCCCCCCCTTCCCTCCTCTGTCGCGCTGCCTTCCCCCCCTTGGGGGTTTGTGGTTTTTTTTTCCTCTTCGTCATCCGTCTTCCGCCTCTTGGTGTGCAGCCCGCTTCTTGCTGGGGTTTTTCGCTTTCGCCTCGCCTTCGCTTGAGCTTCAGACTCTGATGGAGACTCCTCCCGCCTCGCCTCAGAGGGACTCTTCCGCAGCCCCCTCGCTCGCCCCCGAGGTCATCCCCATCAGGCTTTCTCTTTCGCCGGAAGAGGAAGCGAGCCTCACCGCAGAGGTGGAACGCCTTCAGGCTCACTCCACCATCTGCCGTATAGTCGGCACTCGCCCCAGCAGAGGGGAGATCAGGGATCTACTTCAGGCTCGCCTTCTTGCAGATGTGGGCAAGATCCTTGATGTACAGCTCTTGGGCCGGGGACATTATCAGATCGAGTTCGAGGCTGCCCAGAGCGTTGCCAAGGTCCTTGCCATGAGTCCTCTGGATATCAGGGGTGCTCGGGCTTTCTTCAGGCCTTGGCAGCATGGATTTGACCCAGCTGCGGCGGAGCAGGGAGAGCGCCTCTTCCATATTACAGTTTGTTTCCCTGGTCTCCGCCGGGAGTATCTTCCGCTCCTCTCCAGGCTCGGAGCATTGGTGGGCTCGGTTCTTGAGACGGGCCCCTCAGCAGCTTCAGTGGTGGCCAGAGCAGCTGGGCTACCTTCGGTCAGAGTGTTGGTATCTGACATCTCCTCCCTTCCTAAGGTCATTCAGCTACCTAGGATAGGGGGGGGGTGGATTGATCAGAGAGTGGAGTTCTCGGGGCTCCCGAACCAGTGCTTCATTTGCAGGCAGGTCGGTCATTTGGCCAAGGCCTGCCCTCGCAGGAGACCTCGGCCCTCACCACAGCAGCAGGCCACGGATGGCCCGCCCACAGATTCGGCTCGGCAGGCTGCCTCAGGGACACCTGCTCAGGCCACAGAGACCTCGGAGTGGCAGCCTGGACAGGGGCGCCGTCGAGGGAGACAGCCACAGCAGCACGCCCCGGTACCGCTGCAGCAGCAGCAACAGTCTCAGCCTCACTGGGTTCCCGTGAGGAACAGATTTGCTCCCCTTCAGGAGGAGACCCCTGCAGCGACCGAGGACCAGGAGATGCCAGCTCCCCCTCCTTCACCTCCCCCACACCCATCCCCTCCCACCGCCTCGCTTCCGCCTTCGCCTCCTCCCGTCCCCGCTCCGGCCTCGGCAGCGGCTCCCTCTCCTCCTCCCTCGCCTCCCCCTCCTCCCCCTCCGCCCGCCTCGCCTTCCCGGGAGGTTCTGGCAGCTCCCTGGCGCTCACCT
This sequence comes from Cibotium barometz, assembly GCF_041138505.1. Taxonomy (NCBI): domain Eukaryota; kingdom Viridiplantae; phylum Streptophyta; class Polypodiopsida; order Cyatheales; family Cibotiaceae; genus Cibotium; species Cibotium barometz. The sequence continues at coordinate 1,058,941 of NC_141062.1, read as the reverse complement.
GCAGTCCGGAGGGCGCTGAGCACTGACCTCGCTCGAGCATCACAGAGGAGACCTATGCCGATTAGGGCCTCACGGATTTCATCTATCCGCAGTCGGCTGAGTCGTCTCGGCATTCGACAGCGCTCGGCGGCGTTTGATTATACCTTTACACGGCTTTTTGGAGCAGAGGGCCCCCATGAGCCAGCACCCATCCGAGTGCATGTAGTGATACCCCCGGCCCGCGGGGAGGAGGCACTAGACTCAGCGGTGGCCTTCTCGTTCCCTCTATGTGGACCTTGTGATCGGGAGTGGACTCTAGAGCTCGCTCTCAGCACGTTGAAGACTCAGGCAGTTGAGTTTTCTCACCACATGAGCGACTTGGAGGTTACAGATGTGCTAGGCCGACTTTGGGAGTTGGCTCATTTTGTCTTGGATCCCGAGGGAGTGGATACATCCGGGATTCGGCATTTGGTCGTGCGCATAGTTGCAGATTTGGCACGCGACCCAGGATATGTGAGTATTCACGAGGTTACTATGTCCGAGCAGGAGGCAGTCGTCATGGGTCACAGCCACTGGCGCCTGATCCGGGATACTTGCAGTACACCGGGTGGGCAGACTCGCAGCCGTTCGGATGGGGACTACTCTCCATCCAAGCCGCTTGCGAAGGCCCGCCGCACGGCTGAGACAGCCTCCACCTCAGTAGGACATCCATGAGGATCATCTCATGGAATGTACAGGGCCTTGGCGGAGCACACTTTATACGCTATCGAGGCTGCTTGAGGCAGGAGCTACAGAGATGCCTGGTTGGTGGCAGCATTGACATTCTGATGATGCAGGAGCATCACTTGGGTGAGAGCAGGATCCGGAGATATGGTTCGGTGATGCCTGGTAGATGGGATACTTTCTGGTCTGCAGGGTTTGGTCCTTTGGGAGGACAGGGAGGAGTATGCATGGTTATTGCAGATGCATGGCGGCAGGCCATTGTGGATCGAGGGATCATTGTGCCTGGTAGAGCACAGTATGTCATTCTGAGGATGCATGATGAGCTATTGGGTGTGCTCAACATCTATGCGCCCAATCATGCTAGTGCCAGAGCAGAGTTCTGGACTCAGGTTACAGATGCATTGCCAGAGGCCGCACATTGGTGTGTTGGGGGAGACTTCAACATGCTTGAGGACCCGGCAGATAGGGTGGGAGGCAGTCATGTTACAGTGCACGGCACGGAGCTTGCAGCTTGGGACCGGTTTTGTATGACATTGAGGATCACTGATGCATGGCAGCATGGGGCTTTCTCCCGGTCTCAGGACAGTCTTAGTTTCTCTCGGTCGGATCGCCGGCAGGGAGGGACTAATCTATCTCGGATTGATCGCTTTTATGTGGGCGATTGGTTGGGGGAGCGAGGGGGCTCCGTCGGCATTCTTGCTGGCACCTCATTTTCAGATCATGCGCCAGTTATACTGACTTTGGAGGAGGGGACACGGGAGCCCAGCTTGCAGTTGAGGATCCCAGAGAGGGTACTTGCAGACCCCAGTCTCGCTGAGGACATTGAGAGGATCTGGCATGATAGTCAGTGCTCTGACCAGGATGCAGCGGGCCAGTGTGCCCAGGGACTCATTGATCTTAGCTCTTTTCTTCACGCTGCAGCTTTGACACGACTGGGAGAGATTCGCGAGCGGGAGCAACGGCTGAGACGCAGCCTTGCTTCGCTACAGCGCCTTCAGGAGCAGCAGCCTGCATGTGAGTGGGTGGCGTCCCAGCTGAGCCAGGCACGCCAGGAGGTTAGAGAGGCAGAGGAGCAGAGACATGAGTTTTATTATCGTCGTCAGGCCTCTCAGTGGACGCAGCTTGGTGATCGAGTGACTGGGGAGTTTTTTGAGATCACTGGACCCCGTCATGCGCGAGCAGGGGTTCGCCAGCTTGGTAGACCGGATGGATCGATAGCTACTGAGCTCGGGGAGATCAGAGCCATTGCCACTGCTTTTTATCGTGACTTGCTTTCAGCGGAGCCAGCCACTGAGGATCGAGATGTATGCAGACAGACAGTGTGGGCCCATGTGCAGAGGAGGGTCACAGACCATATGCGCACAGTTCTAGGTGCGCCTCTGTCAGAGATTGAGCTTGCCGAGGCCTTGAGGGTCCTGCCGCGACATAGTTGCCCAGGGGAGGACGGACTGACGCCGGCCTTTTTTATGCGCTATTGGGACCTTTTGGGGCCAGGCCTTCGCAGGGGCTTTCAGCATGTTTTGGACACTGGGGTGATGCCGCAGAGCTTTTCAGAGGGCTTGATCTATCTTATCCCCAAGGGGGAGGGAGTATCGGATGACATTCGGCATTGGAGGCCTATTACGATCCTCAATACTGTATACAAGGTCTTGGCAAAGGCCTTGAGTTTGAGGATCCAGCCCTTCCTGGGGGAGTTGATTCATGCTACTCAGACAGGATTTGTCAAGGAGCGCAGTATCCTTGACAACATCTTTACTTTTTGGGAGGCGACGGCCCGAGCTAGGTTTCTTGGCGAGGACTTGGTCGTGATGCTTCTCGATTTTGAGAAGGCATACGATAGAGTTGATTGGGGATTCTTAGAGGGCACTATGCTGCGCCTGGGCTTTGAGCCAGGATGGATCAGAGGGGTGGCAGCTTTGTATTCCACAGCTCGCAGCCAGGTGCTGATTGCAGGAGGTCGGGGGCCGAGTTTTGAGCTGACCAGATCAGTCCGTCAGGGGTGTCCTCTCGCCCCTTTCCTTTTTCTCTTCTTTGCGGAGGCTATGAGTATGTATTTGACGGCAGAGGAGGTTGGTTTGAGAGGACTTCAGCTCCCAGTCCGGGGGGAGGATTTGCTTGATGCAGAGTTTGCAGACGACACGGGCTTATTTTTGCATGGCCAAGAGGCCAATCTTATTCGGGCAGAGCAGTCGCTCCAGGTTTTTAGTGCAGCTTCGGGAGCATTGATCAATTGGCGCAAGACAGTGGCCTTTTGGATCAGTAGTGCTCCCACTCCGGCATGGAGTCCGGACCCCGGTTTTAGATGGATTCCTTCCGGCACAGCAGTGCGGTATTTGGGATGCCAGATTGGCCTCGATTTGTCACCCGAGCAGCAGATTGCCCCGCTTCTTCTGAGCATTCGGAAGAAGCTATTGTATTGGAGTACAGCTCGACTATCCTTGGCTGGGAGGGTGGTGGTGGCAAATCAGGTGCTGTTAGCGACTATGTGGTACATTACGTCTTGCTGGATTTTCTCGAGCTCTTGCATCAGCCAGGTACAGAGGCTGATCAGGAACTTTCTGTGGTCTGGGCGGGACGGTCAGCCAGCCCGGGCAAAGGTTGCATGGGCAGTTATTACACTTCCGTTGGCTCAGGGCGGTTTGGGCATTATAGATCCAGTCGATCAGAGTAGAGCCTTATTGGGGAAGCTTATTGTTCGGGGGTTGCTTCCAGGCGCTGAGCCTTGGAAAGAGCTCCTCTTGCAGCGACTGCAGGCCCGGGCGCCTCCTGCAGGGGGTACTTGGGCACCAGAGATTCGCTGGATATTCATAGAGATGAGGAGGACAGGCCTCAGTAGAGGATGGGAGGACAGATTTGCTTTGAGTATCCTGCGAGCTTGGGAGCTACTGAGACCGGGGCTCTCTCAGCGGCCTCCGTCTTGTGTTGAGGAGCGGGCCAGGCAGCCGCTCATCTGGAGCCCAGCGGTTCGTACAGAGCAGGGTCATATGCTGGGTTCTCGGCCTCGTCTAGCCTGGGGACCTTTAGCGGCAGGCCCAGCTCGTAGTTTTGGAGACTGGCAGGCTTTCTGCAGTCTACCAGAGGAGACCCAGGTGGAGAGGCTGAGTCACTTCAGAGGGGGGTTGATTATGAGGGATGATATTCGGGAGGCACTTACAGAGGAGTGGTTCACACCTCTCGAGCCAGTGGCCCCACGGTGGATGGGTGCCTTCACACAGTTGGAGATCCTGATTGCTGTCAGAGCTAGCACTGAGGATGGCAGATGCCTCTATTATGAGATTCAGGATGAGGGCCGACTCCAGAGAGTGGAGGTGGAGTCGCCTTTGGTTGCAGAGTGCACCTTTCAGAGGATTCGGGTAGTGGCTGCCGCTTCTCGGAAGTGGCATATTGACCCCGACCCTGCTGACGTGCTCCCGGATTGGCGCATATGGGCATATGCAGCGCGCCCCTTGGCCCGGCTGCAGTGGGACCCCGGAGAGTACGAGTGGCATGATCCTTATGCATCCCTTGAGGCCACAGAGATCACATTTTTCCAGTATACTGTTCGGCTGGGACGGCATATCTTGACGGCGAGGAGGACGGTTTCTCCAGCGGCATCGGGGCATTGGCGATTGCAGGGACTATCACAGGAGTTCCTGGAGGATTTCTGGGCTCGGCTCTGGGCTAGTCGACAGGCCCGCAGGATCTCGGCTTTTCAGTGGCTGGTCGCCCACAGGGGCTCAGCAGTTGGCACTTGGCTTGTTTACAGCGGTCTCCCGGCGGCCTGCGTCCGATGCGGCCACCCTATGGAGACACAGCGACATTGCCTTTGGGACTGCCCTCAGGCTCAGCAGATTTGGCTGCGGATGCTGCGTATTCTGGCCCCCCTCTCTCCAGAGGGTATGTTTACGTGGGGTGCCGCTGCTTGGTCGACTTCGTCAGGGCCTGCTATGGGCTATGAGATGGAGCAGGGCAGTCAGGCCATCAGCTTTATTAGGGGCCAGCCTCGCCTGGTTCCGGCACCGGATTACTCGTCCGCCAGCTGGACACAGGAGAGGGATTTACGATGGGAGCTCCTCAGCAGCCTTACCATCTGGTTCACCTGGAGGGCCCGGTGCTTCACGGCCTTTGAGGGGAGATTGGAGCCACCAGCAGAGACTGTTCGAGGGATTTGGCAGGAGTTGATCCACACCCTGCGAGGACAGTACGACCGCATCCGGGGAGACTCGGATGAGGCGATCTTACGGCGCCAGGCCTTTCATACCACTTGGCGCTGCGGCCCGTTCTACACCCTACACACGGGATCCCCCCGTTGGCACTACAGGCCTCCTGTTTGGCTCTTCCCCCCCCCCCCCATTGTATGATTTAGCCGTTCAGTCCTTTAGACTGATTTTTGTATTTTGCAGCACCTAGGGAGAGTCTCCCGGGCTGCCATGATGTATTCACTGCTCTTCTCTCTGTTAGGAGCAGGAGAGATCTCTTTTGTAGCCCTACGGGCGTTTTTTACATAACTAATGAAAGGATCTTTTCTCGGAAAAAAAATAAAAATAAAAATAAAAATAATTAGATGTAGCATTTGCCTCCTCCTAACCGACATGTTGCAGCCAAATATGGATTTCCCCTAAGACATTCATAGATATAGGGTAGTGGGAAAGATCATCAGGTTTGGCTAAATCTAAGATAGGCTCGGTGGTAGGAAGAGTTGGGATTCTTGTATTATGTGACACCATGCCCTAAAATTGAGGACTATGGGGTGCAATGGCAGGTGGTATATGTCTTCTAATAACTTAAGGCAAAATCACTGCTATAAAAATCCATGGCTAAGATAGGGTGTGTGTAGGCGGTATGTTTTTCTAATAGTGAGATGATATACTGGGGTGGAAGTGGTGAGGTGAGGTCTAAGTGGTGTTGTACTGAGGCGGCTGTGATGGAACTTGAAATAGTAATGGAAGGTTTGTGATACGGTGAGTGGGTATAAGGCTAAACTTGCCAGGTCGGTAGCCACATTCAGTAACCTTTCGTGCTCTTCTTCATAAAGACTGCTTACCTCCGGGGCTAACCTTGGTGCTGCCGTCACTGTTGCCAATTCTTGTCGCACCTATAGTAGCTCCTCCTTATCCTTTTGTGCCAACTTGTCATTGAGCTCTGAGGTTGATTTGTTAAGATCTTTGGCATGTTTCTCTACATCATGCAATATCTTCTTTGATGTTTTCTCTATGTTCAAGTGCTCTTCCAGCTCTTTTGCAGCTCTTGCTCATGCAACCTCTAACTCTGTTGTCATGTCTTTGGCTTGCAATTCTATCCTTAGCTGTGCATCTTGCAGTTGCCTTTCCAAGTCTTTGCATTTATCTTCTTGTCTTTGAGAATGCTCTTGCAAACCCTGCACCTGTGTGTCTCTTGCTTTTATGGCCAATGTTTGCTCTTGTGCAGATTGTTCTAACACCTGTATTCTGACTTTCAGCAGCCGTTCTGATTCAACCAATTGGTTGACTTGTTGTATGTACACCTCCTAGCTGGCTTGGACTCTTGCAAGCTCGTCCTTCGCTTGATCTTTGATTGTCTGTGCAATGAGCATCTGAGTTTTGAAGTGCACTTGTTCTTCTTCTCTCCTATTGTATATTTGCATAGCATGTTGTTGCAGCTCAACCAGGGCTTGCATGAAACCATACTCACTTTGTTCGACCCTATTGCCTGCAAGTGCTTTGTAGGCTTGGTATGACTGCCTATCCACATAATCCAATGTGTTCTATGTGGCAATTGCCTCTATAGCTAACAGCCTTCGGAGGGAGAAGAGGTGGGTTAGGGTGCATCTGACCCTTGTTCTTCAAGGCCGTGAGCATGGCTGTTGCCAACTACTCCTTATGTATCCTTGTTGCCGCATCATCTTGTGTTGCTGCTAGAGGGGGTGGTGGATTAGGATCAAAATTTGGCAGATCATTTATGTTTAGGAGCTTCTCCAAATCTTCTAATCTCAATGCCCAAGAAGTAATGCAGCTCTCCCAAATCCTTCGGTGTTCGTCCACCACTGCTGTTCTTGTGGTGTCTTCGTTTTCCCTTTCCTCTTCAGCTTCTCATTCGGGATCTAGTGACTGGTCCCATGCAACTCTTGGAAGACTTTCCTCGCGCCTCTGTGCGTAATGGTTTCTCCTGGTTGATCATGTTGTCGGCATTTTTGAGTGTCCTTGAATCTCCTCGGGCTTTCCGTAGGTAGGTGTTCAGAACCTCTTGTGTACTCGCCTTCACAACCTCGAATGTTGCGTCCTTTACTTTTCCACATGTACTTGGTACTTTTCGCTTCTTGTCCCGATCAAGATCGCCAAATGTTGACGGTCTTGTTTTCTAACCCCGATTTTTAACCTTGGTGTGGTGACTCTTAGCCTTGAGACCTCGATTCAGGTAGACTACTCAGATTGCACTTAACCTCGCTCGTCAATCTTAACAAGAGAAAGGGGCAGAAGCGTCGAGTGTGGATACCGTATGAAGATGGTAATGCAGCTAGTATTACGATCCAATGTTATACAACAGTCGGGCTATGATCCGCCTCGACTTCAACTATCCTATCAGTCAAGTCTACCTTCTGCTCAACACGTGCGGGCAGACTCTTGATCACAATACCAAATGCTAGATCTCTAAACCACCCACACAGAACGTGTGAGACTCGAACCACCTCCCATGTAGTCTTGAGGTAGGTCTCTGTAGTGTCATCGAGATGTCCTCGGACTCCTGTAGAGTGTCGGCCAAGAAGCTGTTGAAGGAAGAGCTTGCTAGGCCAGAGGTGTAAGTGGGAGCTTCCTCTGTCTGTCTGTCCGTCTGCGTCCACGTCTATGGGAAGATCTGAGTGATGAGTCACCCCCACTCAGGCCTTAAAATTGACTCCCCACAGCACAAGGACTGTGACTCCCTGTGTACTTATTCTAGGCTTCCTATGAAGCTTCCCAAAGTATTCCAGGGCTTCACTCAAATTTGTAAAAATATTAAAACAACGAGATAAAAACAACAAGTTCATGATACATGGAAATTCACAAAAAAACTTTAGAAGAAATTGTATGCCAGGCAAGCTACGAATCAACAGATTCACAATAAGAGTCGACTAGAATCAACACACACCTTGCTAGTGTCTTCGACAAGACAAATTTCCTTCATTGTTGTCACCTCCAATAAACATACAAAGGTCGAGCAAACACCATCATCATATTCTATAATGTTAAGCATTGTCAAGAATATCAGTCACTTAAAGAGTTAAAACATTCTTTTAATAGCCTGGATACATAGTATTGACACAACTTTCAAGTTCCAATTACCTGGCCATTGTTGTTTCCATCAAAACTATTCACATCTTGGGATCTTGATGCCATTACACATACAAGAATTTCTCCATCAAGGTACCCCGATATTAGCAGTAAAGCAATTCCAGTTTCCAACCTGGTCCCAAGAGAGTACTAACCATCTCATAGATATAAGAATTTGTGTAAAGCTCCAATAAATTCAAGAAGATATAGTCATATGATAGCAAACGGACTCAAGTATTTTGGGAATAATAAAAAACATGGACACACATGTGTTCAAGCTCCCCTTACCTTTACAAAAAAGGCAAACTTGTGCTCCCGAATTGTCACCATCTTCCAAAAAGAAGCTAGCAAATTAGTCTGACGCACTGACAATAGTAAGTAACATCAGCTCTTGGAAAGAAATTCTGCAAACATGAGCCCAAAATTAAAAGAAAGGACAATGTGTTGGTAGCAAATTTCTACCATCACATCTGTATATACAACAAATTTGCATTGCCACAGAATGGAGATGCTAACAGTAGCACATCGGCAAAAGATTTCTTTCAAGAACATGATACACAAGGTTAGTCATATAAACTCTCATTTGATCCTTCAACATCTCTGAAGTACATATATCTCACATATACAACAAATTTGCATTGCCACAGAATGGAGATGCTAACAGTAGCACATCTGCAAAAGATTTCTTTCAAGAACATGATACACAAGGTTAGTCATATAAACTCTCATTTGATCCTTCAACATCTCTGAAGTGCATATATCTCACATACAATTGATATGTCTAATGAGCTAAAATCAGCTACACTAGGGGCTGAAATCAGCTGCACTAGGGGCTGGACATTGGGCTGAATTCAGGCTGAGAAAGGGCTGAACAGTGGGCTGAAACTAGACCAACTTGTGGGCTTTCTTTCGGGCTGAGATTGGCTGTACTGTGGGCTACACTTTGGGCTGAAAATAGGAGAACTTGTCGGATTGCATTCAAGGTGAGAAAGGGCTGGATTGTGGGCTGAAGATAGGCAAACTGATTGGCTATCTTTTGGCTCAAAATCAGCTGCACTGTGGGCTGAGATGGGGCTGCACTATAGGCTGAAATCTGGCTGTACTTGCAAAACATGAAGCCCTGTATAACAAGTGAAAAAACCACAAACTATTATACATACTTTCGACATTTACACATGCTGATTGACATGTCGATAAGTAAAAGCATAGCCACATGAGGATCATTCAACCAAAGGTAGCCGAACATGTATATGTGCATAAAATGTTTCACTCTTGGCGATGGATTTTCCCCATGAAATAGCAGTCTGCTATTTTATGGCGTCTGCTCTAATCATTAGGATGGAGCTACACACTCCTGCATCTTTGTCCAAATATCTAAATCATGCCCTTGTTTACCCATAATATCATTTAAAAAAATATCAGGGTAACCCTGCTAACTCATAGGTTAAAACCTACTATCTCATGGGTTATAAACCTACACTTTCACGGCTTAGCCATCTCATGGCTTAACCATCTCACGGGTTAAGCATCTCACGGCTTAACCATCTCATCAGTTTAGCATCTCACGTGTGCTAAACCATCTCATGGGATAAGCCATCTCATAGGTTAACCATCTCACGGGCTAAACATCTCACGGCTTAACCATCTCATACAAGAAGCAACCATACACGGCAAAAGCCTTGCTTGACAGATGTCAATCTCTACACGGAGTACACAAACTGCTACCAAAAACTGTTGCCAAGACCATCATTTACACAACCAATTATGCATCAAGAGCATCATACTACTCAACAAGCTGCTATCAAGCTGATCATATGCAAAAACTAAGCATCTGTTGCTTTTCAGCATTTTTTGAGCTCCCAAATCTTGTAGACTGACACCCAATCAATTGCATCATACTTTGGACCAACAAGTGAGATACGCATGAGCATGTCTAATGTGTCCACTTTCAAGCATTGACACGTAGATGTTTTAATTGCATTTTGTTTTGAAAAGCCTCGTTCACAAGACACAGATGACACGGGCAAAACAAGAATCAATTGCCATAACTTCAATAGATTCGGATAAGAGCGCTGCCAATTGACATTTGAAGCAAACAACTGCCATGCATCTCTCATGTTCATAGTATCGCATGCATAGTATAGCGTATCGGTAAACGATAAAAGGTCGTCATTGCATCCCTGTGCATCCACAACATGACCTCCAACCTTTTTCAAGAGCCTATTCAACCATTCGTTTACCTTCTTTGACCTCTCCATTGTAGACTTGGAGTGCTTGTTTGGCGTCCTTAGGATAAAACTGTGGAGAGAACATCTTGGTAGCATTCAAGAGGTATACATCCGGAAAACGCTCATTAACACAATCAATCACCTTCTGCACAAAACTCCTTGCAAGCTGCTTGCAACTCTCTACATCTTTACCCCCATTATCCAAAGACTTGCCTTCTTTGTCCTTACCTGGAATAACCTCAAACAACAAGCTGTGTGTATACTCCACACCAGATTCATTTACATAATGCCAAGTACCATCTTCAGTATCACACATAAACTTCTTTAAGTACTTTGTATCTTTTCCAAAATTTTCTTCCGAGAACTTACGTCTCAAAGAAGATAAAGTGACCTCAATGTACGCACTTATTGAGGCGATGTCTACATCCTCTTCTTGAAAATGCTTATTAAGCATATTCAAGTCGTGTAGAACATCAGCAAGTAGGTGAATAACAAACAACACTTTACAAATACGAAGTTTATTACACCACGCAGTGGCTTCTTCTTTCCAAAAACAAAGAATGGCAGGCATTAAAGACACCAAGCGCTCCATCACACTTTCTCGTGAGAGCCACCTTACCTCATGAATTTGCAAAACCTCAAGGATCTGGAGATTCATCTCCTTCAACAGATTTTTAAAACCTTCATGCCGCAAGCTAGAACCATGAATCCAAGAATAAATCTTATTAGCAACTTTATCTATGTGTGACAAACAGGGAAAAGATTTTGTTGCATCCAGTATAGCCAAGACTTCCCTGTGTGCGATACAATGTGTACTGACCAAATGGGGGATCTCTCTCCTTAACTTTGCAACTAAACCATCATGGCAACCAAGCATAGAACTATCACCATCAGTGGCAATACCTACCATGCGTTGTGGATCAAGCCCCATTTCACATAGAGCTTTCTTAAGCGCATCAAATTTTGTTTGAGTTGATCCATCTGCCACAACAACAAGCCTGCCAAATTGTGTTTTGACCATACCCAAGCCAGCACAAGTCAGAAAGGAAACATAAATTATTAAATGCTTCTCCATTGCCCTATCTGTGGTCTCATCAAAACCATCAATGAGTAAAATGGACTTTGCTTCACGTCACCCAGCTGCATAGTTTCTATATGCTCTGAGATACATGCAGCAAAATCTTTTCCAGCCATAACATTAGTGTATGAAGAATAATCATTCTTGACAGGCATTGTTTGCACATCTAGGGCATATGCTAAGTCACAAAGCTTCTTGAACTTCTTGCATGCAAGGTCTTCTTTTGCAACAAAGTACATCAACTTCATGCAAGTTATGACTCTTTTTTGAGTCTTGCTTCCCAAGGCTTTCATGTGTTCTTGGACTTGAATCCCACCCTCATGAAGTACCTTCAATGTGGCAAACCTATGCTTCGGAGATTTTTTGTGTTTCCTTATGGCACTCATTTGAATTGTTTTGCACCCTTTTCCTTTCCCCCATGGTCCCTTCTGTTTATACTTCTCACACCACAAGCATTTCATAAACTCCTTATCTTCAATCACCACAAGTTTCAGGAAACAGAACTTATGCAGCCACTCTACCCTAAACTTTCGAAGCTTCTTTTTTTTATCATTATTTGATCCCTGTGTTTCGGTATTACTCAAGGGTGTGTTTTCAAATGACATACCGAAAAGCTCCATATCGTCTTGAAGCACTTTATTGAAGTCCTCCATGTCAACATCCAACTCATGGTCCTCGTCGCTGATACTCGAAGAGCCTAAAATCTCTACCATGACTTGACTCAGATGCCTTCTCTCTAGAATCCCTTTCTTGTCTCTTCTCCTTTCGAAAAGACTCAAACAAGGTTCGTTGTTTAAGCTGCAATACCATCACAAACTATCATTGAACAACTCAACATGCTAACCACAATGTAAATAGTTACAACCTTGTGGATATAGCACAATCACCTTTGTTTTTTTTTTCCGAGAAAAGATCCTTTCATTAGTTATATAAAAACGCCCGTAGGGCTACAAAAGATCTCTCCTGCTCCTAAGAGAGATAAGAGCAGCGAATACATCATGGCAGCCCGGGAGACTCTCCCTAGGTGCTGCAAAATACAAGCATCAGTACAAAGAACTGAGCGGCTAAATCATACAATAGGGGGGGGGAAGAGCCAAACAGGTGGCCTGTAGTGCCAACGGGGGGATCCCGTGTGTAAGGTGTAGAAAGGGCCACAGCGCCAAGTGGTGTGAAAGGCCTGGCGCCGTAAGATCGCCTCATCCGAGTCTCCCCGGATGCGGTCGTACTGTCCTCGCAGGGTGTGGATCAACTCCTGCCAAATCCCCCGTACAGCTGGTGGCTCCAATCTCCCCTCAAAGGCCGTAAAGCACCGGGCCCTCCAGGTGAACCAGATGGTGAGGCTGCTGAGGAGCTCCCATCGTAAATCCCTCTCCTGTGTCCAGCTGGCGGACGAGAAATCCGGTGCCGGAACCAGGCGAGGCTGGCCCCTAATAAATCTGATGGCCTGACTGCCTTGCTCCATCTCATAGCCCATAGCAGGCCCTGACGAAGTCGACCAAGCAGCGGCACCCCACGTAAACATGCCCTCTGGAGAGAGGGGGGCCAGAATACGCAGCATCCGCAGCCAAATCTGGTGTGCCTGAGGGCAGTCCCAAAGGCAATGTCTCTGTGTCTCCATAGGGTGGCCGCATCGGACGCAGGCAGCCGGAAGACCGCTGTAAACAAGCCAAGTGCCAACTGCTGAGCCCCTGTGGGCGACCAGCCACTGAAAAGCCGAGATCCTGCGGGCCTGCCGACTAGCCCAGAGCCGAGCCCAGAAATCCTCCAGGAACTCCTGTGAGAGTCCCTGCAACAATCGCCAATGCCCCGCTGCCGCTGGAGAAACCGTCCTCCTCGCCGTCAAAATATGCCGTCCCAGCCGAACAGTATACTGGAAATAGGTGATCTCTGTGGCCTCAAGGGATACATAAGGATCATGCCACTCGTACTCCCCGGGGTCCCACTGTAGCCGGGCCAAGGGGCGCGTTGCATATGCCCATATGCACCAATCCGGGAGCACATCAGCAGGGTCGGGGTCAATATGCCACTTCCGAGAAGCGGCAGCCACTACCCGAATCCTCTGAAAGGTGCACTCTGCAACCAAAGGCGACTCCACCTCCACTCTCTGGAGTCTGCCCTCATCCTGAATCTCATAGTAGAGGCATCTGCCATCCTCAGTGCTAGCTCTGATAGCAATCAGGATCTCCAACTGTGTAAAGGCTCCCATCCACCGTGGGGCCACTGGCTCGAGAGGCGTGAACCACTCCTCTGTGAGTGCCTCCTGTATATCATCCCTCATAATCAACCCCCCTCTGAAGTGACTCAGCCTCTCCATCTGGATCTCCTCTGGTAGACTGCAGAAAGCCTGCCAGTCTCCAAAACTACGAGCTGGGCATGCCGCTAAAGGTCCCCAGGCTAGACGAGGCCGAGAACCCAGCATATGACCCTGCTCCGTGCGAACCGCTGGGCTCCAGATGAGCGGCTGCCTGGCCCGCTCCTCAACACAAGAAGGAGGCCGCTGAGAGAGCCCCGGTCTCAGCAGCTCCCAAGCTCTCAGGATACTCAAAGCAAATCTGTCCTCCCATCCTCTACTGAGGCCTGTCCTCCTCATCTCTATGAAGATCCAGCGAATCTCTGGTGCCCAAGTACCCCCTGCTGGGGGCGCCCGAGCTTGCAGTCGCTGCAAGAGGAGCTCTTTCCAAGGCTCAGCGCTTGGAAGCAACCCCCGAACAATAAGCTTCCCCAATAAGGCTCTACTCTGATCGACTGGATCTATAATGCCCAAACCGCCCTGAGCCAGCGGAAGTGTAATAACTGCCCATGCAACCTTTGTCCGAGCTGGCTGACCGTCCCGCCCAGACCACAGAAAGTTCCTGATCAGCCTCTGTACCTGGCTGATGCAAGAGCTCGAGAAAATCTAGCAAGACGTAATGTACCACATGGTCACTAACAGCACCTGATTTGCCACCACCACCCTCCCAGCCAAGGATAGTCGAGCTGTACTCCAATACAATAGCTTCTTCCGAATGCTCAGAAGAAGCGGGGCAATCTGCTGCTCAGGTGACAAATCGAGGTCAATCTGGCATCCCAAATACCGCACTGCTGTGCCTGGAGGAATCCATCTAAAACCGGGGTCCGGGCTCCATGCCGGAGTGGGAGCACTACTGATCCAAAAGGCCACTGTCTTGCGCCAATTGATCAATGCTCCCGAAGCTGCACTAAAAACCTGGAGCGACTGCTCAGCCCGAATAAGATTGGCCTCTTGGCCATGCAAAAATAAGCCCGTGTCGTCTGCAAACTCAGCATCAAGCAAATCCTCCCCCCGGACTGGGAGCTGAAGTCCTCTCAAACCAACCTCCTCTGCCGTCAAATACATACTCATAGCCTCCGCAAAGAAGAGAAAAAGGAAAGGGGCGAGAGGACACCCCTGACGGACTGATCTGGTCAGCTCAAAACTTGGCCCCCGTCCTCCTGCAATCAGCACCTGGCTGCGAGCTGTGGAATATAGAGCTGCCACCCCTCTGATCCATCCTGGCTCAAAGCCCAGGCGAAGCATAGTGCCCTCTAAGAATCCCCAATCAACTCTATCGTATGCCTTCTCAAAATCGAGAAGCATCACGACCAAGTCCTCGCCAAGAAATCTAGCTCGGGCCGTCGCCTCCCAGAAAGTAAAGATGTTGTCAAGGATATTGCGCTCCTTGACAAATCCTGTCTGAGTAGCATGAATCAACTCCCCCAGGAAGGGCTGGATCCTCAAACTCAAGGCCTTTGCTAAGACCTTGTAGACAGTATTGAGGATCGTAATAGGCCTCCAATGCCGAATGTCATCTGATACTCCCTCCCCCTTGGGGATAAGATAGATCAAGCCCTCTGAAAAGCTCTGCGGCATCACCCCAGTGTCCAAAACATGCTGAAAGCCCCTGCGCAGGCTTGGCCCCAAAAGGTCCCAATAGCGCATAAAAAAGGCCGGCGTCAGTCCGTCCTCCCCTGGGCAACTATGTCGCGGCAGGACCCTCAAGGCCTCGGTAAGCTCAATCTCTGACAGAGGCGCACCTAGAACTGTACGCATATGGTCTGTGACCCTCCTCTGCACATGGGCCCACACAGTCTGTCTGCAAACATCTCGATCCTCAGTGGCTGGCTCCGCTGAAAGCAGGTCACTATAAAATGCAGTGGCAATGGCTCTGATCTCCCCGAGCTCAGTAGCTACCGATCCATCCGGTCTACGAAGCTGGCGGACTCCTGCTCGCGCATGACGGGGTCCAGTGATCTCAAAAAACTCCCCAGTCACTCTATCACCAAGCTGCGTCCACTGAGAGGCATGACGACGATAGTAAAACTCATGTCTCTGCTCCTCTACCTCTCTAACCTCCTGGCGTGCCTGGCTCAGCTGGGACGCCACCCACTCACATGCAGGCTGCTGCTCCTGAAGGCGCTGTAGCGAAGCAAGGCTGCGTCTCAGCCGTTGCTCCCGCTCGCGAATCTCTCCCAGTCGTGTCAAAGCTGCAGCGTGTAGAAAAGAGCTAAGATCAATGAGTCCCTGGGCACACTGGCCCGCTGCATCCTGGTCAGAGCACTGACTATCATGCGAGATCCTCTCAATGTCCTCAGCGAGACTGGGATCTGCAAGTACCCTCTCTGGGATCCTCAACTGCAAGCTGGGCTCCCGTGTCCCCTCCTCCAATGTCAATATAACTGGCGCATGATCTGAAAATGAGGTGCCAACGAGAATGCCGACGGAGCCCCCTCGCTCCCCTAACCAGTCGCCCACATAAAAGCGATCAATCCGTGATAGATTAGTCCCTCCCTGCCGGCGATCCGACCGAGAGAAACTAAGACTGTCCTGAGACCGGGAGAAAGCCCCATGCTGCCATGCATCAGTGATCCTCAGTGACATGCAAAACCGGTCCCAAGCTGCAAGCTCCGTGTCGTGCACTGTAACATGACTGTCTCCCACCCTATCTGCCGGGTCCTCAAGCATGTTGAAGTCTCTCCCAACACACCAATGTGCGGCCTCTGGCAATGCATCTGTAACCTGAGTCCAGAACTCTGCTCTGGCACTAGCATGATTGGGCGCATAGATGTTGAGCACACCCAATAGCTCATCATGCATCCTCAGAATGACATACTGTGCTCTACCAGGCACAATGATCCCTCAATCCACAATGGCCTGCCGCCATACATCTGCAATAACCATGCATACTCCTCCCTGTCCACCCAAAGGACCAAACCCTGCAGACCAAAAAGTGTCCCATCTACCAGGCATCACCGAACCATATCTCCGGATCCTGCTCTCACCCAAGTGGTGCTCCTGCATCATCAAAATGTCAATGCTGCCACCAACCAGGCATCTCTGAAGCTCCTGCCTCAAGCAACCTCGATAGCGTATAAAGTGTGCTCCGCCAAGGCCCTGTACATTCCATGAGATGATCCTCATGGATGCCCTGCTGAGGTGGATGCTGTCTCAACCGTACGGCGGGCCTTCGCAAGCGGCTTGGATGGAGAGTAGTCCCCATCCGAACGGCTGCGAATCTGCCCACCCGGTGTACTGCAAGAATCCCGGATCAGGCGCCAGTGGCTGTGGCCCATGGCGACTGCCTCCTGCTCTGACACAGAAACCTCGTGTATACTCACATATCCAGGGTTGCGTGCCAAGTCCGCGTGCCAAGTCTGCCACTATGCGCACGACCAAATGCCGAATCCCTGAGGTATCCACACTCCCGGGATCCAAGAAAAAATGAGCCAACTCCCAAAGTCAGCCTATCACATCTGTCACCTCCAGATCGCTCATGTGGTGAGAAAACTCAACTGCCTGAGTCTTCACAGTGCTGAGAGTGAGCTCTAGAGTCCACTCCCGGTCACAAGGTCCACATAGAGGGAACGAGAAGGCCACCGCTGAGTCTAGTGCCTCCTCCCCGCGGGCCGGAGGTATCACTACATGAACTCGAATGGGAGCACAATCACCTTTGTTGAGGATGAAGGAACTGGAAAACCATCAAGAGCCATGGCACCAACGCCAGCCATTGTAAAATCTTTTATGGAATGTAGCTGCAAGAAGAAAAAGCCAAATCTCTCTCTCTCTCTCTCACACACACACACACACACACACATATACACATTTCCATCATCAGCAAGCATGAAGCTTCTTTTAAATGGAAAAACTCTCTCTCTCTCTCTCTCTCTCTCTCTCTCTCTCTCTCACACACACACACACACACACACACACACACACAACTATCAAGCATGAAAACTCTCTCTCTCTCTCTCTCTCAAACACGCACACACACACACTGACCTTGTTTACCAGTCAACTGGTACTATGTATACCTGTCATATATGCCTTTCCTTAGCCATAAACCAGCCCTAAACAAGGCCCCTAAACTAGACCTGAAACTAGCCCCAAACAAGCCCCCCAAACAATCATTGCAGGAAACGAAAACTAAGTCATGATATTTTTGGGCGTAGAAAGTGTCTCTCTTCAAAAGAGCAGCAGCAATAATCTAGCCTTGTGATCACATATGGTTCTAAGAAAAGAATGAGACAACAAATATTGTTTAAGATGATTGGGCATTTGTTATCAAAACCTGAAAATAAGAATCAATCAAGAATACCCATGCAAAACCAAAAAAACCTTATTGAACTTACCAAGGAAATCAACCTTGAAATAAATCACTATGTTGAAGTCGATTTTCTGAAATCTTGCTCTTTCCAAGCCTAGATATGAAGTTAGGGTTTAGAACAAGGATGGACGAAAATCATGGATTTAAAAGCAGCTGGATAAAGAAAATTGCGTCAATCTGAGATTGTAATTTGTAGTGCATCAAGTTGGGGATAATGGACCATGGTGTTGGCTGGAAATGATATGCGACAGGCAGCACTGAGCAGGCTGAATGTAAAGCTTTTATAGCTTTATTAACATGATTAAGACTTAATTAACAAACATAAGACAAATGCTGATAGAAAGATTGAGATGAGAGATTGTTTGCATTGAGACAGGGGCCTTTCTTAAATAGAGGCCGAATAAAGTTAATATTTATAAATGCCCAATAATGCAAATAATGCTAAATAAATACTAATAAATATGAAAAAAATACCAGATAAATCCCAGTAAATTCCCTAAGGCTTTGGGGATGTTCTAAATGATGCACAGGCATATGAATGCATATTATGCAGGATGCAGAGTGCTTTCTGATGCAAACCGTAAGGCTTCTACTGACTCTACATGCATGAATGATTCTCTCCAAGTGGGTTAAGGGACTTAACTGACTGACTGACCCACTAAGGCTGAGGAATGACCTACGTAGCTCGTGCCTGACTTATCCTGGACTGAGGATGTACAATGGGGTCATGGCGTACGACAATTATCATCCTATTGGGTTCTAAAACTGTACAACTGTTGCACTTCTGATGATGAGCCATCTTGTCACCATGCACTGAGTGCAGAGTGCATGTGACATTCCCTCCTGATTAGCTTGGCGGCAGGTTTATGGCTTCCAAGTAGTCCGCCAATAACTGATAGAACTGACGAATCCGTCGACCGGAACCATGCTTCCATTGATGAAGAAGGATCTGCTCAGGCTCAATAACTTCTGCCTCGTCTACAACGTCTGGCTGCTGTTCATCTGAAACATCAAACACTTCTGGACCAACATATGGTTTTAGCCAAGAAACATGGAAAACATCATGCATTGTCCAACTGGCAGGCAACTTTAATTTCATGGAGATATCACTTAACTTCTTAACTATTGGAAAAGGACCAAAACTACGGACTGAAAGCTTGGGACAATGTTTGCCCACTTGTTTCAATCTTTGTTTCATGATACGCAAATAGACCCAATCCCCTTCCTTGAAGTGGACATCTCGTCTAAACTTACATGCCTTTCTGTGAACCGAATGATGGCCAGGCTCAAAATTGAGGGCCAAACTGGGTTGAGTACCAAACTCTGCGGAATCGACATACTGATCTTCTAAGTCTTTTCCAGAGATGTTGAGAATGGTAGACTCCTGACTGGTCGGGATGCTGGTCTTTCTACTAAGAACATCTGCTACTACTGGGTTATGTTGACCAGGATTGTACTTAATCATTCCTCCAAACTGTTGGAAGAGCTGACTTTGTCTAGTGTGCTGAGCACTCCACTGGGCACTTGGCATCGTCGGGAGCCACTTAAGGTGACTGTGAAAATGTGTCCATAAGGAACATGTTTCAAATGTTTGAGAACTGACTGCTGTTCTAGCTTGCCCTTGAAAGTCTTGGAAAGACAAGAGGGAAACTTGCTAGGAG
Organism: Cibotium barometz; assembly: GCF_041138505.1. Classification (NCBI taxonomy): domain Eukaryota; kingdom Viridiplantae; phylum Streptophyta; class Polypodiopsida; order Cyatheales; family Cibotiaceae; genus Cibotium; species Cibotium barometz. Next base: position 1,039,408 of record NC_141062.1, on the reverse strand, counting down.
GTTCTGCTAACTGTGGGATGCTGGGTAGGAGATCATCCTTAAAAATGTCTGAATGAGAAAGGAGATCTGCTAATTGAGAGACTGAAGATGATGAGACGGCGGTTATTGATGAGATAGAAGCTGACTGAGCATAAATTAATGCTCCTTCTGCTCCCTTGCATATAGCTCGTCGGGCCTGGAGATGAGAAATCATAGGAACGCCAAGAATGCTCCTATTTTCCCGAATCATGACAGGCTCAGGAAAACCTTTAGAGATAATAAAGGTATCCTGTCCCCAATTGGGAATAGGTTCATACTGACGAAACCACTGGATTCCTAAGATCATGTCACATCCCAAAAGAGGAGAGACAATGAAATCTCGCTGGAATGAGTGTGCCGATTGGATTGATTTGCATGCAGGCAATCGCATTTGATGTTTAAAAGTACTAAGTGCACTATGTGCTATAACTTATGGGCTTGTACACACTATAAGGGTGGGCATAGTGCCTTTACCCCAACAATGAGGCCTTTTGAACTTGAAAAGAAAACTGTTGTACCTCCTGAGAGATGTGGGTGCGGAGACCAGGTGTAAACCCGTCTACCTCCAAATGATAGGGCACTAAGGTACAGCTCATGTTGGTAGCCAACTGGGGAGAGATGGCATCCTCAGAACTGCCCATGTCAAAAAGGATTATGAACTGTCGGCCCTTGGCAGAGCCATAAGCTCGGATCAGGCTTTTCTGTGGGGTTGTTGCCTCACCCTCCTGCTTAGCATCAAGTACCACGGATGGCATGGAATGCATAGAAGGTAAGATCTGAACCGCATTGGTGGTAGCAGGCAGGTCTGGAGGAGCGGGGGATACTGCGGCAACTGTGGCAGAAGGCTCTTTGGAGGCTTGCTCCGCTTGTCTTTTTGGACAATCCTTCTTACCATGCCCAATGGTATGACAAAAAAAACATCTGTTTTCTGATTGATACTGTCTTTCCTCCTTTGGAGGAAGATAGCCTCCAGTGATGCCTGCTTGATCCTTTTCCTTAGGGGTCTTCTTAGGCTTGGATTCCTTACCCCCTGAACTAGAGCTAGGACTGTTGTCTCTCTTAGTGTCTTTAGAAGACGAATTACCCTTCCCCTGTTGGGGTTTGGTACTGGACTGAGATGACTGCTTGGGCTTGCCTCCGTTCATCTTCATTTCTTCATTCTGAGCGAGAGTCAGAGCCCGGTCATATGTACTTGGTTCAAAGTAATGAACTGTGAACCGAATGTTAGAGTCCAATCCACGAATGAATTGCTCCATCTTGGCATGCTCAGATAACCCTAACTGATGTGCTAAAGTTATAATCTTACCGGAAAACTGAAGCATTGGGGATCCGTTCTGTCTGAGTCCATAGAACTCGTCTTTCAGACCGGTCATGTTGTCATGTGCACAGTGGGTATCTACCGTGTGCTATACGCATGTAAGACTAGTTTCGAGGCTTGGGGAAGCTTGGAACTAGGCAGGCTGATTGACGAGCTGAGTTAGGGATATACTAATGAGCGGGCACCCAAGTATGGACGGGCGGGCGGCCAAGTGTGGACGCCCGATGACCGGTCAAGAGCCTATAAAAGGGTGGCCAAGGTTAGTTATTGTATTATAGAGAGTCTCGCGAGTTTGTGAGAGCTCTATGGTCTTGGAGCCTGGATCTAGTGCAGACGTGCACCTGCTTTATGCAGCCGAGGCCGGCAGCAATCTCGAGGCCCGCGAGGGCAGCTTCGTGACGGTATGGGACGTCACGAGGAGGAGATTGGTCGGTACGTCATCCTAGTTAGCTCAGCTCGTGGCTCGGTGGGGACAGCCAAGACTGTGGGCTTGCCCACGGCTGTCATGGTTGGGAGGTGAGTCAGGCCTGCACCCCCTTGCTTGTTTGTTGTTCGTTTGTTTGCAGGATTCGAGTTTCGAACCAAGATCGATCACGAGGGGATCCGTGGGAATTTGACAGTGGTATCAGGGCATACCTCGTGAACGAGCAAGTCGGTAGGTAGAGAAGAAGAGGTCGAAGAACGGTATGTGAAAAAAAAGCTTGCTGTTTTTTCTGTGCATACTGCAGTTTTCAGTTTTGTATGTGTTTTTTCTTCATCAAAGAAACCCATGTTGATGGGAGATGGTAGGTTGAATAGGGTTGATTGCTTTTGCAAAGAAGAGGCCTTGTGTGCAGTCGCATAACTTGCAGGGAGAGAAAACAGAAAAAAGAAGAGAAAAAGCACGTTATTTTCGTTGCTTTTCGTTGCTTTTTGGCGCATGAGAGAGAGAGCGCATGAGAGACGTGCTGGATTGCTTGCAGGCGGCCAGGTTAGTGCACTGGCGGGAGTCGCTAGTGTACTGTTGGCGGTCTTGCAGGCGGGCGCATGGGCCTACGTGGCTAGGCAGCCAGCCCATGTAGGCGCCTAGGCCAGGCGGGCAGGCGCCCAGGCCAGCCGAGGCCTACGCAGGCGCTCCAGCCAGGCAGCGCCCAGGCCAGGCCTGCGCATCCAACCCAGGCAGTGCCCATGCGCACGTGGGCGGGTGACCACACCTACGCAGGACACACAGGCGAAGCTGGCGACGGAAACTACACCTGGCAGCTAATTCTGGCACCGGCAGCAGTGACGTTAGCAGCGATGGCCAGCACACCACGTCAGCAGCAAGCAATCCAGGAGGTTGAGAAAAAAAAACAAGGCAAGGAAAGCATACGTTTTTTACTGCTTTCGTTTTTTGTTTTTTTTAGGGGAGTTTAAATTTTTTTTAAAAAGGTTTAAAAGTCTTCCCCTCTCTAAGGTTTCCAAGGTTTTTATTTTTTTTAAGACTTTAGAATATATATATCCATATATATATATATTAAAATATATATATATATATATATATTTATTCACGAAAAAAAAAACAAAAACACAAAAGCTAAAGCAAAAGCTAAGCCTAGCTTTTCGAGTTTTTTTTTTTTTGGCTTTTGGGAAACCTTTATAAACCCCCTCACGTGGGCTTCTTGCCACACATCTCTCGAGTTCTCAAGTTCTCAAGTTTTCAAGCTCTCAAGCTCTCAAGTTCGCTCGCACTTTTGTTGTGCAAAGACCAAATTTTCTCTCCACGTATCCTCTTCACGATGTCGACCCAAGAATCAGAGTTGGAGTCCCTCGTGGAAGGCGAAGGCTTGCCGGCTACGGAAGGCACTGATGCCGATCTTTTTGACGAGTTTGTGTCAAAATCAGATTTCCAAGAGTTCAAAGTAGCTCTCGAAGCTTCTTCGTCGGAACGTCAGGCACAAATCGCAGCCCAAATGCAGGCTTTGCAGAACTCCATCGCTCTCTTGACCACTACCCTCTCTACTTTCTCGGGAATGGATACCTTGGCTTCTGCTTTAGGTCCCAATATTACTCCGGAACCGTTCGGGGGCGAGCAAAAGCAGAGAACCAAGGAGATCGTGGACACTTGGCTACACAAGTGGCAAGTTCACTTTCAGTTTCATCCATATTATGATGGAAAGAAGATACAGTTAGCAGCAGGTTTCCTGTCCGGCAAAGCTTTGCTTTGGTGGAAGGAACTGAACCCAAAGCCAACGACTTGGGCACAATTTGAAGACATTTTCAAGAAAGAATTCCTCAAGAAAGAGGATGACTACGATGTTGTTGCCCGGTTTTCAGCTTTGACCATGACCTCGCAGCACCTCACTTATGAGGTCTACCTCCAGAAGTTCCGTGACTTGCAGATGAAAGCTACAAAGATGGATCCCACTACTCTTTTGGGGTTTTTCGTAGCTGGTTTACCAGACTCGTACCGATTACAGGTTAAAAATAACAAATGTAAAACATTGGACGAGGCCATTCATTCAGCTCGTATCTATGATGATACGATGGTCTCTTCCAAGTCAAAACCCGTTACCGAGCAGGGGAACAAGCATAAAAGAAAGTTCTCCGCACCTATGGCTAACACGACTGAAGGCAAGTCTTCGGACCAACCTTCGAAGAATACAAGTTCGACACCAGCGAAGAAGAAACGACTCCTTCGGGCTTTGAAGCTCAAGAAGGAAGGACGTTGTTTTATCTGCGAAGAAAAAGGACACATGCGTAATGAGTGCCCAAAGCAAAAGGGTACCAAGTCAAACGCAGGACCCAAGCCAAAGGCAGCTAACCAGTTGTCTTTGACAGGTACGTCAATTACTGTACTTTCTCGCCCTAGTACTTGTTCTGATTGTCTGTTCAATTCTAAGGTATTTGGCATGCATGATCTTCTCCGAGTTTATGGAGAAGTGAATGGCCATAAAATTCACATTCTGTTAGATCCTGGCAGTTCGCATAACTTTGTTAATTACAAACTTGTGCAGAAATTGAGTCTTGATACGACACTCAGCGACCATACCTATGAGGTACGTCTACCTGCGGGCAGACAAGTTTGGGATCGCAAGGTGGAGATGCTTCCAATCCAGATTCAGGACTACAAAGATACTCTGGAATGCTATGTTATGCATCTGGAAAATGTAGACTTGTTATTAGGGATTGAGTGGTTTAAGACTCTTGACGTCCAGATAGATTGGTCTAGTCATATTTTTTCTTTTCAGCATAGGGACACCAAGTATAGTATTTTAGGTGATTGTATCCTCCCTCTCAGGGACCTCTTGTAAATACTATTGATTTTGGAAATATAATGAATTCTTCTTTGTACACCGCTTTCCATTGTATCTTGATTCCACTTTCTTCTTTTCTCATCCCTTCCATGGATGTGAATGAATTAAGTGTGTTTGAAAGCAAAGAATTACAGAAGATACTTGATTCGTTTCAAGATGTATTTCCTAAGGAATTGCCATCGGGTTTACCACCTGAACGGGCAGTAGATCATCGTATTGACTTGATCCCTGGTGCTCATCCTGTGAGTATTCCACCTTATAGGATGAGCCACGCTGAGGAAGATGAGTTGGCTAAACAACTCGAAGATTATTTTAGGATGGGCCAGATCCGTCCAAGTAAATCACCTTGGGGTGCACCTGTGTTGCTTAGGAGGAAGAAGGACAATACTTGGAGAATGTGTATAGATTACAAAAGATTGAACAAGCTGACAATTAAGAACCGTTATCCTCTCCCTAGATCAGATGACCTAATTGACCGGTTAGCAGGAGCGAAATATTTCACGAAGATCGATTTACGTACTGGCTATCACCAGATACGTATTCATGAAAGGCATGTCGAAAGAACCGCCTTTCGGACTAGGTATGGCCATTACGAGTTTCTCGTATTACCTTTTGGGTTAACCAATGCTCCAGTCACTTTCCAGCAAATGATGAACGATCTTTTTCGTGAACATTTGGGGAAATTTGTGGTGGTGTTCCTGGATGATATTTTGATATATAGCCGTACTCTTGAGGATCATGTCAGACACCTCACGATTGTCTTAGCTATTTTAAGACAGAATCGACTATATGCTAAATTGAGTAAATGTGAGTTCTTTATGACCGACATCATTTACTTGGGACACAAGATCACTAGAGATGGATTGAGCATTGACTATGACCGAGTTCAGAAGGTTTTGGACTGGCCTATACCACGAACAGTGAAACAACTTCGTTCTTTTCTCGGTTTTGTTGTCTTTCTTCGGAAATCTGTACGGGAGTACTCTCAGCTCACATTACCGATGACCGACTTATTGAAAGGTCGTGGACGTAAGTCCAATCAGCCTATCACTTGGAATAACGATTTGGATATGGCCTTCAGACTTTTGAAAGATAAAGTCAAGGAAGCACCTATCTTAGCATTGCCTGATCCTAGTCGGCCTTGTTCTTGAAACTGATGCCAGTGACTATGCTATCGGGGCTGCTTTATTTCAAGATGGTAGACCGGTTGCTTTTGAAAGTAAAAAGCTAGACGACACTCAATCTCGTTGGCCAACCCTTGAGAAGGAGCTTTATGCTGTGATTCATGCTCTCAAGGTTTGGAGACATTATTTATATGGCTCCAAGTTTGTGGTATTGACTGATCATCAGTCAATCAAGTATGTGTGTGATGCGGATGATTTGAGAGGCAGGAAAGCTCGTTGGACAGAGTTAATGTAAGATTTTGATTTTGAGATCCGTTATCGGAAAGGGTCCATGAATAATATTGCAGATGCGCTTAGTCGGATTAGAGAGGTGAATACTTTGTCGTTCACCGAGATTTCTACCGACTTATTTCAGTCATTGAGAGGGCTTTGCAGGACTGATAGTTATTTTGGTCCATTTTGGCAGAAGATCCAGGACGGGAGCTCATTGATTGACCAAGACTCGGTGACTGCGCAGCCTACCATTCAGGCTGCAGGAGGTCAGTGGATGATTCGGAATGGTTTACTATTCCGTAACGACAAAATTTGTGTACCATAGATCCCGGACATTAGGTCCAAGATTCTGAGGGAGTGTCACGACGCCCCTTCTGCTGGACACCCTGGGGTACACAGGACGCTATCTTTAGTGAAACACACTTTTTATTGGCCGAAGATGAAAGGGTATGTAGAAGATTATGTTCTCAAGTGTCAGATTTGTCAGGCAAATAAAGCTGAACGCTTTAGACAGGCTGGGTTGTTGCATCCTTTGCAAATCCCAGGTAATAAGTGGGAAAGTATTTCCATGGATTTTATTACCGGATTGCCAAGAACACATCAAGGCCACAATTCTATTTAGGTTGTGGTAGATCGCTTGACAAAAATGGCTAGATTTTTACCGACCCGGAAGAATATTACAGCTACGCAATTAGCTCGGCAGTTTATCGAGCAATTGTTTAGACTGTACGGGTTACCGCAGGACATAGTCAGTGATAGGGACTCTAAGTTTACGAGTGATTTTTGGAAACTTGTTTTTGAGAAGTTGGAAACAACTTTGAATTTGAGTTCCTCAGATCATCCTCAATCTGATGGCCAGACTGAAAGAGTGAATCAGATTTTGGAGGATATGCTTCGAGCATATGTATCCAAAAGACACAGTTCATGGGAGGATTATCTTCCTATGTTAGAATTTGCATACAACAGTACTAAGCATACGAGTACAGGGTTTAGTCCTTTCATGCTTATGTATGGTTTTCAACCTAGATTACCTGTTACAGTAGGATTCTCAGGACTTCAGCATGATGCAGCACGTAATTTTTTGAAAGATATGCAGGAAATGTTACAAGTTGCGAAGGAACCTATTAGAAGTGCTCAAGACCGAGATAGGTTTTATTCTAATAGACATCGTTCACCTAGAGAGTTCTCTGAAGGAACGATGGTGTATTTGCGAGTTCCGAAAGATTCCGAGACTTTACGGACAGGTAGATCTCCGAAATTATCCCCTAGATACTGTGGACCATTTTGTGTTACACGACGGATTGGTTCAGTTGCATATGAATTGGATTTGCCTTCTCATGTGAAAGTTCATCCTGTATTTCATGTCAGTAGACTTAAGGAAGTACTGGGTGGAGCAGATCAGTTAGTTACTCCTCAAGAAATTATAGATGTCCAGGACATGACATTTGTTCCGCACGAACCTGAAAAGATTCTTGGCTTTCGTGAACGAAGATTGCATCATACGCTTATCACGGAATACAAGATCAAGTGGAAGGATCGTGTTGAGGAGGACGCTACATGGGAGACATTGACTTCTCTTCAGAGAGATTACCCTGGCTTTTTAGTGAGCTCAGGAGTGAGCTCTTAGAGGAAGGGGAGTATGTCATGTGCACAGTGGGTATCTACCGTGTGCTATACGCATGCAAGACTAGTTTCGAGGCTTGGGGAAGCTTGGAACTAGGCAGGCTGATTGACGAGCTGAGTTAGGGATATACTAACGAGCGGGCACCCAAGTATGGACGGGCGGGCGGCCAAGTGTGGACGCCCGATGACCGGCCAAGAGCCTATAAAAGGGTGGCCAAGGTTAGTTATTGTATTATAGAGAGTCTCGCGAGTTTGTGAGAGCTCTATGGTCTTGGAGCCTGGATCTAGTGCAGACGTACACCTGCTTTATGCAGCCGAGGCCGGCAGCAATCTCGAGGCCCGCGAGGGCAGCTTCGTGGCGGTATGGGACGTCACGAGGAGGAGATTGGTCGGTACGTCATCCTAGTTAGCTCAGCTCGTGGCTCGGTGGGGACAGCCAAGACTGTGGGCTTGCCCACGGCTGTCATGGTTGGGAGGTGAGTCAGGCCTGCACCCCCTTGCTTGTTTGTTGTTCGTTTGTTTGAAGGATTCGAGTTTCGAACCAAGATCGATCACGAGGGGATCCGTGGGAATTTGACACATGTACTGGGGCGGGAGAAATCTGGTCTTCAGGTCATGGACAAAGATGTCCCAGTCAAAGGCTGTGACACCTGTGGCCTGGTCTGTATGAATACTAGACCAATGCTGCCACCAAGTGACTGCCTCACCAGTGAGATGGGGAGCCGCTAAGTGGACTTTGTCTTGTGGGTCTGTGATCCTAGCTAATTGGAAATGAGCATTAAACTGATGAACAAATTGATTAACTGATGAATGATCACACTTACCATCATACTTACTGAAATTTGGTTGACTGCGAATGATGGTGGTTGATGCTGTTGCGGGCTGCTGGCTGGTGACACCTATGACTGGGGAGACTGAGGAGAGCTGCTGATACCTCAAGTGTATGGCCTCCTTTTCCCGTTGGTGTTCGAGTAACATACGTTCTCGATCAAGCTAACGTTGGTGTTCCCGAGCGGCGAGTTCAGCCTGGCGCCGGTCTTCGTCGATCCTGCGTTGGGCTTCCTCATAGTCCCGTCTTTCTTCTTTTTCTCTTCTCCTTCGGGCCTCGTCCTCTCTCCTTTGTTGTTCCATTTGAAAGAAGAGGGAGATGTAGTCGGGTGCTGTTGGAGGTGTAGAAGGACGTGCTGCTGCTGCCTCCAAGAGTTGGAGACGCTCCATGAGCAGTTGGTTCTGAGCTCTAAGAAGAGCTATGGTGTCCGCTGTAGGCGGTAGAACAAGGTCTCCTTCGGGGGAGACGTCTTCCGCGGCTGATGAGTACTCTCTCCTGTAGACATGATGCTGAAGTCGGTGGTCGTGCCGGAACGCAATCTAACCATCCAAGGATGCCCCCACGATAGGATACGGTGTGTGTGGACAATCTGAATCTGATACCAATGTGATATGCAGCGGAAGTCTTTGTATTGGGAGATCCTGTCACACAAATGCTCACACCGTCTTCTGTGTCCTGAGTTTCGTGAGTTTAGCAATCCATTTCAATACTTCAAACTTTAAAGAGGATGAGAGAGAGAGATATGAGAACTGTACACCAGATTGGGTTCCGAATTACCCACTGAAGGGCTCCCTATCCCGATAACGAGATAGTATTTGCTTTATTTCTTTAGAGAGAATGACTGTGGACTGTAGATAAGCCAAACGCAAGATCTCGGAGGATCAGAGAGTGGCTGATCTGTACACTGCTGTAGAAACACCTCGATGACTTGATCTCGAGCCTATGCACTCTTCCCAAGGGCATGAGGAAGGGCTGCACACCTGAGGCTAAGAGAAGAAGAAGGTGGACTGTTCTACACTATGTTAGAATGCTGAAAACACTTATGAATGCTGTGTTACCTTCACCAGATGACTGCTGCATGTGTGGATGATGCATAGAAGGTTGGACACTGATGCAAACAGCAGATTCAGGGCTGGAAACTGCTGTAGACTGAATCTTCAGGGCTGGAAACTGCTGTGGACAGAAACGCTGAAGTGTAGGGGTGCTGAGGAACTGAAACGCAGACCTCTAGGGCTGCTGGACTGCAAAACGCAGGTGTTCTGAAGCTGCTGGACAGAAACGCTGAGGTCCTGAGGCTGCTGGACAGAAACGCATGTATGTATTGCTGAATTGGAGACTGTAGAGGACTGAATCAGGGCTGCTTTGGTGCTGAAAACAGGCTGATTGGAGGCTGATAGCAGGCGCCTAGGGCTGACTGAAGCTATGGTTTCTCAAGGGGCTGGAGAAGCAAGCTTATGGGCTCTAGGGCTGGATTAGTCTTGGGCTGAAAGCAAGGAGGAGGAGAGCTCTTAGCACAATGAAGACTGAATGAGGAAAAGAGGCTCTAGGCAAGCCTATTTATACTAACTGGAGGTTGGTCATTTAATAAAGTTAATATTTATAAATGCCCAATAATGCAAATAATGCTAAATAAATACTAATAAATATGGAAAAAATACCAGATAAATCCCAGTAAATTCCCTAAGGCTTTGGGGATGTTCTAAATGATGCACAGGCATATGAATGCATATTATGCAGGATGCAGAGTGCTTTCTGATGCAAACCCTAAGGCTTCTACTGACTCTACATGCATGAATGATTCTCTCCAAGTGGGTTAAGGGACTTAACTGACTGCTGACTGACCCACTAAGGTTGAGGAATGACCTACGTAGCTCGTGCGTGACTTATCCTGGACTGAGGATGTACAATGGGGTCACGGCGTACGACAATTATCATCCTATTGGGTTCTAAAACTGTACAACTGTTGCACTTCTGATGATGAGTCATCTTGTCACCATGCACTGAGTACAGAGTGCATGTGACACTTGAGTCAATGGTTATGTCCTTTGGACTTAGGGGTGTGCCTTTTAATGAATAGACATGTCCTTTGATAGTGATCCATGTGTAAGGGTGTGACCCTTCACAGGTGTCCTTTCAAATAATAAGGGATTAAGGAGTAATTAAGGAGAGATTAAGAGAGTTAGTCACAATCGTGACATTCCCTTTCACTTAAAATAAGACTCAGGAGTAGTTGTTGAGACTTTGGAAGAAGGGAAATGATTGAATTGCTTCTGCATCCAAAGCTCTAGCTGCTAGATCCCATGTCATGGCATTATTGTTGACCAGAACAATCTTGCATATACCAAACTGAATATTAACTGCATCTGCAACTTGTCTCATCTTTACCAAAAGCATGAGAATCATATCTGTAACTTGAGTAGAACTTTTGTTAACATCATTGGTAACTTCGAGCTTTGTCCAAGAAAAGACTGAATCTTCATTTGCCTTTAGAGAAACCATAAGCAAACTGTCCAAGAAAAGACTGAATCTTCATTTGCCTTTAGAGAAACCATAAGCAAACTGTCTTGAATCTCCAATATCAAGGGTTGTGTCACCAAACTTTGCATTTGGTTAGTGACCATCATTTGGAAATCTGAAAGGGATTCCATTGGCTTGTCTGTAACACGGATGTCTTCAAGGGTTGTCGTAGATGAAGAAGAAATATCTTCCATATGGTTTTCTTTGCTTAGAAAGTTGTTCTCGGAACAAGTTATGTCCAAAGATTTATAACGACTGAAGTCATGCTGCAAGAGTCTGCGTCTGATTTATCCTTTGCACCACTGAAGGTAAGGACTGGAGTCTTCATTTTTGAAGAAGAAGCATCATTCACCACGGCGTCAGGTATCTGGTCAGAGACAAAGACTTCGTTTTGCACGGGCGGTGACGAGGGTATCGCTTCTGCTTGGGTCACGACAAGAAAAGGAGTTGTGGACATTGTATTTGTCACACATGTACAAGAATCTTCTGAATCTTCAGCTTTCTTAGCACGCATTAAGGCTTCCAATGTAGAAGGGGGAGGTTGAGGTTGTTTGCGTCTCTTAGACCTCTCAAGGATCCTCTTGCACAACGTGAGAATGAGTAAGTCTTCAACACTGCCACCAAGAGCTTGCAAGGACTTGAATGTAGGGCATTGCTCGCAAGGGGAAACTTGTCCAACATCGCGACATTCACGACCGAGTACTCGACTAGGGTCGGTTCATGTTGCTGCTTCTGTTGCTGATGATTCCAATGAGAAGTTGGTTGCTTAGAACTGTAACATTTCCAAGAATATCCATGCTGAGGCTTGCGTTGCTCGCACGAAGATACTTTGTGTTTGGTTGTCTCTGAAGAACCATGCTTAGGGTGAGAGAATTTTTGTTGAGAAACATGTTGAAGCTCATTGATACGAGCTTTTGGTTGTTGATGGAACATGGCTTCAAACCGCTGGAATGCAGCTTGTTGCTGTGCATTTTGCTGCTCCAAGGATTTGTTTATAGCCATCAATATGGAGACCATCTCTTGATCATAACAGTGTTCACCGCATCTATCCGGCACTCAGCTAATCCTGAGGCAAATGTGATGCCTGTGGTGTAGGAATTGGAACTGGTGCAGGAACTGAAACTGGTGCGGGAACTGGTTCGGGGAATCGGGAATAATGATCACCTCTGGCTCAGATAGGGGTGAATCCGGGATGACAATAATTTCTTGTGAAGGGAGAGGATTTGCCGGCAGTTCAACTTTGGGAACCTCGTCTACATACGAGAGATACGGAACGGGCACATCGAAAACTTCGTCTGCCATTGCGCACGCAAGATGGTGCTTGCAGATGGGCCAGCACTGGAGGAGAGAGAGCGAACTTGGAAAGTGGCTGGCAGAATTCGCAGATGAAGCCACATGCGGCACGTTGGCCTTTTTTTTTTTTTGAGAATGTGCTGATCGCTGGCCGTGGGGTACTCCTTTGTTTTTTTTTTTAAAAAAAAATGCGCTGGCCGGCGGCTTCACGTCGGATTCTCCCTTCGTTTTTTTTTTTTGTGTGCGCTGTTGTTCCTCGCTGGCGGGTTTCCTTGCGTGCGTTGGCGCTGGCCGTTAGGTGCTGGCTGCTGGTCGCTTCACGTGGCTGGTGAGGCCACGTGTAATAAGGCTTAATATAAGCCTTAAGTTATAAGGCTAGTGGTTTTTTTATTTTTTTGTGAGGTGAACCGTCACGTTTTAAAAGAAAACGTGAAGAGGCAAGAGACGGAAGGGTGGCGCCCCCTGTGTGGAGAGATATGCAGCCCGAACAAAATGCGATGAGGGCCTCCAGTAGAGCACATCATACTACAAGCACTTAGATGGGTCTCTGATGTGAGTCTCTGCTTCCCATCGTTTTTTTAAAAATGAAATTGGAAAAATGCTTAATCAAGCAAAATTGGCAAAATTGGGTAAAATTAGATGGGGCATTCTCTCCTGCTCTTCCATTCAACACTTGCTACACCCAATTTTAGGGTTTGGGCGGGCTGATTTTAGGGTTAGGGTTTGGACTGATTTTAGGGTTAGGGTTAGGGATTGGGCATCTCACAGGCGGAAAAAAGTTTGCTTTGATACCACTGTAAAGCTTTTATAGCTTTATTAACATGATTAAGACTTAATTAACAAACATAAGACAAATGCTGATAGAAAGATTGAGATGAGAGATTGTTTGCATTGAGACAGGGGCCTTTCCTAAATAGAGGCCGAAAGGGTACAAATGAAGAGACACATCCCTGGGAAGGGGTGTGGCTCTTGAGTCAATGGTTATGTCCTTTGGACTTAGGGGTGTGCCTTTTAATGAATAGACATGTCCTTTGATAGTGACCCATGTGTAAGGGTGTGACCCTTCACAGGTGTCCTTTCAAATAATAAGAGATTAAGGAGTAATTAAGGAGAGATTAAGAGAGTTAGTCACAATCGTGACACTGAAGATGATATGCAAGTATGCAACAGGCTGAAAAGGAGAGATTAAGAGAGTTAGTCACAATCGTGACACTGAAGATGATATGCAAGTATGCAACAGGCTGAAAAGGAGAAGTAAAGAGGACTCAGGAAACGGCCGTCGGTAGGTGAGACCTAATAGAAAGACGACAGGAAAGAGGACCTCAGGAAATGGCGTAGCCTGTAGGCTGTGAGTCCCAGGGAAATTTCCACATGCATTGCAAACCAGCAGGTTCGTATCTTTGCAGAGAGCAAAAGTAGCGGGCTCGCACGGGCCGGTCTGCAAGTCTGCAAGTACTCCCGAGTCCCCGGTGCCCGCCCACCTTCCCCCGGCCTCTGAATCCTGACTCTAACGGAGCTGCTGCCTGCAGTTTCAGGAAGACGTGCCCACTGCCACGGCGTCAATCTACCACATTTACTTCACACCATGCCACCGCCACGTATATTCCTGAATCCCAGGCTGGCACCACCACTTATATATATATACTTGGGACGCCTAGGACTCATGGTTTAGGCTTCGTTTGACGCTTTGTAGAAATTATTGGGCTTCAAAATGATGCTTGAGCTATTTCTTGGAAGCTTCCTTTGAAGCTTGAGATGGCCACGGACGCCGAGATGGGCTTCAATTTTAAGGACTGCCCCCACTACTCTCCACCTTGCACACCTTATCCTCCATGCCGAGACCGCTACTATGCCACCTTGGGTCCCGTTGTTAGCCGTTACACCTTCATGGAAGACCCGATTACTATATTTAGGTTCTAACACCTCGGATGCCGCTGTACACTGACGAAGTTGGTGAGCCCTGGCTGGCTCAGTTGACTCGGAGCTAACCCGAGAGTCAAGGTTAACCTGCAGGTCAACAAGCTCTTCATGTCATGTTTAAGCTCATAAAATGCTTGCATGAAGTGAAACTACCGACAACATCTAAAATATTTCAAATCATCGCCTTGTACTTGTACTTGAGCATCCACAATGTCCAATGACACATTCACTACCACTTATTTTGCAAGATCTATTATCTGTGTCCAATCAGTCTCCTTGCACAAATATTTCTACCATTCTTTGTTGTCCTTTCAAATTTTTGCTCAAAAGTAGCTTCACTTCACTGATGTCTACATCACTATCACCTATAATAATCAATTAATCAACATAGATGACTACAAGCACAATCCCCATGTTTTTCCTGTTTACATAAAGTGAAAAATCTTGTCCGACCATGCCATGGGCACCTGTTTTAAGCCATACAAGGCTTTGCGCAACTTGCATACAAAATTTGGATGTGCATCATCCTCATAGCCTTGTGGTTGCACCATATACACCTCTTCTTGCAAATCACCATGCAAAAAAGCATTCTTCACATCCATCTGATGCAAAGACCATCCTTTTGCGGCAACCATAGCAATTACTTCTCACACAATTGCCATCATTGCAACCGGGCTAAAGGTTTCCTCATAATCAATTCCATATGTCTGTGCAAAACCCTTGGCACCTAATCTTTCCTTGTACCTACTTACAGACCCATCAACATTGTGCTTTACTTTGTAAACCCACTTGTAGCCAATAGCCTTCTTATCATGAGGCAAAGGCATCAAATCCCAAGTGTGGTTTGCATCCATGGTAGCCTAAAGCGAGTCGATTGTAAGATTGGAGAAAATACTAGAAGTTGTACTTATCATAAGTCTTTGTTTAGTCTCAATCTCTTGTCTTGCATCTAACTGAATGGTTGCTGCGATTTAGGCATCCGATACTTTCTCACCTCCCGAGTTCCTTACAGTCTTTTCCAATGACTCATCACTTATGTTATATAGATCCTCAGAGCAACATTCTCTATTTATGTTGGGAGAGAAATGTTGGAGAGCCTTTGCATACTAGTGTGTCAAAAGTAATCCAAATCATCTATACCAATAATCTTTCTAGAGAGCTCTTTTTGGAGAGCATATATGTGTCTATTGAATAAAGAATACGATATACTGCCTTTACTGCACAAAACATTAGAGCCAAACCATTTCTAGCCCATCATGTCAAACCAACAAATGAAGCTCTATAATGTCGGGCGAGGATGGCAAGGGTGCACCCATACCTGCTAGTTTGATGAAACAAGCAGATGATTTAGAAGAAGGGTAGTAAGACTATTCCTAATGGGAAAGCACAGGTGGTTATTCCACAGATTGAAGATTTTGAGGAAGAACGGATTAAAGAGGTAAGTTGTAACCTTTCTGGAGCAACTCTTTCTCTTGATTCCAAGATGTCACCACGTTTCAGGCCTTGTGTAGCTGATTTGGTCTAAGAGCCCAATACATAAATCAGGAGTGCTTTTTAATTTTTTATGTCGCGTCTTAAGAACTGATTTGATTATGCAGTAGTATC
The DNA here is from genome assembly GCF_041138505.1 of Cibotium barometz. NCBI lineage: Eukaryota > Viridiplantae > Streptophyta > Polypodiopsida > Cyatheales > Cibotiaceae > Cibotium > Cibotium barometz. The sequence continues at coordinate 1,023,613 of NC_141062.1, read as the reverse complement.
TTTTAAGTATTCTTTGGTTACTTCATAACTATCAAACAGAAGCAAAACCCTTGATCTAAGATGTGACCATGTTTCATGCCTTGTATAGCTGATTCGATCTAATTGCCCAATACGTAAATCAAGAGTGCTATTTTTCATTTCTGTCTTGTCTTAAGCAGTGATTTGATTATGCAGTAGTATCTTAAGTATCAGTATTCTACTTCATAACAACCAAATAGTAGCAAAACCTTGCAAAGCTCCAAGCAGTCAGTGCATGTGACATGTACTATTTTAGTGCACGATAGTCAGTAACAATTTTAAGTCTCAATGAAGTTTTTTGAAATGGCAAGAGAGATACGAAATAGTTTTTAGAGCAAAGACTGAATCTTTAATATTCTTTCAGAGAGTTTTGAATAAAAATTGAAGAATGAAAACTATTCGTTGTTTGAAAGCTACTTAAGCTTTTGGCATTTAATAAGGATTGGTTTAGATTTGGAGGTTTCCAGTTTTTGGCCATTAATGTTATTTGCTGATGTGGCCCTTCAAAATCCAGACCTCTTGCAGTTATCCTGGACAACTGGCAGACCACTGTTTTTCTTGGTTCTTTTATGTTTAAAAAATGCTTTATCTTGTGGTTAATGTTTATTTTTCTGCCTCCACTCTGGCTTCCAAATTAATTGAAGAGGAGGTGACATTTTTAAGATTGGCAATGGGGCAACCGTAGATGATTATGCAGAGGCTAGGGATTCTTGTGCAGAGGACTCGTATGATTTTGAAATTGTGAAGAAACACATGGAAGGGGAAACTAAAAAGGCTGTTCAGTTAGAGCAAAAGTTGAAAGTCCTTACATAAGGCTATCATGTATTTTTCTTTTCTTTTCCATGTTCAGTCACATACAGCTAAGTATGGGTGCTTGTGTCTGTATTTACCTCAATGTCAGCTGCCAACGTGAACAGATATTGAGCATTAAAATTGTGTGACAGCTTCTTGACATTGCAGGCCATTGCTTAGACAAAGATGTTGGAATTGAGCTTGGAGTAGACGAGGGGTCTACACTCCCACCTATGAGCCCAGGAGGGTTCCCATGTATGAGAGAAAACAGGATGGGATTGTCCATCTTAGGATTATTTTGCCCATAGAGAGCCACCCCTAGCCAGGTTAACCCCAAAGTTAGAGAAACAAGAGGGGCAAAAATGGCCCCCCTGTTGGAAGGCAAGCAGACCATCTAACGATAAGACTGTTGGCCACCTCAAGGCAGGCTGTTAGGGACAGGCATCCAGATTCAGGCGACCCCCATAGGGGAAGACCTTCCCAAAGGCTGCACGCTTCTCTAGAAGCCAATGCGATCTCTACAACCCATGCACGAATCCCAAAGGAGCGTATTTTTCCATATCCAGTCCACTTTTGGAGCTACTATGGTTGGAGTTTTTTTGCCACATTTAGGGGGGTTTCCATCTCTACAGTTTGTGTGATTTTGGCTATATTCTCTTCACCTTTTAGTCAGTATTAAAGAAGCTGTATTTCTGCATTGTTTCCAGCTTCTCTTCCATCATTCCTTGCAGTTCTTTGTTGCCTAGAAATGAACTATTTGTCTTGGGTTTTGGGCTAGTGCATGACCAGCATCCACACTGTTTTCTTGGTGGGTTTTAACAAAAGATCCTAAATTGGGTTCACATTGTTTTCTCTTAGAACTTCTTCTTAGTGTTCTTTTCTAAGTGGAGTGCGTCTTTGTTCTAAACAAGCAGACCTGTCTCCATTTTGGTTGTCTCTCTAAATCTTTTTGATATTATGTAGACTAGACCCTTATGCTCTAGGTCGACTAGGTGAGCTAGCTGAGCAGCTCTTTTGGGATGCCACTTGACTGGAACTGGTCTCCTAACTAGCTGACCTCAGTTGAACTTTTGTTGTTCTTACAGCTACCTTATTGAAGTTGTAATATTATGAATGGTGTCTTTGGCATTGCTAGATAATTGACATTTATCCTTTTGACTCTAATATGCAAATGCAGTGGCAGGGTGATTTGCTTAAGAGATCATGTGGCACAAGTTCTCAAGAAGGACATAAGCATATGTGTAATCTATTAGCCCTCAGTTTAGCAAGTAGGAGATTGGCATAGGTGAGAAGAGTTCGCCTAGAGGTATCGTTGTGTAACAATCACACACTCGCAACAATACATAGTTTTGTGTAATCTATCAGTCCTAAGTTGAGCAAGTAGGAGATTGGCATGGGTGAGGAGAGTTCGCTTGGAGGTATCGTTGTGTAGCAATTATACACTCGCACACCAGAAATATGCTTTGGAAAGTATATAATTGACACCCCTCCCCCCTTTAGTCTTATTGATTGAGTTCTTTGATTCCTTGTTGCATAGCCTCAATCCAAATCTATTGCAGAAGTGTGCCCCTTTAGTCTTATTGATTGAGTTCTTTGATTCCTTGTTGCATAGCCTCAATCCAAATCTATTGCAGAAGTGTGCCCCTTTAGTCTTATTGATTGAGTTCTTTGATTCCTTGTTGCATAGCCTCAATCCAAATCTATTGCAGAAGTGTGCCCCATTCCAGCCCTTCCCTCTTGCCATCTGTCGCCCCCCTTCAGCCATGATCTTCATTGCGCTTGGTGGCTTCCTACATCAAGAGAAGGCCCAACCATAGAAGTGTACAATTTCCATCCCCATTGATTTGTTGTTCAGCCACGATTTTTCCTGCTCCAGCATGGCTTATCTTCAGCAAACCTTCAAGGAAGTTTACAACAACTCATCACTTGTCTAGTGGGCTTATATTCCACACAGCAATGTCGTCTTTGAGATCATCGAGTTGCAGATTTGATTCAGCATTCTTTTCTCAACTCCCACGCATCTATCTTACTCACGCAGACAGTTGCGACATAGATTTATTATGTAATAAATTATTATGTATATAGACAATTCTTAGTTTTTGCAACATAGATAAATTTACTGGAGCTTATTTTCTATATAGTAAATTATATAATGTTTGGTTTTCCTTTGTAGTTTAATCTACTTCATCTAGGTAAAATTATGTTGTAGATTTTCTATGTAGTAAATTACTTCCTATGTAGTCTATATAGGAAATGTTCATATTTTGCTAGTCTGAAATTTTGCTAGATACATTAATTTGTATCTAACAAATTACCTTTTTTTTTTCTATATAGACAAGGATTAGAGTTCCTTGTGTAGGATGGGAGTCAAATGATGGCTCTAACAACAAGAAATGCAAGGTCTTCTTCTATTGTCACAAGAAATGGCATTTTTCTAAGGATTCTTGTAAGAGCAAGAAATGCTTTGGTTGCAGGAGTTGATAACTCTAGGTTCATGGGTAGTGGTGCTTATTGCCATATAACCTTAGAAAAGGAATGGTTTGAAGAGTTTGATTTACAAATGAGCTGTCTATATCATCACCATTAGAGATAGCACATAGTGTGAAATGTAAGAAATACAAAGAATATGGTGCCATTCTGTAGGCCTCTCTTTCTTGTTGTAGATACAAATATTAACACTTATGACGTAGATATCTTACATTGTGCTCATATGGCCTCCAAAGTGACTCCAAAAGTAGTAATGTATGTCTCAAATAAGGACTTTTAAATTTTATTAGGTGCAAACATTGATTATACATTTTAATATGTTTTTAAATGTACTTATTTCTTCTTCTTTTTTTTTTTTTGTTAATAGGAAGTTGATATATTAAACATCAAGCGACATAAAATAGGTACTGGGATTGTGGTGAGCAAGAATACCAAGTATATATGTGAAGGTGAAGAAATTGGTAAAGGTCATTGGTGTGTTTTGTTACAAAATGTATTAAAAGCTAATGCATTATTACTAAGGGCATGCAATCAATTTAAGACCTTAGGTGATGTAAAGGATTGCCACATCATTTAGCCATCAAAAAGTGTATGCGTCACTTCTAATGGTAGGTTTCATGTAATTTTTATTTATTTTTGTCTAAATACAAAGTATTTAAACTTAATCAAATTATTTTTGCTCTTGCATATATAAGTTACTAGTAAGAAATATTATGCATGCAATAGCTTTTATGTTTGTGTTGGCAAGTACAAAATGATGGATGTATCTCGACAAAAACAGACAATCTTTATGTTAACACAAAATTTTGTAGATAAAAACATTTCTATACGAAGTATAAAAAAAGATCTCATCTATTAATGGTTATTTCCTTTGACTCACGCAATTTCTATTGCAATTGCAAAGTTGAATTCTATCTTTTATGCTATTTGAAGCTTAAATTTTATTTTTTTTATGTTTGTTGCATATACTTTTCAAAGAAAAAGAAATATGGTAAAATCTAATAATTGTTATTTTTATTGATAGATTGAAATTTCTATGAATAATAAATTTTTTTAATATATTTAATTGAAAATATTTATTTAGGTTTATTCATAGTTATAAACTTTAAGTATTTATCATTAAAAAAATAATTTCATGCAATGAAATTTAAATGATAATTTTAAAAATAAATGTTGAAAAATATGAACAAAATAATATTTAAATTTATTAATTTATAATATGCACAATACAATAATATTACAATGCAAATAAAAGCACATATGAATAATAAAATAAATAGAAAAAAGTAAGTATTTTCTTCTTGTAAATTGTGATAAATTAATAGCGATATCTATTTTGGGAATTTCAATATGTCAAATAGAAAAGAAAACCGCTATTTATACAATGGAACAAATAGCGACAAAAATAGCCAAAAATTTGCTATTTATTCAATGGAATAAATAACGGTAAAAAATAGCAAGAAAAATAACTATTTATTCAATGGATTAAATAGCGGAAGAAATCACTATTTATTCATTGGAAGAAATAGCGAAAAAAATCGCTATTTATTCCATAGAAAAAATAGCAGCAAAAATTTACAAAAAGCTGTTATTTATTCCATGGAAGAAATAGCGAGAAAAAGTTGCTATTTATTCCATGGAAGAAATAGCGGCAAAAAATTGCAAAAAACTCGCTATTTATTCTATGGAAGAAATAGCGGAAAAAATCGCTATTTATTCTATGGAAAAAATAGCGGCAAAAAATAGTGAAAAAAGTCGCTATTTATTCCATGGAAGAAATAGCGACAAGAAATTGCAAAAAAAAAAACCGCTATTTATTCTATGGAAGAAATAGTGGAAAAAATCGCTATTTATTCCATGGAAGAAATAGTGGCAAAAAATAGTGGAAATAGTCGCTATTTATTCCATGGAAGAAATAGCGACAAAAAATTGAAAAAAAATCGCTATTTATTCCATGGAAGAAATAGTGACAAAAAGTAGCCAAAAAAACCGCTATTTTTTCATGGAAGAAATAGCGAGAAAAACCCACTATTTATTCTATGGAGCAAACTACGAGAAAATAGCGGTCAAAATCACACAAAAATATAGCGGAAAAAATAGCCAAAAAAACCGCTATATTGTTTGTAAAAAAAATAGCGGCTTTTTGCCAAAAAATAGCGGCCTTGAAAACTGCTATTTTTGGTGGCAAAAGAGGTGTTAGTTAATATTGTTTTGCAGCAAGAGTCACTCCCCTCTAGGATCAGATTGGGTAAGCGAGCTGGATGGAGTGGTGATCCACAGCAAGTTCAGGACCGATAGACCTCAGGATTTCAAGGTAATATACCACAATGCTAATTGCTACAAAGCATTACAGGATCCGGAGGTAGTGCCGCATCTACAGGAGTTAGGATTATCCACACTCAGGTGGAAATTGCCATGCTATTTGGATCTGAAGATGACTTCATAGTTCATACACAATTATAACAGTCTTACAAATACAACAAGAATTGAAGGGCCTGAGGGACAAGTAAAGGAGTTCACAATGGAGATTGATGCAGTACAACTTCCCGATGGTCAAGGGGCCATTCCTCCATCACTTGTGGAACATCGACAAAGCACTGGCAGGGACAGTCAAATATAATAAGCAGAAGCATCGAGGTGGGATACCCTTTGAAGATATACGGAAGCCAGAGCTTGTGAAGCCGGCTAGAGTCCTAAGGTTACTCACCAACATCGAGCCCGCCAATCACCACAACATTCTAGCACCGAGTTTTGTAGCAAGGTTGTGTCATCCGCATACCTACAAGACCAATTGGGCCGATTTCTTTACTCAAGAGATTAGAACGGCTTGCACTAAACATCAGGACATAATGCTGATGCCACTAATATATCACATGGGTGCCTGGCAGTTAGATAGAACAAATTTTGGCTATGCGGCAAAGACTAGAAGAATTGAAGAGTTGGATGAGGAGGAGCCCAAGAGGCAGAGGGTTGAACCACTGCAGACCAGGCACATGACACAGAAGGAAGCCGGAGAATCCAGCAAGGCAGTAGAGCAAAAGGCAAAGGAGCAGCAAGATGTTGCAGTTACATGGACAAGTATCTCTTCAGAGAGGAAAGCAACAATGACAGCTACAAAAAGAAGTCAGCAATGCGAGGCAAAGGCCTTGGCAAAAGAGGCAAAGGAAGCAGAAGCAACCGAAGCTGTAGCCACTAAGGAGACCGAAGCTCAAATAGCCCAAGCAGAGGCAGAGGCAACAGAGAAGCAAAGGCAAGATGAGGAGGAGAAAAAATCCTATATTTTCCACAGGGTCGGGGACTCATTGATATAGAGGAATAAACATCCTTTTTCAGAGGGTTATTTAGTTCTAGCCAGGGTGGAGACAAAAATCAGTCAATGTAGTTTCAAGTTCAGGGAAGGTACACAGGAGAACTAATTAGCATCACACTCTCCTAGAGTGCATGGGTATATGAGGGCAAGTCCATGAGTTTATTAATCTTTTCAAGATAGCAAGGCAACACACTCATAGTTTAAATTCCAAATTAATGATGTTAGGGTGAAGAGGGTTTAACCAACCATATTATTTTGTTGCAAGAATATTCCAAGGTTACAGATTGAATAAGATTTTTAACAACCCAAAATTCTTGGAAATAACAAAAAGCAACACGATCCCATGTATAAGTTTAGTTTAGGGATAATTATCTCCTTGTGATTGATATCATATGTTCATCAGTTTGTAAGAAAATCTAATGTCATGGTTTCAATTTATGTCTCTAATGACACATTCAAACGCACAACATGAAGAAAAGAACTAGAGTGAGTTTCATTCCTTAACACTAGTTTGGTACCAAAAAAGGACACTTAAGTGTCCTTTTTCGGACGATGCAAATAAAATGCTACTTGCACTAGGAAAGACATATTCAAAATCCCTCTTGAGGAGTTTGAATATGTGACCTAGTGTGTCTTTAAAAAATGTAACCTTGCAATTTGGATGCTGGCACGATAAGGAATTACACCCATAAATAGGACTTGCATGAGGCTGCAACTCAGGTCTGAGAAAACTACCTTATAAGCTTAGAGAAAAAAATCACTAAGCCTCGTGAAAAATTCCAAGTAATTATTTTATATTTGTGTCAAAGATTTTGCCAAGTTTCACAAGAAATAAAATTCAATTGAGAGTGTCTAAAATAACTGTAGGAAGTTGTGTGTGTTTGATACACCACTTTTTAGCATCCATTTGTATCCAAACCAATACATGGTTTTAATGTGTTTGCAAGTTTTTTAAGGTGATACAATGCTTACTCTATCCATTGAGATCTTAAAGTTATATGTAAAAGTCCCTTAGTAAGCTACGAATATTAATTGTTTCAAAATGTCAAAACTGCACACAATAAAAATTCTGGATTTAGATTCTTGAGTCATACGCATTACATTCCTTAGTAAACTTGCAACATTTTGTCTGTATAGAATAATTCCGCTAAGGTACATTGTACAAACATAATTTGGGCACCTAAAACCTTTATTTCATAGTTGTTGAGAGAGAATTTAGAAATTTTGAAAAATGAAGATAGCGCTCAAGTAACAAGATTTACTTGAGCTTGGGGCCCCAAAAAATATGTATTAACTTGATTTTGAACTATATAATCATTTTCGATTGCCAATTTGTACTAACATAATCCTAGTTTTATGGAAGTACCTTTGAAAGGCCAAAATTTTTCTCTTTTTCAGCATCTTGGTAATTATGAGATTTTTGTTATAGTTCACAAGTAGCTTAGGAACTAGGACCTAAAGGAGATTGTGTTGTTTTGAAACCCCAAGTTCTACCAATTAACTTTTACAAACATGAAAAACATGATTTATTCAAGAAGTTATAGACATTTTATAAGATTTTTGACAAAATAGCTTCAAATTTCAATGAAAATTTCAAGTTAGAGTTTTTTGTCAAATTTTTAATATAGCTTGTGTTTTGACATCATGAAAAATTCCCTTTATTTTTTGACTTTTAACCGACCTATGGTTGATACAAGGTGTATAAATATTATTTCTAGGTTCCCCAAAAAAATCCAAAGTTTTGGTGAGAATCAGGACACTAAAGTGTTCTCAGGACACTTTAGTGTCCAATTATTACAAAACTAGTGTTAACACACCCAAGACCTTTTTTCTTTCTTTAAACACATGAATTCTCTCTTGTATGATCATGTAGAACTGTGACATAAGGACCTGACCAAGTAAATTGGGATTCATGCACTACTTCAGCAAGGTTCATCTTGTCTCTCATTTTAGACCACTCCATATACTCTCGGCCCGACACTGTTTTAAAGCTTCCAAAATTCCTATCTTTTGCATATTCAACTGTTAACTCTTGGACTGCCCACCCGATGATGTAACTTATGTAATTACATTTTTGCTGATTCGGTCGTGTAAATAGAGAGCTTAAAAGAAAATGAGGGAAGCTAGAGTAGGGTCGCACATATTGCCAACGTGACCAAAACTTGCCAAACAGGACCCCTGCTATAGCAGCGCGCTGCTTTAGCCAGGTGCTTGTCTCTCAGGTGTAGTACCTCCAGAAGACCCTGAATTTGCAGAGTGAACCATCAGTGCCACCAATTAGAACCTGAAACTGCCAAAAACTTGATCACATTAGCCAGGGTGCTGCCATAGCCTATAGCAGCGCGCTGCTATACCAGTCTGCCCAGTGTGCAAGGAATATCGTATCCAGTGCCAAGTGTCAGTACCTCGAATCTTGCCTGAAGACTTCTCTTGCAACTTAGAAATGGTAAGGTCTTAGGATCTGAGGTTTGACCTAGTGACAGTGCTTCGAACAACGGTATATCTAGCTTTTTGCCTAGCTTTGCGGCCTTGAGATCAGGAGCTTCTGATTGGAGTTCATCTTCTGTACAAGGACCTAGACAAGAAGACGACACAAGCACGGACGACTCTATGAGTCTTGATAGCAACATGGAGAACGCGGCAAAGATTAGGGTCACAATTGCCCCTAACTCTACCTCAGTTGAAAGTCAATCACCTACACCATCCACAGCGGTGAGACTCTATAGGTCTTTGTCGAATTTCATGGGAAGGATAGGGTTAGCGGATCAAACGAAAATGGTTAACCCATTTGCAGGGCAAACCACTGTGAATTGGAACCCTAGAGACATGACATCACCACCAATCACAAAACCGATGAGTAGGGATTCAGTTCCCGCCACTATCCAAACATGGAGTAAACAAGGAGGAGAAGTGAATACTTCCACCTTGGGAGCTAATAATCCAACCAGAACGGAACCTTCATGGTTCTCTTTTGAAGCACCACCTCAAAGACCAAATTGGCAACCTCCAACTTCTTGGAGCCGTCAAGAGGTGAATCCAGATCGACCAAGTGCCTCACAGAGAAGGGAAGAGGGGACAAACCCAAACCCCTACCCTAATGCTCAGGCTTATCTTGGTTTTGAGCAACAATGGAGGAAGAATCATGGTACCCTAGTTTCACAGAGGGACAAATGCCCATATCTAAAACATGGGAGGACCTCCGAAGGTACCCAGTTTACAGGCCATATATCCCTTACCCAAATTTCATACCAACCACAGGGATTACAATGCCTATTCCAAGGCCCCCTCCGAATCAAGTCCCAAGACCCACTACTCATCCGATGGAATCTGCAAGACCACATAGACCGATAATCTCTCTCTCTCTCTCTCTCTCTCTCTCTCGCTTTCTCTCTCAACATAACCTCTATTCTCTTTCTCTCTCTCTCTCTCTCTCTCTCTCTCTCTTTCTCACAATGCATGTTGAATTTTCACGATCCCATAGATGATGTGGGTGTACTACATTCCATTGTTCATGAATGCAGACCATCAAGTAATACACATGCATTTTGAAGCAATTTGCAAGCACTGGATACAAGTCCAATTATCGTAGTACTTGCAGGTGCGTACAAAAATGTTAAATTCATAGTTTCAAAGATAATTACAATTCTATTTATTCTTCCACGCGTGGTACATGGAAGGGATTTTTGGATACAAAATCTTGCACTATTCCGGCATACATTGCTAATCCTCGTAGATAAGGCAACATGTTTGATAGGAGAGTTGTGTCCATGGGATCCCCCAAAAAGGTGGGGGTGATTATGTACGTGTTTGCGGTATTTTGATCCATCTTCTCTGCACTATCATCCACAAACAATGTTGCTGATGGGTCGAAGTGTCGCCACTCGATGGCGGTCAAGCATTTCCCATATTTGGTCATCGGTCCTTTCCCCTTTGCACGCCCCCTAGGTCTTCTTGCATCTGTAACCTGTGCAGTACATTTACTTTGGCTGTGCTCGAAGACAAAGAAGGGCGTGTGGCTGGTTGATTTGCGACATTCTGTCTTTAGGAGGCCCGCAGATTGTCTTCCTGTACCGAGCTCCAGATCGCCACATCAAACTGCTTCCCCACCTTGAGTAGGAACTCCGCTACACCAGGCCTCAGTAGGACCAAATGATACCCTACCTCGAATGCCTTGACCGGCAAGGCACCTTGACTCTTCAACCTCCTATGGAGCAACACCCCATTCAAATCAAAAATCACTAGCTTTCTCGAAGCTGGGGGCAACTGTTCACAACCACAAGCTCGATGAGTTTACAGAAGGGCTAGATTGCGTAGATGGAGAAACATACTGTACATAATCAAATTTCAGCAAAGATTGATGCACTTGACAATTTTGAATCCATACCTTTCCTCTTACAAATAGCACCTCAGCATGCGATTTGACAAGACACAGGACTCTACGCCCCTCCTGCACTGTGGGTTCCGCTAAATCCCCACAGCCCGCGTTGCAATCGAGGAGTGTGTCCCCATGTTCTAAGAAGGTCTGTAACAACCTCGTCCAACACAGACGCCCACTTTGCATGCCACCTACCACAACACCAAATAATAATTACAAGACCACTTGTGTTTTGAATTAAGACAAAGCCACTACATAATTGCCAAGCAATACGTCGCACAGGCTTGTTGTCCCCATCGCGCACCCAGTCTGTGGTGCTAATACTGTCCTCCACAAAGTCATCCAAAGGGGGTGAACCTGTAATGCATGTGCGCACGCATGAGCCCTTTCGTATTCTCCTCTCATGAACAGAGCGCATACCTCTATGTTCTGCCCCACACATATTGGTGTCTTCAAGTGTACGGCCTGCTCACAATGTAATCTCCATTGTATGCATCCTTTAGCTTCACGCAGGCGCTCATCATCCTTGAAGTTTGTCAAAAGGCTAAACACTGATATCGGTGTCCCTATGAATATAACAACACCATTATCTGCAAGCACTCGATTAACAAGATGAAATGCGTTGCAGAAATCCCTCGTGTGGAATGTGTTCCACCATGGCACCGCAGCCTGCAGCCCAAATACTGGCAATGCGCTAGGAAGGTGAACCACCATAATATTGCATGTACTGTCTGTGCTTAGACCATCTACCTCAGAGCACTTTCTGTGGTTCAGCTCCTCTAGGGACTCCAATAACCAGTTGAATTCCGGGCATGCCCGCTCGTCCCTTACTGCTTCACCTGCCTCGAATGGATCGCATGTAAGGACCCGCCATTGGGGCAAAATATGCTTGGTACATTTGCCCACGTGCGTATGCGTCGGGTATTCAACATGAAGCGGCCTCTCTTGATCCTCGCCTCTAGCTGTGTTTATGAAACATATTGTTAGCAGTGCTTCAAAACAAAATGGTGAGATGCATGGATTGTTTCCCATGCAAACCATACTTATGATGGCTCGGGATCTCCTTGTTGGTCCTCCTCGTTATCTTGGTCTCCACGTAATGCTTCAGTGTCTTGTATTCTGGCTGCGACCGCAGATGAGAATTCCTTATTAGAATGTCCTTGTTTTCAAGCATAAACAAACAGAGGTACATGTTACTTGCTTGTTGGGATTGGTGGATGGATGGATTCAGTTCTATTCGTGACTGCACTGGTGAATTGAGGGTCGATTGCCGACGGTCCCAATGTGTCACTAGCTCATGCAGCGCCATAATTGGCGAGTGAAGCCTTTCTGGAACATAAATCCGGACCTTCATCGTTTGCAAGGACATCACTCACAACTTAAACACAAATGTAGAGTCCGTGTTGAAAGCGCATACCTTCTTCCACGGCGGTGATGGCATTCTCCTCCTCATCTTGCTCTCCACTTTCAACTTGTCCTCCTCTACCACCCCCTTGGTTACTTTCAACTTGTGTGACTACAAGTATAGGATGTGTTACACTCACATGGCTCATAGGCCTTTCCACAATGGGAACCGTCTCTGCAGAGGCCATTACATTTCCAATTATGAAAAGCTTCTTCTTTGTTAAGAAGAAAAATAGTCCATGTGACTCTTAATCTAGCTCGTGTTTAGTTGTGCAAATTGTACTCTTCTCACATACCTTTGGGTATGGGACTGTCCAGGTCTATTGGTTCGCTTTGAACTCCCAATCTTGACCTTTTCTCCCTCATGCTTCTTGTAGATGCACGTTCCCCCACAGTGCTATCTTCAGTTTCATGTGACATACATCTCCACTTTGTCAATACGTGTAATATCTTGGAAGATGCAAATGTTAGGGTTTACGGTTTAGGGTTTATACGGTCATTGTTGTTTGTGGCTTACGGTGCCCCCGCAACGTTTTGTAAGTTAAGTACATTGTTTTCTCCTCACGTGGGTGCTCCCCTTCAGGGTAGTCAAGGAACAACGGGCACTTCTTGTACACTTCCTCCGGCCATTGTTGCTCCAGGTGGAAGTCTTCGTACATACAAAGGTCCGGATCATGTATTTTGGTCCACTCCAAACACTTCCCTGGCATCTCGATGATGGGCCCCCTTGCTAGTTGTGCGGCCATGAAACTATTGTGTTCCAAAGGACATGCGTGTTACGGTTGGTTCTCCATCGGGAAACACAAAAACGCCATATTCTTAAAGTGTGCGACAACACAGCATACCGATACACATACCGATACATGTGTCTCCAACATGCAAGTTTCGCATTCGTCTAGGCCCATCAAGTCACTATCGGCCTTGAATGTTTTGAGCACGTTCATGAAGAGGCGCTCCCTGTGTTTGCGCTATGTTTCTTGAGTGTATATGAAGAACTTTCTCTCATCGACGTCGATCGTGTAGAAGGAAGTCCATCGCCTGCACATTTCAAGTCCTGCCTCGTGCAACTGGGACCACAGTGTCTCATTCTTTAGCCAGGACTTGAACTCCCATCTGCAAAAAAGCGATAAACACATGGTGCATGAGCAAAACAGTTCATTAAGGGAGCCAAAATCAATTTTTAAAAAAGCAAAGGAGACAATATATATTCAAATGTTAGGGTGATGCAACCTACGCTCAGGAATGCCCGTGATGACACGCCTCCCCTTGTCGTTGCTACATAGAGCATCCAGAGTCCGCACTTTGTCATCCTTGCTCAATCTTGATGATGCGACACTATATAGCATTTAATGCGCCCGGTGCAATTACATCACACAGTGGCACATTGGTATACTTAGTAAGCATCTTGTTCTGGTAGGTGCCACATCTGCCTTGTGGAGTATGAAGGAGGAGATCACTTGAGAGTTCTACCTTGCAGTCACGAGTATCACATGACCTGCCCCTCGAGCCTTTGGGCTTTTCGCGGCACCTGGCAACCACATGCCCTGCTTTTCCACATCAGAAACACTTTACTTCCTTTCGGAAGGCCTCGATCTGCTCTTGAGTAAACATGGGTTTCTTTTTGAACATCCGGTGGAATCACCCCGGCTTCTTTGGCTGAAAGTCACGTTTCGGAATCTAGGAATTCCTTGAGTACAAACCACCTTCCTTTGATTTTGAGGCAGCTACGGTCTTTACAAAATCCTCCTCCATCCTCTCGGCTGTGGCCGCAACATGCATCACATCCTGCAACTTTTTACAACGAATGGTGCTGACAAAAGATCGGATGGTAGGAGGTTGTCCTGCTTTATATTTCCTTAACTGAGTCTTCATAGAGACTTTGAAAGGAGAAACTTGAAGATAAGCAGTCCATAATTTCTTATTATATGACTTCAGTGTATCGGAGGATGTCATCCGCAATCCCTCCCAAGCTGCATGCACGTCTTCATAAAACTACTTGGGCAAGAATTGCTTGTAGTTTAACCATTTGAAATCCTTCCAAGTTGTGGGGGCTTGCCCTGAAACAAGGAGAGAGCTCCACAACGCACTTGCATTGTTGGTAAGATGAAGGCTTACGTCTTTATCTTGGATCTTTCTTGATAATCTCCGTTTTGAAAAGCTACATCAAACTATTGAATAAATTGTAGAGCCTTTGCGTTTTAAAGAAAGTAGTAATATGTTCACAGCGGGTGGGAGAGTGAGAACTCTATCCCTAATCTCAACAATATGATTGAACATCCATGGGGGTAGTCTATAATGCCACGACATCCCCAGCGGCGTCAAATGAAAAAACAAAGAACAATCCCAGGTCCTCATGAAGGAGATCAATCTCTCGCGCGCTGCCTGCAGAGGACCCGGTACATCTATCCCACTGACTCCTAATGGAGAAGATAATCTCTGGCCATATAGTAGCCAATATATCTGCCTCTGTACTATGGCGATCTCCTAGAACATGCGCACATCTTGAGCACCAGATCCACCACAATGTAATACCCGAGATCACCTCCCAGGCTAAACCTGCCGATGAAGTAGGCAGCGAATCTTGAGCTGGAACGGGGGTCAGAAATATATCCTGCGGAGCCATAATGCAAAAGTGTGTGGGACCTCGCCTCTGTCTCTAGACTGCATGAAGAAAGCATGATCACCAGCCTCAAACTCATAAATTGTAGAGCCTTTGCATTTTCATCGTAGTCTCCATCATAGGTGGTAAACCAAATAGATTTCCTTCCTCCTTTGAATTCCTTTTGATGCCTTTTTACATTTTGACGAGGAGAAGTGGAAGGTGAACTCTTCTTGGATGAGGAACTGCGGGATGATGATGATCCTGAGGAAGGGTCGGGGCTGGGAGAATCTCTTTTTCTTTTCTTTGGGATGTTCTTCTTAGAAGCCTTAACAGGCTCCCATGGGAGCCTTTCGGAAATGATCACGACGTATGCCCCTGTGGTGCTTTTTGAGTTGTTGGAGTCACATGATTGACAATATCCGTTGAAAACATGGGGATGGCATTCACAAGTCTATGGAAAAGTGGATCCTTGCTTGCCTCTTTAAATTGGGCAGTTAATTCCTTGTAAGAATAATTGCTGTCCAGAAACCCTAATTTTCATGGTTAGGCCATGTGAAAGAAAAGCCCTTGGGAGGACTAAACAGGCTGCCCAGAAGTTGAGTTAAACTGAATCGGACAGAGAACCTAATTCAGAAATTGTACCAAACTGAAACAAACTTGACCCAGGCTGTCAATCAATAGAATAGGCCGCACTACAGTCCTGCGCACAGTTCGTGATTGAAAGGACGGTGTTGGACAGAGCCTGATCAGATATTATGCGAGCTGTGCATGGAATTCTACCTGAAATTTCAGAGTATGTTATGTGAACTGGTTGCGTGCACAATCCCAATCAAGGACAGCAATCGAACAAAGAAAATTACAGAAAATAGTGGTGCGCCTGGCTCTTCCTTCAGTTCTCGCCGGCTTTTTGGAGACTAGAGGAGGCATGCGTGGCTAGGGTACGGGAGAGTGGGACCCCTCATACCCAGTACAACCTTGGGTTGCCGCCTGGCAGCCAACATATCTGACATTGGGCCTTGGAAGGTAAGCCCTTAATCTCATGTTTTCTTCCTCTATGCTCCATACGAAGGGAACTTGTGTAACAATACGACTGGTTTTTGTATAGTTTCCTTCACAGAAGTTTTTTTCATAAAGAACATGAAATATTTCTAATACTTACAGCAGGGCTTGATTGAACTAACCTATGAGATGGTTCCTTCTCTGATAGAAACATATGTTTATTTGCAAGAAGTGAATTGCTTTCATGAAGAGATTGAGCAAATTTTGAACAAAGAGAAGCAGATAACAAGTACAAGCTCAAGTTTAGAGAACATAGAAATAGACTTGTACATACATGGATGGTCTGATGATGGGGAGATAACCCTTGTCCTCCCTTCAACCACCACGAATTCATCGGTATGGTCTCTCTCTCTCTCTCTCTCTCTCTCTCACACACACACACACACACACACAAGTCTATTTCTATGTATTTAATTCATGCGTTTTATTTTATTCCTCTCAATGTATTTCTCTTTATAAATGTTTTGTTATTATAGGGCATTGAGGCATCGGTTATTCCTATGCACATGAAGACTCCTGAGCAGCGCACATCAGTATCTACATCGAGACCGCAGAAGGTTACGCCCTCTGGGGAAGGAGATTCAAATGTGGTGAACGTGGGAGAGGTGGCTGCACAGGGGGGCAACCTAGTGAAGAAGGTTGCCCAGCTCGAGCGCGCAGCCACCTATGCTCGAGTTCGTACAAACGAACATACCGGGGATGTCTTACAAGTAAGC
This sequence comes from Cibotium barometz, assembly GCF_041138505.1. Lineage (NCBI taxonomy): Eukaryota > Viridiplantae > Streptophyta > Polypodiopsida > Cyatheales > Cibotiaceae > Cibotium > Cibotium barometz. The sequence continues at coordinate 1,006,850 of NC_141062.1, read as the reverse complement.
TTACATATCTCTCTCTCTCTCACTCTTCTCTTATTAGCATTTCTTTTTCATTTGATGCCTGTCGAGATGTCGTGGCATTTTAGGCCACCCCCGTTGTTGAGGCTAGGGAGAGAGTTCTTATTCTCCTACCTCTTGTATGATTGTCGTTTTGAATGGAATAAATTTTCATTTTGAAGGAAAAAAATAGATTACTGTTGAATGCAATGAATGGAAGACAACAAGTTAAGAATGCAATGGAGTGTACTTGCAAATGGATAGAGTGAAAGTACAAGTGAGGGGTCATATAGACCCAAGTACACCCTAGTGTCCTACATAGATGTCCAATGTGTAAATGGCCTAATTGAGTCCTAAAGCCGTACCAAGGCTAAAGTGGCAACAAACCCTCCTGTTACAGAAGCAAATGCAGTAGATGAATTTGTAATTTCAGACTACATTTATGGCATGAGATATTGGGACCTCTCAACTATGGTAGTCTGGTGAATATGCATTTTAAGGATATGGTGGTGGACCTTCCACAGATGCTTAAACTTACCAAACATGTCTGTGAGGGCTGCTTGTTGGGAAACGTGCATCGGTTCTCATTTCCAAAAAATGGGACCATTAGTGCATCCAGGAACTTGCACTTAGTACATGGTGATGTACGCAGACCAATGCAGACAACATCACTTGGGGGGTACTCATACTTTGTCGTCTTTGTGGATGACTTTACCAAGCACACTTGGCTTTAACCCTTCAAATCTAAGTCCGATGTCTTTGCTTGTTTCAAGCCTGTCCTTGCCATGGCTGAAAATGAGAGCGGAAATAAGCTCTTGTCCCTCCGCGCAGTGATAAGGGGTAAGTACACGTCCCTTGAACTTTCTGATTTTTTAGTAGCACAAGAAATTATACATCAGCGCATAGTGCCATATGGAGTTGCAGAGTGGAAGAATTGGACATTGATGGAAATGGCCAGATGCATGCTTAAGGGAAAGTCTTTACCCAACAAGTTTTGGTTGGATGCAATTATGTGTGCCAACTATGTGCTCAATAGAGCACCCATAGAGCATAATTGCATTGAGATTTGGCTTGTTGGTTTTAGAAGTTTATAAAGTCTTGTGAAGTTTATGCATTGATGCATCGTGATGATGTAATACATTTGATTTAAATTGTATTTCTCTTGCATTTTTTAAACATTTTATCTCTTGCCACTTGTTATTGTTATTTGTATAGGTGGTGGGCTATGTTGCACTCGACATGTCGTTGATCGATGGTTCAGAAACTGCAGCGAGAATTATATCCTTGCATGCAGAGATGTTTCTAGATTTGTTCTCACTACAAGAAAAAGGCGCACTTGCATACTTACTCAGTCAGAGTGAGTCCAACTGATAATTAATAATGTAGAGATTTGTCTATATCTGAGAGATGATCTTTTTAATATAGATTTTTTGTAAACCTGTGTCGGAGGGGTTTACGAAGACGTTGAGAAACTAATTGGAAATAATGACAAATTGACTGGTAAATTGAGTTTTTGGTTTGATTTTCATAAATAATTCTCTTAAGATTTTTTGAATGAAGAACCCTCTCTTATGTGGAGATTGTATTGTGCAAATGAAGTTCAACAATGCAAGGCTGAGATTAAAAATTGCAAACAAGAATGCAAGGTTGAGATTAAAAATTGCAAACAAGAATGCAAGGCTGAGATTAAAGAATGCAAGGTTGAGATTAAAAAATGCAAACAAGAGATCTCGGATCCAAGCTTGCGGTGCATCGTTTTCAGTTTGCTCCAAAGCGTCTCGGATGCGAGCTTGCCGGTTGCATCATTTTCAGGCGCGTCTTCTTTTCCTCCCTCTGAAGCGTTTGCGGAGCGGGCGAATGCTCGCAGGGAGAACCACCATTGCTGCGAATCGATTCTCTGCGCAAATCGGAGCATGCTTTTTCCACCAATAATTAAACGTATCTTCTTCCATCCAGATTTGGCGCAAAATCCTGAATGACGACGTCCCCTCTGTCTCCATTTCAACGCCTGTGATCCCGAATTCGAAGCTGCATCCCCGCTGTGCTGCTGTTACCGGAGCGCGTCATTTCGAAGCACATCATGGGAAGGGTGAGTGAATTCATCTTCGTCGTATCTTCTTCTGTTCAATTCAATGTGCCTCGCTGTTCAATTCAATGCAAATCTGCCTCGCTTTCCAGGATGGGCAGCCCCAAACATGCCAGGAAAAAGCAAAGGCCCAAGAGTTTTTTGAGTTTCTCAGCAGACAAGGTCTGTATATGTTCGAAAATCTTGAAGATGTTTGGAGACAGACAGACCCCCAAGATGCTGCCAAGGTAGTTGGACTTCTGCACCCAGGGGTCCGGCTCCTTCTCAGCACTTCTGGCAAACCAAACCGTGTGTTAGCTAGAATGCAGCTGGAAAGGTTGCTGACCCTGCAGGCTAGAGCATTCCTATGAGGCCACATGCAGGTAGGTGATCATGCTCTGTGGTATTATGTTCGTTTGTCTCAATAAGGTAGAAAGAAAGAAAGAAAGAAATTTTATTAAAAGTATTCAGAAGACCAAAAAGGTCTATGAGACTGAAAGAAATTATCCTGTATATGGACTTGTAATTACACAGTCAGCCGCCGTAGGACTATACAAGGCCTGTTGTACCTAATTTGTAAATATGGTTGATTTGCCATTCATTAATATAATGGATACTTGGCCGAGCTATTGCTTTGGCTGGTTCTCCAAATTGGATGTAACCTATGTTGGAAAAGAAGAAGAAGACCTAGATAGTCTATTGCAGCGGAAGTATTAGGGTGGGTGCTCTTGCAATCACACAGTGGTGGGTGGGGACATTCAAACTTCTTTACTGATGTGTAGTTCAACTGAATATGAGAATCATGTAAATAGACCATGCACAAGACAAATATAGAAGCAACCAACAATGTATTTCCATCGGCCCAAAGCTGGACAGATACAATACCAAAAGGGGTCCTCCTACTATATGCCTGGCACCTTTAGATCCCAGAGTCCGTGTGCTCCACAAGAGCGTCAGTAAACTCTCTGTCCAAAGGTGTAGATCTGTCCAGCTTGCTGTCCTGGAATACAGCCCAGCTTGGAAGCTACTGGCAAGCTAAGTCTGCTGCCCAAACAGCCCCCAAGTCGCCTCCCAAAGTAGGCCCAGATGGTGCTGGTAATGCAGCTCCTTTTTGCTTCCAGATCTGCCTCAGATCTGCCCCAAAACATGCTGCTGTCTCAGCCCAGAAGTGCACTCCATATCTGCCCCAGATAGGTGTCAAAGCTGCTCTTGAAGTCAGCCCAGAATTGCTGAAGACTGCATGCCAAAATAACCCCCAGGGGGTCTCCTTATATAGGGCACTGGCTGCCCCAGTAGGTGGTCGGCTAGATCTAGTCGGCCACCTCTCCAGGTTTGGCCGACTGCCTCCAGCCAGATCTGGCCGACTGCCTCCAGCCAAATATGGCTGACCTCCAGCCCCCAACTGGCCGACTGTCTCCACAGTTGGCCGACCAACTTTGTCCTGGCCCTTCCTGTGGCTTGTTTCTTGGCCTGGTTCTGGCTATCCTGTGCCTCCTTTCTGGGATGTCTCCTGGCCTGTTTCCCAGTCTGTTTGCACTCTGATCTGATGCCCTAATCCTCCTGGTCTACCTCCCTGGTTGCTCTCCTCATTTGGGGGCTTACAGATGGGGAGGTGACCAATACATTTCCAACAATCCCTCTAACCGACCCATCTTGGCCCAATGCCAAACTGTCGATGCCGATGGGGTAATAACTCCTGTTCTGCCACATCTGGTTCCGCATCAGCACCACTCTGGTACACAGGTCCCTTGGTAGCACCCGAAAGCACCACCTCCGTCCGTCGCGTCCCTGCCTATGATCTCAAGCAGTAGCATCCTTCAACTGGCCCCCCTCATCATGAGTGAACAGCCTGGAGTCCACCAAGCAACATGCTCTAAGGGTATGTTTCAACCCGTCCTCCACCTGGCTAAATCTGCAACCGTATAGTATACTCAAGACATCAACTCTCAAGCATACATCTAGATTACCTGTTCTATCATCCTCCATGTGTCGCTCCTGAATGTCCCCCTCTGAATCACAGCATCTCTCTGACTCCGGAGACTCGGGTACTGTTGACAGAGCCACCTCAATGTCAGTGCCCTCTTTCCGTCGGCCCAAAGCTGGACAGATACAATACCAAAAGGGTTCTCCTACTATATGCTTGGCACCTCTAGATCCCAGAGTCCACGTGCTCCACAAGAGTGTCAGTCAACTCTCTGTCCAAAGGTGTAGATCCGTCCAGCTTGCTGTCCTGGAATACAGCCCAGCTTGGAAGCTATTGGCAAGCTCTGAGAATTGCTGTTTTCAATCTCAGCAAGGTGGGCACTCCAAGGCAGCAATCGAAGCTGGAAGATGGGGTGCTGAAATGGGCTGAGAAGCAGGAGGAACGAGGGCTGAATTGAGGGGGGCAGCAGCAGGCAGGGATGGGAGATCTGCAGAGGGAGCGTGGGCAGCCAGCAGGGCAGCTATGGGGCTCATGTAGGGCCAGCGAGGAGGCAACAGGCAAGAGCTGAGGACCTGAGGAGCTGCAGGAGTGGATGAAGAAATGAGGAGGGGGGAAGGCCCTTATGTAGGGCCCTAGTAGGTGGTCGGCCCGATCAAGTAGTGGGTCGGCCCAGTTGCCCTAGGCCGACCAGCTAGTTGGCCAGGGTTGGTCAGCCCAGATCCCTGGCCCAGCCCCCCTCTATCCCCCTCTGTCCTCCAGTCCCGTGGGTGCTGGAATCATGCCGAAAGGAGCCCTGTGGAGGTCGAAACGAGCCTTGAAAAAGAACTGACAGTGACCTCTCTCACTGGGCGGGTACACCCACATCAAAGGCCCTCACTCCCTATAGAACACCTAGAGATGTCAATCTCAACAGACGGTTCGTAGTTTGGTGAAGTATCTTGCTCCTGGTCATCGTTTTACTGGTTGCTGGTCTGAATTTCTTGCAACAGCAGATTCCTTTGTTTCTCTCTTTGCAGATTCTCCTCTCTCATCCTTTGGAGGACCTTCGGTTGCTGGAATTTCTGATTGCTGACTCCAATCTATCGGGGAGATTATCTTCTTCGAATTGATATGCTGGAAGTCCTAATTCATCAAAGGGAATTGATTGTATTTATGAAGCCAAACGTCAGCCTTGCCTAACCTCTCCAAAGTGTGGGAAAGTTGTGTCAGTTTGTCTGATTGTTTGTGGTCTTTCTGAGTGTCAGATTGACTACCGATTGTCCTTGGCTAGTCCAATCTTCTAACAGGTGGTTGTATTGCATATATCTACTAGCTTTCGAGCGGGGTCCCACCTTCACCCCTTATCTGGTGTCGTCTCTTTAATGTTTCATGTGATTATTGTGGATTATCTTTCATATTCAGTTAAGTAATAAATTATTCAGTGCATGCCTAGATTCTCTCTCTTAAGCGATGTTACACCCTTGTTGCTCTCCTCATTTGGGGGCTTATAGATGGGGAGGTGACCAATACATTTCCAACAACCTATGCAGCCCCTCACAAGCCATGAGGTAAGTCTAGCTCATGACTTACATCCCGCCTCAAGCATTTAAGGTACTACCTATCCAGCTTATCAATTTATTTCTCTAGTAGGGTAATATTTGAATGCCTAGACTAGGTCAAATGCTAGTCCCTTGTCCTTAGGTCAGTCATAGCTAGGATTAGCCACAACTAGGGCAAATCCTGTTGCATTGGTATCGGAGCTCTTTCCATGGGATTTTGTGGTCCATTCTGTCACGAAGGCGTGAATTTCATTGAAGTGAATTTTAAATTTTGAATTCTTGGAATTAGGTATGAGTACCTTTGGACTAGGGGGCATGGTGGTCCTTTGCAGGTGGGCTAGGACTCGGGGAATTAAAATTCCCAGAAGCCCCATGGAAATTGTGGATGTGCAATTCAATTTCTTGGTGTTAATTCTTAGGCCCAAATGGGGAACACAACGGGCAGCAGAGTGGTTTAATTCCATTTACTAATTTTGGCACGAGAGCTCAGTTTGGCCACAGGGGCTCCAAATTGGCAGTCAAGACAGCGATTCAGGACAGAGAGGCTGGTCGCCACTCCAGAGGAGCACCCCGAAGCTGGCCGCCATTGTTTTCCACTATCCCCCACCTGTTTCCTCTCCCCAGGGTTGGCTGCTCCACTTGCGTATTGATTTTTGAGCTTCCGGATCTGTAGGAGAGCCAAGCGCACTTATTTTGTGTTGTTTTTGGGTTGCAAGGAGCAAGGCACACCTGTTTGGTGGGTGTTTGGGCTTCAGGAGAGCTGGCCGCACCAATTTGTGCAGCTTCTGGGCAGGAGTAAGAGCTAGGGGCACCTGTTTATGCTATTTCTGGGCTGGTTTGGCTTGTGGGTTGGTTGCCCGTTGTGTTTCCAACACTGTCTGGCATTATTATCGAGTTGTGCAAGCAGGTAGAGCTTTGGTGACAGCCTAGATGAGCTGTGAGGCTGAGAGCAGCTGCTAGTGACAACTCTGGGGTGAGGGCACGCCTTGTTTGCAATCGATTTATGTAGGGACAGCTTGTGGGTGGACAATTTGTGCTGTGAGTTCATCGGTTGATGCCTGGACAGTTGTGGAATTGGTGGGAGTTGTATGCCTTGTTGCCATGATTGGTTGAGTAGAGATTTCTAAAGTTTGTAGTGTGGATTGCGCGTGGTTTTGCAAGGTTCAGTTGCAATTGTAATCGGCTTTCATAGATGCTCTGATTAATTAAAGAAATACCGAAAGTAGCGCTAGTGTTTGGGGCGAATCAATGTCTTTGTGTTGGTGCAGGAGCACTCTAGCTCCCCGCCTCTCTTTTTGTGTACTTGCTGAATTATTGGTTGTTGTATTTGCTAGTTTCACCACCCTTTATTCATCTGAAGGCTGGTTTCAAATTCCTTATAATTTCTTTTTGAAATTTGGAGCACGTATTCTTGAGCACGTTGGGCAGGTGTTACAGATATTGCGCAAGAATTCGCTGTACGTGAACGCCAAGAAAAGTGCCTATGGATAAGAGTAGATCCAGTACCTCAGTTATGTCATAAGCGCCAGGAGGCGTACACCCGGCAAGCCAATAAGTCCCGACGCGACGTCAATTACAAAGAAGGGGATTGGGTCTCTACACGCGGATACTAAAGCAACGGTTGAAGCAACTGGGCAAGCGCTGCCCAAAGCTGTTTTTCCGCAGCTTTGGACCTTTTCCTATCATTCGGAAGATTAACGACGTCAGCGTCAAGCTACAACTTCCAGCAACTTGGACGATGCACAACACATTTCGTGTTTCATGGTTAAAGCCATACATCGGTCCCGACCTGTCAGAAGTCCAAGAAGAAGAGCAGCTCGAGGTTCTTGAGCAGGCTGAAGTGTTGGAGCTAGTGCAGATACTACTCCAAAAGTGGAAGCATGGGTCCGGTTGCAAGATACGTCAATTCTATACGAAGTTTAGAGATCGGGGCACACATGAGGCCGTCTGGTTGGACGAAGTATTTTTCTAGGAGTACCCTCAACTACTACAGGATTACTTGGAAGCAATGCACCTGCCGCCAAGCTAAGGAGGAGGGAATGTCAGATGCACCACTGCACCTGGTGCATGGTGACAAGTTGGCTCACCATAGGTGTATTACTTTAGCACCCAGATAGGACTTTTTGTTATATGTCATGGCCTATTTGTGAGCCCCAGTCTGGGGACGAGTCAGGCACGAGCTGCATAGTACCTTCTAGCCTTAGGTTCAGTTAGTCAGTCAACGGTTACCCCTAGAGAACCCAGTTAGAGAACAAGCCTCACATAGGAAGAAGTCAGTGCACTAATGCTTGCAGGTTTTAATCTGCAGATGCAGCAAGAAGTCACCAGCACACCGGGGCGTTGCAGTGGAGACAATGGAAACGAGGAAAAAATAGATGCAAAGATGAGCAGCAGAGACGGGAGACGCATGAGATACATGCCAAATATATCTGAACAAGCGACAAAAATAATGAAATCAGCACTTGAAATGAAATCAAAGGTGGTACAGGAGATGGTCCTTTAGGCCAATAGACATGAGGTGTTCACTGTTGAGACCATTGGGGAGGGCCGCGAAGAGCATGTTTATGATATACATATAAAGGCCAATCCATCATGCACTTGTCCAGACTTCATGGGAAGGGTGAAAAGCAAGAAGCAAATTCTAGGTCAGCCTAGGTTAGTGTTAGGAGGGTAGGGTGAGAGGGTCAGTTCAGGGGCCAGAAAGGACCCAAATGAGGGCCTAGTGGAGGGGCCAAGGCTAGCCAACCTTGGCCAAAATCTGGCCGACTAAAATTGGTTGGCCAATTTTGGCTGGCCGACCAATTTTGGCCAGCCAACTATGGCCAGATCTGGCCGGCTACCTGGGGCAGACTGCCCACTCCTCCTATATAACCCCCCGCTCTTAGCATCCAACTTCAAGGCAGCAGCAACAAGACAAGTGCAGCCCTCAGCCGCTCAGTTCTGAGCCGCTTCATCGCCCAGGGTAGCTCTTGCAGGGAAGATCCAGCGTGCAGCCACCTCTTCCTCTTCGGTGTGCACAGTTCGGGGACAGTTCCAGAAATGAAATTACCATGCAAGTGGATATGCTTTGTGAAGAGAAGTGACATTCGCTCCGTCTTTCAATCAGTTGTCCTCGACTGAAGTGCTTCTTCGTAAGCATCAAGAATGTCAGGAAACTCCTAAAACATTGACCTTTCCATCCATCTAACATCCATAGATGGAAATCTGTTGAACTTCAAGAGATTTCCATCCATCTAGCATCCGTAGACGGAAATCTCATTATCCTCCACTTCAGGGGGATCTTCTCAAACTGGGTCATGAGGAATATCAGGCTTTGATCAAATTGACATGAAATACATTGTGTATCTTCCTATGTGGTGCAAGATCTAGTCGAACTGAAGCTTGGTTAATAATCTTCAGTACCTTGAAAGGACCATAATATCTGAAAAAGAGCTTTAAGTAGATATTCTTTTGTCCCACTTTGTTTTTGAGCATGCCTTTTTCAAACTTTAGTAAAATCCATTGACCTTCCTTGATCTCAAAGGCCCTCCGTCTTTTATTTGCAGTTGCACTTTGTTTTTCTTGAGTCTTTTGGATGGTTGTGCGAACTTTGGCAAAGCGGAGGCATAATCCTCTACAAATTGATCAGTGGCAAAGATCTTATTCTTAGTTTGCATTAATGGAGTTGGTAAGGATGTACCATAGATGATTTGGAAAGGAGTTCCCCCCGTAGAAGAGTGTATGGTATTATTGTAAGCAAACTCAACTATGGGGAGATATTTTTTCCACATGGTCTGCTTATCTTGTACATAGATTTTGAGCAGATCAAGTAGAGTACTATTAGTAATTTCACTTTGGTCATCAGTTTGAGGATGAAATGCGAAAGAAAAACTTAGAATGGTTCTAAGATTTTCAAACAAGGCTTGCAAAAAATTACTAGTAAATTTAGTATCTCTATCAGAAACTATAGATTTAGGTATCCCATGATGTTTGAAGATGTACCTAATAAATAGGTGTGCAGCTTCTGGAGCTTTTAGTTGTTTCCGACATGGAATGAAATGAGCTTGTTTACTAAATCTATCTACTATAGTCCAAATCATGTCATGTCCTTGATTTGTGCTAGGAATTCCAGTAATGAAGTCCATGGTGATATGCTCCCATGGTCTTTCTGGAATAGGCACAGATTGTAGTAGTCCTTTGGGTTTTCTTCTACCATGCTTTGCCTCACTGCCGAAATTTCCTTCTCATAAATGTCATAATGAAGTTCAACATCTTTTAGCCTTCTACTTTCATAGGCTATTGCATGAGCATCTTGAACTAGAGCAGCTCCAATGCAATCGCCACTAGCATCCACTGCTACCAAGAAGGGTTTTCGTAAGTCAGGAATGATGAGAACGGGACTTGTGGTTAAGGCATGTTTGAGGTTTTGGAAAGCTTCCTTTTCTTTCGAAGCCCATCTAAACTTAACCTTCTTCTTGGTGAGATCATGTAGGGCAGCAGCTATCTTTGCAAAATGCCAAATGAATCTCCTATAATATGAGCATAGACCAAGAAATGATCTTACCTCATGAGGAGTCTTTAGCTCAGGCTATTCCAGAATTGCTTGTATCTTGGCTAGATCAAGGTTGATGCCGTACGTACGTACGGATCCGTACAGTACGGTACAGCCGTACGGTACGGTACGGTACCGTACTGTACGGATCCGTACGGAAACATTTAAAAAAAAATAAAGAATTGTGTGGCGTGGCGAGGCGCGTGTGGCGACCATGCGCTTGTGGATAAGCGACCAAAATTTGGGCATTTGTGTATACTTGCAAAATCGTGTGTACCTGCAAAACTCTGCAGAGCAAACTTCTTCGCTCTCTCTCACGCCCAGGCTTCATCATGCCGCGCAAGACTAACCCGAACTGGGTAATCCACACCAATTTCCTGAGGGTTGTTAACACCCCTTCTCAGCAAGGGTCAGGTACTCGGCTATGGGCATGCAAGTATTGTGGGGAGCAGTACACTAGCACCATAACTCGCGTCATCAAGCACATGACAGGTATCGGGTGCACCAATCAATGTGGTCCATGTGATAAAATACCACAAGCTGTGAGGGACCAATTGATTGCGGAGAATTGTCCTGCAATGGGTGGTGCAAGCAGTGTTAGAGGTGGTGAAAGTACGCAAGATGCTCTCCATGATGCTTTTATTGGAGATGTTACAGGTTCAGGTATAGTAGATGAGGGTGAAAGTCTTTCGGCTTCAGCCCAATCCACCACAGGCAGGAAGAGGGCACGTATTGCCGATGATGAGGACCTCCTGCCACAAGATGCGAGAGGTACAGGGGAGGCATCAAAGCAATCCACTCTGCGTTCTTGTATCTCATCACAAGCTTGGGTAAAGGAGTGGCAAAGGGTGGCAGAAATGGAGATTTGTCGTACTCTTATTGAGTGTAATATATCCTTCAATGTGTTAAGGACAAACCAATGGAAAAGAATGGTGAAAGCAATTGCGCAGGTAGGGCCTACTGAGACATGGACAGGTCTTGAGTATACGAAGATGCGTACATCCATGTTGGATGAGCAGAAGGCCTTGATGATTTTTGGCAGCAAGTTCATAGCCTTTCAGTTGCACTTAAGCCCGTGTATGTCCTTCTCCGACTTATAGACATGGAGGGCTCAACTTTGGGGCTGGTCTTTCATTTGTTTATGCAAATGAAAGACCATGTTGCTCAGTGCTCCATGATGACTGCTCAACGGTAAGCAATAGTTCTAATTTCTTCCTCTTTCTTTGATTTTTATGACTTCTCGATTCTCGATTCTCATGACATGTCAGGAGTCAGGACTGACATGTGTACACTTAGCACTATAACCTAAGACATGTATGTTCAATCTCTCATTTTCAGCCGAGGTGAGATCTTGGACATTGTAGACAAACGGTGGACATTCATGAGCCATCCCATCCATGCGATGGCTGCCATGCTCCATCCTCTCTACAGGTCGCCAGAGCTATGGAATAATACTGCTTTGAGCATGAAGCAGTCAGAGTATGTGGGAAGGATGTTCTCAGAGAAGGAGCAACTTCAGATCGATAGAGAGTTCACTACTTACATGAGTGGTATTGGTGCTTCATTTGCGAGACCTGTGTCATTGAGGAAGGAAGCCATGAAATTCCCTTTGACATGGTGGCACTCTTATGGAAGGGTTGGTCTTCCAAACCTTTCACGAGTTGCTCTTCGTGTTCTATCTCAGGTAACTTGTAATTAATCTCTAAAGTATAGTCTTCGGAAATGAAGATTGATGTTTTAGCATTAAAAGATTTACAAATTTGCTCGCATTGCACTCATTTTTGCACAGGATTGCTCAGCTGGAGCATGTGAGCGGAACTGGAGCTCATACTCTCTTATACACACTAAGATTCGGAATCGCCTTAGTACTTCTCAATTAGAGAGTTGGTGTATTGCAGAGCTAACATGAGGCTCGTGCGAAGCTACCATGCTTTGGGGTCACTGAAGCAGGTATAAATTGAAATTTGGACTCAAGAAGAACTTAGAAGTAGAAATTTTTTTCTAGTTCAATGAATATCCATTGTCCAATATGCAATTTGTGGCATGTTTAAACAGGTTGATCCAACACTACTCAAAATGGTAGATGAACCCAGCCCGGAGCTTGTGGATCGGCAGATTAGAGATGAGCAAGAGGAGATTTTGAGAGCTTTACATAGAGAGCTTGAGAGCGTGGATCGTTGTGTGACCCGCTCACGTGCACGATCTCTCAGCATTCCTCTACGCCAGGCAGCTCCAGATCCGGGCTCTGCGAGACGAGAGAGCATTCGCAGGGGAAAGCTTCCAGTTCGTCGCACCCAGCAGAGGCGTGCAAATGAGGCTGTCGAACTCATTCACACTCAGATTCCCGAGGCACATGACGAGGATGCACTGGAGCTTGTTGCTGCTGAGCCAGAGTTCGATGAAGAGGGCAATGGTATCAATGATGGAGGCATGCTCTCTTTAGAAGACTCATCATCTTCATCTGATGATGAGATTTGAGACTCTTGCGTCTAGACTCTAGAGTCTAGACAACTGTAGTGTTTCATTGTTTTGCTTTTTGCACTTGTGGGCCAGGACATGTGCTGGCAGCTGTAGACATGATATTTGTACTCTCTTTTATCATCTATGACTTTCATGGTTCTTGCTTATATCACTATGACTGTTAACATGAGGTATTGTGTAATGGGCTTGGTAACTGATAATTGATTTAAACTTTAAGTAATGAGGTTCAGTCTTTATTTTAAGTATTTTGGTTGCTATGTCTACAAAATATTCAGGTTTCTAGGACTGTTTACAAATGGTACGTACTGTTTACGTACCTTAAAATTTGTTCCGTACAGAAGTACGTTCCGTACGTACTGATAGCGTGCCGTACACTACGTACCTTACCACCTTGGGCTAGATCCATTTGGATACCATCTTTGGAGATAATATGGCCTAGATATTGGATTTCTCCTAGGAAGAATTCACTCTTCTTGCTGTTCCGCGTCACAATGAAACGTTTCATGATTTGGCTGAAACGTTTTATTAGTGGATTTTAGGTAATTTTTTAGCAAACACGTGAAATTTTGCATAATTTCAGGTATATAGTACAAGCACAAAGCTCTAATTGCATGCAAGAAGTTGTATGGCACAAAACAATTATGAAAATTGATAAATCTTTCATGAAAGATAAGTATCAACTACTGGTTCTTGAACAATTGAAAAAGCATAAACTTAGAAAGAGACTAAAGACATTGATCAGACTAAAGTCTTAAGCTTCCAATGCCGGGCAGTGAGACATTAATGTTTCTCAATAATCTTAAGACATCAACTATTGAACTGATCATAAATTATAAAGTCTTAAGCTTCCAAGCTACATAAACGAAAGTCATTCAAGCACTCCTTGTGTCAGAGGTCGTGTCCTCAGACTCATCCTTGTCAAACAGCAATGTGACCTGTGATGGATGTGGTGTATCCTCGGATGTTGACTCCTCTATGTGCTCCAATTCTCCCCTCATATGTAGCCCTATCCTGCCTCTGCCTCTGTCTGTACCTCGTCCTCTGCGTACATATTACTTCATGGGCCGAGCTTGAGAAGTACTGGCCACCATATCCCATGTTCTCTCAACCTCCTGCGGCTTGTGAAGTTGTCTCTCTACGCTGACGGGTCTGAGAGCGCATCTGTCGGTGGTGAAGACTCATAAGCTTCTCATGAAGGATATCATACGCATCGTCCTCCTCATGTACAAGCTGCAGAAGGGACTCATCGCCAGGGTGGACCTCTATATCCTCAGGCCTCACCTGTTGTGGCTCCCAACTAAGAACACCATCACCGTCGGGGCCTCGTAGTTTCTCCAGAAGCCTGAGATTTTAGTTCACGCACGTGAGTTGGTTTAACCGCTCCACGGTGAGTTTGCAAGAACCAAATTGTTTGTAGAATGCAATGAGCAAGATACTCAATTTTTAGTTCTATGAAATTTAACTTTCAGCCATTCTTGTTATGTGCTCACCTATTTCTTTTTCTCGTGTGAATGTCTGCCATAATGGTCCACACACGCTCCGCACACGAAGATGAGCAATCTTAGGAGAGCACTCTACATGCAATACTCCGCAATGTAAGATTCAGCCCACCAAATTTGGTCCACCAAGACAACAGCTCTGATTGATTTGCAACATCTAATGCAATGCTGCGTGCAAAGTTCCCCTTGGAGGCCCTGAATGCCATGAGATCATCCTCAAGGAAGTTCTGCACATCTAGCTTCTCTTCATAAACTTCCTCCACATATGCGGTCCATCCATCTAGCAAAATCCAGTTCGACTCTTGCTCCACATTTCTCCATCTAGGATGGAGTATGTGAGCAACACAATTGATGGGTTGCCTGAACCATCCCCACCTAGTATCGAATATATCCAACAATTGATCCACCTTGCAAAGTGAAAAAATATTTCATAAATGAAACATGTATGATCCAAATCCTAGAAGCTCCCTAGAATTGCAATGTGTTTTAGCACCTGTCAGGCCTGGGAAGAGCGCATTGTTGCAGTGCTGCCTGCACACATGTCATGTATTCATACAGGAGTCCCATTGTGCAACCCTCTCTATCTGTGAGACGAAGGACAATGTAGATGGAGAATATTGTTGCTTGTACAGAGTCAGCAACATTCCACCATTCATTATCAAGAATAGTCTCCTCAAATGTCTGTGATTGTGGCTTCACTTTGTCTGGCCAATCTATCCAATCTCTGCTCACTACCATGCGTTGGATGTCATGTCTGGACTTGCACAATCTGCAAAAAGGGATGTAGGGAACATGGTGATAATTGTGCATGATAACTATTCTTAGACATGATAATTGTGCAGTATACACACCTTGATAGAACCACATAAATGTATTCAAACCGTGTGAAGGAAGGCTTCTTCAACTCCCACCGGCAACGATATCTGAATATTGCCAGCACCCTAGGCCTACGGGTAATGAAGTTGATCACCTCCTGCGCTTTACTTACAACATCTGAGATCCAAGGAAGATTGCAAATGTCCTGCATCAATAAGTCTATGGACTGGCACAAGGTGTCCACATAATGGTGGGATAGTCGTCCATAACTCGCTCTCCCATATTCTTGCAGGCGGAATGATTATCTGTGATAACCTGCACCGCATTCTCTGGCCCTATCTCCTCTATTGCACGCTTGACATGTGAGTAGATATAAGCCCCTGAAAGTGTACATTGAAATTTAGAGGGACTAAAAAAAATATGTTTTTGCAACAAGCAATCGAAAAGATATTCCCTGAACAATCAATTTCAAGATTTGCCATGAAAGTTGCAAAAGGGAATGAGATATCTCACTTGTCATCACTGAAAGGCCGGGCAGTAAGACATCAATGTTTCTCAAAAAAATAGTGCCAACACAACATGTGACCAATATATTTGTGACATGTCGCTTGCGCATATCAGACCAACCATCCGACACAATGGCACAACCATATGTCCTCCAAGCATCTCGTAAGCCTCCAAGCTTCTGCCCAATCATTTCCACGTGTCCACAGAGTCGCGTAGTGCGAAGTGACTCTGAATTAGCGGGTGGGAGAGGAGAACCTGCTACTGCAGCCTTGGAAGTAGCTGCCACAAATCTCCTTGTAAGCACCAATTCTAGCCACATTGAAAGCAAGATTGTAGCTATAGAACAGCCTCTCCTCTGCAATCTCTGCTTCGAATTGTGGGCAAGGTCCCCAACTTTGCTGCAAAGTAGCATTGGCTCATGGCAAAGGCCGTGCCCTCTTGTGCTACCCCCTCCCAAGGAAGATGCATCACCAGGAGCAACACACGGTCCAGTATTTGATGTTGTGGGTGCAGGAGCAGGTGCATGTGCTGAAGAAGATCCCCCTGCATTAAGTCATGTAGGTGAAACAATAACCTCCTCGGTCTCTGAAATGTCTCGGCCAGTTTGTTGTGCCTTCAACTTCTCTCTAGCCACAGCTATATCTAGAGCCTCTGGCAAGATGGGTGGCTCCAATGAAGGAAGAAATCGAATATACCCCTCTCAAATACTCTCTGGAACATTGGCATAACCCTTGCTGCCTCTACCTCCATCTGATAGAAGATGGGCTCTCACGCGAGTGTCTCTTGCTCTGTGAAAAGAGATCCACAGTATTTGCAAACACTTTTCCTTGTGCTGGATCGAGGGTACCGTATGATCTCAACAGTATCCAACCAAGCATCTCTCAGTGAAGCTTTCCTTCCCATTGTGCACACTGCACAGTGCAACCTGTAGGAAAATCTCCATTTGCATGAGACAAACTTGGAGTCTGCAGAAGAAGGAAACAATATTCCTATGTCTTCGTGTATGTGGCTGCCTACAACGCGTGAACTGAAGCAGATTGGAGTGAAACATACAATGGAACATTGCAGCCTGCACGTGGGAGAATGTTGTGCGTCACACTTTCACCTGTACGCGTGTTCTCAAGGCTTGAAGGCTGTTCTCGGCAAGGTGTACTCGGCAGGGTCAAGGCTGTCCTTGGCAAGCGTGCACGCCTGAGGAAGCGTCAATTGGCGTGCGTGAGAAAGGGTGGCGCGAAAGTACGCGCGGCATTGTTTTTTAAGCATTTTTTAAAGGGTTGAAAGTTGGGCAAAAAAGGTGGCCATTTCACAGGTTTCAATGAAACGTTTCAACGTTTCGAACTGGCTGAAATGCGTTTCATTGTGACGAAGTTGCTGTTTATCAAAAGACAATTTTGTGATAGGACTTTGAATACAATTTTCAAATGCTCTATGTTCCTTGTCATTCTTACTGAAGATCCTCCCAGATGATCAAAAATGTCATCTATTCGGGGAATAGGAAAACGGTTTTTGATGGTCTGTTTATTCAAGGCCCTATAGTTTACACACATCCTGAAAGATCCATCTTTCTTGAGGACTAGTAAGACAGGAGAGCAGAAAGGGGAACTACTAGGTCATTCTAGGCCTTTCTCCAAAACTTCTTGAACTTGCTTGAAGATCTCATCTTGTTGGGTTTGACTGACTCGGTATGGAGGTCTATTGGGTGGAGAACATCCAAGAACTAAGTCAATCTTATGGTCTTTGTACCTTTTTGGTGGAAGCTAACTAGGTAACTCTTGTGAGAAACTATTTGCAATTTGTTTAAGAAAATTCAACCTTTCTTGACTAAGTGGATTTGTCAAAACCTCTTGTGGGTCCTCGTTTCAGCAACATAAATAAGGAAAGAACATATCCCTTTTCTAATAACTATTGAGGATCGTAAATGGCTTACCATAGGAATAGTATTTCATGAAACTCCAACTGAAATGCTCACATCTCGATCCTTGTGTTGAATGGTCAAGATATTCTTTACACAATCAATTCGAGGGTTGACTTTCTTATGCCAAGGCATTCCGAGTATAACATTAGCACCTTGGATCGGGGCAATCATAAAAGATAGGTGATCAAGATACCCTTGAATATGAACATCCTGAGTTTGCCAACGAGAGGGTACACCTTTTCTTCATGACACTTGAAAGCACCAAGTGCCTCTTGTGCTTCACCTTTGTCTTTAGTAGCTATGCCCAAACTTTGTGCTAACTCATACGATATAAAGTATGTGTTGCACCTTCATCAAGTAAGAAAAGGGCTGAATGATCTTTTACCTGGCCCCAAGTTTTAAGCAAACTATGGGCTGATAAGCAAAACTTCAGAGAAATGCGTCTTCCAGCAAGATAATGGTGGCTGTAATTAGATCTGATAGTAGCAACAAATGCGGCTGGCGGGTAGCAATCGAATGCCCTATAGTCTCTACAGCCCATCCTTACGACCAGACTCGTGGTGACAACGTAGCAGGGATACACATTGCTGGTAGATTCGGTGAGGCAGTAGCTGCATCACGTGCAATGTGCAGACAGTAGCAAGTACTATATCAATACAAGAGAAGACTCCCAGCAGTAGTAGCAGAACCGTAACATGCCTTTGAGAGTGGTAATCTGAAGAACGCAGCAACTCCCAAGGTCTGTACTGGAGATCAGGACTGAAAAATCCAAAATCGGTTGGAAATCAACGTTGCACAGTAGGATAGAACCCAAACAGCTTTTAACAAACCTTGAATATCCCGGTCTATTGATAAACAATCACAGTTGTAGATACTACGGATTCTGGAAATCCAAGCAATGATATAACAGTAGCAGCAATAGATAACTAGCCACGAGATACGAAGAAATGCGTCAGCATAACTGTATGATAGCCGCTCCAGAAACACCCGGCAAGGATGAACATTAGAGACTCCAACTGGTAAGCGAAGGAAAGTGGAGAGATGAGCAGCCTTGCTCTCATACCATATAGAAAAACATGGTGAGGGTGAGACAATCAAGAAACAATCATATGATGGAGACTGATGGACACAATGTACTGTATTGTAGATGATGAAAGATGCAAGTACAAGGTGCCATTTTATAGGCTGGGCAAGCCTCACACATGACATCGCAAGTGATGTCATACGCACAGAATCTAATCTACCTCTATCTACACCCACTTGCCCAGAAGCTACGAAAGGATAATTTTGGACAATGTTTGCCCACTTGCTTTAGTCTTTGCTTCATAATCTTAAAATATATCCAGTCCCCTTCTTTAAAGTTGACATCTCTTCTTGATTTATTGGCTTGCCAGGTGTATGCTTCCTGTGCTTTGGCAAGGCGCTCTTTGAGAGACTCAATTATCTCTGAAAATGTTTCTGTGGTCTTGTTGGCCTCAAAGGAAGGCGATACCATTCTTGTCAGAAGTGACGAGAAACGACGGCCAAATGTTGCCTTGTTTGGAGTTCGACCAATGCTAAATGAATGAGTGTCGTTGAGGATGGCTTGAACCAAAGGAAGATAATGCTCCCATTTTGACTGCCTGTCTCATGGCAATACGATTTGAGAATATCAAATGCGAGCTAATTGTATATTTCTGTCTGGCCATCTGTTTGCGGATGGAATGCACTAGATAGATGCAACTTGGTCCCAAAATTATCGAACAATGCTCTCCAAAAATTTGAAGTAAACTTCGGATCCCTGTCTGATGTTATTGTCCTTGGCAGACCTCCGATGGGGTACTAATGGCGGATGAACAGGCGAGCGATGTCTTTAGCTATGGCCATTTGCTTGCATGGGATCAGCATGCAGAATTTACTGAATCAGGCCACAATGGTAATGCACTGTGTGTTTTGAGATCCAAATGCAGTGAGAAGAGGTCCAACAAAGTCCATACTGATATCCTGAAAAGGACCATTTGGAATTGGCAAAGGTTGAAGTAACTCTACCTGTTTTGTATGAGATACCTTCACTTTCTGGCATATTTGACATGCTTGGACATATTGATAGACATCCCGTCTCATCTTTGGCCGATAGAATGATCGCTCAAGTTTCTCTAGTGTACTGTTGATACCATGATGCTCTCCAATGAGAGAATCATGAGCATCATGGAGAAGTGCCTGTCGCTTTTCCCTGAGAATGCACAGTCGGTTCTTGTAAAATAACCAGCCATCATGAATGGTGTAGTGACCCGGTTTTGATTGTAGGGGGAATCTAAATTGAATCCCGAATTCCAAAGAATCCTCGTATTGTGTCTTCATACCATCGAGATCTTTTCCTTGTATTTCACAAGCACAGTGGACTCTTACAAATTTTGAATTCTACTGAGAGTATCGACAACGGGATTATTTGAGCCACAGATGTATTCAATCATATGTTGCATGTGCGGAAGCCTTGCTGTACTGATCCACAGCGCTAAGCATACTTAAGAACATTGATGCTAATTACTTATGATTAAGACACAGAGGAGAGAGAAGAAGAGAAAGATTAGTGTTCAGGTTTTCTTGTATTACTACAAAAAGGTAACTTAGTGCTTGTACATGATGTAGGCCTGTGGTCAGCCCCAATGGGGTTGACCTGGGCCCTTCTACTTATGATCTACTACTGACATGGATGATAGATGACTGAACTTCTGAAATATGACTTATCTTATGCTGAAAATGACTACATGCTTATATATATTGCTATGATGCCAGTCGGCTAGCTGAATATATTGTTGGCTTGGTGCTTGGACAAAACCTGGATTAAATTCTGATTATCTTCTGATTTTCTGCCCACACATGCTGCCCTTCTTGTAGCCCATGGCCGACTACTAGAGGGAGCTTTGGCTGCCAGCCGACAGCACCCTGTGCACTCCCATGAGATGATGCATATGCTGTTGATGCTGCTGAAGGTGACTTTGATGATGATGTTGACTATGCTACTGATGTGCTGCCTATGCTGATGGTGCTATAGACCAAGGTGATGGCCCTGATGCTGATGATGAAGATGACGGTGATGATGATGACTTTGAGCTGACACTATATGCATGTCCTAATTGTTGCCCTAATCAGGGATTAAGCCAGTTCATGCCGAAGATTAGGCATGGCACGGGCGTGCACGTGACATACTTCCAAACTGTTGGAAGATTTGACTCCATCTGGCCTGTCTATCACTCCATTGGGCACTAGGCATGGTCTTTAACCATTTCAGTGCCTGGTGATCTGTCTTAATGGTAAACTCTCTTGTAAAGGAAGTGTTTCCAATGTTTAAGTGCTGTCATCACCCCCAATAACTCCTTGTTATACACAGAATAATTCTTTTTTGCATTATTTAATTTGCGGCTGTAATAAGCCATTGGGCGCCCTTTCTACTGGAGGACAGCTCCTATGGCTAAATTGTTGGCGTCGATGATTACCTCAAAAGGATCATCCCATGAAGCCAATTTGAGAACAAGAGATTGAGGGGCCACTTTTTTCATTGCATGAAATGCCTCGAGTGCTTTGCCCATGACTGCCACTTCTTCACGCCCTTGAGTAGATCGGTGAGAGGAGCTGCAAGGTCGGAAAATTTGTTGATATGGGTACTATATGCTTGGCACAGACCCACAAAAGAGTGGATCTCTTGTGCACTCTTAGGCACATCCCATTTGAGAATTGCCCGTACCTTTTCAGTGTCTAGGCTAATCCTGTCAGAATTGATGACATATCCTAGATAATGGATTTCTTTTGCTCCAAATTCGCTCTTTTTTGCATCATGTAGAGCACATTGTGTCGTCGCAAAAGTTGTAAGACCTTCTCGACATCCTGCACATGCTGCTTTGCAGTGGCAGAAAAAATGAGTATATTATCTAAAACGATGAACACGCATTTTCCTATGAGCCCCACAAATACTGGAGACATCATCTTGTTAAACGTTGCAGGTGCATTGGTGAGACCAAATGGGATCACCACAAACTCGTAATGGCCACGTTTCGTCCTGAAGGCTATTTTTTGGAATGTGAGTTGTAAAGATCCGAACCTGATGATAGCCACTTTTGAGATCTATCTTTGAAAAGAACTTTGCACCGTTGAGTCGCTGAAGGATATACTCAATCCTGGGCATTGGGAACCTATTCTTCACTGTGAGCTTATTAAGAGCCCTGTAGTCCATGCATAATCGTGCGGACTTGTCTTTCTTCTGCACAAACCAGATAGGTGCAGCAAAGGGCGAGGATGACGGCCGGATAAATCTAGCACGGAGTAGCTGGGAAAGTTGATGCTCTAGTTCGCTCTCCAGTGCCTTAGAAAGGCGATAGGGGAACTTACTGGGTGGTTCTGTCCCGGGGACCAACTCAATGCGATGATCCTTAGGACGACTGGCTGGGAGCTGTAGTGGAAGATTATCCTTTAGCATGATGTCCTGAAACTGTGCTAGGAGACCATCCAACTTTAGTGTTAATGGGATTGCTGATTGAACAACGGATTGTTGGCTACCTACATAAATCAATGCACACTTGGCTCCCTTTCTGATAGCTCGTTGGGTCCCTGGATGTGTGAAATTAGGAGAATACCTGGAATGTTCCTACCCTCGCAAATTAGGACTGGCTCAGGAACACCATCAACAATCGTGAAAGTATCTTGCCTCCAATTAGGGGTGTGTGCTTACTCCCTAAACCATTGAATGCCGAGAATCATATGGCACCCCAAAAGAGGTGAGACAATGAAGTCTCGTTGAAATGTGGTCTTTTGAACCATGAATGAGAATTGTTGAGCCTTATGAGAGATGTGTGTGCGAAGACCGGATGTGAACCCGTCTATGTCCAGATGTGGGATACAAGAGTATAACTCATCTTTTTAGCCAACTAAGGAGAAATGGCATCCTCAGAGCTATCCATGTCAAAGAGAACAATGAACTGTTGTTCCTTTGATGTGCCATAAGCACAAATGAGGGCTTTCTTTTGCTCCTCAACCTCGCCCTCTTACTTATTGTCAAATTCCACTGTAGGTACGGCATTTAAGGCGGGCAGGAGTTGGATTGCATTGGTGGCCAATATGTTAGGTGTAGCTATAGCTGTTGCGGTGGCTACTGTGGAGGCAGAGGCTTTGGTTGCTTGCGGAGTCTGCCACTTGGTACAATCTTTCTTACCATGCCCCACAGTGTGATAGAAGAAA
This sequence comes from Cibotium barometz, assembly GCF_041138505.1. Lineage (NCBI taxonomy): Eukaryota > Viridiplantae > Streptophyta > Polypodiopsida > Cyatheales > Cibotiaceae > Cibotium > Cibotium barometz. The sequence continues at coordinate 984,369 of NC_141062.1, read as the reverse complement.
CATCTGTTCTCCCCCAGATATCCACCAATGATGTCCTCCTTGACCTTTTCCTCAGGTGTTTTCTTAGGCACAAATGTTCTATTCTTCTTGTCTCTTGAAGTGCTCTGGGATTCTTTCTTATTATCTTTGCTATTTTGAGCCCCCTTTCCCTCCTGAGATAATGAGTGTTGATTGTGAATAATTGTTGTTGGGGTTTGGAGCTAGTCTGGGGCTGCTTGGGCTTACCTCCGTTTAGCATCATTTCTTGATTTTGAGCAAGAGTAAGAGCTCTGTCATAAGATTGTGGCTCAAAATTATGTACAGTAAACCTAATGTTTGTATTTAGACCTCTAATGAATTGTTTCAATTTATCCTCCTAGGATATACCTCTAACTGTTGTGTTGACGTGAATACTTTATTAGAGTAAGCTAGCTGTTAGCAGTCATCTCCTGTCTGTATAGTATACCAGGGCCTCTGTTGTGGGTATGCCCGCCCATTTTATGTGTTCCCCCATTTTTCCTCACTTTCCATAGTATTTTCCCATTTTTGCTGGGTGTGGGAGGACTGTTTTCTCGCTGTCAGCTGTATCAATTGTTGGCCGACTGATTCTGTGCTACTCGACCTATTCTACAGTGCTGGCCAACTGAGCTTATGCTGGCCGACTGTGTCTTTTGCTGGTTGTGAGCATCTATTGTTGCTGTCGGTTGTTTATGGGCTGGCCGACCGGCAGCCTGGGGCCATATATATTGTTGGCCCTCACCCTTCCATTGTATCATTTCCAGGATTTTCCAGTATATATAGCGAGTTTATACAGCTTCTCTCTCCCTCTCTCGTTTGCGTTTTGCTCTCTACAGCAGTTGTCTTCATTTCCGCTGTGCATTCTGACATGATATCTCTGCCCCAGGTGGCTTGAAGCTTGGAGACAGTGGGACCTCGAGGGTTTGCTGATTTGTGGTGCTGATTGGAGATTGCTTGGGCTGTTCGGGAGTTGGAGATTGGGTAGAAGGCGGCCATCATCGTTGGACAGCCACCTTGCATACTATTTGCAACCTCTTCTTCATTTTTTTTCCACCCACCCCACAAAGACCAACAACTGTCAAGGATGCAATGATCTTGGCTGAAGTATATGAAGAAAAGTGTACGCAAATACATGGGTGAACCGTCGGCCAGATTATGGGTCAAATGCTTTCACAAAGTCATCTCCTACCACTCCAAATGTACCCAAATTTCCTACCGTCCATGGTGGTGGTGGAAAACCATACAATTCGGATGCTTCCAAGGGCGGAAATACTTCTTAAAAGCCTTCACAAGCGGGTGCAAAGCTAACTAATGATGGGGTCACCAAGACCAAATTTGTGAAGGAACGCATTAATGAGATGAGGGACAAAAACCTATGCTACAAATGTAGTGGGAAGCATAGCAAGGATCATTGGAAGGAGTGCAAAGCCCGCAATGTCAAGATTAATATAGTTTACTTGGAGGTGGTAGATGACACTAATGACAAAAAAGTGGAGCCATTTGAAGAGCCATGTGAGTTTGTGGATGCCGACTATTCTTTAGATCCGGATGGGGAGTTTCCTTTTGATCCCGGTGGCTCTTTTGGTAATCTTTATGATTATGATGATGGCTTACCTCATACTTTGGATGCTACAAATGCATATGAACACAATACTTATCTTTGTTCCATATCCAATGAATCTTATGCCAGTTTCAAAGGGGCACATATATTGAGATTCAAGGCTAAGGTCAAGGGAAGAGATGCATTTTTGTTGGTGGACAGCGGTAGCACACAGTTTGAAATCTGAAATTAAACCCGGATGCATTGGCAATGAAAAGAAAAGTTGAAGTAGCAAACGGGGATAGCATGGATTGCACAATGATTTGCAGAAATGTGGAATTGATGCTCTCAAAAGAGTACACTAGCAAAGCTGAATTGTTGGCGCTCGATATGGGACTCATTGATATGGTTTTGGGGCGTGATTGGCTATCAACTCTTGGAACCTTTTCCATGAATTTGTGTAACATGCGGAAGCTCTGAGAGTCTTCTTTCAGCCCTAAACACCACTTAGAACATGTTGATGCAAAAACGCAGACAGAAGGGAGAGTAGAGAGAGAGAGAGAGTTGGAAATTCAGTATATTCATATGGTTCAAAAAGGTACCCTACATCTACAGCCATAGGTTGCCTTCGGAATCCGCCACCCTTCGCTTTTATAACCATGCGATTCGCTTTTCTCCAAAAAAACTAAAAGCAAATAGTAAAACGCATGCTTCTTAAAATATTAATATTTTAAGTCATCAAAGGTTATAAAACCTTATAAACTCAAAATCCCTTTTTGTCTGGGCTGGCCACATATGGGTTTCCTTTTCATATCCAAGCTAATGCCGTTCACACTGTCCATCCCGTGCCCGTGCCCACGTGCTTGTTGTCCAGAGAAAAACACAGGGTCGTAACACATGCAGCCGACAGCATCCTTCCAAGTCCTTCTCCTAGTCCAATACTGCGACATCTGCACTCTGTGCTCCAAATCCTGGTTCTAGTCATCTTTTTCTGGTTGCCCCTTTTGGACTAGTTTTTGGACATGTCCATGGGCAAACTTGCACATGACAATTTGAAGCAAGGCTTTTTGAGGTTTATGCATGGGAAGGAGACCATTACATTGCATGATTTTGGCACCTCAAAGTTAACCTTGATCAATAGCACACAACTCAAGAGGGAATTGAAGAAGAGTGACTATATGTATGTTTTACAGCTTTGTAAGGATGAAGACAATGAAAAAGAGAGCAAAGTTACACATGAGGACATGAAGAAGTTACTTAAAGAGTATGAAGATGTGTTTCATATGCCCAAGTGCTTGCCACCAATGAGAGAGGTTGATCATGCAATTGAGTTGGAGTCAAATGCAAGGCCGGTCAACAAACCTCTATATAGGTTGTCAAAAGTCTAAAAGGATGAAGTGGCAAAGCAAGTTAAAGAGCTCATTGATATTGGTCGGGTGGAACCAAGTCAATCGCCATTTGCATTGCCCGTTTTATTGGTGAAGAAGAAGGATGGGACTTTTAGAATGTGCATTGAATATCGGGATGTTAACAAAATTACCATCAAGAATAGGTACCCAATTCCAAGAATTGATGATCTTTTGGATGAATTGAAGGAGGATGCCAAGTTCTTCACCAAGATTGACTTACGGTCCGGTCACCACCAAATAAGAATGAAAAGTGGGGATGAGCAGAGGACGGCATTTCGTACCGAAAGAGGTCTCTATCATTTCATAGTGATGCCGTTTGGTTTATGTAATGCGCCGGCCACTTTTCAAGCATTGATGAACAAAGTGTTACAACCATTCCTCTTCAAGTTTGTGTTGGTGTTTTTCAAAGATATCTTGGTGTATAGCAAGAGTGAAGAGGAGCACTTGGTTCATGTGAAGGAGGTATTTGGAAAGGCCTATGGAGGGAAGTCAAAGAATATGTTGCTAAGTGTATGCCTTGTCAATTCAACAAGGATCCCACACACAAGTTCGGTGGTTTGCTTCAGCCTTTACCCATTCCGTAGGGTAAATGGACGCATATTGCTATGGATTTCATTACCAGCTTGCCTTCTACCAAGAGGGGATGGGATAGCATCTATGTGGTGGTTGACCGATTGACAAAAGCTGCCCATTTTGTACCAACAAAAGTGAGACACTCGGCATCTATGGTCAGGGTTGTTTCTGTACGGTGTACGACGGCTTATCGTATGGAATACTGTACGGTACGATACCGTATGTACACTTACGAAATTTTTTCAAGAAAAAAATATTTATTTTTTCAAATTTCTTTTTCAAAAAAAAATATTTTTTGGGAGGTAATGGTCTTTTTTTTTTCTTATCTATGGCTGTTTGAGCTTCCTCTATACTATGATGCTTTCCTCCTTTCTAAAATACTCCATATTTATAAGTATTTTTTTAAAACACCTTATTTTATCGTACGATAAGGAAAATTTTTTATATCGTACCATATTTTCTTGTACCGTATCGTATCGTACGAAGCATACGGTATTATACTTGACAACTATGTCTATGGTGGCACACCAATTCATGAAAATGTGTTCAAGTTGCATGGTATGCCGCAACAAATAGTGAGTGATCGAGATGTGAAGTTTATGGGCACATTTTGGCGTACATTGTTTGATAGCATGGGCACTAAGTTGACTCCTAGTACGGTCTATCACCCGGAAACCGATGGTCAAACCGAAAGGGTCAAAAAAGTGGCTTGAGACTTACTTGAGACATTATTGCTATAAAACGCAACATGCATAGGATGATTGGTTGCATTTGGCGGAGTTTGTCTACAATAGCACGTATCATAATAGTATTGGAATGTCGTCTTTTGAGGCATGTATGGCTATAAGGTGCATGTACAGATTGTAGCATTTAAGTAAGAGAATGCAAATCCACATGCAAGGGATGAAGTGTAAAGAATGCAAACTCTTTTGTAAACATGCAAAGAGAACATCAAGAAGTCTCAAGAGAAGACGAAGCATTATGAAGATGCATATCGAAGGCCATTGGAATTCAAAGAAGGAGACTTTGTGTTCTTGAGGATACCTAAGACTCAATATGGATCTCTCAAAGATAGTACCAACACAAAGCTTGCACACCGTTATTATAGGCCATATAAAGTATGAGGAGAATTGGTGAAGTGGCTTATCAATTGTTACTTCCATCTACTACAAGAATACATGATGTCTTTTACGTATCACATTTGAAGGTATATGTTGGCCCTGAAATGCAAGTATTGGATGAGCTTTCACCCATGAGTGAAGATGGCATGGTGGAGTACATACCCGAGAAGGTGTCGGGAGAAAGAGAGAAGGTGTTACGTAACCGCACTTTGCATGAATACCTTGTCAAGGGGAAAGGTTTACCTCAAGATGAAGCAACATGGCAGCCCGCCTCTATGTTGGAGGGGATGGAACACCTTTTTGATGCATCTGAGGTGCATTCTTGAGCCAAAACAGAAAAAACAGCTTGCTGTAATATACTGTTATGAGGCGTAAAAGAGGCTCACATGGATGCAATTGACATATACACTTCTTAGCCATGATTAGCAATGTGTTGGGGAGCATTTCATGAAGTTTTGGAGGTCTCAAAGGCTCAAATGATGCTCTTTTGGACAACTTTGGCAAAGAAGTGTGAAGTGATTCATATTGATGTTTATGCAAACCATCCATGCTATGGTTCTACTTTGAGCATGTTTCGAGGACGAAACATATTTGGGTGGGGATGGTTTGTAATGAAGCGGTGGATACGACTTGTACATATGAGGCCAAGAGCCAAGCATAAGTGTATTGGGCCAAAGGGCCAATTGTAATTGAGGGCCATAGGCTTATGGGCCAAAGGCCAAGTGGGGATGGACACTAATAAGTGTGTGAAAAGGGGGCCATTGTATATAGGCCAATGTGAATAGCTAATCACAATTAACTCATACTAATCAAATTTACAAGCCAATCAACTTTCATTGCAATCTTGCCCTTCTCCCTACTCATGGATGGTGCTCCTACCATGTTGTTACTCTATGCTTTGAGTGGCCATAGCTAGTTCTTTACATTTTGGCTTGCACGATCTTCTCCGAGTTTATGAAGAAGTGAATAGCCATAGAATCCACATTCTTCCGGACCCCGAAAGCTCACACAACTTTGTTAATTACAAACTTGTGCAGAAATTGGGTCTGGAAACGATGCCTAGCGATCATACCTACGAGGCACGCCTACATGCGGATCGGCAAGTGTGGGATTGAAAGGTGGAGAAGCTATTGATCCGGATCATAGTCACCAGAAACATTTGGGGTTTTTGGGATTTCGGAGCAAAACGTTTCGGCCTTCGGCTAAGAAACGCCAAGGTTTCGGTTTTTTTTCTATATCTCAAAGTGAATACGTGGTCATACAGGATAAGCCAGGGTGAGGAAGATGAGTTGGCCAAACAACTCGCAGATTATTTGAGGATCGGTTGGATCCGTCGAAGTAAATCACCTTGGGATGTACTTGTGTTACTTAGGCGAAAGAAGGACAACACCTGGTAAATGTGTGTAGATTACAAGAGACTGAACAAAGTGACAATTAAGAACCGTTATGCTCTCCCTAGATCAGATGACCTAATTGATCGTTTAGTGGAAGCGAAGTATTTCACAAAGATAGATTTACGTACTGGCTACCACCAGATACGTATTCATGAAAGGCATGTTGAAAGAACCGCTTTTCGGACTAGGTATGGCCATTATGAATTTCTCATACTACCCTTTGGGTTGACCAATGCTCCAGCCACTTTCCAGCAAATGATGAACGATCTTTTTCGTGAATACTTGGAGAAGTTCGTGGTGATATTCCTGGACGATATTTTAGTATACAGTCGTGCTCTTGAGGATCATGTTAGTTACCTCGTGATTGTCTTGACTATTTTAAGATAGAATCGACTATATGCTAAATTTAGTAAATGTGAGTTTTTTATGACAGAAATCATTTATTTGAGACATAAGATCACACGAGACGGGTTGAGCATTAACCATGGCCGACTCTAGAAGGTTTTGGCTTAGCCGATACTGCAGACAGTGAGACAACTTTCTTCAGAAATCTATGCAAGAGTACTCTCAACTCACACTACCGATGACTGACTTGTTGAAAGATCGTGGACGTAAGTCGAATCAGCCTATCCCTTGGAATAACGATTTGGATATGGCCTTCAAACTTTTGAAAGATAAAGTCAAGGAAGCCCCTACCTTAGCACTACTCGATCCTAGTCGGCCTTATGTTCTTAAGACTGGCGCGAGCGACTATGCGATCGGGACTACTCTATTCCAAGATGTTAGACCTGTTGCTTTTGAGAGTCGAAAGCTGGACGACACTCAATCTCGTTGGTGGCTAACTCTTGAGAAGGAACTTTATGCTATCATTTATGCTCTCAAGGTTTGGAGGCATTATTTATATGGCTCCATGTTTGTGGTATTGACTAATCATCAATCAATCAAGTATGTGTGTGATGCGGATGATTTGAGAGGACGAAAAGCTAGATGGGCAGAGTTAATGCAAGATTTTTGATTTTGAGATATGCTATCGAAAGGGGTCCATGAATAGTGTAGCAAATGTGCTTAGTCGAATCAGAGAGGTGAATACTTTGTCGTTCATCGAGATTTCCACTGACTTGTTTCAGTGGAAATATGCTTAGTCGGATCAGAGAGGTGAATACTTTGTCGTTCATCAAGATTTCCACTGACTTGTTTCAGTCATTGAGAGGGCTTTGCAGGACTGATAGTTATTTTGGTCCATATTGACAAAGGGTCTGTCACCAGCCTGGACATTTCCCAGTATGAAAGGGATCTAGTGGACTCCAAGATGTCTAAATATTTGGAAAGTACAAGCTTTGGGAATGGGGGATTATCCTAGAATACAAAGGACCACACTCCTAAAATTTAGGAGATTTGCTATTTTTGGCCAACTCCGATGGAAATTCTGTTCGTGTCATTACATCTGGAATTGAGCAGATACCAAGAGTTAGCAAAATGCCTATGACTGAATGTCTACTAGTTGGGATATTTTTAGAGGTAAAGATTATGGGAGAACCCATCTCTTAGATTGGGACATGTGGCAAGAAAGTGGATCAAAGTGAGACAAGTGGCCTCACACTTATCAGAAAGTGGATCAAAGTGAGACAAGTGGCCTCACACTTGTCACTCCAGCTATTGTGTGGCTCTCCACTTGTCATCATAGCCTTCTCTTTCCATTTTCACTCATGGGAGCCCTAAATCTATAAATTGGAGCCCTCTTTCTTCATTAATGGAGGCTCTCTTGCTGCACACTATTCTCTACCACCGTTACAGGCTGTCCTAAGGATGGCTACTCTCTTTCTCTCTCTCTTGAAGGCTACCCATTTGTTGTACCAGCACTGTACCTCCTATACCCTTCATTGTACTTGTTGTACCGGCATTTGTACTTGTTGTAGCCATTGTATCGGTTGTACCAGCCACTGTACTTATTATACGAGCCACTGTACCTGCTATACCGGCTGAATGGAGCGTTGTACTTGCTGTACCAGCTCTATTGCATGAAGACCCGTGGTTTTTGGGAAAGAATCAGTACCCACACGGAGGTATATGGATTATATTATTGGCTCGGCATTTCTACAGCCTATGAAGCCGATCCCGTCAAGTGAGAATAGACTCCGTTGGACACCCACATGCGTAATAGCACAACTTAAATATCACAATTTGAATGGACAACTTAATAACAACTGAAAACTGAAATGAAATGAAATGTTGATCAATGGACACTAGCACTGGGGCCGGAACGGGCCGACCCCCCCTTAACATATGATATATTATTGGGAGTATTTAAAAAATACAATGCTCCATGGGTTCAATGAACCAGATGATGTCCATGTACAACTGGGATGAATACAATTACCAAACAAGAGACTCGAAGTAGACGTTTGAAGGAGAGCGATCCACTTGAGAAGTTTAGTCTCTACGGTCCTGTGCCTTCACTGGAATCCGCAGAGTGCCCCACTGGTGTTCCAGGACCACGCACAAACAGGCGCTCCCGTACTAACGCCTGGCTCTCCCGATCTCAGCACCCATGGACCGTGGTTCTCCAAAAGCTTGGACTACCCGGCACCGAACGGGTGTTAGCAGCAGAGAGTATCCCTTATGAGATTTACATCAAAGTCCTTTGCTTAAATCTCAATCCACTTACCTGTAGCTCGCTAGTGGAAGACAAATACCAGAGGCACCTAAGTGCAGCTGTTGGAGAAGGACACCAGGGCGCAGCAGCCTGTTGGCAAGAGAGAAGAGTGCGCAGCCGCGTGGATGGGTGGCAAGACGACGTTGCCATAAATAATCTCAAACGGGGTCTTTCCCATGGAGGCATGGATCGTATTGTTGTAGGCAAACTCAACAAGTGGAAGATACTTCTCCCATGCAGTCTTTTGATCTGCCACATAACACTTCAACACGGTTGAATTTGCAGCTTCACTTTGGCCATCCGTTTGGGGATGATAAGCTGATGAAAACTCATGTTTAGTGCCCATGTTATCAAATAAAGCCCTCCAGAAGAGGCTCGTAGTTATGGAATCTCTATCCCCAACAATGGATTTAGGCATACCATGATGTTTGAAAATATTAGCAAGAAAAAGCTTTACCATATGATCAACTTTAATGGTTTTCTTGACGGGCAAGAAATGAGCTTGCTTGCTAAACCTGTCCACAATGGTCCAAATAGCATCATTCCCATGCTGGGATCTAGGCAAGTCCATAATAAAATCCATAGTAATACTTTCCCAAGGTTGTGAGGGAATAGGCAATGGCTGAAGCAAACCTGGAGGTTTTTGCTTGTCAAATTTCACCTTTTGGCAAGTAATACATGCACGTACATATGCCTCAATGTCTTTACACATGCTTGGCCAAAAGAAATATCTCTCAATCATGCGTGTAGTGGGCATGATACCTCTATGACCAGCATAAGGTGGAGCGTGACATTCCTCCATAACCTTTGGACGCAAATCCTTTACCACACATAGGCAGTTATCCTTCATAAGATAACCCTCGTTGATAACATAAGAGGCATGTGAGTGACCAGCCATCAAATCAGTCCATATATGGCAAAAATCAGCATCCAAATGATACAAATCTCGCATAGCAGATAAGTCCCCATGAGAGGCCACTGAAATTGCAGCCACATAAGGCCTCCTGGATAATGCATCTGCCACCACATTTTTCTTTCCCGGAGTATGCACAATCTGAAAATGAAACATGGAAAGAAAGTTTGCCATTCTCATCTGCTTCTCCGAAAGTTTCGTTTGAGATAGAAAGTATCTCAAGCTTTGATGATATGTCTTGACTACAAATTCAGCCCTAAGAAGATAATGTTTTCATATCTTTAAGGCATGAATTACAGCCAAGAGCTCTTTCTCATAGATATCCATGTGAAGCTCAGCATCATGCAAACGACGGCTCTCATATGCAACTGCATGCCCTTCTTGATTTAGGACAGCCCCTATACAGTCGCCACAAGCATCCCATTCCACTACAAATGACTTCTGCAAGTCGGGAACAATTAATACGGGTCCGCATATGATAGCATGCTTGAGCTGCAAAAAGGCATCCTGTTCTTTTGGGGTCCATTTGAAAGTGGTTTTCTTCTTTGTGAGATCATGAAGAGGGGTGGCTATCATAGCAAAATGCCTTATGAAACGTCTATAATCTATACCAACTACAAATTCCAAGGAAAATTATTATCATTGGAATTAAAGTATAATTAATACCTAATAAGTGCACACCTATCTTATCTAGGCTGAGTTCCTAGATTTCTATGTCCTAAATAGAGAAGAGTTTATACAAAAAAGGCTTGATTGTGCATATGTGAGCCCTGAGATTTGAGCCTAGAGATGTGAACCTATATATGTGAGCCCATATATATAAACCTAGACATGTGAACCTACTACAGACATGAGCCTAAAGATGTGAACCCACATGACAGACATAAGACCATACATGTGAACCTATAGACATGGCATGTAGACGTGAACCTTGACATGTGAGCCAAGAAAAAAAAACAAAATCCTCCAAAAAATCATTTTTTTTAAATGTTTGAAACCAATCCCATATTCGATCCATAGGCACCAGGGACACTTGATATGAACGCAATCTGGACTAATTATGAACATAATCCCAGAAAACTACGTACTTGATGTACGTTTTGCAATTCTGGCCAATTCCGAATGGTTTCTATCTTTGCAGGATCCTTGGATACAATGTGATCCAAATAATGTATTTCTGAAAGAAAGAACTCACTTTTCTTAGCATTAATGAAAAGTTTATGCTTCCGCAACTCTTCGAACACTGTGACCAAATGAGTTCTATGTTCCTGCTCATTCTTGGAGAAAACTAAGATGTCATCAAAGAATACACCTGTGAATTTGCGATGTGGTCGGAATATCCTATCCATCATATGATTAAATGTGGCAGGAGCATCGGTGAGACCAAAAGACATCACCAAAAATTCATATAATCCAAAAGCTATCCTGAATGCAGTTTTATGGAGATCTTGTGGCACCACTCGTATTTGGTGATAACCACTCTTCAAATCAAGACGGCTAAAACAAGCCGAGTCATCAAGCTTATCCAAAATGTCATCAATACGTGGGATTGGGAATCTATTCTTGATGGTAAGCTTATTTAAAGCTCTATAGTCCACACACATGCGGAATGACCCGTCTTTCTTTTGAACAAGAAGCACGGGAGAGCAATAAGGTGAGGAACTTGGCTAAACCAAACCTTTCTCTAAAAGCTCATTTACCTGCTTCATGATCTCTTCTTGTTGTGCGGCACTCACACGGTATGTGGGTTTGTTAGGTGGAGAATTGCCTGGCACAAGATCTATGCGATGATTCTCGGGCCTTTGGGAGGTAATTCACCTGGCAATGCATCAGCGAAACAATCGTTGAATGCATGAAGAAAATTCAGCCTATTGTAAGTCATAGCATCCACATTTTGATGACTTGGTGCAATGCTATCACGAACAAAAATCAAGTACGTAGAAAGACTCTTTTTCATTGCTTTATTAATCTCGATGTGAGATACAAGTGGGATGGAATCCCCTTCCTTGCCGGCATCAATGAAATGCATGCGGCCTCTATGTTTGTCTTGTACCCTTTGCGGGGCTCAAGCCTATGATGCCATGGCTGCCCAGCAATACATCACATCCATTAAGTGGTGCAACTAAGAAATGCTCATTATCAAGGTAACCCTGGATATGTGTGCGCAACTTCCCTATTAGTGGGGTAACATGCACCTCTTTACCAACAAAGGCATCTTCTGCTTCAATCTGAGGTCCCATGTTCTCAACCTCAATACCCAAGGCAGCTGCCATTTGAATAGAGATGAAGTTATCGGTTACACAATCATCAAACATGAATAAGGCGGGCTGATCCTTGATTTGACCCCATGCTTTGCATACCATCCGCTCTTTTGCATCATGTTTTGTGTTTCCCTGCACATCGGGAATTGCATGCACATTAGCCTTGGTTTGCTTGTCCTAATGCTTTGGTTTGCGGTCAGGGCATTGTCTAAACATGTGCTCTTTGCTGCCTCAAGAAAAACATTTCTCTTCCATGGCATATTGCTTCCTTTGCTCGGGGGTCAAGCCAAATTTGTTCTTCTTTGGGCCATGATCTTTAGATGAAGTATTTTCAGCTTTTCCTCCCTTTTGGATCTCCCGGAAGCTCTTTTTAGGTGGCTGTCCACCTTTTTGCAGATTTGGGACAGCCTTATCTTTGCCCTTTGAACCGCCTTGATCTTGCTTAATTTTGAGCACCAATTGCTCCGTAGCAAGAGCAGAGGCTATAAGCTGTTGCAAAGTGTGTTTCGGGGTGCAATTCAATGCCCGAATGATAAGCTGGTTGCAATCTGGAGCGAAACTTTCTCTTTCTTTCATCCTCAGTGATTTGCATAAAAGGAGTTACCTCAAGCAACACTTTCCAAAACTTATTGACATACTGTTGCATGTTGCACACTTTCATTATCTCTTTGCTCAAGTCTATCCCACTTTTGGGTGAGAGTTTGCTCGGCATTAGGTGGCAAGAACTGAGCATAAAATCTGTCCTTAAACTCTTTCCAGGTGCAAATGGGGTCTTTGGTGATCTTTTCAGTGATCCACCAATGAGCAACAGTCTCCTTCAAGAACATGCTAGCATGGCGTACTTTAGACTTCTCAGTGAAGTCCTCATCGCTAAAAGCAATGTCAAACTGTGCCACAAATGCTAACACTTTGGAAGCATCATGCTCTCCATGAAAAACATCAAACGTAACGGACTTGTCACCTGCTTTAAATTCCTTGAGCTTTCTGGCATGAGGCTCATGGTCCTCTCTTTTTCTTTTCCCCTTATCCAACGGGGTAGCCCTATCTGCATGGGCTCCATGGGCCATCATGGAAGTTTCATGAAGCACGGTGGCATGTGCTCCACGAACCTGAGAATCAGATGCATGTGACCTTCCTGTATAAGGCAATGTCTCTCCATGAGACAACTCAGTAGGCAAGGCTCTTCTAGTGGCAGACCTGTCACCCCCTCCATGGGATACATGTCTTGAATGCATGTGACCATCATGCCCTCCATGAGCACTAGCATACATATACCTGTCAATCTTTGTGCCTTGTGGAGAAGATGCATGACGAGAGGTGACTGTCACCTCTTCCCTTTGCATAAAAGACCTCAATCCAAGGTTGCTGTCGTACGTACGTACGGTACAGCCGTACGGCACGGTACGTTACCGTATTGTACGGATCCGTGCGCAATCATTTTAAAAAAAAATAAAAATATGTGGCGTGTGTGGCGAGGCGCGTGTGTGGCGATCAGGCGCTTGTAGATAAGCGACCAAATTTTGGGCATTTTGTGTGTACTTGCAAAATCGAGTGTCCTGTGTGTACCTGCAAAACTTTGCAGAGCAAATTTCCTCGCTCTCTCTCCCGCCCAGACTTCATCATGCTGCGCAAGACTAACCCGAACTGGGTAATCCACACCAATGTCCTGAGGGTTGTTAACACCCCTTCTCAGCAAGGGTCAGGTACTCGGCTATGGGCATGCAAGTATTGCAGGGAGCAGTACATTAGCACCATAACTTGCGTCATCAAGCACATGACAGGTATTGGGTGCACCAATCAATGTGGTCCATGTGATAAAATACCACAAGCTTTGAGGGACCAATTGATTGCGGAGAATTGTCCTGCAATGGGTGGTGCAAGCAGTGTTAAGAGGTTGTGAAAGTACGCGAGATGCTCTCCATGATGCTTTTATTGGAGATGTTACAGGTTCAGGTACACTAGATGAGGGTGAAAGTCTTTTGGCTTCAGCCCAACAATCCACCACAGGCAGGAAGAGGGCACGTATTGCCGATGATGAGGACCTCCTGCCACAAGATGCGAGAGGTACTGGGGAGGCATCAAAGCAATCCACTCTGCGTTCTTGTATCTCATCACAAGCTTGGGTAAAGGAGCAGCAAAGGGTGGCAGAAATGGAGATTTGTCGTACTCTTATTGAGTGTAATATATCCTTCAATGTGTTAAGGACAGACCAATGGAAAAGAATGGTGAAAGCAATTGCGCAGGTAGGGCCTACTGAGACGTGGACAGGTCTTGAGTATACGAAGATGCGTACATCCATGTTGGATGAGCAGAAGGCCTTGATAGACAAGGCGCTCACTCCTGTGAAAGCAGGTTGGCAGGAGTTTGGATGCACTATTATTTCAGATAGGTGGGTAGACATTCGCAAGAGACACATAATCAATATCCTTGTGTCATCTTGCTTGGGCACCTATTTCTTGTGTGCCATGGATGCAGGGAGAGCAGGAGACAGGATCACAGGGGAGCTCATTTATAGCCACATTCGACAGGCTATCCTTGAGGTTGGGGAGGACAATGTTGTGCAGGTGGTGACCGACAACGCCTCTAACTGCAAGGCAATGGGTTAATAGTGTGGACTCCATGTGCTGCCCATTGTCTTGATTTACTTATGGAAGACATTGGGAAGCTTGTTTGGGTGCAGCCCATTGTTGCAGATGCTGTAAAGATCACCACCTTCTTCCGCAAGAAGCATCAGGCTCCTTCAAGATAAGAGATTTACTATCATCAACAGTTGTGGATCCAAGGTGGCGATAGATGCATCATTCAGAGGATGAGCGTACAAAATACTTGCAGAGGCGGATCTTGGATAATGATTTTTGGCAGCAAGTTCATAGCCTTTCAGTTGCACTTAAGCCCGTGTATTTCCTTCTCCGACTTATAGACATGGAGGGCTCAACTTTGGGGCTGGTCTTTCATTTGTTTATGCAAATGAAAGACCATGTTGCTCAATGCTCCATGATGACTGCTCAACGGTAAGCAATAGTTCTAATTTCTTCCTCTTTCTTTGATTTTTATGACTTCTCGATTCTCGATTCTCATGACATGTCAGGACTGACATGTGTACACTTAGCACTATAACCTAAGACATGTATTTTCAATCTCTCATTTTCAGCCGAGGTGAGATCTTGGACATTGTAGACAAACGGAGGACATTCATGAGCCGTCCCATCCATGCGATGGCTGCCATGCTCCATCCTCTCTACAGGTCGCCAGAGCTATGGAATAATACTGCTTTGAGCATGAAGCAGTCAGAGTATGTTGGAAGGATGTTCTCAGAGGAGGAGCAACTTCAGATCAATAGAGAGTTCACCACCTACATGAGTGGTATTAGTGCTTCATTTGCGAGACCTGTGTCATTGAGGAAGGAAGCCATGAAATTCCCTTTGACATGGTGGCACTCTTATGGAAGGGTTGGTCTTCCAAACCTTTCACGCTTTGCTCTTCGTGTTCTATCTCAGGTAACTTGTAATTAATCTCTACTGGAAGATTCTTGGCAGAGGTGATGTGAGGCTTGTGTTTTCAGATGGCTCACAGCTTATGCTCCATGATGTCAGGCATGTGCCTGAGATCAAGAAGAATCTGCTTTCTACTGGACAGCTTGATGATGCTGATTATGTTACCACATTTGGTAGTGGAAAGTGGAAGATTAGTAAGGGCTCTCTGGTTGTTGCCAGAGGCTCTAAGGTGGACACTCTTTACTTTATGCATGCAGGTGTTTGTCACCATGCTAATGTAAATGCAACCGAGCTGCCGGAAATTTCTATGTGGCATAGCCGGTTGGGACACATGAGTGTCAAGGGAATGGAGCAATTGTCTCGTTTGGGTTACTTGCCTTCTCTAAAGTTTTCAAGTTTTCAGTTTTGTGAGCATTGTATATATGGCAGGCAACTCCAGTGCCCCCACAAGAAAGCTCTTGGACAGAAAGATGCTCAGTTAGAGCTTGTGCATACAGATGTATGTGAGATGCCTCAGCTTTCTTTGGGAGGGGCAAAATACTTTGTCTTTCTTTTCCTTCATTTAAGGGCACTTTGCCTTTAAGTGGGAGGTTGTTGGGGTAAAGGCGTTATGTCCACCCTTATAGTGTGTACAAGCCCATAAGTTATAGTACAATGTACACTTAGTACTTTTAATGTACTAAGTGCACCATGTGTACTAGTGCAATATACATGTGTGATAGGGGAGTCACACACTCATGCCTCATGAGTTGACTTATCCCCACAACTCTCTCTCTCTCTCTCTCCCTTGTTCTTCTCTGTGTATGTCTCCCACATTAACCAAACCCTAATTGTCCCACACACTGAGCAGCGCACATCAGTATCTACATCAAGACCGCAGAAGGTTACGCCCTCTGCGGAAGGAGATTCAAATGTGGTGAACGTGGGAGAGGTGGCTGCACAGGCGGGCAATCTAGTAAAGAAGGTTGCCCAGCTCGAGCGCGCAGCCACCTATGCTCGAGTTCGTACAAACGAACATAGCGGAGATGTCTTACAAGTAAGCTTACATATCTCTCTCTCTCTCACTCTTCTCTTATTAGCATTTTTTTTTTCATTTGACGCCTGTCGAGATGTCGTGGCATTTTAGGCCACCCCCGCTGTTAAGGCTAGGGATAGAGTTCTTACTCTCCTACCTCTTGTATGATTGTCGTTTTGAATGGAATAAATTTTCATTTTGAAGAAAAAAAATAGGTTACTGTTGAATGCAATGAATGGAAGACAACAAGTTAAGAATGCAATGGAGTGTACTTGTAAATGGATAGAGTGAAAGTACAAGTGAGGGGTCATATAGACCCAAGTACACCCTAGTGTCCTACGTAGATGTCCAATGTGTAAATGGCCTAATTGAGTCCTAAAGCCGTACCAAGGCTAAAGTGGCAACAAACCCTCCTGTTTTACAGAAGCAAATGCAGTAGATGAATTTGTAATTTCAGACATAAATTTATGGCATGAGATATTGGGACCTCTCAACTATGGTAGTCTCGTGAATATGCATTTTAAGGATATGGTAGTGGACCTTCCACAGATGCTTAAACTTACCAAACATGTCTGTGAGGGCTGCTTGTTGGAAAACGTGCATCGGTTCTCATTTCCAAAAAATGGGACCCTTAGCGCATCCAGAAACTTGCACTTAGTACATGGTGATGTACGCAGACCAATGCAGACAACATCACTTGGGGGGTACTCATACTTTGTCGTCTTTGTGGATGACTTTACCAAGCACACTTGGCTTTAACCCTTCAAATCTAAGTCCGATGTCTTTTCTTGTTTCAAGCCTGTCCTTGCCATGGCTGAAAATGAGAGTGGAAACAAGCTCTTGTCCCTCTGCAATGATAAGGGAGTAAGTACACGTCCCTTGAACTTTCTGATTTTTTAGCAGCATAAGAAATTATACATCAGCACATAGTGTCATATGGAGTTGCAGAGTGGAAGAATTGGACATTGATGGAAATGGCCAGATGCATGCTTAAAGGGGAAGTCTTTACCCAACAAGTTTTGGTTGGATGCAATTATGTGTGCCAACTATGTGCTCAATAGAGCACCCACAGAGCATAATTGCATTGAGATTTGGCTTGTTGGTTTTAGAAGTTTATAAAGTCTTGTGAAGTTTATGCATTGATGCATCATGATGATGTAATACATTTGCTTTAAATTGTATTTATCTTGCATTTTTTAAACATTTTATCTCTTGCCACTTGTTATTGTTATTTGTATAGGTGGTGGGCTATGTTGCACTCGGCATGTCGTTGATCGATGGTTCAGAAACTGCAACGACAATTATATCCTTGCATGCAGAGATGTTTCCAGATTTGTTCTCACTACAAAAAAAAGACGCACTTGCATACTTACTCAGTCAGAGTGAGTCCAACTAATAATTAATAATGTAGAGATTTGTCTATATCTGAGAGATGATCTTTTTAATATAGGTTTCTTGTGAACCTGTGTAGGAGGGGTTTAGGAAGACGTTGAGAAACTAATTGGAAATAATGACAAATTGATTGGTAAATTGAGTTTCTGGTTTGATTTTCATAAATAATTCTCTCTTAAGATTTTTGGAATGAAGAACCCTCTCTTATGTGGAGATTGTATTGTGCAGATGAAGTTCAACAATGCAAGGCTGAGATTAAAAATTGCAAACAAGAATGCAAGGCTGAGATTAAAAATTGCAAACAAGAATGCAAGGCTGAGATTAAAAATTGCAAACAAGAATGCAAGGCTGAGATTAAAAATTGCAAACAAGAATGCAAGGCTGAGATTAAAAAATACAAACAAGAGATCACAAGGGTTAATATGACAATTGTGCTTGCTTGTTTAGGACTTGCCACTCTAATTATACTTCGGTCCCATGTTTCATTTGGAGTTCACATGAAATAGACAGAGATTTTACTTATACTGCATGCTTTTTTGCTCTTGCATGGGGTAAAAGTTCCTGACCTGGAAATGTTAATCAATGGATGGGCTTGGAGCTAGAGGGGTCTTTGGTACTAGAAATATTGTAAATAGACTTGTTTTATGAGTTGCTGAGTTTTTGTAGGATAGCACACTGAAAGGTGATTTGAAGGGCTAATCTGATAAGGCAATACATGTTTGTCGTCACACTGAAATTGTTGATCCTTTGGAAAATCTTGAGAAATAATAAATATGTTGCGTTCTAGTAAAGCTGTAAATGAATATTTATAAAGCTTAATATGTGGACTAGTGCAATGAGTGCATATCTAGCTGAACTTGGCCTGGGTGGTGGCCAATGTTTGGTTGCTGAATGGCTGGTGGCAGGACGGACAAGGTTGGTGGTTGGCCAATGGTTGAGCAGGCGGTGGCGGGCCTTGGTTGGGCGGTGGACGGTGGTTAGCCGGTTGTTGGCTGGCCTAGCTATGGGGTGTATGGTTGGCCTAAAAAAGCTCGCTCATAAGTATGCTCAAATTCAAGATGAGCATCAGTCACACTATCATCATCATCTTGCACATCATGAACTTTTGTTGACTCTTCGATATGAGTTATGGCTTTTAATCATAGAAGCATCTTCTGACGCTGCAGCACGATCATCAAGCTTCAAGACCTGTACACCTATGGTCGGCCAGCCTGACTGGGTTGACCATCATCAGCCAGCTCATAGGGCCAACATGGTTGACCAACTGGTCGTCCAGCTGACGGGTCGGCCAGCTGGGCTGCTGGCCATGTGTGGCCCAACTCGGGTCAAGCCCCGAGTGGCCTTCTCTCTCTGCCCTGACTGTCCCATCATCAGCCAGACACAAGAAAAAGACACACTCTTTGCACTTATCCATCTAGCCTCTCTCCAAGTGGGCACACCCATAACGAAGGCCCTCTCTCTGGCTACACACAAGAGATGTACCTAATGGTAACATCCTCTTATTGACAAAAAGGACAAGCGAGGGGCTTCAACAAATTGGAGAACAGAAGATGACATTGATTAGTAATGAGAATAATGAGGAAAAGGACGATGATTTACAGACCGAATTATATATAAAAGAGGAGACATAAGTATTATTTTTGTCGAAACAGGATAATGAACATATGGGTGTACAGGTCTTGAAGTTTGATGATCGTGCTGCAGCGTCAGAAGATGCTTCTATGGTTAAAAGCCATAACTCATATCGAAGAGTCAACAAAAGTTCATGATGTGCAAGATGATGATGATAGTGTGACTGATGCTCATCTTGAATTTGAGCATACTTATGAGCGAGCTTTTTTAGGCCAACCATACACCCCATAGCTAGGCCAGTCAACAACCGGCTAACCACCGTCCACCGCCCAACCAAGGCCGGCCACCGCCTGCTCAATCATTGGCCAACCACCAACCTTGCCCGCCCAGCCACCAGCCATTCAGCAACCAAACATTGGCCACCACCCAGGCCAAGTTCAGCTAGATATGCACTCATTGCACTAGTCCACATATTAAGCTTTATAAATATTCATTTACAGCTTTACTAGATATGCACTCATTGCACTAGTCCACATATTAAGCTTTATAAATATTCATTTACAGCTTTACTAGAACGCAACATATTTATTATTTCTCAAGAGTTTCCAAAGGATCAACAATTTCACTGTGACGACAAACATGTATTGCCTTATCAGATTAGCCCTTCAAATCACCTTTCAGTATGCTATCCTACAAAAACTCAGCAACTCATAAAGCAGGTCTATTTACAATATTTCTGGTACCAAAGACCCCTCTAGCTCCAAGCCCATCCATTGATTAACATTTCCAAGTCAGAAACTTTTACCCCATGCAAGAGCAAAAAACCATGCAGTATAAGTAAAATCTCTGTCTATTTCATGTGAACTCCAAATGAAACATGCAATTAAAGTAGCAAGTCCTAAACAAGCAAGCACAATTGTCATATTAACCCTTGTGATCTCTTGTTTGCATTTTTTAATCTCAGCCTTGCATTCTTTAATCTCAGCCTTGCATTCTTGTTTGCAATTTTTAATCTCAGCCTTGCACTCTTGTTTGCAATTTTTAATCTCAGCCTTGCATTGTTGAACTTCATCTGCACAATACAATCTCCACATAAGAGAGGGTTTTTCATTCCAAAAATCTTAAGAGAGAATTATTTATGAAAATCAAACCAGAAACTCAATTTACCAGTCAATTTGTCATTATTTCCAATTAGTTTCTCAACGTCTTCGTAAACCCCTCCTACACAGGTTTACAAAAAATCTATATTAAAAAGATCATCTCTCAGATATAGACAAATCTCTACATTATTAATTATCAGTTGGACTCACTCTGACTGAGTAAGTATGCAAGTGCGCCTTTCTCTTGTAGTGAGAACAAATCTGGAAACATCTCTACATGCAAGGATATAATTGTCGCTGCAGTTTTTGAGCCATCGATCAACGACATGCCGAGTGCTGCATAGCCCACCAACTATACAAATAACAATAACAAGTGGCAAGAGATAAAATGTTTAAAAAATGCAAGAGAAATACAATTTAAAGCAAATGTATTACATCAGCATGATGCATCAATGCATAAACTTCACAAGACTTTATAAACTTCTAAAACCAACAAGCCAAATCTCAATGCAATTGTGCTCTGTGGGTGCTCTATTGAGCACATAGTTGGCACACATAATTGCATCCAACCAAAACTTGTTGGGTACAGACTTTCCCTTAAGCATGCATCGGGCCATTTCCATCAATGTCCAATTCTTTCTCTGCAACTCCATATGGCACTATGCGCTGATGTATAATTTCTTGTGCTGCTAAAAAATCAGAAAGTTCAAGGGACGTGTACTTACCCCCCTTATCACTGCAGAGGGACAAAAGTTTGTTTCCACTCTCATTTTCAGCCATGGCAAGGAAAGGCTTGAAACAAGAAAAGATATCAGACTTAGATTTGAAGGGTTAAAGCCAAGTGTGCTTGGTAAAGTCATCCACAAAGACGACAAAGTATGAGTACCCCCCAAGTGATGATATCTACATTGGTCTGTGTACATCACCATGTACTAAGTGCAAGTTCCTGGATGCACTAACGGTCCCATTTTTTGGAAATAAGAACCGATGCACGTTTCCCAACAAGCAGCCCTCACAGACATGTTTGGTAAGTTTAAGCATCTGTGGAAGGTCCACTACGATATCCTTAAAATGCATATTCACCAGACTACCATAGTTGAGAGGTCCCAATATCTCATGCCATAAATGTATGTCTGAAATTACAAATTCATCTGCTGCATTTGCTTCTGTAACAGGAGGGTTTGTTGCCACTTTAGCCACGGCTTTAGGGCTCAATTAGGCCATTTACACATTGGACATCTACGTAGGACACTAGGGTGTACTTGGGTCTATATGACCCCTCACTTGTACTTTCACTCTATCCATTTGCAAGTACACTCCATTGCATTCTTAACTTGTTGTCTTCCATTCATTGCATTCAACAATAACCTATTTTTTTCCTTCAAAATGAAAATTTATTCCATTCAAAACGACAATCATACAAGAGGTAGGAGAGTAAGAACTCTATCCCTAGCCTCAACAACGGGGGTGGCCTAAAATGCCAAGACATCTCGACAGGCGTCAAATGAAAAAAAAAATGCTAATAAGAGAAGAGTGAGAGAGAGAGAGAGATATGTAAGCTTACTTGTAAGACATCCCCGCTATGCTCGTTTGTACGAACTCGAGCATAGGTGGCTGCGCGCTTGAGCTGGGCAACCTTCTTCACTAGGTTGCTCCCCTGTGCAGCCACCTCTCCCACGTTCACCACATTTGAATCTCCTTCCGCAGAGGGCGTAACCTTCTGCGGTCTCGATGTAGATACTGATGTGCGCTGCTCAGGAGTCTTCATGTGCATAGAAATAACCGATGCCTCAATGCCCTATAATAACAAAACATTTATAAAGAGAAATATATTGAGAGGAATAAAATAAAACGCATGAATTAAATACATAGAACTAGACGTGTGTGTGTGTGTGTGTGTGTGTGTGTGTGAGAGAGAGAGAGAGAGAGAGAGAGACCATACCGATGAATTCGTGGTGGTTGAAGGGAGGACAGGGGTTATCTCCCCATCATCAGACCATCCCTGTATGTACAAGTCTATTTCTATGTTCTCTAAACTTGAGCTTGTACTTGTTATCTGCTTCTCTTTGTTCAAAATTTGCTCAATCTCTTCATGAAAGCGATTCACCTCCTGCAAATAAACATATGTTTCTATCAGAGAAGGAACCATCTCATAGGTTAGTTCAATCAAGCCCTGTTGTAAGTATTAGAAATATTTGAGATTCTTTATGAAAAAAAATTCTGTGAAGGAAACTATACAAAAACCAGTCGTATTGTTACACAATTTCCCTTCGTATGGAGCATAGAGGAAAATAACATGAGATTAAGGGCTTACTGCCAAGGCCCAATATCAGATATGTTGGCTGCCAGGCGGCAACCCAAGGTTGTACTGGGTATGAGGGGTCCCACTCACCCGTACTCTAGCCACGCGTGCCTCCTCTAGTCTCCAAAAAGCCGGCTGGAACTGAAGGAAGAGCCAGGCGCACCACTATTTTCTGTAATTTTCTTTGTTCGATTGCTGTCCTTGATTGGGATTCTGCACGCAACCAGTTCACATAACATACTCTGAAATTTCAGGTAGAATTCCATGCACAGCTCGCATAATATCTGATCAGGCTCTGTCCAACACCATCCTTTCAATCACGAACTGTGCGCAAGACTGTAGTGCGGCCTATTCTATTGATTGACAGCCTGGTTCAAGTTTGTTACAGTTTGGTACAATTTCTGAATTAGATTCTCTGTCCGATTCAGTTTTGCTCAACTTCTGGGCAGCCTGTTTAGTCCTCCCAAGGGCTTTTCTTTCACATGGCCTAACCATGAAAATTAGGGTTTCTGGACAACAATTATTCTCTCCTTGTTTCGGGCATCTTTGCTGTCCAGAAACCCTGAAAATTAGGGTTTCTGGACAGCAATTATTATCTCCTTGTTTGGGACACTCAGAGCTCGATTTTATCAAGATAATACTCTGAAATTCAGAACAGAATTTTTAGCATAACTATTATGTCGTCCTCACATCTAGAAGAGGCTCTGGCCACCCAAGTTCATGGAACTAGAACGTCCCATGTGCAGGAAGGGAGAGTGTTCAGAGATGAAGATTCTTACAAGGAATTAGCTGCCCAATTTAAAGAGGCAAGCAAGGATCCACTTTTCCATAGACTTGTGAATGCCATCCCCATGGGTTCAACGGATATTGTCAATCATGTGACTCCAACAACTCAAAAAGCACCACAGGGGCATACGTCATGATCATCTCAGAAAGGCTCCCATGGGAGCCTGTTAAGGCTTCTAAGAAGAACATCCCAAAGAAAAGAAAAAGAGATTCTTCTAGCCCCGACCCTTCCTCAGGATCATCATCATCCCGCAGTTCCTCATCCAAGAAGAGTTCACCTTCCACTTCTCCTCGTCAAAATGTAAAAAGGCATCAAAAGGAATTCAAAGGAGGCAGGAAATCTATTTGGTTTACCACCTATGATGGAGACTACGATGAAAACACAAAGGCTCTACAATTTACGAGTCTGAGGCTGGTGATCATGCTTTCTTCATGCAGTCTAGACAGAGGCGAGGTCCCACACACTTTTACATTATGGCTCCGCAGGATATATTTCTGACCCCCGTTCCAGCTTAGGATTCGCTGCCTACTTCATCGGCAGGTTCAGCCTGGGAGGTGATCTCGGGTATTACATTGTGGTGGATCTGGTGCTCAAGATGTGCGCATGTTCTAGGAGATCGCCATAGTACAGAGGCAGATATATTGGCTACTATATGGCCAGAGATTATCTTCTCCATGTACCGGGTCCTCAGCAGCAGCGCGCGAGAGATTGATCTCCTTCATGAGGACCTGGGATTGTTCTTTGTTTTTTCATTTGACGCCGCTGGGGATGTCGTGGCATTATAGACTACCCCCATGGATATTCAATCATATTGTTGAGATTAGGGATAGAGTTCTCACTCTCCCACCCGCTGTGAACATATTACTACTTTCTTTGAAACGCAAAGGCTCTACAATTCATTCAATAGTTTGATGTAGCTTTTCAGAACGGAGATTATCAAGAAAGATCCAAGTTAAAGACGTAAGCCTTCATCTTACCAACAATGCAAGTGCGTTGTGGAGCTCTCTCCTTGTTACAGGGCAAGCAACCACAACTTGGAAGGATTTCGAATGGTTAAACTACAAGCAATTCTTGCCCAAGGAGTTTTATGAAGACGTGCATGCAGCTTGGGAGGGATTGCGGATCAAAGTCTCTATGACGACTCAGTTAAGGAAATATAAAGCAGGACAACCTCCTACCATCCAATCTTTTGTCAGCACCATTCGTTGTAAAAAGTTGCAGGATGTGATGCATGTTGCGAGAGGATGGAGGAGCTGCCTCAAAATCAAAGGAAGGCGGTTTGTACTCAAGGAATTCCTAGATTCCGAAACGTGACTTTCAGCCAAAGAAGCCGGGGTGATTCCAGCGGATGTTCAAAAAGAAACCCATGTTTATACAAGAGCAGATCGAGGCCTTCCGAAAGGAAGTAAAGTGTTTCCGATGTGGAAAAGCAGGGCATGTGGTTGCCAGGTGGCCCGAAAAGCCCAAAGGCTCGAGGGAGTAGAAAATACCACAATAACTACCCAAACCAATGGCGGGAGGAGTCTCGGATATTTTGGGTAGTGTAGCCTGTACCAGGCCCAAGAACTTTGCTTAGGTTGGGGCAAAGTTCATGATGAGCATGCAATGTTTCAATTTGAATTGGGAGCCACTGCAAACTTTATTTCGAAAGATTTGGCTTCATGCTTGAATATTAAAGTAGAAGAATCGGGGAAGCTCGTGATGCAGAGCAGATTTTCGGTAGTGAGGCAGTACTAGTTATGCCAATTATTGTCAAGCTATGTATCCATGTTCAGTACTACGTGGATTATGAAGATTTCTATGTATCCCCAATTGTGCACTATGATGTGATATTGAGAGTTCCAAAAGGAGTGCATGTGGCTATGCCTGAAGGCCTAGGGTGCTGGCAATATTCAGATATCATTGCCGGTGGGAGTTGAAGAAGCCTTCCTTCACACGGTTTGAATACATTTATGTGGTTCTGTCACGGTGTGTATCCTGCACAATTATCATGTCTAAGAATAGTTATCATGCACAATTATCACCATGTTCCCTACATCCCTTTTTGCAGATTGTGCAAGTCCAGACATGACATCCAACGCATGGTAGTGAGCAGAGATTGGATAGATTGGCCAGACAAAGTGAAGCCACAATCACAGACATTTGAGGAGACTATTCTTGATAATGAATGGTGGAATGTTGCTGACTCTGTACAAGCAACAATATTCCCCATCTACATGGTCCTTCGTCTCACAGATAGAGAGGGTTGCACAATGGGACTCCTGTATGAATACATGACATGTGTGCAGGCAGCACTGCAACAATGCGCTCTTCCCAGGCCTGACAGGTGCTAAAACACATTGCAATTCTAGGGAGCTTCTAGGATTTGGATCATACATGTTTCATTTATGAAATATTTTTTCACTTTGCAAGGTGGATCAATTGTTGGATATATTCGATACTAGGTGGAGATGGTTCAGGCAACCCAATTGTGTTGCTCACATACTCCATCCTAGATGGAGAAATGTGGAGCAAGAGTCGAACCGGATTTTGCTAGATGGATGGACCGCATATGTGGAGGAAGTTTATGAAGAGAAGCTAGATGTGCAGAACTTCCTTGAGGATGATCTCATGGCATTCGGGGCCTCCAAGGGGAACTTTGCACGCAGCATTGCATTGGATGCTGCAAATCAATCACAGCCGTTGTCTTGGTGGACCAAATTTGGTGGGCTGAATATTACATTGCGGAGTATTGCATGTAGAGTGCTCTCCTAAGATTGCTCATCTTCATGTGCGGAGCGTGTGTGGACCATTATGGCAGACATTCACACGAGAAAAAGAAATAGGTGAGCACATAACAAGAATGGCTGAAAGTTAAATTTCATAGAAGTAAAAATTGAGTATCTTGCTCATTGCATTCTACAAACAATTTGGTTCTTGCAAACTCACCGTGGAGCGGTTAAACCAACTCACGTATGTGAACTAAAATCTCAAGCTTCTGGAGAAACTATGAGGCCCCGACGGTGATGGTGTTCTTAGTTGGGAGCCACAACAGGTGAGGCCTGAGGATATAGAGGTCCACCCTGGCGATGAGTCCCTTCTGCAGCTTGTACATGAGGAGGACGATGCGTATGATTTCCTTCATGAGGAGCTTATGAGTCTTCACCACCGACAGATATGCTCTTAGACCCGTTAGCGTAGAGAGACAACGTCACAAGCCGCAAGAGGTTGAGAGAACATGGGATATGGTGGCCTGTACTTCTCAAGCTCGGCCCATGAAGTAATATGTACGCAGAGGACGAGGTACAGACAGAGGCAGAGGCAGAGGCAGAGGCAGGATAGGGCTGCATATGAGGGGAGAATTGGAGCACATAGAGGAGTCAACATCCGAGGATACACATCCATCATAGGTCACATTGCCGTTTGACAAGGATGAGTCTGAGGACACGACCTCTGACACAAGGAGTGCTTGAATGACTTTCGTTTATGTAGCTTGGAAGCTTAAGACTTAATTTATGATCAGTTCAATAGTTGATGTCTTAAGATTATTGAGAAACATTAATGTCTCACTGCCTGGCATTGGAAGCTTAAGACTTTAGTCTGATCAATGTCTTTAGTCTCTTTCTAAGTTTATGTTTTTTCAATTGTTCAAGAATCAGTAGTTGATACTTATCTTTCATGAAAGATTTATCAATTTTCATAATTGTTTTGTGCCATACAACTTCTTGCATGCAAGAAGAGCTTTGTGCTTGTACTATATACCTAAAATTATGCAAAATTTCACATGTGTTTGCTAAAGAATTACCTAAAATCCACTAACAAGTGTTTCACCTAAAACGTTTCAGCCAAATCATGAAACGTTTCATTTTGAAACGTTTCATTGTGACGCGGAACAGCAAGAAGAGTGAATTCTTCCTAGGAGAAATCCAATATCTAGGCCATATTATCTCCAAAGATGGTATCCAAATGGATCTAGCCAAGATACAAGCAATTATGGAATAGCCTGAGCTAAAGACTCCTCATGAGGTAAGATCATTTCTTGGTCTATGCTCATATTATAGGAGATTCATTTGGCATTTTGGAGAGATAGCTACTGCCCTACATGATCTCACCACCAAGAAGAAGGTTAAGTTTAGATGGGCTTCGAAAGAAAAGGGAGCTTTCCAAAAACTTAAACATGCCTTAACCACAGGTCCCGTTCTCATCATTCCTGACTTACGAAAACCCTTCTTGGTAGCAGTGGATGCTAGTGGCGATTGCATTAGAGCTGCTCTAGTTCAAGATGCTCATGCAATAGCCTATGAAAGTAGAAGGCTAAAAGATGTTGAACTTCATTATGACATTTATGAGAAGGAAATTTTGGCAGTGAGGCAAAGTATGGTAGAAGAAAACCCAAAGGACTACTACAATCTGTGCCTATTCCAGAAAGACCATGGGAGCATATCACCATGGACTTCATTACTGGAATTCCTAGGACAAATCAAGGACATGACATGATTTGGACTATAGTAGATAGATTTAGTAAACAAGCTCATTTCATTCCATGTCGAAAACAACTAAAAGCTCCAGAAGCTGCACATCTATTTATTAGGTACATCTTCAAACATCATGGGATACCTAAATCTATAGTTTCTGATAGAGATACTAAATTTACTAGTAATTTTTTGCAAGCCTTGTTTGAAAATCTTAGAACCATTCTAAGTTTTTCTTTCGCATTTCATCCTCAAACTGATGACCAAAGTGAAATTACTAATAGTACTCTACTTGATCTCCTCAAAATCTATGTACAAGACAAGCATACCATGTGGAAAAAATATCTCCCCATAGTTGAGTTTGCTTACAATAATACCATACACTCTTCTACGGGGGAAACTCCTTTCCAAATCATCTATGGTACATCCTTACCAACTCCATTAATGCAAACTAAGCACAAGATCTTTGCCACTGATCAATTTGTAGAGGATTATGACTCCGCTTTGCCAAAGTTTGCACAACCATCCAAAAGGCTCAAGAAAAACAAAGTGCAACTGCAAATAAAAGACGGAGGGCCTTTGAGATCAAGGAAGGTCAATGGATTTTACTAAAGTTTGAAAAAGGCATGCTCAAAAACAAAGTGGGACAAAAGAATAAATACTTAAAGCTCTTTTTCAGATATTATGGTCCTTTCAAGGTACTGAAGATTATTAATCAAGTTTCAGTTCGACTAGATCTTCCACCACATAGGAAGATACACAATGTCTTTCATGTCAATTTGATCAAAGCCTATGTTGGGGATATTCCTCATGACCCAGTTTGAGAAGATCTCCTTGAAGTGGAGGATAATGAGATTTCCGTCTACGGATGCTAGATGGATGGAAATCTCTTGAAGTTCAACGGATTTCCATCTATGGATGTTAGATGGATGGAAAGGTCAATGTTTTAGGAGTTTCCTGACATTCCTGATGCTTACGAAGAAGCACTTGAGTCGAGAACAACTGATTGAAAGATGGAGGGAATGTCACTTCTCTTCACAAAGCATATCCACTTGCATGGTAATTTCATTTCTGGAATTTTCCCCGAACTGTGCACACCGAAGAGGAAGAGGTGGCTGCACGCTGGATCTTCCCTGCAAGAGCTACCCTGGGCGACGAAGGGGCTCGGAACTGAGCGGCTGAGGGCTGCACTTATCTTGTTGCTGCTGCCTTGAAGTTGGATGCTAAGAGGAGGGGGGTTATATAGGAGGAGTGGGCAGTCTGCTTAGGTAGGTGGCCGGCCAGATTTGGCCATAGTTGGCTGGCCAAAATTGGTCGGCCAGCCAAAATTGGCCAACCAATTTTAGCCGGCCAGATTTTGGCCAAGGTTGCCTGGCCTTGGCCCCTCCACTAGGCCCTCATTTGGGCTCCTTTCTGGCCCCTTTCCGGCCCCTGAACTGACCCTCTCACCCTACCCTACTAACACTAACCTAGGCTGACCTAGATTTTGCTTCTTGCTTTTCACCCTTCCCATGAAATCTGGACAAGTGCATGATGGATTGGCCTTTATATGTATATCATAAACATGCTCTTCGCGGCCCTCCCCAATGGTCTCAACAGTGAACACCTCATGTCTATTGGCCTAAAGGACCATCTCCTGTACCACCTTTGATTTCATTTCAAGTGCTGATTTCATTATTTTTGTTGCTTGTTTAGATATATTTGGCATGTATCTCATGCGTCTCCCGTCTCTGCTGCTCATCTTTGCATCTATTTTTTCCTCGTTTCCATTGTCTCCACTGCAACGCCCCGGTGTGCTGGTGACTTCTTGCTGCATCTGCAGATTAAAACCTACAAGCATTAGTGCACTGACTTCTTCCTATGTGAGGCTTGTTCTCTAACTGGGTTCTCTAGGGGTAATCGTTGAGTGACTGACTGACTGAACCTAAGGCTGGAAGGTACTATGCAGCTCGTGCCTGACCATCCCCGGACTGGGGCTCACAAATAGGCCACGACATATAACAAAAAGTCCTATATGGGTGCTAAAGTAGTACACCTATGGTGAGCCAGCTTGTCACCATGCACCAGGTGCAGTGGTGCATCTGACATTCCCTCCTCCTTAGCTTGGCGGCAGGTGCATTGCCTCCAAGTAATCCTGTAGTAGCTGAGGGTACTCCTAGAAGAATACTTCGTCCAACCAGACGGCCTCATGGGTGTCCCGATCTCTGAACTTCGTATAGAATTGGCGTATCTTGCGACCGGACCCATGCTTCCACTTTTGGAGTAGTATCTGCACTAGCTCCAACACTTCAGCCTCCTCAAGAACCTCGAGCTGCTCTTCTTCTTGGACTTCTGACAGGTCGGGGCCGATGTATGGCTTCAACCATGAAACACGAAATGTGTTGTGCATCGTCCGAAGTTGCTTTAGTATCCGCGTGTAGAGACCCAATCCCCTTCTTTGTAATTGACGTCGCGTCGGGACTTATTGGCTTGCCGGGTGTACACCTCCTGGCGCTTATGACATAACCGAGGTACTGGATCTACTCTTATCCATAGGTACTTTTCTTGGCGTTCACGGACACCGAATTCTTGCGCAATATCTGTAACACCTGCCCAACGTGCTCAAGAATACGTGCTCCAATTTTGAAAAAGAAATTATAAGGAATTTGAAACCAGCCTTAACTAGCAAATACAACAACCAATAATTCAGCAAGTACACAAAAAGAGAGGCGGGGAGCTAGAGTGCTCCTGCACCAACACAAAGACATTGATTGGCCCCAAACACTAGCGCTCCTTTCGGTATTTCTTTAATTAATCAAAGCATCTATGAAAGCCGATTATAATTGCACATGAACCTTGCAAAACCACGGGCAATCCACACTACAAAACTTTAGAAATCTCTACTCAGCCAATCATGGCAACAAGGCATACAATTCCCACCAATTCCACAACTGTCCAGGCATCAACCGGTGAACTCACAACACAAATTGTCCACCCACAAGCTGTCCCTACATAAATCGATTGCAAACAAGGCGTGCCCTCACCCCACAGTTGTCACTAGCAGCTGCTCTCAGCCTCACAGCTCATCTAGGCTGTCACCAAAGCTCTACCTGCTTGCACAACTCGATAATAATGCCAGACAGTGTTGGAAACACAACGGGCAACCAACCCACAAGCCAAACCAGCCCAGAAACAGCATAAACAGGTGCGCCTAGCTCTTACTCCTGCCCAGAAGCTGCACAAATTGGTGCGCGACCAGCTCTCCTGCAGCCCAAACACCCACCAAACATGTGTGCCTTGCTCCTTGCAACCCAAAAACAACACAAAATAAGTGCGCCTGGCTCTCCTACAGCTCCGGAAGCTCAAAAATCAATACGCAAGTGGAGCAGCCAACCTTGGGGAGAGGAAACAGGTGGGGGATAGTGGAAAACAATGGCGGCCAGCTTCGAGGTGCTCCTCTAGAGTGGCGACCAGCTTCTCTGTCCTGAATCGCTGTCTTGACTGCCAATTTGGAGCCCCTCTGGCCAAACTGAGCTCTCGTGCCAAAATTAGTAAATGGAATTAAACCACTCTGCTGCCCGTTGTGTTTCCCATTTGGGCCTAGGAATTAACACCAAGAAATTGAATTGCACATCCACAATTTCCATGGGGCTTCCGGGAATTTTAATTCCCCGAGTCCTAGCCCACCTGCACAGGACCACCATGCCCCCTAGGCCAAAGGTACTCACACCTAATTCCCAGAATTCAAAATTTAAAATTCACTTCAATGAAATTCACGCCTTCGTGACGGAATGGACCACAAAATCCCATGGAAAGAGCTCCGATATCAATGCAACAGGATTTGCCCTAGTTGTGGCTAATCCTAGCTATGACTGACCTAAGGACAAGGGACTAGCATTTGACCTAGTCTAGGCATTCAAATATTACCCTACTAGAGAAATAAATTGATAAGCTGGATAGGTAGTACCTTAAATGCTTGAGGCGGGATGTAAGTCATGAGCTAGACTTACCTCATGGCTTGTGAGGGGCTGCATAGGTTGTTGGAAATGTATTGGTCACCTCCCCATCTGTAAGCCCCGAAATGAGGAGAGCAACAAGGGTGTAACATCGCTTAAGAGAGAGAATCTAGGCATGCACTGAATAATTTATTACTTAACTGAATATGAAAGATAATCCACAATAATCACATGAAACATTAAAGAGACGACACCAGATAAGGGGTGAAGGTGGGACCCTGCTCGAAAGATAGTAGATATATGCAATACAACCACCTGTTAGAAGATTGGACTAGCCAAGGACAATCGGTAGTCAATCTGACACTCAGAAAGACCACAAACAATCAGACAAACTGACACAACTTTCCCACACTTTGGAGAGGTTAGGCAAGGCTGACGTTTGGCTTCATAAATACAATCAATTCCCTTTGATTTCCAGCATATCAATTCGAAGAAGATAATCTCCCCGATAGATTGGAGTCAGCAATCAGAAATTCCAGCAACCGAAGGTCCTCCAAAGGATGAGAGAGGAGAATCTGCAAAGAGAGAAACAAAGGAATCTGCTGTTGCAAGAAATTCAGACCAGCAACCAGTAAAACGATGACCAGGAGCAAGATACTTCACCAAACTACGAACCGTCTGTTGAGATTGACATCTCTAGGTGTTCTATAGGGAGTGAGGGCCTTTGATGTGGGTGTACCCGCCCAGTGAGAGAGGTCACTGTCAGTTCTTTTTCAAGGCTCGTTTCGACCTCCACAGGGCTCCTTTCGGCATGATTCCAGCACCCACGGGACTGGAGGACAGAGGGGGATAGAGGGGGGCTGGGCCAGGGATCTGGGCTGACCAACCCTGGCCAACTAGCTGGTCGGCCTAGGGCAACTGGGCCGACCCACTACTTGATCGGGCCGACCACCTACTAGGGCCCTACATAAGGGCCTTCCCCCCTCCTCATTTCTTCATCCACTCCTGCAGCTCCTCAGGTCCTCAGCTCTTGCCTGTTGCCACCTCGCTGCCCCTACGTGAGCCCCATAGCTGCCCTGCTGGCTGCCCACGCTCCCTCTGCAGATCTCCCATCCCTGCCTGCTGCTGCCCCTCAATTCACCCACGCTCCCTCTGCAGATCTCCCATCCCTGCCTGCTGCTGCCCCTCAATTCAGCCCTCGTTCCTCCTGCTTCTCAGCCCGTTTCAGCACCCCATCTTCCAGCTTCGATTGCTGCCTTGGAGTGCCCGCCTTGCTGAGATTGAAAACAGCAATTCTCAGAGCTTGCCAATAGCTTCCAAGCTGGGCTGTATTCCAGGACAGCAAGCTGGACGGATCTACACCTTTGGACAGAGAGTTTACTGACACTCTTGTGGAGCACGTGGACTCTGGGATCTAGAGGTGCCAGGAATATAGTAGGAGAACCCTTTTGGTATTGTATCTGTCCAGCTTTGGGCCGACGGAAATACATTGTTGGTTGCTTCTATATTTGTCTTGTGCATGGACTATTTACATGATTCGCATATTCAGTTGAAGTACACATCAATAAAGAAGTTTGAATGTCCCCACCCACCACTGTGTGATTGCAAGAGCACCCTAATACTTCCGCTTCAGTAGACTATCTAGGTCTTCTTCTTTTCCAACAAGGTATCAGAGCCAGGCTGCTGATCGACGGTGCTTTTGTGGATTCACAAGTGGAGAAGCTTGTAGGCAAGGACCTCGGGGAGGTGACCTTGATATGGAGCTTGGGGGAGATCTGCTTCCACGGGTGAAGGACAGTGCCGTTGCGGGTGGCTCAGCTTCAGGCAGGTGTACTTCTATCTTGTTTCATTACTTTCAGTTCATTGTCATGGCCATTAGATATCAAATCCCGAATTTCGGAGAGACGGGCAAGCTCGATGGATCGAATTATCCGTTGTGGAAGATGATAGTCAAGAGTCATTTAGTGTTGAGAGAATCATGGGGGATTGCGACTGGGGTGGAGCTTATGCCTCAACCCACAGTGGTCCCAGCTTACAGCGACTGCAGTAGCGGTGATGATACCAGCAGATCTGGTGGCATTGAGAGCATGGCAGAACCGAGACGCAGAAGCCTTGGTTATCATTGTGAGCACTACGGCAGACGATGTCATCTACAGATGGCAGAGACTTCCTTCGAGGCTTGGACCACTCTGAAGGATATGTATGAGCTCAACAACGAGGCGAGGATTCTGGATCTAGAGTCAGAGCTGTTTGGCATGGACATGGAGGAAGGAACCGCGGTCCAAGAGCACGTCACAAAGATGAAAATGCTACAGAACCAGCTAGCAGCAGTCAGACAGGTCATAAGTTTGACAAGGATAGCGAGGCTTCTATTGACGAAGCTTCCTAAGAGCTACGGGAGTTTTGTGCTGCATGTCAGAGGACGGCGCCAATCACTTTTGAGGAGCTGGTACCATTACTCTTACAGCAGGAGGCTCGAGAGAAGAAGAACGAGGAAAAAGATGACAAGGCCCTATTGGCTCGTGATAGGAGCAAATGGAAGGGCAAGGGTAAGCTTGGCAAAGGCAAACCTAAGAATACTGACGACGACGCTGACTCTTCAGAGGAGGACAATAGGAAGCAGAAGAAAGAAAGAAAGTGCTTCTACTACAGCTAGGGCACTTTGCAAAAGATTGCAGAAAGAAGAAGGTTGATCAAAGGAAGGAAGAGGCTAGTTCAGAGTCAGAGGAAACAGGGACAGCTCACATGGTAAGGGAGCTCTTTCTTGTGACATCTCCAAGTGTTGCGGAGATTAGATATGCAAACCCCGGTAAAACGGTCAGAATGTCTGACATAGAGAGGCGAGCAGTTGAGGAGACAGATATCTCAATGGACAGTGTTAAGTACCTGGACTCTTCTGGGTGCTTAGCTGAGGGCACTGACATTGAGGTGGCTCTATCGACAGTACCCGAGTCTCCGGAGTCAGAGAGATGCTGTGATTCAGAGGGGGACATTCAGGAGCGACACATGGAGGATGATGGAACAGGTAATCTGGATGTATGCTTGAGAGTTGATGTCTTCAGTATACTATACGGTTGCAGATTTAGCCAGGTGGAGGACGGGTTGAAACATACCCTTAGAGCATGTTCCACGCTGTTCACTCATGATGAGGGGGGCCAGTTGAAGGATGCTACTGCTCCAGATCATAGGCAGGGACGACGCGACGGACGGAGGTGGTGCTTTCGGGTGCTACCAAGGGACCTGTGTACCAGAGTGGTGTGTTGATGTGGAACCAGATCTGGTGGAACAGGAGCTATTACCCCATCGGCATCGACAGTTTGGCATTGGGCCAAGATGGGTCGGTGAGAGGGGGTGTTGGAAATGTATTGGTCACCTCCCCATCTGTAAGCCCCCAAATGAGGAGAGCAACCAGGGAGGTAGACCAGGAGGATTAGGGCATCAGATCAGGGTGCAAACAGACTGGGAAACAGGCCAGGAGACATCCCAGAAAGGAGGCACAGGATAGCCAGAACCAGGCCAAGAAACAAGCCACAGGAAGGGCCAGGACAAAGTTGGTCAGCCAACTGTGGAGACAGTCGGCCAGTTGGGGGTTGGAGGTCAGCCATATTTGGCTGGAGGCAGTCGGCCAGATCTGGCTGGAGGCAGTCAGCCAAACCTGGAGAGGTGGCCGACTAGATCTAGCCGACCACCTACTGGGGCAGCCAGTGCCCTATATAAGGAGACCCCCTGGGGGTCATTTTGGCATGCAGTCTTCAGCAATTCTGGGCTGACTTCAAGAGTAGCTTTGACACCTATCTGGGGCAGATCTGGAGTGCACTTCTGGGCTGAGACAGCAGCATGTTTTGGGGCAGATCTGAGGCAGATCTGGAAGCAAAAAGGAGCTACATTACCAGCACCATCTGGGCCTACTTTGGGAGGCGACTTGGGGGCTGTTTGGGCAGCAGACTTAGCTTGCCAGTAGCTTCCAAGCTGGGCTGTATTCCAGGACAGCAAGCTGGACAGATCTACACTTTTGGACAGAGAGTTTACTGACGCTCTTGTGGAGCACACGGACTCTGGGATCTAAAGGTGCCAGGCATATAGTAGGAGGACCCCTTTTGGTATTGTATCTGTCCAGCTTTGGGCCGATGGAAATACATTGTTGGTTGCTTCTATATTTGTCTTGTGCATGGTCTATTTACATGATTCTCATATTCAGTTGAACTACACATCAGTAAAGAAGTTTGAATGTCCCCACCCACCACTGTGATTGCAAGAGCACCCACCCTAATACTTCCGCTGCAATAGACTATCTAGGTCTTCTTCTTCTTTTCCAACATAGGTTACATCCAATTTGGAGAACCAGCCAAAGCAATAGCTGAGCCAAGTATCCATCATATTAATGAATGGTAAATCAACCATATTTACAAATTAGGTACAAGAGGCCTTGTATAGTCCTACGGCTGACTGTGTAATTACAAGTCCATATACGGGATAATTTCTTTCAGTCTCATAGACCTTTTTGGTCTTCTAAATACTTTTAATAAAATTTCTTTCTTTCTTTCTTTCTTTCTTTCTTTCTACCTTATTGAGATAAACGAACATAATACCACAGAGCATGATCACCTACTTGCGTGTGGCCTGATAGGAATGCTCTAGCCTGTAGGGTCAGCAACCTTTCCAGCTACATTCTGGCTAACACACGGTTTGGTTTGCCAGAAGTGCTGAGAAGGAGCTGGACCCCTGGGTGCAGAAGTCCAACTACCCTGGCAGCATCTTGGGGGTCTGCCTGTCTCGAAACGTCTTCAATATTTTCGGACATATGCAGACCTTGTCTCCTGAGAAACTCAAAAAACTCCCGGGCCTTTGCTTTTTCCTGGTATGTTTGGGGCTGCCCATCCTGGAAAGCGAGACAGATTTGCATTGAATTGAACAGCGAGGCACATTGAATTGAACAGAAGAAGATATGACGAAGATGAATTCACTCACCCTTCCCATGATGTGCTTCGAAATGACGCGCTCCGGTAACAGCAGCACAGCGGGACTGCACCTTCGAATTCGGGATCACAGGCGTTGAAATGGGACAGAGGGGACGTCGCCATTCAGGATTTTGCACCAAATCTGGATGGAAGAAGATACGTTTAATTAATGGTGGAAAAAGCATGCTCAGATTTGCGTAGAGAATCGATTCGCAGCAATGGTGGTTCTCCTTGCGAGCATTCGCCCGCTCCGCAAACGCTTCGGAGGGAGGAAAAGAAGACGCGCCTGAAAATGATGCAACCGGCAAGCTCGCATCTGAGACGCTTTGGAGCAAACTGAAAACGATGCACCGCAAGCTTGGATCCGATGCGCACTCGTGATGCTAACCCCCCAAGAATGTAAGACAAGGTACTGTTCCTAGGACAATGTCATTACATGACCAGCCTAGATCAAATCTAAGAATTCTCAACGTAGAGAGTGCCACGTGTAATGCCTTTTTAATGCTTTTTGGTTAGCTAAAAATTTGTTCTTATTTTGGGGTTTTCATAACTGGTGGTTCTTCTCAACTCTCACCAATCGTCCCCTCACTGCTCCATGCTTTCTCGCCCTATTGCTCTTGTCTCCAGGACATGCTCCCTACGGTGGCCTCCGAATCCTGGGACAAGAATTCAACGCGTGCAGGAGCGTGTATGATTGCTGATGATATGGTATTTTCTTCTGCCCTCCAGTCTGCAACCATAATCGTGCGGCCTTCGATATCGTAATCTCCAATCATTGGGCGTCACAATCGTTCTATCTGATCCATGTCTTCCAGCATCGACTTCCTCTATTGTGCCTTGCAAATGTCTCCCCTTCTTTTAGCGAATGGCTTGGACATGCACAGAAAAAATTGCTCCGACATGCACCGATTTTTTTTTGCTCCGGACATGAATTCTAGACAACATGTTGATGTGGATGGACTAGTCAATGAAGGAAGTGACAAGGCAAGAAATCCATCATCATTGGCATTCTAGACAACAAGAACAACATGAGGTCATGAGTTTACTCAATTTTGAGGTTAGTCTTCTCGTAGATCGCCTTATTGTTGGTTCCATCGAACATAATCTACGTGATTTCTGACATAGCATTCGGTTATGTGCATCTTTCGGCAGAGGATGTTGTTACTTTGGATCGATGCAAGCTACAAATCATCGACTTGGATCTCATGAACCCTTGCTCCTTGGCCTTCTACATGATCTTGCACTTGCTCGTTTTCTGAGGCTTCCATTATATATCTAGGCTTGGCCTTCTTTGAAATATATCAAAGATAAGTGGATGCAAACATGGGTAATAATTCACTAATCGGTTTCTTTCGCTCAGAAAATTCTATGGCACAGAAAGCTGAATGGTTTGGCATTTTAGCATGGTTATATGGTTGAGAAGATGGAAGTAGAGAGCGGTGTTCAATTTATATCTACCAAATATTGTTTCGCTTCCCAATTTACATCTTGGTCTCATTCACACACCATGTTTGGAATGCTAGATCGTGGGTTGGCTTTGTGTGTGATTCAACGGCTACAACGTATTTGAAGTGTGCATCATGTATTTTGGAAGATCAAGAGTGGTTTTGCATATTCATGTGCTCTCAAAAGATGAGATTTTTTGGGTGCCGGCCTCCCTTCGCTCGTTACCGACTCCGGGTAGCATGTTCCTTGGCTTCAAGTCCCAATGAAAAATGTGCCTCTCGTGTAAATACGACATCTCCTTCACCACTCCTAGTAATAACTCTGCTATCTCGCCCACTGGACGAAGCAGCTCTTTCTCGTGCACCTTCCGATCCATTAGCGTTCCTAATTAGTATCGCCCTCTATTCTTGTCATGGCTATATCCCAGCATTCAAACTGTGTTCGGGTGAGTAGCTTGCTCAACTCGTCTACTTTATTGTTGAATGTAGACATTCCAGCCGGTTGAAAGAACTTGACTAAATAGTGTTGGCCCAGCCACCTTGCTTCAATGACGTTCCCGAAAGAGCCTCTGCCTAACATACCTTGGAGAAAGACGATGCATTATGTGAGCATGCAGAGAAATTGGCTGTAGCTTTTGGGCTTCTTAATACACCACAAGGTCAATCACTACCTGTGATTAAATATATGAGAATGTGCAATGACTGTCACAATATGAGCAGGATCATTCCAAAGATTGAAAGATGTGAGATCATTGTTTGAGATGGATACCAAATTCATCATTTTAAAGGTGGATTGTGTTCTTGTGGGGATATGCGCTGATTAGTGCTTCTGAGTTTCTTTGAACGTACAATTTTTATACTTGGGTGCCCATCACAGGATTTGTGGGGTTTTCAATGGTGGCTCCTCATTGTGGTTTCGTATGTTCTCAGATATCCTCTATCATATTTTTATGTGGATGAATTGATGCAATTGTGAAGATGCTATAGAAAGAGCGTTGGAGTTCCAAGAATTAAAGAGGAAGGAGACTTACAACTCCAATGAGCTAATTAACTTTTGTTGTAAAACGAAGACTGATTTTAGCGTTGGCGTTAGCGGAATGGGATGGGATGGTGTGGTAAGTGGTTAGCAAGAAGGAGGGATAGAGAAGGACACCAAGGGTGAAGGGAGGAAGGAAGCTTGACCTAGCACGGGCAGGATTTCCTAAAAAAATCATCTCAATCTTCTCCTCAGCATTACGTGATCCGTCTACATATTTCAAGTCGTCTTTGAAACGCCACCCCATCATATGCAGAATGACGTGACAAGTGCCTCACTGCCGTGCTTTTAAGCTTTGAGAAGCATTGCTTGGAAGCAATTCCCGAGAGGTCGTAGATGCATATCATGGATATTGTGAGACCAGCCGGGCTCATTGAGATAGATAGGAGTCAGCCAACAGGCTCAAATGGCATTGACAAGTGAGCAAGAGAAACAACAAATCACATACTTCACAAGTACTTAAGGAAAATGCATGGATTCAAGGTGGTGGTGTTCTCAATTTGTAGGGCTATGAAGGGGAAGGAGATGAAAGCAGCAGATCTAAAGGAAGTACATCCTCCTTTTCAACAATATTGGTTGACAAGATATCGCACGGCAAAAGGATCAGCCAGACTTCATGGGTTGTCAACCGAATGTAACCAAGTGATACAGAAAGTGCATACTTGGCAAACTCAATCTTTTTGACAAATTGATTTGTCTACTAACTGCAAGATTGTAGGCTATCGGAGTAGCCCAAAATAGTGTCGAGTATTAGGGGTCCAACTGCCACGTGCACAGGCTTGTTGTCCCCATCGCGCACCCAGTCTGTGGTGCTAATACTGTCCTCCACAAAGTCATCCAAAGGGGGTGAACCTGTAATGCATGTGCGCACGCATGTATACCAATACTTGCATTACGTGGACCTGCATAAGACACATACACAAACAAATTAGAACATTTGCAACTAGCATACGCACCACGTTAAGCCCTTTCGTATTCTCCTCTCATGAACAGAGCGCATACCTCTATGTTCTGCCCCACACATATTGGTGTCTTCAAGTGTACGGTCTGCTCACAATGTAATCTCCATTGTATGCATCCTTTAGCTTCACGCAGGCGCTCATCATCCTTGAAGTTTGTCAAAAGGCTAAACACTGATATCGGTGTCCCTATGAATATAACAACACCATTATCTGCAAGCACTCGATTAACAAGATGAAATGCGTTGCAGAAATCCCTCGTGTGGAATGTGTTCCACCATGGCACCGCAGCCTGCAGCCCAAATACTGGCAATGCGCTAGGAAGGTGAACCACCATAATATTGCATGTACTGTCTGTGCTTAGACCATCTACCTCAGAGCACTTTCTGTGGTTCAGCTCCTCTAGGGACTCCAATAACTAGTTGAATTCCGGGCATGCCCGCTCGTCCCTTACTGCTTCACCTGCCTCGAATGGATCGCATGTAAGGACCCGCCATTGGGGCAAAATATGCTCTGTACATTTGCCCACGTGCGTATGCGTCGGGTATTCAACATGAAGCGGCCTCTCTTGATCCTCGCCTCTAGCTGTGTTTATGAAACATATTGTTAGCAGTGCTTCAAAACAAAATGGTGAGATGCATGGATTGTTTCCCATGCAAACCATACTTATGATGGCTCGGGATCTCCTAGTTGGTCCTCCTCGTTATCTTGGTCTCCACGTAATGCTTCAGTGTCTTGTATTCTGGCTGCGACTGCAGATGAGAATTCCTTATTAGAATGTCCTTGTTTTCAAGCATAAACAAACAGAGGTACATGTTACTTGCTTGTTGGGATTGGTGGATGGATGGATTCAGTTCTATTCGTGACTGCACTGGTGAATTGAGGGTCGATTGCCGACGGTCCCAATGTGTCACTAGCTCATGCAGCGCCATAATTGGCGAGTGAAGCCTTTCTGGAACATAAATCCAGACCTTCATCGTTTGCAAGGACATCACTCACAACTTAAACACAAATGTAGAGTCCGTGTTGAAAGTGCATACCTTCTTCCACGGCGGTGATGGCATTCTCCTCCTCATCTTGCTCTCCACTTTCAACTTGTCCTCCTCTACCACCCCCTTGGTTACTTTCAACTTGTGTGACTACAAGTATAGGATGTGTTACACTCACATGGCTCATAGGCCTTTCCACAATGGGAACCGTCTCTGCAGAGGCCATTACATTTCCAATTATGAAAAGCTTCTTCTTTGTTAAGAAGAAAAATAGTCCATGTGACTCTTAATCTAGCTCGTGTTTACTTGTGCAAATTGTACTCTTCTCACATACCTTTGGGTATGGGACTGTCCAGGTCTATTGGTTCGCTTTGAACTCCCAATCTTGACCTTTTCTCCGTCATGCTTCTTGTAGATGCACGTTCCCCCACAGTGCTATCTTCAGTTTCATGTGACATACATCTCCACTTTGTCAATACGTGTAATATCTTGGAAGATGCAAATGTTAGGGTTTACGGTTTAGGGTTTATACGGTCATTGTTGTTTGTGGCTTACGGTGCCCCCGCAACGTTTTGTAAGTTAAGTACATTGTTTTCTCCTCACGTGGGTGCTCCCCTTCAGGGTAGTCAAGGAACA
This sequence comes from Cibotium barometz, assembly GCF_041138505.1. Lineage (NCBI taxonomy): Eukaryota > Viridiplantae > Streptophyta > Polypodiopsida > Cyatheales > Cibotiaceae > Cibotium > Cibotium barometz. The sequence continues at coordinate 942,437 of NC_141062.1, read as the reverse complement.
ACGGGCACTTCTTGTACACTTCCTCCGGCCATTGTTGCTCCAGGTGGAAGTCTTCGTACATACAAAGGTCCGGATCATGTATTTTGGTCCACTCCAAACACTTCCCTGGCATCTCGATGATGGGCCCCCTTGCTAGTTGTGCGGCCATGAAACTATTGTGTTCCAAAGGACATGCGTGTTACGGTTGGTTCTCCATCGGGAAACACAAAAACGCCATATTCTTAAAGTGTGCGACAACACAGCATACCGATACACATACCGATACATGTGTCTCCAACATGCAAGTTTCGCATTCGTCTAGGCCCATCAAGTCACTATCGGCCTTGAATGTTTTGAGCACGTTCATGAAGAGGCGCTCCCTGTGTTTGCGCTATGTTTCTTGAGTGTATATGAAGAACTTTCTCTCATCGACGTCGATCGTGTAGAAGGAAGTCCATCGCCTGCACATTTCAAGTCCTGCCTCGTGCAACTGGGACCACAGTGTCTCATTCTTTAGCCAGGACTTGAACTCCCATCTGCAAAAAAGCGATAAACACATGGTGCATGAGCAAAACAGTTCATTAAGGGAGCCAAAATCAATTTTTAAAAAAGCAAAGGAGACAATATATATTCAAATGTTAGGGTGATGCAACCTACGCTCAGGAATGCCCAGTCGTTGCTACATAGAGCATCCAGAGTCCGCACTTTGTCATCCTTGCTCAATCTTGACGATGCGAGACTATATAGTCTCTCTCATTTAATGCGCCCGGTGTCTTTATCCCCCACTCTAGAGTGGTGATAGCCCTGTGTCCAGAAAGATGGTACAATAAGTAATCACTACGCATGCAAGGATTTCATCGAATCATTGCCATGTGAGAAGTTATCCCCATGCGTCACTTACTTGTACCATCTTGCCCCCAGGGCAAGGTCGCACATCCTCAACGTTCGCTTCAACAGCTTTTCGTTCACACTGTAGTATGCGTCGCTCCACTTACTACGAAAGTCGACGTCCGACAACTCGCTGCGCTTCTGCATGATTGGGCGGACGGCCATGTCGTACGTGTCCTACACATGCATTCAAAGTCGTTAAATAAACAAAAACTAGAAAAAATGGAAAGGTTTAGGAAAAGCGTCCCCTTCAATATCCTTACCTTCCACATCACTTGTGAGATGATGGCAAGAGGGGACTTGTACCAATGCGGGGTTGTGGAGGACTTCTACCTGTGGGCATCCAACCAATGTCTTTGCTCAAGTGTCAATCTTCTATAGATTGTCACCTCAGGGACATCGCCCAACACCCTCGCCTCGCATATAAGATCCGCGAAAGTGGTGGTGACCACTCCTTTCTGCGCTAGCCTAATGTCAAAAACAACATACGAAGTGATCAGTCACATCATCGAGTGCAAGCCAACACAACGAGTGCATCTAAAGAAAGAGTGCAAACATTGTGAATCATTTAGCTCACCTATTCGTCCTTGATAACGCAGATAGCAACTCCCCTTCGTCTTCTGAAGGCACTTCCACTAAACGGCATTGGACACGAATGTGCCGTCTCTCATCATGTGCAAAGGCTGTCAGGCAAACAAAAAAACAAACAACTTGAGATCCTAACTTGTAAGGAGGCGAGGCATATGGAGTCACCCAAATCAATACACAAACATACTAACTGCTTCCAATCTCAGCCATCCACCCCGTGCAGCGATGGTTCCCATCCCAGATGTTGAACATGGAATTTGACAAGAATGCCCACTCCGTGTTCTTGATGTCCTCCTCGAACTCGACGTGCTTCTTCAACCAGTGCGGATTCCACTCCCTCTTCACATTCTCATCCACATCTCGCTTTGGCATCTTTGGGGTAGATGTGGAAACAATGAACACACCCATTCCCGGCACGTACCCATGAGAGAAGAATGTTTGCGCCATGTCTTGGGTGCGGGATGTGATCTGTCGGATGGTGGGCATTGGCACCATTCGACACAAGGGTATGGGGGGTAGAGGAGTGCTTTTTAAAATCTACATTCAGAAGACATTTCTTACGGTTTAACATATTTTAGCAATCACATAGTACTTTCATATAAAATAAGTACTATAAAGGCACAAGCACTCACCGTGAATGTTTCCAGCTGGTTCTCAATGCACTCCTGCACGATTGTTTTGTCGCACGAGGCTGTAAACGCCGTCTCCCCCAGAATTGCCTCCTCGTTGTCGTCCTCTGATGCTCCGAGAGAGTTTGAAGAATCAGATATGGTCTTCATTCGAGTACGACCAAAAATAAGTTCCTTATCCTTAGGGAAGTACAAGTTGAGATGTCTAATTAGAAAGGTTGATTTGACATCCATTTGAAAAACTAGCCACTTCTTAGCAGCACTCAGAGGTAGTATTGTGTGAATAATATTCATGTGAGATGTTGGAGCAAAGGTTTCACTAACATCGAAACCCTCTACTTATGAAAATCCTTGTGCCACTAACCTAGCCTTGTACTTTTCCAATGAACCATCAGCTTTATACTTGGCTTTCCATACCCACTTGGTGCTAATTACTTCTTCTTAGGTGGCCGGTCAACAAGCTCCCAAGTTTTGTTTTTGATGATAATGTCATACTCGAATTACATTGCCACCTTCCACTTTGGATTAGCCAAAGCCCCATCCACACGTGTTGGCTCCTTTATAGAATCCATCAAATCCATGTTGAAAATGTGTTCAGAAGCCCTTCTCTGCTCCCCTATTCTCCTTGACCTGTGTAAACCATTTATTGACGTTTTTGGAACATTAAATGGGGGTTGCAATCATCAAAGAGCTTATGTGCCATAAGAAGCCACTTTGGTAGTGATGTAGTTTTGTAGTAGGCTAGTGCTTTGTATAAGAGTCATCATCATCAGATAAATCCTCCTCCTTACCTGTTACCTATCTTTGGGCTAGCACAAGTAGAGTTCTCTCTCCCGTTGATGAGATACTAGACAAACCTGTTATCTCCACCGAGTAACAAAGAGGATTAGGCATCACTAAAAATTTCTTACTCAATTAGGTCTCTTGAGGCATGATACCTCGAGCACTTTTGGGTAGCTCCAATTTGGGATGTAAAATTTTGTATTGGCTGCTTCTACCCAAAATGAATCTGGAAGATTTTACCCTTTCAACATGCATCGGGCCATCTCACCGATTGTTCAATTATGGCCTTCTACGACACCATTTTGTTAAGGTGTATGAGCAGTTGTGAGTTGGCACTCTATGTCATTCTCCTTGCAGTAATCATTGAATTCTATTGATAAGAATTCTCCTCCTTGATCGGTGCAAAACTTCTTAATCTTCTTTTGTGTCTCATTTTCTACAAGCTTATGCCACACTTTGAACTTGCCACCAAAAGCTTCAACCTTCTCACAAAGGAAATACACCCACATCTCATTGGGGTCCTAGATGCAATGTGTTGGCCGATCTAAAAATGGCTATGATACATCCTCCAAACAATTCCTAGAATCTTCACAAATCCATTATAAGATTTACATGCAACAAATAGCAAAGAGAGTACAATAACAATGCAAAGTAGAAAATGGAGAGAATTTTAAAAAATTTTATCATACCAAAACAATGGAGATAGGTACAATGTCATGGCATTAATTATCCACCCATGCACTCACCAAGTAGAGCTTAGATGTTGGTCTAGACAAACTCTAGGAGAGGGGATTGACTATGTGTAGAAGGGTGGATACTCACAAACAATGGATTCCCTAGCTCATGGCACTGCCTTGTATATATGGTGCTACTGATGATGTGGTAGACGTCCATACAACATGGGCGGCTATAGTGCATTGTGAAAGTGCACCACCCAGGTATCCATAATGCGGTCTACTGACCACCACCACGGCCCACTTGTAAAGAGAATGTACATATGGCATAGTATCTCAGAGAATATTTTGAGAATATTTCCTAAAATTTTGGCTAGGACTGTTGCCCGCCAAACCCTGCCTAGGAGGCCACTAGGCCCCTACATATTTTGAGAATATTTCCTAAAATTTTGGCTAGGACTATTGCCCGCCAAACCCTGCCTAGGAGGCAACTAGGGCCCTACATCCCCTAGTTGGGGCTCTTCATCATTGCTTCAGACCCCATGGTTGTACTCCCAAATTAGCTCCCATCCAACATCAATGGTCACATTAATGATCCCTTCAATGTTTAATCCGGATTCCCATCAAAGACGTGCACCAATGCCTTCTCCTCATAATGGGAGCCTGAACTATGCACCAAAAATCAATGTGTGAGATACATGCAAAGAGGCAGGCATTGAGTATATACTAACACCCCCCTCAATGTCCGATGGCAGCATGGGAGTGGAGCATAGTCACCTTGCAAAGGAGGCAGATGGTTCTTGGTGCATGAAGTGTGAGCCTATGCTGCCTAGATATGAGTTTTTGAGTAAGGATGGCTCAATATTTGTTGTCTATGATATTGCACCATAGCAATTATGCTCAATAGAAACTTACACAAAGTAAAGAGAAATGCACATATAAACCTCGTAATCCTTTTTGTTTCAAGAAAGTGTGCCCAAAAGGAAATCTAAAAAAACCCTAGCACACCCACACGTAGGGATTTTTACACTTGTAAGGGTGGGTCCCTTGATTTTTCCCATCAAATTTGGGTATCTTCCAAACCCACAACCTCTTCCTTTTGGGAGGCTAAGTTTAAACTTTGTAATCTTAAATGATGGATATTAATATTGCGAGAAAACAAATAAATCGCTTTATGAGTGATGAGATAAGATTATATAAATTCCCATTCACGGGCAAGAAATTCTTATTCTCTAATGGATGCTAAAGGTATATGTGTGGGCTTTTATGTTACATTCTTTGCATCCATGTAACACATAACTTTGCCCTAATCAAGACTCACAAGCCACTTACTTCAAACTTGAAATATTTTAGTACTTTCTTGAATGGAAACTCTAGAATTATCTACGTGGTGGACTTTTTATATCTTCAAATTTCCTATAATGCAGTAGACTCTCCTTTGTTGCTCCCCATTCTTTTGTTCCCACACTCAGCACAATTGGCCTTCTCCCCTGTCATTTTTACTATGTATTTTCCAAACTTTATCTTTTGCTTAGTGCGGTTGTGGATTATTTTGAGCTTCTTCAATGGCTTTGCACATCTCTAAGTCTTTTGGAAATTTGTATGTTGATCTCTCATTCACTCTTTCATATACCTCCTCATTGGTAGCCTCTCATCCTATCTTGGTTCGCACTCTTGGTTGAGAAGTTTGGGTGTTCCTCTTCATATACATTTTCCCTTCATGAGCTAACTCCCCAGTTGTTGTTTCACCTAACAAAAGATGTTGCTTTGCACTCTCCTCGGCTATAAATGCGAATTTCCTTCATCTATTTTTTCCTATGTGCGCCAAAGTGGTTCCTTGTAGGCACACCAATCTAGATGTAGCCTCTTTCTAGCATGTGTCAAATTTATGATTGTTACCAACGTTGTTAATTATCTTGCTAAGAAGTTGGGGTTAAACATGTTAATAAAAAGTAGTATAGATCCATTAGGTTGTAAATAGGCCCCTCTGTGTATTGGAGCCTTGCTTCTCCATGCATGGTAATGTAGGGGAGGAATTTCTTACATTTCAACGTCCTTGCACATTGAAGTTGGGATGGGAATGGTGGAAGCTCGTCATTTTTTCACTTGTTTGTTGTTTATATTACAACATGACTTATGCAATGCATGGCTTAATAGAAGTAAGCCATATGGTGTGTAACTTTGCCCTTTAAAGAAGCTTGTTTATGCTTGTCGTTTTCTCACTCGCTTGTTGCTCTATCTATAGTATTTATGCAATGTTCACACATGGCTTAGTAGAATTAAGCTATGGTGCGTAACTTAGCCCTTTTTGGTATAGGGACAAACCCCATGGAAAAATTCAACTAAGCCTACTAATCTTGTGTGTACATGGCTTTAAGCACTTATTGTTTAGCTTGTGGAGGGCTTCTTGAAAAGTGAGAGCATCTCTAGAGGGCTTCCTAAAGAGTGAGATCATCCTTTTTTTTAAGTGGAATTATTGTCAGTGCGAACGATGGAAGCAATCAATTTGGTCTTAGTCACAAAAATGAAGAGTTAGCATATGAAAAGTACTCTTTAAAATAAACATCTTATTTATAATGGCTAAAAATGGTATTCTAGCAAAAAATTAGAATGGGAAGTGAGTTTGGAAAATAAAAATTTCACAATGACTTAACAAGTGACTCTTAAACTTTGAAAAGCTAGAAAGGCAATAGGCAAAAACCCTTAGAAACCCTTTTTGTCATGTTAGAATTGTGTGATCGCCCATCATAACCTCCACCTTTAAAAATGAATGCATATTTATATACCATAAGAATGTTTCCGTTATTCTTTCAACCATTATGTTAATCCAAAAACATATAAGAAATTTTAATGTTTCTTTATCATAAGAGTGCTTCTCTCTTTCTTTCAACCACTCTTGCATGTTTACATGTTTAATAAAAGATCAAATAAAAAGATGTTTAACATCATTCATATTGACATTTCGACCAACCAAAAACATATAAATATTTATATACCATAAGAGTGTTTCCCTTATTCTTTCAACCATTATGTTAATCCAAAAGCATATAAGAAATTTTAATGTTTCTTTGTCATAAGAGTGCTTCTCTCTTTCTTTCAATTATCAGGTTGTGTGTTCTTAAAGCACTCAATGCATGGCACCCATCTTTGCTGCACGTTGACATGTCTTATAGCACATTTTCTACATGAAATTGAAGGCATTTCAAGTCATTAGTTTTGACATTTTCTACCACCTCAATTATTATGAAACAATTGAATGTTCTATAGAATGTGTCGCTTTTTCTTTCCATAGTACAACCAATTGAGAAATTTCGATTAAAATCTTAAGAGGACATCCTTCTTTTCAAGGGTCGAATGTTGACATAAATACACATAAATTTGAGTATATTCCTAAAGTTGTTGTTCAATTGGCTAAGAAAATAGTTCTTTTCTAGCACTATTGTAAACCATGCAATTATTGTAAACATTGCATGGTCATTCATGTGTAAAGCAAACTAATATTATGCACACAAAAAAAAATTAGTTTTTATTGAGAGAGAAAGCAAACAAAATATTTTTCTTTGTGTCTATACATATCATTGCAAAAAGAATGTTATCTTGAAACTTCAAAAAAACAATCCCATTGAATTTTTTTCCTCAGGCATAATTAACATTCAAGGCTAAGGTTTTCTTATTTTGAAAGGCATACCCCTTCATCTATTCAATATGCATAGCTAATGTCATGTTTATTCTCAACTTGCATGAGAATCAATAATCATTGACCAATCCATTGAAGTTTCTTTTCTTTGATATAAATATCATTAAAGGCTACGGTTTTTTTCTCCTCTAAGGGCATACACCTCCATCTACTCAATATGCATAACTAATGTCAGCTTGAATACCAACAATAACCACTCAAGGAATTCTTGCCAAAATAAAACCATATAATTCTCCAAATATAGACACTTGGATGCTTTTAATATTAGTGACCTACTTGATTTTTTCATGTCCATCATTAAAATTAACCCCCCAACAACTTCAGACAAGTGACGACTCAAAATGTAAATTTCTAAGTTGGTCTGATATAATACATCTGATTTCATAACACTCTTCTTCATCGTATTGTTTTAAAAAATAAGTCAAAGCCGTTCACAAGAAATCCACATACTATGGGAGTAGGGAAGTTCACACATATGGACTTCAGAGCGAGGCATAGACTGCCATTTAGTGACATAGAATGCTATTTTGAAGACCGACCTTAAATGACGATTCACCAAACACTAGAGCTCATCCACAAACATATAAACTTTTCTTTACAAATTTTCTTCTCCTTTAAGAGGCAAGAGCAAGAAGCATTTTGGTAAAACACAGTTTACTTGCTTCGTATTGTTTTATCTAGATGAAGAGACATACTTGTGATTTGCATGTATATGTGATAAAAGTGTGTGTGAAAGACGTTTGCATTACATACATACATACGCACTTACCTACAAGTGGAGAAAGAGAGAGAGAGAGAGAGAGAGAGAGAGAGAGAGAGAGAGAGACATGTTATAATTTATAAATATCAAATAAGGCATACGAGATCTATATGGATCATGTTTTAGTTTATGAAAGAACATTGCTTTTATTGATGACTACCAAATAAGGGACATGGGATTTATATGGATCATGTTTTAGTTTGTGTACGTGTGTGTGTGAGAGAGAGAGAATTTTTAACGTGGTAGAAACAATTCCAAGATGCTTTAAAGCATATCCCACAATCCTAGTTTTGAACCCAAGTGGACTCAAATTGAAAATTTGAAAACTCATGCACTAGCCACTTTACCTCCATAAAGCTGATAAAATGGTTAGTGCAAAGTTTCTTTTTATTATACACCTCCTGTCTTCTCTTTTTTGTTTGTTTTTTTGAGGTGTCACACATGGACCCATGTTAAGAGAGCATTTTTAACGTGGTAAAAACAATTCCAAGATGCCTTAAAAGGCATATCCCACAATCCAAGTTTTGAACTCTTGAAAATTTGGAAACTCTTACACTAACCACTTTACCTCCATAAAGGTGATAAAATGGTTAGTGCAAAGTTTCTTTTTATTATACACCTATCTTCTCTTTTTTGTTTGTTTTTTGGAGGTGTCACACACACCCATGTTAAGAGAGCATTTTTAAAAACGGGTAGAAACAATTCCAAGATACGTTAAAGGCATATCCCACAATCCAAGTTTTGAACCGAGGTAAACTCAACTTGAAAATTTAAAAACTCTTGCACTAACCACTTTACCTTCATAAAGGTGATAAAATGGCTAGTGCAAAGTTTCTTTTTATCATCCACATGCTATCTTCTCGTTTTTGTTTGTTTTTTGGAGATGTCATGCATGCACCCACGTTAAGACAGCATTTTTAACGTAGAAACAAATTCCAAGATGCCTTAGAGGCATATTCCACAATCCAAGTTTTGAACCCTGGTAGACGCAACTTAAAAATTTGAAAACTCTTACACTAACCACACTGACAAGCTAATATAGCATTAAAAAATACAATTTGAATACTTTAAACATGAAAATGACATGACATTCGAAAAGAAAATTGTGTTATAGGCTAGCTAGCATGCTTGCATATATGTATGCAAAAGCAAGGTTGGAGAGAGAGAGAGAGAGAGAGAGAGAGAGAGAGAATAAGCGTCTACTAAAGATCCAATGGACCTATGAGACCAAAATGGTACAATAATGTCCATGGCATATCTCATCATGGAAAGGAAAATAAAATAGAAAGAAAACATAAACATAGCTAACTCGCCACAAAGAAAACATAAGTTGAAAATGGGATGGCAATGCTGTCCATTTACATAGGTATGAAAAAATCAGGTAATGTAGGTAACGTAACTGATACAATTGAAAATGTCATGCTTACTAACACTCTAAAAGTTGGGAAAACCACGTAATGTAGGTAACATAACTGATACAATTGAAAATGTCATGCTTACTAGCACTCTAAAAGTTGAAAATGGGATGGCAATGCTATCTATTTACCTAGGTATGAAAAAACTAGGTAATGTAGGTAACAAAACTGTCCATGGAAACTCATCATGGAATACTAAGAACATAGAAACATGAGAGCAACATCAGCTCCAAGTAGATGGTATACTACTCTCCAAAATATCAAGCATGAAGCTAATAAGTACGGCCGAGAGGTCTCTCTCAGCTATGTCATGTGAAAAGGCAACTCGAAGGTGATCGAGCATGTTCTAGATTCGGAGATGATAAGGTGATCGTGACTGACAGCCGGGGGCGTCTACATGATTCGTGTAAACTGTTTACAGCAAATCACCTTACACAACTAGAAGATGATGTCATGCTTACTAGCACTCTAAAAGTTAAAAGTGGGATGACAATGCTATCCATTTACATAGGTATGAAAAAACCAAGTAATGTAAGTGACATAACCCATACAATTGCGATAACTTTGACTACCTCTTCTATTGCGATAATGGCCACGGTCTTCATTTCCACTCCATGACCAACTTGTATCATCCCAATTATCTGTAAGTTTTTATTCAATACCGGTTCTCCAGAAAAGCCAAAATCAACCCTCGCACTCACTATTGTACATAACTCTGAATTCAACTCCACCATCCCATCTGCGATCACCCCACAAATCAACTGTAAAATAACCGTTCACTCACTGCAATGTGCTAATTGATGAGTGTTTGAAGGGATTCGATACAGGAAGAAGAGGACTAAGAACGCTAACGTGTCGCCCATTTTGTGAGATGATGTGAATGAATGTGGAAATGATGTGAATGAATATGACAATGATGTGGGATGATATGAATTGATGTGGAATAATGGAATGGTAGAGTCGAATTCGGAGTTATGTACAACAGTGAGTACGAGGGCTGATTTTGGCTTTTTCGGAGGACCGGTATTGAATAAAAACCTATAGATAATTGAGATAATACAAGGTTATTGTGGGGTGAAAATGAAGACCATGGCCATTATCCCAATAGAAGAGGTAGCCAAAGTCATCGCAATTGTATCGGTTATGTCACCTACATTACCTGGTTTTTCCATACTTATGTAAATGGATAGCACTGCCATCCCAGTTTAAACTTTTAAAGTGCTAGTAAGCATAACATCTTCCAGTTGTGTAAGGTGATTTGCTGTAAACAATTTGCACGAACCATGTAGATTGTATAATTGTGAGTTTTCGCCACATGAAGGCTTCTAGTTATGTAAGTTGATTTGCTGTAAAGAGTTTGTACGAACTATGTAGACTGTATAATTCGTGGGCTTTGGTTTGTGGCCATGTTGAAAGCTGATTATTTTCTAAAACAGATGCCAATTAGAGTACTCACTTTAGGTTTATTGATGTATTTATAAGTTACTTCACATTCAATATGATCACAAAGCAAGTAATCGTTTGTCTGTCTGTACCAATCATTCGTCGCGAGTACTCTAGACATTGAAGAAACATGTATAAGTGTAACATGCGTTGCTTGAGAGCATTTAAATAAACTTTTTCTACTCACCTCATCATATCTTCTCTTGTTTTCATTGTCTTTTTCACATAGTTCACTCACCTAGACATTGAAGAAACATGTATTAGTGTAGCATACATCACTTCAAAGCATTTAAATAGACTTTTTTATTAGACCGTGATTAGAGCCACATGTATATAATGTACATTATGAATGTGTATGGTATGTACTTTAAAAATTGTGAAGTCAAAATTTTTGTTTCACTAATTATTACAAGTCCTTATATGTTTTGTCTTCCTCCGCCCATCTTGCAAACCTTCATGTCACCTCCCCTCCTCCATCCCGAATCATCTCTCAAATATCCTCACCACCTCTGCCTTGCCCTCTAACACCTCCTCACCTCTCAGAACCCTAACCCCCCTCCCCTCTAAACGTACCTCCTCACTATCAGCACCCTCACCTCCCCTCTCTCTTTTGGCACCCTCCCAATCATTACCGACTTCCTCTCCCTCTCAATTTATCCCCCTCCCAAACACCTCTCAATTGGGAGCCTAAAACCCTCAACGTTCAATATTATTCCCCCTCCCCCTCCTTAATAACCTTCCCCTCAAGTGGAAAAGGTTAACTACAAATCTCCGAATCTTTAAAATTTCTCCCCCAAGCCACACGAGTTCAACCTCGTCACCTCTACTCTGCTCGAAGTCTTAAAAAATATAGAGAAAGACGTTCGAATGCTTTTAATTCCTTGATACCTTCCCTCCCTCGAAGGAACAACGGCTCATGGACCTTCATGCTTGTCTCGTATCCCATACATCCCCCTACAAGAACAAAGCAATAAGCATAATGCATGGATCTTTGGCCTAGTACCTCACCAAGCTAGAAAGCAAACCCAAGACTTCCTCCATGAAGTAAAGCTTCCTCCCATAGAGGGAGGACCTATTAGATAGGTCTCCCCGTGTATGCGTGTGTGTTGCGTGAGTGTGTGAACACAACTTTGTATGGGAACACACTAGGTAAGTGTGTGTATAAACACACCCTTACAAGATGCATTAAATAAAGGTAAATAGAGTTGGTGTAAACTCTGGCCTATAAAAAAAAGACCCAAACTTGTACTTGAATATCTTTCTTTTTTATCTCAAACATTAATCGAAATCTCTTTACAAGTCTTTCCTTCCTCTGCGCATCATACTCCACATATGATCATGTGTCCCTCATCTCCAACAAATAGTATGCAGAACAACGACCTTGACCTATGTAGCGTGTCATCCCAGAGCAAGGCTTCAGTCCTTCTCGATAGAATCGTCACGAAACGAATCGACAAAACCCAAGGTGACTTCTCATTCTCCCTATTGTAGGAGAGAAGGCATTCGAACCCCCGACACCGTGGTTCGTAGCCACGTGCTCTAATCCCCTGAGCTACAGGCCCCTCTCCACTAGATTTGTTCCAAGAACTCCTTCGCCGAAGCAACCTTTCCTCTCCTTACCCATTCCCAACAGCACCACCATCTTCTTCATCCCCATCAAGCCTTGAGCAATAAGTCTCCTCATCCGAGTTGTGGCCCCGCCGCCTGCACCCAAGCCATCATCATCCGACATAAAGAGGAGAACCCCGTCAATAGCCCCATTGTTGCTTCCTCTCAACGTAGGGCATAAAAGCTTGTCATCATCCGTAAGGATGACCTTTGTGGCAGCCCCATCATCTGCCCGTCAGCCCACGCATCATCTTGGGTGTCACCCTTGTGTGTAGTCGAGCGACCTCGACCCTTTTGCAGCAGGCACGTAGCCTTTTTCTTTTCTTTTCTTTTCTTTTCTCTATTTTTTGAATTATATTTTCCCCTTTAAAAAGAAAAGAAAAGAAAAGAAAGAAGCGTAGCAACGAAGCAACAGTTTCTCTCTCTAGCCCTCTCTCTCTCTCTCTCTCTCTCTCTCTCTCTCTCTCTCTCTCTCTTAATGTTTTCTTTTTGTTTTATTTTCCATTCCATGATGAGATATGCCACGGACATTATTGTATCACTTTGGTCTCATAGGCACATTGGGTCTTTAGTAGACGCTTAACATATCTTTCTTTCTTTCTCTCTCTCTCTCTCTCTCTCTCTCTCTCTCTCCCACCTCATCTTCATCACTCCCAGCCAACACAAATATGCTTTTCTTCTCCTCCATCTCACGACATCGACACAAATGGGCAGCCTCGACCTTGATGACTACCTCGAAAACATCGACTTTCTGGACTCACCATGCGCATGTGATCTCAATGGCTGGTCCAATTGTCTCATCCTCTACCCTGAGGAAGCAGCATTCGACTACCCAGACTTGAGATGGGACACCTTATACAAGTTGATCCCGAAGTGTCTACTTTATGAAGCAGCGCACACGCATACCCGGGGAGAATTATCTATAAAATATTAGATAGGTCTCCCCGTGTATGTGTGTGCATTGAGCGCGTGTGTGGGAACACACTAGGTGTGTGTGTATAAATACACCCTTACAAGATGCATTAAATAAAGGTAAAGAGAGTTGGTGTGAAAAAAAGACCCAAACTTGTACTTGAATATCTTTCTTTTTTATCTTAAACATTACTAGAAAACTCTCTACAAGTCTTTCCTTCCTCTTTACTTCATGCTCCGTGTATGACCATGTGTCCCCAACAGGACCTCCACTAAGAGCTCCACCCTCCACCTAGCAAACCCACATCCTAACAAAACAAATACACCCCCCCCACCTTGAGAAAAGCCCTTCTGAACTCCTAGCTCCCCTCATATATTTCCCAAACTACCTCCCCCCTTAAATCCTATATATTTATAAGCATGCGTTTTGCAGTTGCTTTTTGGCGTTTTTGATGGAAAAGCGTATCGCCTCTTTAAAAAGAGCGAAGGGTGGTGGATTGGAACAGGTCACCGTGGCGTGGCGCATGGTGAGACGGCAGGTGCATCTTTGGTTATTGAGCAGGTTGCCATGTGCAGGGCTGCTGTGTGCATAGGCTTCAGGTGTTGCTGCCGCTGCTGCCGCCGCCGCCAAATGCTGTTGCCGCTGCCGCCGGTTGCTGCTGCTGCTACTGGGCGCTAACAGGCGGGCTATGCGCATGGCTACAGCCAGGAGGGTTGCTGCCAACGAAAGGCCACCAAACGTGTTTAGTGCACGGGCTGCCAGCAACCAGTGACCAGACAGGCGGGCAGCCAAGCAAGTGTCAGTTAGGCGGACAGCCAGTTGGGCAGCCAGGTAGACGCCAGGTGTGGGAAGGCGGTGCAGAGGATGGGAACGCAGCAGCAAATCTGGTCAGGTGCTGGCGGTCGTGGAGCAGGTTACTTGCATGTGACAGCTAGGCGGGCGGTTTTTTGCAGTATGGAGCAGACCGCATCGCTAAGGCATCTCCGCAGCCAAACCGGACAGGCGTAGACCAACATGATGGAAGCGGGTCTATGGGTTTTTGGCACCGTGATTGGATGGTGCATATTCGTGGGATCCATGATAGAGATGCAGAAGACCTTTTTAAGCAGGGAGGTGTCATGCAGGTGTGCCTTCTCTATGGAATGCTTTGCTGTGATAACGAGAGTTCTTATTTGGAAAGTCCTCGGTGAAAAGCTAAAAGGGATCCTATTGGTAAAGGATTCGACAAGTTGTACTTTGTACTCATATTTGATCAAGTAAAGAAATACCGCAAGGGGCGCCACTGTGTTTTGGGGCCAATCGGTGTCCTTGTACTATTTGCAAGAGCATTCTAGCTCCCCTGTTTGTTTTCCTTTTCCAAGTTCCCATGGGTGATGAAGTGTTTTGTGTGTGAATGTTTGTTCCACCGCCCGTTAGATTTCTAAAGGCCGGTTTCACATTGCTTCACCTTGGAGCACCATCTGCACACCATCACCACCTTCAGATCTGCCCTCTTTGGCAGCCCCTACTGCACCCTTGTTTTGCCTCACTAGCGCGGACATCACCATTGACCCCTGCTGAGCCTCGGCATATTCAGGTCTGCATTTTTGTGTTTTTCTGCAGTTCTCTACAACCCTGCAGATCTGCGTTTACCACTACCTTGACACCGACTACCTCAGAGTGCCACCGCATCACATCGACACAAGCCTTCAACATCCGACCGTACCTTCTGCTTCGACTTTGTCTACGCTTCACCGATGGTCTACCTTCTTTGGGTTGCTTCATGAGAGTCTCATACAGAGCTCTTGTATTGGATCTCTCACGATTATATATATATCTATCATTCACCTGCACTGTGCTCTGTGTTACTCTGATCTCTCTTTGTTAGGTTGTTTGATCCTTGTGTTCTCACATGGCATCAAAGCACTCGTGAGCAAGGGATTAAAGACCTCGAGAGCTACTCACTATGGAGCAACTTCCAGAGTATTCTGAGGATAAGCCCTCGCTATCCTCACCAGGGTCTCCATCCTACCAAGATCAAGACGATGGTTCCTCCTACCAGCTCGACAGCCCAGTACGTGGCTTGACCCTGGGAGACAAAGAACCCATCTAACAACGACTCGGAACCAAATCCCATTGCTACACGACTAGCCTCTTCGAGTTAGATGGACCAGCTATCAAGAGGGGGTTTCTTACCTACTTCCAGCGTGCCATATATAGGCATTGGTACTTAGTCTCATCTGGAGAGCCCAACCTCACTGTCTCAAGCGAGTCCGAGACAAGGGCTAGTTTTCAAACAAGTACTATTTCCATACCTGGCAGTTGTAGTTCATTCGTCAGCACCCCAACTGGTCGACGTGTCAGGTTCGTTTGTACCTTCGAGTGCATATGTTCCTAACCCTGGCATGTTTTCCTCGTTTGGTTTTCAGGTCTAGCCAAGTGCAGCTACTACTACAGCTATGCTTGACCCCTGGGAGAATGTGAATGTGTGACGAGGAGGTTTGAGGAGCAGACACCCTCAACCTCACAGTGGACAAGGAGGTAACAACAATTTCTCTTTTACTCCACCTTCTCCTCCTCCCACATTGCACTGGAATATTGCAACTGTAGCACCAGAACCACAAAACTCATTTCTCATCTAGCTGGAGGTGGGATGTACACTCTGTCTGCACCCACCCAGGATCGTTTCAATCCTCAGGTTCCCCGAGCACTATTCATACCACCATTGTGCTAGCACCCAGCTCACCGGGGTATCAAGTCCCCTATCCACACACCATGGGCACTGCACCAGCAGCTAACCCTGCACCATCTCATGTGCCCCAACCAAGCTAGATGCCTCAGCTAGGTCACATACCTATGCAGAGTGCTCAGCCTTATACAATACACTCAAGCTATGCTGTTGAGCCATAAATTCCACCTGTGTCAAGCCAGCCGCCTTACCCACCAACACAAGACCCCTATCCACACACTATGGGCACTGCACCAGCAGCTAACCCTGCACCATCTCATGTGCCCCAACCAAGCTAGATGCCTCAGCTAGGTCACATACCTATGCAGAGTGCTCAGCCCTGTACAATACACTCAAGCTATGCTGTTGAGCCATAAATTCCACCTGTGTCAAGCCAGCTGCCTTACCCACCAACCCAAGGCTATGCATCTCAGGCAAGCATTCCACCTACGTTGAGTGCACCGCTTTACTCACCAAACCTCCACAGATCATCATACCACAGCTATGTACCTCAGCTAGGTCCTCCGCCTATGCAGAGTGTTCCAGCCTACCCACCCTAGCCAGCTATCAGCCTCAGCCAGGTATTCCACCTGTGCCGAGTGCACAGCTACATGATGAACCTACCATTAGCTATCAACCTCAGTCAGGAATTCCACCTGTGTCGAGTGCACAGCCCACTTTATGGAGGGACGCAGCCAGGTCTAGCCCCTGCGCCGGGAAGTGGTGGTTACGTTGGAGCGATATCCACTCCTCCAACACCAGTCTGTGGCTCTCAACCATCGGGAAGCACGTCCTTCCATATCCCTTCGTCCAAACTCGTTTTAATGGGTCTAACTACACCACTTGGGAAAATCTTATGCAACAAATATTTACTTCCCAAGATCTATGAAAGATGATCTTAGGACTTGAACAGCAACCCGACCCCTCTCTAGCTCTTCCTGAAGTGCTTCAGGACTCGGAGCCTAGCAATGCAAGTGCAATCGTGGAGCTCATGCAAGGCCTCATACCGGAGTTTCATTCGCAACTCCAGCAGATGGGCACACCTTGCAGAGCGACATGCAGCACACGATCGTTCACGTCGCATTGACCTCGGCAGCCAGGGAAGGGTCGTTCACCAGAAAAATCTGGGACATCAAAAGGCAACCAACCAAATCAATCCAACACCACTCCCATATCCAATGCTTCAAAGCTCACACCTGAACAGCAAAAATTACCAAGAAGCGGCGCTACTGCACATATTGTCAAATATCGGGACATTTTGACAAAGAGTGTGGTCTAGAGGGGGTATCAATCCACGACCTAACACACAGGGATCCTCACAAGAAAACAAGCAAGGTCAGTGGCCTCGGCCTTCCCAGCAGGGAAACCAAGGACACACCATACAAGGTCCCCAAACTCCTGAGGGTTTGACTAATTGGTCAGTCATCACTCCTCAGGGCCCTATGGCCAATGTCACTCAGACTGAGTCAACTCCTGGTCCTTCCCAAGGGAAGAAGCATTCAAGGACACGACATGGCAAGAAGCCCATCATAGCTTCAGCCAATGTTCACATTTGTGAACTACCCAATCAATCTGATGTGCCGCCCGAAGCCCACCCCTCCCTTCTTTGTGGGCATTCCATACCTTGGATTGTGGACAGTGGAGCCACTCAACATATGATGCGCCATCCCAAGATTTTTCTCTCTCACCGTACTATTGGCGAAGCTGTACGATGTGGCAACAATTCCATGATGCCCATCCAATCTGTCAGAACAGTAATGTTCGACACCAATGCAGGTCCAAACCTTGCCACATTGGACAAAGTGCTCCTTGTTCCCAAGCTGAACATCAATCTACTTTCTGTTTCTCAACAACTGGCACAACTCAACCATGGAGTTTAATTTAATAAATGAGTTGTCGCGGTTATCGATGAGACTACTAGTCTCGTTGTAGCCCGTGGCCAAGCTACCGAGAACGAACTCATGACCACTTTCTTAACCACACCTACCTCTGGAGTCTAAGGACTCTGATTTTCACTGGATTCACGCCTGTGTAGCCAGAGCACCCTCTGACATTGAGCGACTATGGCATTACCACTTTGGTCACTTACAATATGACACGCTCTACGAGCTGTCTAGGGATCAATTGGTTGAAGGCATACCCCGCCTCACCAAGAATGTTTGCAAGCCTTGTCACCTGGGCAAGCAACATCGCATGTCGTTCCCACACCAAGCCACTCATCGAGCTCAAGGAATCCTTAGGTTGATTCATTTCGATCTAAGTGGACAAACATCCTTGTTTGGGTCTCTCTATTACTTGCTAATAGTAGATGACTACTCAAGATAAATGTGGGTCTATTTCCTGAAACACAAATCCGATGCTTTCTTCTACTTCTCCATGTGTGTTCAGTTAGTCACTAACCAAACGGGTGTCTGCATTGGCACAACCCTCAAATAACAATGGTGGTGAGTTTATCTCCCATCAATTTTCCGAGTTCTTGCAAGAGAATACCATTCAATGTTAACTCACATCTACCAACTCCCCCGCACAAAATGGGGTGGTTGAATGCAAGAACCGCACTGTCATGGAAATGGCACGCTCCAAGCTATTTGCAAGTAAGTTGCCATAATGCCTATGGTCAGAAACTGCCAACACGGCAATCTATGTACTGAACTGATGCCCGACAATTATCGTACCTAGCAAGACGCAGTACGAGGCATTCTTTGGCGAAAAACCCATTGTCAAACATCTACGTGTCTCTAGGTGCCGTGTGTACATGCATACCCTGAACGATACACAAGGCAAGCTCGAACCGTGGGTTACCCTCGTGCATGGATTATCAAGCTCTAAACAAGCTCACCATCAAGAACAGGTTTCCAATCCCACGCATAGATGACATCTTGGATAAGCTTGATGGTTCGGCTTGTTTCAACCGTATAGATTTGAAAAGTGGTTATCACCAAATTCGTGTGGTACCCGAGGATGTCCATAAGACTGCATTCAGGACAACTTTTGGATTGTATGAATTCTTGGCAATACCTTTTGGTCTTACCAATGCCCCGACTACATTCAACCGCATGATGGACAGGATATTTCGACCCCATCGTAAGTTCACAGGTGTATTCTTTGATGACATCTTGATTTTCTCCAAGAATGAGAAGGAGCATAAGACTCATTTGGCTACAGTCTTTGAACAGTTGCAAAAGCATAAACTCTTCATAAATGCTAAGAAAAGTGAGTTCTTCCTATCAAAGATACACTATTTGGGGCACATCGTATCCAAAGAGTGTGTAAGAATGGATCCTGCTAAAATTGAAACCATTCGAAATTGGCCAGAGTTGCAAAATGTACATCAAGTGCGTACTTGGATTATGTTCATACTATAGGCGATTCATCAAGCATTTTGCCAAGATTGCCTTGCCATTACATGATCTTACGAAGAAGAAAGCTACCTTCAAATGGACTTCGCATGAGCAAGATGCCTTCTTGCAACTCAAAAATGCTATCATTTGTGGGCCGGTATTGATTGTTCCCGATTTGCAAAAGCCATTCACGGTGGAATGTAATGCATGTGGGAATTGTATAAGGACTGTCCTAAATCAAGAGGGTCATGCAGTTGCTTATGAAAAACGTCGATTGCATGATGCCGAGATCCATTTGGACATTTATGAAAAAGATCTCTTGGCTATAATTCATGCCTTAAAAATATGGAAGCATTATCTTCTTGGGGCTAAATTTGTAGTCAAGACAGATCATCAAAGCTTGAGATATTTTCTATCTCAAACAAAGCTTTCAGAGAAGCAAATGAGAATGGCAAACTTTCTTTCCATGTTTCATTTTCAGATTGTACACACTCCGGGAAAGAACAATTTGGTGGAAAATGCTTTGCCCAGGAAGCCTTATATAGCTACAGTTTCAATGGCCTCTCATGGAGACTTATCTGCCATGCGTGATTTGTATCATTTGGATGCTGATTTTTCCCATATATGGACTGATTTGATGGCTGGTCACTCGCATGCCTCTTATGTGATCAAAGAGGATTATCTTATGAAGGATAACTACTTATGGGGGTATAAAATGGTATACATCAATGAAGGGGGTGTCCACAGCTCCCTAAAGAACATGCCTGGGTGTGCTCTGAAGCGAGCCAGTCGCTCCGCACCCTCTCTGTGAAACTGAGCTCTGATCTCTGTCATCTCTCTCTGGTATAGGATGGAGCTAGCTAGGTTGCATATCATGATTGTATACTCCATGCATATAGCTTTGCATTCTCTAGTAGTAGAGCTCCATCTCCTTCACCACTCATTGTACTTATTGCACACCCAGATTCAGCTTTTTAGTTCAGTACTTTTTCATTTTGTTGGGATGACAGAGGATACCCCATACAGGTACACCGATTTGTCTCATAGGCCGAGTTCGGTCTTTTGGAAGACGTTAATAAAATCTTTCTCTCTCTCTCTCTCTCGAGCTGGGGCGGTCCAGGCGCCCCAAGATGAGAGGCCCATCTCGACACCGGCGGAGACTACAACAGAGGATCAGGACCATACTAGCACGGCATGGGAGACGTCCAGTCAGAGTACTCACCATGGAGAACATTGAGGATATCCGCCATCGACCGATGAGAGACATCTTTGGATAGTGATGTGTATGATGCTTACCTTTGTTGTTGGAGTTTTCCTCCCAGATGCTATCCATTAGGAGCTCCTAGTACCGTACTTTTCCTCATAGTTGTTTCAGTTTCAGTTTCAGTTAGTTGTTTAGTTGTTTTTAGCTTTTCTTACACAGACATTGTATCAGATCCACCAATTGTTGTAACCTTTTTGGTCTCATAGGTCATTTTGGCCTTCTGAAGACGTTAATATATCATTTCATTTCATTTCATCTCTCTCTCTCTCTCTCTCTCTCTCTCTCTCTCTCTCTCTCTCTCTCTCTCTCATTCTATTATATGCTGATGATATCATTCTTGTGTCGGCTACTCGGACAGGGCTACAAAGGCATCTACAGGCCCTGGATACTTTCTGTGCGGAGCGAGGACTCACAGTGAACCTTGGAAAAACCAAGGTTATGGTCTTTCATACATCAGCAGTAGTCAGATGCCAGACTATCCTTACACTAGCTCGGGGACAGGTAGAGGTGGTGGGCTCATATGTATACCTTGGGGTCACATTTACCAGCTCATCAGGGAGATTCTCTATGGCACAAGCAGCCAGAGACAGAGTGACACGAGGGTACACAGCACTAGCAATTTTGGAACGCCAATGTCATCAGGCACACTTCCAGGAGCCCCGTACTCAGGGGTGGCTATTTGATACACTAGTTACTCCAGCATTGATGTATGCAGCAGCAGTATGGGCACCAGGTTTGGCTACATCCTCATGGACACAGATAGAGCGCCCTCAGATTTTGATGCTCTCACGGATGATCCGCAGCAAACCTTCAGTACCACATGATATCCTTCGAGCCGAGTTTGCTGTACCACCTATGTTAGTAGAGGCCATGTTCCATACTATATCTTTTATACACAGGATGCGGGACAGAGACATAGGGAGATCTTACTTCAGACACCCGCACATCATAGCGGAGGAAGACAGTCCCAGTTGACTGACTTCTTCCAGAGATTGGCACCAGTAGCCCAGCCACACACATTGGGAGTGACATCTCAGCGAGCAGAGGCGATTCGAGCTAGGCGACGACCCAGACTAGCCGGCTATACCAGACACCACGACTACACCACAGAGAGATCGCTGCCATCCAGTCTCGACACCAGCAGGAGGTCCAAGAGCAGCTGGCACATTTTCGCTCTGATCCAGGACGCATGTTCCAGACATTTACGGCATCCTCAGATCGGATGTATGACATATTGTACCCAGACTATGGGACTAGATGGAGTTAGGATCTCTCCTCTCTCCTGTTTCAACTAGATCCAAAAAGTGAGCTAAACGGACCCAAAAATGGTCAAAAATTGACCAAACTGATCTGGAAAATTCTAGAATCAGCTTGCTTGGTTAGAGGCTCATTTTTTCCTATAAATAGAAGCCTCCCCCTTTGTAAAAGTTTAATAGTGTTTATGCACTGTTACTCTACTCCTCCTGAGAATCAAATACATATTCAATTGATAATTCAATTATTTTTTACTAAATCCTCTCCAAAAGAACTGGTGGCCACTCTTGTTGCAAACAAGAGTAGAACCCTCAATCCCGCAAGCCAAAGGAAAGCTTACGAGTTCCATGTAAGCTTAATTCTAACTTATCGTGAATTTTAAATCTATGGTTTTCTTAATCTTAATGCTTTCTAAATGTTTGAATTAAAATCTAATGCTATGCCTTGATGGAAAGGCCACCCCGTAGATAACATATCGTACTTGTATCACCCCTTCAACATATAGAGATGCATTAGTAGCCCTAGTACTCCATCCACACCCTCTCGTTTATACACCACTATTGAGTCCCCTATGATCGTGTTGTCATACTTGTACATTTCATTCTCACTCCACATTTTCCTCTTGATGACTGGAGGAACATCATTATACTACTTGTTTGTCTCATAGGCCAATTTTGGACTTTTGCAGACGTTAATATATCTTATTTTCTTTCTCTCTCTTCGCTGTTCGCACCTGCGCTGGCCCCGTCCCTCTGCCTCCCTATTCCCACCCACCCTTCCTTAGTCCCCCAAGGCACCCTATAAGGGTTTCTGTTTACCTTCCCGTTCCAGTTTCATTTTCTAGGTGCCAGTAGTATCATTTCTTATTTTTCATTTTCTGGTTTTTTATCCAGACATTGTATCAGATCCACCATGATGTAACTTTTTGGTCTCATAGGTCATTATGGCCTTTTGAAGACGTTGATATAACATTTCATTTCATTTCATTTCTACATGGCTTGACCCCCACCCCCCACCCCCCCCTAATGCTGCTGTTTCGCGCTGCGCGCAGGTGTCACGGATTAATTTCCAGTCCATTGGCTGTGGGAAGTACTGCAAAAGGTCATGGCCAAGACCAGAGTTAAAGAGGAGCTCGTGAAGGTGGAGGACAAGCTCAGCACAATTATCAAAGAAAACAAGAAGATGGTCGACTCTTCCGTTACCGCAATCATAAACCGCCTCTCCAAACTCGAGAAGGAATTTGACAAAATCCAAGAGCTCGAAGAGAGAACATCCAAGCAAGAGGCTGAGATTTCAGCCTTAAAGGAGGAACTAGTGGAGGCCAAATTGCATGCTAAAAGTCAAGCGGCTGAAATCTCAGCCCTCAAAAAGGAGTTGGAAGCCACTTCACAAGGCAAGCTTGAGGATGGAAAATTTCAGCCCTCCTTTATTGAAGAGCTGAATACCATCAAGGAACAAATGAGGATCATTCGAGAGGAGGAGGAGCAACATAAAGAGAAGACATCTTCATGGGTGGAGTGTTGGGGTAAAGGTGTTATGCCCACCCTTATAGTGTGTACAAGCCCATAAGTTATAGTACATAGTACACTTGGTACTTTTAATGTACTAAGTGCACTATGTGTACTAGTGCAATATACATGTGTGATAGGGGGAGTCACACACTTATGCCTCATGAGTTGACTTATCCCCACAACTCTCTCTCTCTCTCCCTTGCTTCTCTGTGTATGTCTCCCATGAATGAACTCTAACCCTAATTCTGTTTTCTCCCCATCAACTGGTATCAGAGCATTGGTCACCAGGTTCCTCTCCCTCTCATCAAGAATTGTTCGCCTTTTTTTTTGCTGGTCGCCTGCTCCCTCTACTGTTGATCTCATTGCTGGTCATCTTGAGCATGAACCTGTCCCGTTTTGCAATTGCAGCCCATTCAATGCTGATCGCTGCCCAAACTGCATCGCTAACCAGCCTGTAGTGCTGCCCAGGCAGCCAGCGTTACCCTGGCTGCTGCCTAACTGGCTGCCATGCAGCCAGCACAGCCAGAGCAGCAGCACCCTACAGCACAGCAGCAGCAGCAGCAGAATCCGTATTGCAGGTAGGTGAGCCGAAACAGGAGGTGGCGGCCTACAGCAGCGCTCGCAGCAGGGGTCGACTACAAACGTGTAGTGCTGGGCGTAGATGCGCTCAGGCGATAGCACCATAAGCGAAGTGCAGGCGAGACCAGCAGGCGAGACCAGCTGGCGGGAGTTAAATCATTAGCGAGGAGGCCAGCGAGGAGACGTCTATTGTGTTGCCCACGAGGAGAGCTATGCAGCCTAGCATCCGTACACGCACAGCAATCTGCAGGCGCATCAGCATCAACCTGCTTGCTTCCCAATAGTGTGGTGCTGCTTCAATAGCCGCACGAGCTGCTGCAAAGGAGTCCTTCATGCTGCACTAATACTGCAGCAGCATCAGCAAACCCCTCTCTTCTGCAACAACAAAATTCCGCCTGCAAATCAAAAAAAAAATCAGAAAATTACAAGGTATTTGCCTCAATTTTTTTTTGGGATTTGCAATTGAGCAAGTACAATCAACAATTGAGCAGGTACAGGTGCCGAATTGCTCAATTTTTGAGCATAATTGGCAAAATTGGGTGACATTGGTCACAATCAGGATCAATTTGCAAAAAATTGGTCACAATCAGGATCAATTTGCAGGAAATTGGATGTCGAAATTTGGGGCTTTTGATGTAATTGTGCAATTAAGCACTCATACATGCTGTATGATGTGAAAAATCGCACATTTGGGCAAAATTGCAGCAAATTGCAGTGCAAATCAAGGGGCTTTTGTGCCGATTTGGTCGATTTGCATGCAGGCAATCGCATTTGATGCTGTGGATAATGTGCTGATGCCTTACAAGCACTCAATGTGCCTGTAAATCAAGGGGCTTTCATGTATTGGATGTATATGTGGCCAGGGGAAGCATCGTGAACACTCTGGATGCCTTCATGTGCGTCAATGTACCATGTATGATCAGAAATTGATCTTAAATCAAAGGGCTTTTCAAGTTCGTATGCTTGTTGAGCTTGGCAAAGCAGCAAGCAAGCCATTTATGCCTTGAATCCTCAAAAATCAGCTTGCAGTCAAGGGGCTTTTGCCCAATTTCTGTTCGGGACTGTTTTATGCAGTGTTCGGGACTGTAAAAGTCTGATTTTTACTCATTTGGACAGCCAGGAAAGCATTTATTGCTACTGTACCTGCTGGTACAGATTTGGCACAGCTTTGTGCATGTTTTGGCATGGCTGTACACTGTTTTGAGTGACCAAAAGATTCAATTTCAGCTGCTGAACTTGCCGGTACAGGTTTGGTACATCATTGGTGAGCGCTTAGTACTGCTGTACAGTACTTTGGAAGGGCAAAAGAGCACATTTAAGGTGCTGTCCAAAATCTGCAGCAACCAGATTTTGGTGTTTTCATCACATAAAGTGGGAGAAAAGTTGCATTCTTGCTTCCGCAGTGGGAGATAAAGCTTGGGAGAATAACTGTGAGCACTTTGTGTGCTTTTGGTGCAGTGTTTGCACATTTTTGCAGGGAGTCAGGCATTGACAGGTTGCATTTTGCTATGGCAACCACAGGTGAGAGCTCTTCATTGCTTCACATCAGGAAGCTTGAAGGCTCGCATAATTATGATATTTGGCAAACCCAGTGCTACAATGTGTTGCTCCAGAAAAAGCAGCACAAGCCTATCAAAGAAAGGGGTGTAATGCCCGCTTCTCTTACTGCTGAAGAGTGGGAAGATATGGATGAGCTGGCAAGATCTACTATCATGTTGTCTGTGTCAGACTCATTACTTTTCAGCATTCGTGAGGAGAAGACAGCTTGGGGAATGTGGCAGAGATTGCAGGACTTGTATGCCCAACAAAGTGCCTCAAGCAAAGTGTATTGGTTGAAGAAACTCATAGGTCTTCAGATGAAGGAAGGGGCTTCTATGACAGCCCATCTAAATGAGTTTAATGGTATTGTTAGCCAGGTCATCAACCAAAAGTTGGCAATGGACGATGAGTTCAAAGCCACTTTTCTGTTATGCACTTTGCCAGAGAGTTGGGACACATTCAAGACAGCCACTAGCAATTCGCATGCTATGCTGTCATATGCAGATGTTGAGGGTGCTCTTCTTCAAGAAGAGATGAACAGGAAAAACAACTCTGTTGGAAAGTCCAATGCAATGAATGCACGTGGGAGATCCCAGCAAAGGAGGAAAAGCCAAGAAAGGGGAAGGAGCAAGTCTCGCTCCAAAAAGAATTTGGAATGCCATTATTGTGGCAAGAAGGGACACATTAAAAAACAATGCTACAAATGGAAAAATGATCAAAAAGAAAAGGGAAAAGGCAAAGACAAAGAGAAAGATGAAGCCAAAGATGTAAAGCCAAAGGGCAAAAGTGGAGTCAAGATTGAAGAAATCAATGTGTCACATGCAGGTGGCAGTGAGGATGAGGTCCTCTTTACGTCTTCACTTGATGCCCATTCACTTCTTACAGGTGGTCATGGTATGCACTCATGGATCATTGATTCAGGTGCCTCCTTTCATGTCACAGGTTGCAGAGACTTGTTTGTCAGGTATACTGCTGGCAATGAAGAAGTGGTTTATTTGGGTGATAACCATGCATGCAAAATTCTTGGCAGAGGTGATGTGAGGCTTGTGTTTTCAGATGGCTCACAGCTTATGCTCCATGATGTCAGGCATGTGCCTGAGATCAAAAAGAATCTGCTTTCTACTGGACAGCTTGATGATGCTGATTATGTTACCACATTTGGTAGTGGAAAGTGGAAGATTAGTAAGGACTCACTGGTTGTTGCCAGAGGCTCTAAGGTGGACACTCTTTACTTTATGCATGCAGGTGTTTGTCACCATGCTAATGTAAATGCAACCGAGCTGCCGGAAATTTCTATGTGGCATAGCCGGTTGGGACACATGAGTGTCAAGGGAATGGAGCAATTGTCTCGTTTGGGTTACTTGCCTTCTCTAAAGTTTTCAAGTTTTCAGTTTTGTGAGCATTGTATATATGGCAGGCAACTCCAGTGCCCCCACAAGAAAGCTCTTGGACAGAAAGATGCTCAATTAGAGCTTGTGCATACAGATGTATGTGAGATGCCTCAGCTTTCTTTGGGAGGGGCAAAATACTTTGTGTCTTTTATTGATGATGCCACACGCAAGGTGTGGGTTTATCCTCTTCGTTTGAAGAGTGATACATTCTCAGTGTTTCAGAAGTTTGTTGCTCTTGTTGAGAATCAAACTGGCAAAACACTGAAGGCTTTGCGTTCCGACAATGGTGGAGAGTACATGTCCAAACAGTTTCAGGACTTTTGTGATGCTAAAGGCATCAAAAGGGAGCTCTCTACTCCTTATGATCCTCCACAAAACGGGACAGCAGAGAGGATGAACAGGACCATACAGGAGAAGGTCCGTTCTATGTTGTCACATGCTGCATTACCTCATGGTTTTTGGGCTGAAGCTGTTATGACAGCCGTTCACCTTATAAACAGGTCACCTAACACGAGGCTTGGTGGGAAAGTGCCAGAAGAAGTATGGACAGGGAAGCCTCCGTCATACAAGCACTTGAGAGTGTTTGGTTGCGTTGCGTACGTGCACATACGAAGGGAAATGCGCACCAAACTTGATCCTAAGTCTCACAAATGCATATTCCTAGGATATGGTGACAGAGGTGAAATGGGGTATAGACTTTGGGATCCCATGAATAGAAAGATCATACGCAGCAATGATGTCATTTTTGATGAAACATGCATGTATAAGGAGCCTGCAAGGCAACAGGAGCCTGGCAGAGTCATCTTTGATGATGATGGACATCATGGACAACAACAAAGGACTGTAAATCAGCCATTACAGCAGGAAAACCAGCCCTTAAATGGTGCTGAAAATGGTCCAAATGGACAGCCAGACATGGCAGAAGATATCCCTATGGATATACCACAGTTGGAGGAGATACCGGGCATGATTTTTCAGCCTTATGGCATGGAACAGGAGCCACCAATGGGTGATATGCAGGCTGGACAGCAACCTGCAAATGATGGTCATTGGGTACGGAGGTCCACTAGACCCTCCAGAGCCCCTGACAAGTTTGTTCCAGGGGTTGACTACTTGATGCTCATTGACTGTGGGGAGCCCTCATGTTATAAAGAGGCTTTACAGAGGGCAGACAAGGCTCTATGGGAGCGTGCCATGAAGTCAGAGATGGATTCTCTGCACAAAAATGGAACTTGGAAGTTGGTGCATTTGCCTGCAGGCAAGAAGGTTTTGCCATGCAAGTGGGTATACAGGCTCAAAGTTGCACCAGATGCAAAGCCAAGATACAAAGCCAGGTTAGTGGCTAAGGGCTTCAAGCAGGAATATGGTGTGGACTTTGATGAGATCTCTCCAGTGGTCAAAATGACCACACTTAGAGCTGTGTTGGCTTTGGTTGCGCATGATGATCTGGACTTGATTCAGATGGATGTGAAGACTGCTTTTCTTCACGGTGATCTCCATGAGGAGATATATATGCAGCAGCCAGAGGGTTATGCAGTGAGTGGAAAGGAGAAGCTTGTATGCAAGCTGAAAAAGAGTCTTTATGGGCTCAAACAGGCACCAAGGGAATGGTATCATAAATTTGATACATTCATGAAATCTCAGAAATTCAGGAGAAGTGACATAGATCACTGCTTGTACACCAAGAAAGCTTTGGATGGCAGTCTCTTGATTCTCATTTTGTATGTTGATGATATGTTGATTGCCGGAAAATCTCGTAAAGAGATGGATGCCTTGAAGCAGAGGCTGCATCAAACCTTTGATATGAAGGATTTGGGTGATGCAAATCACATCTTGGGTATGCGGATACTTCGGGACAGAAATCAGCATGTGTTGTATTTGTCTCAGAAGGAATACATTGGCAAAGTCTTGCAGAGGTTCAATATGGACGGGGGGAAGAAGACTAGTACTCCTTTGCCTCCATATGTAAAACTCAGTGCTATGGACAGCCCACAGTCAGATAGAGACAGGGCTGATATGGCCAAGATTCCGTATGCTTCAGCTTGTGGCAGTCTCATGTATGCCATGGTTGCTACTAGGCCGGACATTGCATTTGCAGTGGGAGTGGTTTCTAGATACATGGCCAACCCTGGCAAGAAGCATTGGGAAGCAGTGAAAGGTGTCATGAGATACCTGAAGGGCACACAGGATTTGTGCATTTGCTTTGGCAAACAGGATGCATTAGTGCATGGTTACACGGATTCGGATTATGCCGGTCATCCAGATAACCGGAAGTCTACTACCGGTTATGTATTTACATTCACAGGAGGTGCTGTGTCATGGATATCCAGGATGCAGAAGTGCACAGCCTTATCTACTACAGAGGCCGAGTATATTGCAGCCACAGAGGCTTGCAAGGAGGCATTATGGCTATCTCGGTTAGTGGTTGATTTGGGATATACAGGGGATATTCCATTGTTGCATTGTGATAGTCAGAGTGCCATCCAGTTGGCAAAGAACCCTGTCTTTCATGCAAAGACGAAGCATGTGGATGTGAAGTATCACTTCATCAGAGAGGTGATAGAGAACAAGCAAATTCAGCTTGTTAAGATTCATACGGATGACAACCCGGCTGATCTGTTGACAAAGAGTTTGCCTCCGGAGCGGTTTGCTCATTGCAGACACTTGATGGGCATTGGATGAGGCCAGTTTCAGCCTTGATATGGCCTTGTATATTATCATGTACATGCTGATTTTTTCTTTTCCTTTACTTAAGGGCACTTTGCCTTTAAGTGGGAGGTTGTTGGGGTAAAGGCGTTATGCCCACCCTTATAGTGTGTACAAGCCCATAAGTTATAGTACATAGTACACTTAGTACTTTTAATGTACTAAGTGCACTATGTGTACTAGTGCAATATACATGTGTGATAGGGGAGTCACACACTTATGCCTCATGAGTTGACTTATCCCCACAACTCTCTCTCTCTCTCCCTTGCTTCTCTGTGTATGTCTCCCATGAATGAACTCTAACCCTAATTCTGTTTTCTCCCCATCATGGAGGTGATCACAGAGACACAAAAGAAGATGGACGAGGCGGAGAAATGGATCGAGGTCGCCAAGAAAGGGAAAGGTAAAGAATCGCCACCCATCCCCACTCCCACCATCATCAACATGACCCTTGAAGAGGAGCAAAGGAGGAAGACCCGGGCTTGTACGAGTGTTCGGTCTAAAAGACCGTGATGATGCGGAAGGGGAAACCAAGGAGCTCTTCTCTATGATGGGCATTGAAGCCACGCACACAAAGGCATGGAGAGTGGGAAAGAAGAGAGAAGGTAGTGGCGAATCTTCTAAGGAGAGAGCACATCATTCGTTTCCCCTCCATGGAAGCGAAGGACTTCTTGAAGAGACGTTCTACACTCAAGAAGACGGGAATATTTCTTGGAGATGACCTCACACTCTCACAACTTGCCCACATGAAAGAAGTTATGCCCGAGATAAGGGCAGCCCGAGAGAAAGGGAAAGTGGCCTTCTATAGAGACGGTAGAGTGGTGATTATGGAGAGGCGCTCTTCATGACGGCGCGAGACCTATGGGACTACACTCAAAGTTGCTACTTGGAATTGTAATGGATCTCTACACCTCGATGTAGGGGCTTTTGAGGATAGTTTCACTGGGAGGGACATCATCTTCTACTGTGAGAAGCATCAGGCTCCTGGACAGTCCATGCCACATGTTAGTGGATACCGATGGGAGACAGCTTGTAGACAGGAGACTCATTCCAGAGCATAGAGGACGGGGCTCAGGAGGAGTGACAGTATTGTTTAGAGAGGAGTTGCAGCCACTGATACATATAGTCCGCAGAGATGAGCAGGCTAGGTACATGTGGGTTAGACTGAGGGCAGAGATGGGCAGATATCTCTACATTGCTATATGCTATTTTGCTCCTAGTACATCACTGTATGCATCACCTAGCGGGCAGTCTCCCTTTTCTATTTTGGATGATGACATTTGGGAGTTCTCCAAGGATGGTGACATCATTCTCCTGGGGGACTTCAATGCCAGGACCGCCCATAGCCAGACAATATTTTATGATACCTCAGAGGAGATGTTGAGGGAGCTTGATGTTAGGGATATGGGCTTATCTAGACTCTCACAGGATGAGGAACATACTGTGTATGGGCGGTATTTGATAGACATGGGGACTGCACATGGATTGGCCATCCTGAATGGCCTACAGAGATTCCCGACAGCGGCGGGCGGTTTCACTAGCTTTCCACATCGGCATGGTGCTTGTACACTAAACTATGTTATGGCTCAGCCCAGTCTCATTCCCTCTTTTCAGGATTTTATGGTAGACACTAGGCCAGTTGGAGTAGCAGCGGATCATGCTATCTTGTCCTTGACTCTCACATTTCAGTTCAGCACAGCTCCATTGGGACAGGTCTCCACACACACTCGTTATACCTTTACGAGGGAGACTGACACCGTGTACACAGATGAGATATACAGACGCTTATGTGCCGAGGAGCCGGGACGGCCATTAGATGAGCTCACTCAGATATTGATAGAGACGCTTCATGCTGCAACATCAGAGGCATATCCCCATAGTCAGCCTACACAGAGACGATCTGGGAGCATGCCCCAGAACAGTTGGTATGATGAGGAGTGCAGAGAGATGAGGATCAGATTACAGAGAGAGGTGCTCATGGGTGTTACCACTCACAGACAGTCACGGATTACCTTCCAGCGCCTAGTGCAATGGAAGAAGAGGGCTTATCTTGCTCAGTTAGAGAGGGATTTGTATCAGTTATTTATGAGTCAGGACTCAGGCGAGGCATGGAGACTATTCCATGAGCATTCACCATCACCAGCCATTACCTCCACAGAGATTTGGAGTGAGTATGCAGCATCCCTGTACACATCACCAGGACAGACGCCCTTGCCAGACCCATCGGAGCCATGCCCAGAAACATGTGCTTTCTTTACTGCTGAGATGGTAAGGAAAGCTATTGACAGGATGAGGACTGGGAGAGCATATGATCATGATGGTTTGGTAGCAGAGCACTTTATTCATGCCAAAGATATGCTTGCAGAGCTTATTGTTATGATGTTTAACCGAGCCATGTGTGAGGGTTTTCCTGAGACTTGGAATATGTCCACGATTGTGCCTATCTTCAAGTCAGGGGATCCCATGCTTCCTGGGAAGTATCGTACCATCATGATTGGTCACACATTGGCTAGATTATATGCATCTATTCTTGAGTAGGAGTTGAGTAGATGGGCAGAGAGAGAGGGCATACGTGCATCAGGGTAGGCAGGGTTCAGGAGAGGTTTCTCCACTCTTGACCATATCTTGACACTCAGAGCTATTATTGAGGAGGGCAGATTATATGGCAGGAGGATTTATTGTTGCTTTGTGGATTTCCGCAAAGCTTTTGACACAATACCAAGAGCCAGACTGATGCGCAGACTACAGGAGATGGGAGTGCCCACAGAGCTGATTTGAGGAATCATGACTTTATACAGGACAGTTGTGGGGCACGTACGTACTACTCAGGGTATATCTGAGATGGTTCACTCCACTATTGGGGTGAAGCAGGGCTGCCCCCTTTCTCCCACCTTATTTGGGATGTATGTGGATGAGGTTTCGGACTATGTAGAGCGGGAGGGTGACAGAGGAGCACAGCTAGCAGGGACATGGATTCCGCTGTTATTGTATGCTGATGATATTGTGCTGATCTCAGATTCTCCAGAGGGAATGCGTCATTTGGATGCATTGCACACGTTTGCACATGATAGTGGATTGTCTATTAACCTTGGTATAACCAAGGTGATGGTGTTTAACACCACAGCACAGTGGGATAGGAGGTCAGTACCCACCTTTACATATGGTCAGGAGACAGTGGGCAGATGCATATACTTACCTTGGTGTGGTTTTTAGTGGCCCACTATTTTCCTTGAGGAGAGCAACGGAGACCAGATTGACTAGACTTTACACAGCATTGGGGAGACTAGAGAGGATGTGTTCGCAGGTTCAGTTTCAGGAACCTCGAACAAAGCTCTGGCTCTTTGACACTTTGGTCGCTTCAGCCATGTCGTATGGAGTGGAGATATGGGGACCCTCAGTGGATCACCATAGCCGAGCTGGTAGCACTGATGGATGGAGATGTATGGAGAGGCCCTTGGTTTCTATGATTTCTCGGATGATTAGGGCCAAGGCCTCCGTACCACATGATATTATCCGTGCAGAGATGGCTGCCCCCCCATTGGTAGTAGAGGCACTCACTCGATCAGTCTCCTTGATACATAGCACTTGGGCTCTCCCTAAAGAGAGTTATGCTCGCTTAGCCCTGGAGTCTTCACGACAGTTGGCATCACAGGGAGACGGATCATGTTGGTATGCACAGATGACAGCTTGGTTCCAACTGCATGGCTTTTGGACAGGCTACCTCCATTTCGGTACTCCCTGGATGCACCCTCCCTCTCTCTCACACGGGCAGAGATTACCAGACTTATCAGGTAGACTTGACTCAGCTGGACACTAGGAGGACATGGATACAGCCGACACACGAGCTTGGTACAAAGATGGCTTTCTATAGAGATCATCTTCTCCAGCTCATGGAGGATAGGTTTGTGATTAGACCCAACTACATGGATACTCATCTTTCTCATGGGGTACAGTGTGCTATTGGTCAGATGCGCACATCCTCACACCAGCTAGAGATTGAGACTAGCAGATTCAGAGGAGTACCAGCTGAGGCCAGGATTTGTCAGTTGTGCCAGATGTAGCCAGAGACAGAGTTACATTACATATGTCACTGTCCAGTATATTATGAGATACGAGGCCGTTTTCACTGCCTGTTCAGAGAGGGTTTCGGACCACTTTCCAGAGTCATGAGATACCAGGATCAGAGATGCCTCGGATTATACTTGTTGGAGCTGCGTAGACATAGAGAGGGTCTCTTGAGAGGGAGGGGATCAGAGAGGGAGAGACACCTACAGAGGCAGATTACAGACTTCTTTCGACCAGAGATTGAGCAGTCAGGCCAGCAGGCATTGCAGCTAGCCCCAGAGTTTAGCCGCACCAGAGGTACATTGATTGATCGGGCTATAGAGCTGGGGCGGTCCAGGCACCCCAAGATGAGAGGCCCATCTCGACACCGGCGAAGACTACAACAGAGGATACGCACGGCATGGGAGACGTCCAGTTAGAGTACTCACCATGGAGGACATTGAGGATATCTGCCATCGACCGATGAGAGACATCTTTGGATAGTGATGTATATGATGCTTACCTTTGTTGCTGGAGTTTTCCTCCCCAGATGTAATCCATTAGGAGCTCCTAGTACCTTACTTTTCCTCATAGTTATTGTTTCAGTTTCAGTTAGTTGTTTAGTTGTTTTAGCTTTTCTTACACAGACATTGTATCAGATCCACCAATTGTTGTAACCTTTTTGGTCTCATAGGTCATTTTGGCCTTTTGAGGACGTTAATATATCATTTCATTTCATTTCATTTTTGGGCGAGTCAGATGCCCAGGAGGTATGTCCGAGACTATTGCTAGCACCATTGGTGTGAAGCAAGGATGCCCACTTTCCCCCACGCTATTTGGGTTATACATTGATGAGGTGGCTGACTTCATTACACGGGGGGGCGGAGATGGAGTTGATCTAGCAGGTACCTCAGTACATATTATGCTTTATGCTGATGATATTGTATTAGTGTCTGAGTCTCCAGGAGGTCTACAACAGCATCTACATGCACTCGATGATTTCTGCACACAGAGGGGTCTTACTGTGAACCTTGGGAAAACCAAGGCTATGGTCTTTCATACATCGAGACAGGGCAGGAGTCAGCTGACATTCACTCTCGCAGGACGCCAGGTGGAGGTGGTGACATCATACGTGTACCTAGGGCAGCCACGCACTTCATCATGGGTTCAGCAGCTAGAGCCAGATTGACACGGGGATATGCAGCATTGGCTATGCTAGACAGACAGTGCCACCAGGCGCATTTTCAGGAGCCCCGGATGCAAGGGTGGCTATTTGACACATTAGTCACACCGGCACTGATGTATGGAGTAGCGGTATGGGCGCCAAGACTTGCTACCCATTGGTGGACACAGATAGAGAGACCACAAGCCCTCATGATGGCACGCATGATACGCAGCAAACCGTCAGTACCTCATGACATTATCCGAGTAGAGTTTGCTGCCCCTCCTATGATTGTAGAGGCCATATTCCAGACTATATGCCTGCTAGACAAATTCAAAGAGATGCCACAGGACAGATTGTCATACAGACCTTTTGAGGCATCTAGACAGTTGGCTGAGGCAGGAGACAAAGGGTCATGGTATGCATAGGTCACACATTGGTTCTCACAGCATGGCCTAGACATGGATCATCTACCACCATTCCAATATGGCAGGGATGCACCATATATCCGTCTCTCTCATAGTGAGAGGAACAGAGTATTGAGACAAGACCTATGGCAGCTCTATACACGAGAGACATGGATATCACCTTCACAGCCTCTTCCACCGAAGATGCTATACTACAGAGATCACTTCATGAGTATCACTGATGATGGATTTATAGAGAGGCCTAGATACATGGAGGGCTTTTTACCACACGGCTCCCGAGTAGCTATTGGTCAGCTTAGAGTCTCATCACATCGATTGGAGATCGAGACTGGAAGAGCAGCACGGATCCCCCGAGAGGAGAGGGTATGCAGATTGTGCAGAGAGGAGGTGGAGAGTGAGGAGCATTATGTATGCTGATGCAGAGCATATATAGCCCCATCAGAGAGAGATATCCCATTTTATTCAGAGAGCCACATTCCCTATGCCAGATCTTTGAGGCAGCAGACCAGTGCATACTGGGGAGATTCATTCTAGACATACAGCGTCACAGAGAGACATCATTACAGGCTCAGACAGCTCTAGAGGGGGGACGACAGACACAGATTACTACATTTTTTCAGAGATCCACCCCACTCCCAGCCCCTACACAGCAGGGAATTACTCTCCAGAGAGCAAAGACACTCAGAGCCCGCAGGAGACAGAGGACACCTGGCTTTCGAACACCACGCCTATACCAGAGAGAGATGACAGAGATCAGAACTCAGTTTCACAGAGAGGGTGCGGAGCGACTGGCTCGCTTCAGAGCAGACCCAGGCATGTTCTTCAGGGAGCTGTGGACACCCCCTTCATTGATGTATATTGTTTGTATAAAGACTCCACCAATCCATGATGATTCACAATTGTATCCAGACACATGCACACTTTTTCTTTTCTTCCGATGAAGAACACAGTTGTATTATTTTTTGTTTCATAGGCCAACTTTGGCCTCTCGTAGACGTTAATATATCTTTCTTTCTTTCTTTCTTTCTCTCTCTCTCTCTCTCTCAGACTTCTTTCGACCAGAGATTGAGCAGTCAAGCCAGCAGGCATTGCAGCTAGCCCCAGAGTATAGCCGCACCAGAGGTACACTGATTGATCGGGCTATAGAGCTGGGGCGGTCTAGGCACCCCAAGATGAGAGGCCCATCTCGACACCGGCGGAGACTACAACAGAGGATCAGGACCATACTAGCACGGCATGGGAGACGTCTAGTCAGAGTACTCACCACGGAGGACATTGAGGATATCCGCCATCGACCGATGAGAGACATCTTTGGATAGTGATGTGTATGATGCTTACCTTTGTTGTTGGAGTTTTTGAATGGGAGAATTAGGGTTAGGGTTTCATGTGGGAGACATACACAGAGAGAAGGAGAGAGAGAGAGAGAGAGAGAGAGAGAGACATACGGAGATAAGTCAACTCAAGATTATGAGTGTGTGACTCCCCTATCACACATGTATATTTGCACTAGTACACATAGTGCACTTAGTACATTAAAAGTACTAAGTGTACTATGTACTATAACTTATGGGCTAGTACACACTCTAAGGGTGGGCATAATGCCCTTACCCCAACAACCTCCCACTTAAAGGCAAAGTGCCCTTAAATGAAGGAAAAGAAAAATCAGCATGTACATGATAATATACAAGGCCATATCAAGGCTGAAACTGGCCTCATCCACCAATGCCCATCAAGTGTCTGCAACCAATGAGCAAACCGCTCCGGAGGCAAACTCTTTGTCAACATATCAGCCGGGTTGTCATCCGTATGAATCTTAACAAGCTGAATTTGCTTGTTCTCTATCACCTCTCTGATGAAGTGATACTTCACATCCACATGCTTCGTCTTTGCATGAAAGACAGGGTTCTTTGCCAACTGGATGGCACTCTGACTGTCACAATGCAACAATGGAATATCCCCTGTATAACCCAAATCAACCACTAACCGAGATAGCCATAATGCCTCCTTGCAAGCCTCTGTGGCTGCAATATACTCGGCCTCTGTAGTAGATAAGGCAGTGCACTTCTGCATCCTGGATATCCATGACACAGCACCTCCTGTGAATGTAAACACATAACCGGTAGTAGACTTCCGGTTATCTGGATGACCGGCATAATCCGAATCCGTGTAACCATGCACTAATGCATCCTATTTGCCAAAACAAATGCACATATCCTGTGTGCCCTTCAGGTATCTCATGACACCTTTCACTGCTTCCCAATGCTTCTTGCCAGGTTTGGCCATGTATCTAGAAACCACTCCCACTGCAAATGCAATGTCCGGCCTAGTAGCAACCATGGCATACATGAGACTGCCACAAGCTGAAGCATACGGAATCTTGGCCATATCAGCCCTGTCACTATCCGACTGTGGGCTGTCCATAGCACTGAGTTTCACATATGGAGGCAAAGGAGTACTAGTCTTCTTCCCCCCATCCATATTGAACCTCTGCAAAACTTTGCCAATGTATTCCTTCTGAGACAAATACAACACATGCTGATTTCTGTCCCGAAGTATCAGAGCTTTGGCTACAGGAGATCCCTGTGGTAGAGAGTGGTAGGGTTTCTACATTGAAGAGCACTGTGTATGGTCTTGAGACAGCATGGTCTGGCACAGGCAAGTAGCTTGCAGGTGTGTGTCCAAGCAAGCATGGCTGAAGGCCGATAGCCTGTGCGTGTGAGCATTGGTATGCGCAGCGCTGGACTTTGGCGTGAGCAAAGCACAGGGCGGATGTGCGTATGCAGGCAGACGGGTATGCGCACTCAAGCGGACACGTAAAAGCATCAAGAAGCAGGCGGCGAAGAGCTGCTGTGTACAGAACAGGGCAAACCAATTCGTTGGAGACAGTGCGCAAGGAAGCTTAGCAGCACGTCATCATCGCCACGCGTTAGACGCCTGGCCACAAGGCGTAAAATCACTGGCGGGCGGCGTGTGTAGCGGTGGCCACAGTGGAGGCTTTGCTAGCGTTTCTGCTGACTGCGCCCTACCCTGCCCCCTACGTCGGCGCCTGGTTTGGTTGCCTCGCTTCTTCAGCCTGTCCTCGGCATTTTTCCCTTCGCAGCCTTCCAACTCCTTGGCCATATCAGCCCTGTCACTATCCGACTGTGGGCTGTCCATAGCACTGAGTTTCACATATGGAGGCAAAGGAGTATTAGTCTTCTTCCCCCCATCCATATTGAACCTCTGCAAAACTTTGCCAATGTATTCCTTCTGAGACAAATACAACACATGCTGATTTCTGTCCCGAAGTATCCGCATACCCAAAATGTGATTTGCATCACCCAAATCCTTCATATCAAAGGTCTGATGCAGCCTCTTCTTCAAGGCATCCATCTCTTTACGAGATTTCCCGGCAATCAACATATCATCAACATACAAGATGAGGATCAATAGACTGCCATCCAAAGCTTTCTTTGTGTATAAGCAATGATCTATGTCACTTCTCCTAAAATCCTGGGATTTCATGAATGTATCAAATTATGATACCATTCCCTTGGTGCCTGTTTGAGCCCATAAAGACTCTTTTTCAGCTTGCATACAAGCTTCTCCTTTCCATTCACTGCATAACCCTCTGGCTGTTGCATATATATCTCTTCATGGAGATCACCGTGAAGAAAAGCAGTCTTCACATCCATCTGAATCAAGTCCAGATCATCATGAGCAACCAAAGCTAATACAGCTCTAAGTGTGGTCATTTTGACCACTGGAGAGATCTCATCAAAGTCCACACCATATTCCTGCTTGAAGCCCTTAGCCACTAACTTGGCTTTGTATCTTGGCTTTGCATCAGGTGCAACTTTGAGCCTGTAAACCCACTTGCATGGCAAAACTTTCTTGCCTATAGGCAAATGCACCAACTTCCATGTTCCATTTTTGTGCAGAGAATCCATCTCTGACTTCATAGCACGCTCCCATAGAGCCTTGTCTGCCCTCTGTAAAGCCTCCTTATAACATGAGGGCTCCCCACAGTCAGTAAGCATCAAGTAGTCAACCCCTGGAACAAACCTGTCAGGGGCTCTGGAGGGTCTTGTGGACCTCCGTACCCAATGACCATCATTTGCAGGTTGCTGTCCAGCCTGCATATCACCTATTGGTGGCTCCTGTTCCATGCCATAAGGTTGAAAGATCATGCCCGGTATCTCCTCTAACTGTGGGATATCCTTAGGGATATCTTATGCCATCTCTGGCTGTCCATTTGGACCATTTTCAGCACCATTTAAGGGCTGGTTTTGCTGCTGTAATGGCTGATTTACAGCCCTTGGTTGTTGTCCATGATGTCCATCATCACAAAGATGACTCTGCCAGCTTCCTGTTGCCTTGCAGGCTCCTTATACATGCATGTTTCATCAAAAATGACATCATTGCTGCGTATAATCTTTCTATTCGCTGGATCCCAAAGTCTATATCCCATTTCACCTCTGTCACCATATCCTAGGAATATGCATTTGTGAGACTTAGGATCAAGTTTGGTGCGCATTTCCCTGCGTATGTGCACGTACGCAACGCAACCAAACACTCTCAAGTGCTTGTATGACGGAGGCTTTCCTGTCCATACTTCCTCTGGCACTTTCCCACCAAGCCTCGTGTTAGGTGACCTGTTTATAAGATGAACGGCTGTCATAACAGCTTCAGCCCAAAAACCATTAGGTAACGCAGCATGTGACAACATAGAACGGACCTTCTCCTAAATGGTCCTGTTCATCCTCTCTGCTGTCCCGTTTTGTGGAGGATCATAAGGAGTAGAGAACTCCCTCTTGATGCCTTTAGCATCACAAAAGTCCTGAAACTGTTTGGACATATACTCTCCACCATTGTCGGAACGCAAAGCCTTCAGTGTTTTGCCAGTTTGATTCTCAACATGAGCAACAAACTTCTGAAACACTGAGAATGTATCACTCTTCAAACGAAGAGGATAAACCCACACCTTGCGTGTGGCATCATCAATAAAGGACACAAAGTATTTTGCCCCTCCCAAAGAAAGCTGAGGCATCTCACATACATCTGTATGCACAAGCTCTAACTGAGCATCTTTCTGTCCAAGAGCTTTCTTGTGGGGGCACTGGAGTTGCCTGCCATATATACAATGCTTACAAAACTGAAAACTTGAGAACTTTAGAGAAGGCAAGTAACCAAAACGAGACAATTGCTCCATTCCTTCGACACTCATGTGTCCCAACCGGCTATGCCACATAGAGATTTCCGGCAGCTCGATTGCATTTACATTAGCATGGTGACAAACACCAGCATGCATGAAATAAAGAGTGTCCACCTTAGAGCCTCTGGCAACAACCAGTGAGCCCTTACTAATCTTCCACTTTCCACGACCAAATGTGGTAACATAATCAGCATCATCAAGCTGTCCAGTAGAAAGCAGGTTCTTCTTGATCTCAGGCACATGCCTGACATCATGGAGCATAAGCTGTGAGCCATCTGAAAACACAAGCCTCACATCACCTCTGCCAAGAATCTTGCATGCATGGTTGTCACCCATAAACTACTCCTTCATTACCAGTAGTATACCTGACAAACAAGTCTCTGCAACCTGTGACATGAAAGGAGGCACCTGAATCAATGATCCATAAGTGTATACCATGACCATCTCCTGCAAGAAGTGAATGGGCATCAAGTGCAGACGTGAATAGGACTTCATCCTCACTGTCACCTGCATGTGACACATTGACTTCTTCAATCTTGACTCCACTTTTGCCCTTTGGCTTTGCATCTTTGGCTTCATCTTTGTCTTTGTCTTTTCCTTTGTCCTTTTCCTTTTGATCATTCTTCCATTTGTAGCATTGCTTTTTGATATGTCCCTTCTTGCCACAATAATGGCATTCCAAGTCCTTTTTGGAGCGGGACTTGCTCCTTCCCCGTTCTTGGCTTTTACCCCTTTGCTGGGATCTCCCACGTGCATTCATTGCATTGGACTTTCCAACAGAATTGTTCTTCCTGTTCATCTCTTCTTGAAGAAGAGCACCCTCAACATCTGCATATGACAGCATAGCATTCGAATTGCTAGTGGCTGTCCTGAATGTGTCCCAACTCTCTGGCAAAGTGCATAAGAGAAAAGTGGCTTTGAACTCATCGTCCATTGCCAACTTTTGATTGATTACCTGGCTGACAATACCATTAAACTCATTTAGATGGGCTGTCATAGACGCCCCTTCCTTCATTTGAAGACCTATGAGTTTCTTCAACCAATACACTTTGCTTGAGGC
This sequence comes from Cibotium barometz, assembly GCF_041138505.1. Lineage (NCBI taxonomy): Eukaryota > Viridiplantae > Streptophyta > Polypodiopsida > Cyatheales > Cibotiaceae > Cibotium > Cibotium barometz. Next base: position 900,880 of record NC_141062.1, on the reverse strand, counting down.
ACTTTGCTGGGCATACAAGTCCTGCAATCTTTGCCACATTCCCCAAGCTGTCTTCTCTTCACGAATGCTGAAAAGTAAAGAGTCTGACACAGACAACATGATAGTAGATCTTGCCAGCTCATCCATATCTTCCCACTCTTCAGCAGTAAGAGAAGCGGGCATTACACCCCTTTCTTTGATAGGCTTGTGCTGCTTCTTCTGGAGCAACACATTATAGCACTGGGTTTGCCAAATGTCATAATTATGTGAGCCTTCAAGCTTCTTGATGTGAAGCAATGAAGAGCTCTCACCTGTGGTTGCCATAGCAATATGCAACCTGTCACAGTCAATGCCTGACTCCCTGCAAGATGTGCAAACACTGCACCAAAAGCACACAAAGTGCTCACAGTTGTTCTCCCAAAGTTTATCTCCCACTGCGGAAGCACAAATGCAACTCTACTCCCACTGAATGTGATGAAATCACCAAAATCTGGTTGCTGCAGATTTAGGACAGCACCTTAGATGTGCTCTGTTCCCCTTCCAAAGTACTGTACAACAGTACTAAGTGCTCACCAATGATGTACCAAACCTGTACCGGCAAGTACAGCAGCTGAAAATGAACCTTTTCCTCACTCAAATCAATGTACAGCCATGCCAAAACTTGTACAAAGTTGTACCAAATCTGTACCAGCAAGTACAACAACAATAAATGCTCTCCTGGCTGTCCAAATGAGTGAAACTCAGACTTTTACAGTCCCCACCACTGCATACAACAGTCCCGAACAGAAACTGGGCAAAAGCCCCTTGACTGCAAGTGGATTTCTGAGGATTCAAGGCATAAAAGTCTTGCCTGCTGCTTTGCCAAGCTCAACAAGCATAAAATCTTGAAAAGCCCCTTGATTCAAGATCAATTTCTGATCATACATGGTACATTAGCGCACATGAAGGCATCCAGAGTCTTCAAAATGCTTCCCCCTGGCCACATATACATCCAGTACATAAAAGCCCCTTGATTTACAGGCACATTGAGTGCTTGACAGGCATCAACACATTGCCCAAAGCATCAAATGCGAGTGCCTGCATGCAAATCAATCCAATTGGCACAAAAGCCCTTTGATTTGCACATCAATTTCCTGCAATTTTGCCCCAAATGTGAGATTGCTCACATCATACAGCATGTATGAATGCCCAATGGCACAATTACATCAAAAGCCCCAAATTTTGACATCCAATTTCCTGCAAATTGACTCTGATTGTGACCAATGTCACCCAATTTTGCCAATTTTGCTCAAAAATTTGAGCAATTTGGCACCTGTACCTGCTCAATTGATGATTGTACCTGCTCAATTGCAAATCCCAAAAAAAAAATTGAAGCAAATACCTTGTAATTTCTGATTTTTTTTTTTTTGCTGCAGGAAAAGGGGGTGATGATGATGCTGCTGTTCTGTGTAGGTCTTGAAGGTTGCAGGTTAAAGCTTCTCCTAGCTGCTTTGCTGAAGTGCTGACTAGTTGTTGACGTGGCGGGAACTCCTCAGGCGTGCTGCAAAAGAAGCTGCCGTGTATATACCCGCCCAAGCGCAGGTCGTCGACGTCCCCGGTGCTTTCACGCCCACTTGCAGCGTTTGTTGCCGCTGCCTTTGCCTAGTGGTGGCGGGTTGTGCTCGCCCAGCCTACCACACTCACTGCGACCCACGCCTCCCAGTCGCTCGAGCTCGCCTTCATCATCGGACAGGCTCCGCCGCAACTGCCTAGTAGCCAGCCGTCTAACGCCTCTGTAGTCGACAATTTTGCTCAGCTGTCGGCTTTGTGGTGCAGTTGCGCCGCTTGCGAAGGAGTCATACCGAACCATAAGCGTGTCTTTGTTACGCCTTGGCCAGCGCTACACGTGACGAGGCTGTTTGTTGATGCCGCCTCCGCCTAGTGGCTTTACGCCTTGTGGCCAGGCGTCTAACGCCCAACGCTCACACAGACTGCGCCCAGCACACGCCTGCTAACGTTGACTCCTTGCGCTTCTTCTCCATGCTCACACGCACAGGCTATCGGCTTTGTAAACCAGCCCTCGGCTGCAACTGGCTGACAGCGAAAGCTACTACCTCCACAGTCAGCTACAGTGGTGAAACTGGTGGCCTTTGCAGTTGGCGTCAAAAAAAAAACTGTGGACACGCATCCCTGCTTCCTCAAGCAAATGCTGCGCCCGCCAGTGATTTTACGCCTTGTGGCCAGGCGTCTAACGCCCAACGCTCACACAGACTGTGCCCAGCACACGCCTGCTAACGTTGACTCCTTGCGCTTCTTCTCTAGGCTCACACGCACAGGCTATCGGCTCTGTAAACCAGCCCTCGGCTGCAACTGGCTGACAGCGAAAGCTACTACCTCCACAGTCAGCTACAGTGGTGAAACCGGTGGCCTTTGCAGTTGGCGTCAAAAAAAAAACTGTGGACACGCATCCCTGCTTCCTCAAGCAAATGCTGCAGTTGCAATTGCCATGGCTCTGATACCAGTTGAATGGGAGAATTAGGGTTAGGGTTTCATGTGGGAGACATACACAGAGAGAAGGAGAGAGAGAGAGAGAGAGAGAGACATATGGGGATAAGTCAACTCAAGATTATGAGTGTGTGACTCCCCTATCACATATGTATATTTGCACTAGTACACATAGTGCACTTAGTACATTAAAAGTACTAAGTGTACTATGTACTATAACTTATGGGCTAGTACACACTATAAGGGTGGGCATAATGCCTTTACCCCAACAGTTTTCCTCCCAGATGCTATCCATTAGGAGCTCCTAGTACCGTACTTTTCCTCATAGTTGTTTCAGTTTCAATTAGTTGTTTAGTTGTTTTTAGCTTTTCTTACATAGACATTGTATCAGATCCACCAATTGTTGTAACCTTTTTGGTCTCATAGGTCATTTTGGCCTTCTGAAGACGTTAATATATCATTTCATTTCTCTCTCTCCCTCCCCCGCACACGCTCAAGTCTCTCTCTCTCTTCCTCCCGCAGAATTAAAACTAAAGGTTGTATAGTATTAGTAAGTGCTTTAATGTTCATTGATGAATCTTCAAACTTCATATTTCAAAATTTTATAAGTAAACTATAAATTTTGTATATATATATCGGGGGCAGCGTTCACTACGTTTCAGCAAGTTTTCCAAACGTACTAAACGTATCGTTCACTACGTTTGGAACCACCTTGATGTCTTTGTCCGAAACGACATGAGGCTGGATCAAGATGTGCACATCGAACCAATACCAAGTTATTGTAAGTTTGCTTATTAGGTCTCTTTGTGGGTGTTTTCGCAGTGCCTTCCCTGATTGCATGTCATTTCTTCCTTTCAATGGTAGATGTCTTTCCATCCACAAGTCTTGAGTGGCAACCAGTGGAATCATTCACTGGAACATTCAAAGCCATTCATGAGGAGTTTGGCAAATTGTTGTATGGCTAGCAACCTCCTAGTGTCTTTGCAAAGAATCAAATCTTTTTTTTTCAATGCAACGTATGTTGTGCCAACAAGAGCTGATTCCATGGGATTTCTACAGCCAATCCCTACACCAGACCTTCAATCCATACTTGATTGGGAGGTCCCGGATGAAGCCACAATTGATTCCATGAAAAGGAAGTTACAAATTGATGTGTAGAAGGCCATGAAGTTTGGGACAATATCCAAACGTATTCGACTCTCTTGGTTTTTGCCATTGCATGTATTTGCTGCATGTTTCAGGACGTGTGCAAATGTGCAAAGGACAAAGGGGCTGTGCAAAAAACTGAGCAATGATGATATGGATAGAATTCTAGGTGATGACTGGAAGACTAGAGAAGGCAACCACACATCAAATGTGATGCACGTGATGGCTCTCTTGTGTTTTCATATCACATAGCAAAACAAACTTTGTATTTTAGTTTTGAATATAGGAGGTGGAAATACCAAAGAGGATGTTTTATGCCATTAGATTCTGAAAATGTAAGGCATCAATTTGAACTGCAGCTTATCCTCCCCAACTGAGACCAAAAATGTTATGGTCAATTCACAATGGACACTCAAGGATATGCATGAAGCACTAGAGCTTTTTGAAGACAATAGATTGCCGAGATTTACATTTATCTTTAATGGTAGAAGGACTGGCTGTAGAATGGAGAAAATGACAAATTGTGCTGATTGTACACAACCCGCAAATTTACTTGTGAATTACTAAAATAGTAGTACTATAATGTGTCAAATTCTAAGCGTTTGCCTCTATTTTCGTAAAAAGTACTGTTACTTTTTTCCAAAAGCAGAGTCCATATAAAGAGGGAAGGGGTGTTGTCTTTTTGTCCATTGTCTCTTTTATTCATTTAGCAGAGACAAAGTGCACAGCTTGGAGTCAAGCATGGAGCCATCACAAGGTTACCTCGAGTTCGTGAATAGAGCCGGCTTAGAAGGTAGAGAGATTGAGCTTTTTGATATCTTCTCACACACAATAGACGTGTTAGGAACAGTACATGAGAACCAAGATTACTTTTGGTCAACTATCGAATACATGACAGAGGTGGTACGGCCCCACGTGGTGAATTTTATAGATTCGACCAAGGGATGGGTGCCCTATAATTTTATCCTGCACCTATTTGGCAATGAAAGGAACTTAGGGAAAAGGCTCCAAAGATACACAGCCCCTTTCGATGAAGATAACTTCACAAACTCTCTGAAGACAAATGTTTGGAGCTTGGCTGGCACAACATCGGCCAATGGTTTGTCTCTTGGGAGCTTGCATTTGCGTTTTTCTTGCAGGAGTCAGATGTTGATCCGCGTTTTGATGAGCCAGTGTAATCGGCAGTCCATCTTCTTCCCGAGGTTGACAACCACGAGATGCCACTTCGAGGGATACCTCAAGGGGGAGGGGGGCGGAGAGGATCTCTTTTATAGACATTTTGGGCAAATTTTTTTAGTCACAAGGGGGGGTGGGACTGAGTCACTTCCCCCTTGCGCCAAGCCAAGGAAGATCAAGGGGGAGGAGCACGTGGCCACGCCCCACTTGGCACCTTTGAATAAAGGAGGGGGGGGGGGGGGTTGGTGGTCAATGAGGTGGGGGGGCAGGGGCACGTCGACTGCAGGCCCGCCTCCTCTTCACCCCCCCCCAATCAAAATAATAATAATGCTTTTGTTTTTAACTTATTGGGAAGGGGGGGGTGGGCGGTTCCATGCAGGGGCTCTCCTCCTTAAAAACATTTGCGAAAAAACTCGCAACGGGCCCGGGGGAACGGGGGCCCTCTTCCACAAAAAAAATTTTGCAAGGGAAGACCGCCTGCCCCCTTGTGTGTGTGACTACCCATTCTTTCTATGTCTCCTCTTGAATCTCCTGTTTGACTTTTGTGGCCTCCACTTTCACCTCCTCCTTCACTACCTCCACCCATCCCTTCTTAAGCTCTGCCTGATTTCGCCTTCTTCCTTCTCTTTGATGCCCTGTACCTTTTCCTTGAGTTGATTCAACTCCGTTTGTATGGTGTTCTTCCCCTCCTCTAGTTTGGCGATGTGGTCAACATAGATGTCCTCTTGCCAGACAAGAATCTCCCGGATGAGCTTTAAACCATCCTTGGAGAGGTCTCTGAGGACACTCCTCTCCTTCTGCCCCACAATGCGTTTCTCCATTTTGTCAATTATGTCGTTGAGCCATCTTGACGAGCATGTGGGTGTTGGTGCCATAGTGTGCACGAATTAGCTCTATACTGTATGAATTAACTCAATTTCTTTGTCATTTCGCAGTTGGTGAGAAGGGGGACAACAATGGAGGAAGTTATTGAAAAGGTGGCAAGGAAGGCGGAGGAGAGGGGGAGTGTGGAGCACGAGGTGTGAAGGTGGTGGCAGGAGCAGCAGGGGGAGTGTTCTTGGGCAGCAGTGGAGGGAGCTGCAGGTGGTGTGGGCAGTAGGGGAGAGGACTGTGCAGGGCAGGCAGGCTGGGTGGACAGGCTGCGGACTATGGGAGCAAAGGATGGACGTGCAAGCGGGCAGAGAGAGAGAGAGAGAGAGAGAGAGAGAGAGCTCTTATAGTAACGTCTATTGAAGGCCAACTTGGTCTATGAGACAATCGGATGTACAAAGTGTGTCCATGTCCTTTTGGATGTCATGGAAAAAAAAGCACAACAAAACATGACTAAAGTAAAATCAGCCAATCGGCTATACCAATGCTGAACGCAAGACTACACCCTAGCACGGTATAGTGTGTACAATCATGCTCTAGATGAAAGCTAAGCCCATCCAATTGGAAATAGACGGGTGTAGCAGGTCGTATATTAGAGACGGGGCAAGGAAGGCTCCCATTTCGGCAAGGTCTAGATGGGGGTGTCCTCTAGCCGTCAATGCAGCTCATGTCTAGCCACTATCTTATCAGTCTGTAGTCGTATTTGATGCCTGAATGAGTGCAGAGAGCGGAAGCAAACAAGCACTAGAGTGTGATGAGCAGAGAGTGCAAGAGAGAGAGATATGAAGCAACTATGCTGAATATACTGAAGTGATACAGTCCCAAGCAAGAGACATGAAGAGTCTCATAAGTGAGGGAGCAAAAGGAAAGACTAGACTATGAGAAAAGTGGGAGGCCAGTCCACCTATTTATAGGTAAGAGAGGCTGGCCGACTGGACATGGATCTGCTGGCCGACTGGGAAAAAGGTACCTGACATGGAAAAAATCCCAGAAAAATGTACAAAAGTAGGGTGGCCAACCCACAACCAAGGGCCATGAAAAGGGACCAAAAGGGGACACCAAATATGAGCAGAAACTGGGGATGAATGTGCTAACACCCCCTCTTAGCACCAGATGCTGAACATACTCCGAGAAGCCCAAGATGAGGAGCCAAGGAGAAGCCTGAGAAACCGGCTTGGTGAACAAATTTGTTGCATTCTCCGCTGAAGGACAATACTCCAAACGCAAATTTCCAGCAAGAACCCGTTCACGAACATAGTGATAATGTATCTCAATGTGTTTTGTATGAGCATGAAACACGGGGTTCTTGGCGATAGCGATGCAACTCTGATTGTCACACCAAAGAAGAGTGGATCCGGTAGAAGGACAGCCAAGCTCCCCCAATAATCTCCGCAACCAAATCGCCTCACATGCAGCATAACAAACTGCACGATACTCCAGCTCTATAGAGGAAAGCGCCACAGTAGGCTGCTTTTTACTGCTCCATGAAATGGCTCCAGACCCAAGTGAGAAAACACAACCGGTGGTCGAACGTCGAGTATCTAGATCTCCAACCCAATAGACCATCCAAGAAGAGTGTATCCTTGGCCATAGAAGATGCCAAAGTCCAGAGTACCACGCAAGTACCGAAGAAATCTCCAATGCTTCTGACAGGGTTTGGATGAGAAAGAACTCAATAAGCTGACTGCGAAACACACATCCAATCGGGAATAGGTCAACCAAACCAAACAACCGATGAGAACCCGATACTGTCCCCGATCAATCCCTAGAGAAGCAGCAAGAAGAGAAAGCTTCTCACTAGTATCCATAGGAGAAGATACTGGTTTGCATCTAGTCATCTGAAATCTGTCAAGAATCTCCCCTGTGTACTTCTGCTGAGAGAAGAAAATGCCCTTCGGGGTCTGCCAAATCTCAAAGCCAAGAAAATAATGCAGAAGGCCAAGATCCGTCATCTCAAACTCTGTCTCCAAAGCATCCATGACTGAATGGATCCTCACAGAATAAGAACCTGTAAAGATGAGGTCATCAACATAGACCACAATGATAACAATCAACCCCCTCTCAAGGAGGATATAAAGGTTCGAATCTGCACGAGAACGGTGCAGACCGAGCTTCTAAAAGAACTCATCAATCCGCTAGTACCAAGCCCACGGAGCCTACTTCAGACCATATAAAGCTTTCTTCACCCAATACACCTGATCCTGTTTGCCTGGAACAACAAATCCCGGCAACTGATCAACATAAACCTCTTGTGTAAGCTCTCCATTCAGGAAAGCCGACTTGACATCCATCTGGAATACGGGCCATGTATGATGTCGCGCAAGATCAAGAACGGTGCGAATGGTAGTCATTCAGGCCGCCGGAGCGAAGGTCTCCTCGAAGTCGACTCTAGGGCGCTAAGCATAACCCTTGGCAACCAACCTCACCTTGTCCTTGTCCAAGCTGCCCTCAGCTCGGAACTTAGATTTGAATATCCAACGCTCACCATTCACCTTACGCTACAGTAGCCTAGGCACCAAAATCCAAGTGCCATTCCATTCAATAGCATCGAGCTCTGCCTGCATAGCACGACGCCAAGGCTCATGTGAAAAAGCCTCGTCCACAGAAGTGGGATCAAAAGGACCATGAATGATAGAGGACATAAGAGCATAGTTAACAAACATGTTGCCCTCATGAATTTGTTTCTGTGAAACTCTAGAAGATCACCTGAGAGAACCAGGCAGAGGAGCAGAAGGAAGCTCAGGTAACCCAAAATCACGAACTGTCTAAAAATACCATCCATGCACAAGTCTGCTCGAACTCGCTGGAGAAGGAGCAGAGTCATCATCCTGACTGAGAATCCATAGCTGGAGGTGTAACAGAAGCAAAGGGAGGAGGAGGAGGCAGAAGAAGAAAAAGCTCACCACCCCCCTCTGAAGATGTAGGAGTCTCGTCGAACACCACATCATGGCTCACAACAACTTTGCTAGCCTGGTGATCATATAGACGATATGCCTTGGACATAGTGCTGTATCCGAGAAAAGTTGTGCACTAAGACTTCGAGTCCAACTTGGAGCGATGCTCCTTACGCACATGTACATACGCCGAACAACCAAACACCCGGAAATGAACAACACAGGGCTTCTCACCATGGAAAGCCTCATATGGAGTTTTATCTAGAAGCACAGCAATAGGAGACCTGTTCTAAATGTAGACAGCAGTGTACAAGCCGCCTCAGCCCAGAAACGTCGAGGTAATGAAGAATGCTCAAGCATAGCACGGGCCATCTCCATAATGGTCCTATTCTTCCTCTCCGCAACTCCATTCTGTGATGAACTATATACTGTAGTAAGCTGTCTCCGAATGCCATTAGCCTTGCAATATTGCTGAAACTCCTGGGATGTAAACTCACTCCCTTTGTCAATCCCCCTTTGTCAATCCTGAGAGCCTGGACCGAAGAACCGGTCGTGAGAGCCTCCAATCACGAAAGGGCTGAAAAGCCTCATCCTTGGACTTCAGAAAGAAGACCCAAGTATATCTGGAGAAGTCATCCACCATCACGAGCATGTACAACGCCTTACTCATAGGACCACATAAGTCTGCATGAACAAGAGCAAGTGATGTCAAAGATCTGTGTGTCACCTCCTTCGGAAAGGCGGCTCGGTGTTGCTTCCCTTCTAAACAAGAGGAACAAACAAAAGATGGAGCCTTGATGGTCGGTAAACCCTCAACCAACCCATCCTTTGAAGCTCGTTGTAGAAGCTGATAGCTCAAATGGCCAAATCGAGCATGCCAAAGAGCTGAAGAAGAACCAGAAGAAAGCAAAGCGGTCAACTTGTACAAACCACTATCTTGGACTCCCTGAGCCAAGATGCTACCAGTCTCCTTATCACGAATGGTAATCTCATAACGAGAGGAGATCACCTCCGCACCTTGAGCTATAAGAGCACTCACGGACAAAAGGTTAAATGCCAAATCTGGAATGTACAGAACATCAGAGAGAAGTACCTCTTGTCCTCGGAGGAGCGGAAGATGGGGATGGTGCCATGTCCATGCACTGGCATGGAAGAAGAATCACCCAAAGTGATCTCGCCTATCTTGGCAGTTAAGTCCTCGAACCAATCTTAATAGGGTGTCATGTGAGCAGTAGCACTGCTATCCACAATCCACGACCGCGACTGAGAAGTCACAAGAGCAAGTATGCGACGAGTACCTGCTAATAGAAGAATACCATCATCCTTCTTGGTCTAAGACACTACTGTAGAGGAAGAGTTCTTTGCTTCTTCATCCCGCTTCTTCTTGTGGGGCGATTTATGACCCTTCTTGCCACAATAACGACACTCAATGTCCTTGTTTTTAGAAGATCTGCTTTGGTCTATGTCTTTATCCTTGTCGTTATCCTTGGAGTTCTTGTCAAAAACCCCTTTCCCTTTCTTCTGTTGACCCTTCCCTTTATCTTGTGCAGCGAAAGCTCCATCAGAACCACCAGAGGTGCCAGTCCGCTCCTCAAAGCGAGACTCAATCTACATAATGGAGTAACTGGAACAGGACGAGGAGAAGAAACAAGAGACTGAAAATAAGCATCAAACCTCTCTAGAAGCTTGGAGAGAAGTTGAATAGCCATATTCTCTGTAGAGATATCCTTGCCTAAAACAACAAGCTCGTCCTGGAGATCTTTCATCTTCGAGATGAAAGCAGATAAAGATGGAAAGGCAAAAACTGACAAGTTCATAAGCTGCTTTTCCAACGCCAAAATCTGACCTGGAGACTGCAAATGCCTTCCAAACTTCATGTGCAGCGTTTGTTGTACGCACATGAGAGAGAACAGAATCCTGACAATTCAACATCAAAAAAGAGAAAACACGACGATCATTTGCCTGCCAAATATCAATCTGTGCCTGAGTCACACCACCGGAAGCAAGGGTGGGAGGGGTGGCAGTAGTAGGTGTAACAAGCCAATCCCAGAGATTCACACCACGCAAGGCTAATTTCAGCTTCACCTTCCACAAAGTTTAGTTGGAACCATCCAACTTTGCAGACTCAGAGAACATATGAAGTGTAGTCAAGGCAGCCATCACAAGAGCTTGGGCTCAATCTCAGAAAAATGCACAATCTCAGAAGGAGTGTCCACCACAGGTTACCAGAAGCCAGCAATCCTCAACTTGTTAGAATTGTGCATCTCAGTGTTCTGGGGCTTCTACTATTTATCTAATATTTTATTGCATTTCTCCTAATTATTTGTTCTATGAGCAATCGGCCAGCCCTGGCCAACTCACTAAGGCACTATATAAGGAGTCCCCTTTATTCACTTCTTCATCCAATCCACTTGCACATAGTTCAACATCTAGTTGCTGGCCATTGCCATTGTAAAGCTTTAGTGTTGTTGTAAAAGGTGATCTTGTCCAACTCTCTCTATCTCCTTTGCACTCTCATATGTTTACTGTTTATACTTCCGCCTGTGCTTTCTCCTTCATGGTATCATACGCTTAGGTCCAGGCTACTCCAAACCTTGCAAATCTGCCCAGTTCTGCTGTGCGTTTTGCCTCTCTCACTTCCTGGCTGCAGATCAGTCCATACAATTGCTGCGTTTTCAGTACCTTGCTGCGTTTCTGGTCCAGCCCTCTTGGCTGCTGTCGGCCAGTCCTACAGGCTGTGTTCTACTCTTCAGAGGCAGACCTTGAAGTGTTTTAGCTGCGTTTTCTCCTACAGAGGCTTTCCGGCCAGTTTTGGTGGCTGTGTTTTCTTCTACAGAGGCAAACGGTGGAGTTGTTGCTGTGTTTTCTGCACTGGCATCAGATTTGGTGAGTTCCCTTGCATGTGGAGTTGCCAGGCAAGTGGTTGTATATTTTCTTCTTCCTCCACGAATCCATGCCCTTCCGGTAGGCAATTCCCGGTGGATCTTGGACTGTTTTGCTGCTGTCCCGCCTCTTTTCTCTACGGTTCGAGATGGGGCTGATTGTTCCTGGTGCCTCGCTTCTTTGGAAAGCACTTGAGAGAAGTGTTTGAGAGCTGAGATTTGTTCTTTGTTGCTGTGGATATGGCTCCCCCTGTACGAACAAAGATGACAAGTTGAAAGGACCCAACTACGCTTATTGGAAGCTTCAGATGCGGATCTGGTTCATCCATTAGGGTTTGTGGGACATTGTTCAGGGCACTGAAAGGAAGCTCGAGCGTCCTCAAAACTCTAGGAGGTGGACTCAGGATCAGGAGGATGAATTTGCTATGGAATTACAAGATTGGGAGAATCGGGACTGGAAGGCGCATTATGTGCTTTTGAGGACCATCACCAAGGAGGTCTCACCGGCAGTGCAAACTCTCACCAGTGCTCATTGTTATTTCCTGAAGGCAATTCAATGCAGTCTTTTCTCATGAAGGCCAAGGTTATCCATGACCAGTTACTGGCTTTGTTCTCTTCTCACATCATTGTTCAGGGCACTGAAAGGAACCGAGCGTCCTCAAAACTCTAGGAGGTGGACTCAGGATCAGGAGGATGAATTTGCTATGGAATTACAAGACTGGGAGGCTCGGGACTCAAAGGCGCATACTGTGCTTGTGAGGACCATCACCGAGGAAGTCTCACCGGCAGTGCAAACTCTCACCAGTGCTCATCAGGTATGGTCCAAGTTGGAGAATCTCTTTGCACGAGATTCATCGATGAGGGTAGTTACCTTGCAGGGGTAGCTCTATGGTTTGTTATTTCCTGAAGGCAATTCAATGCAGTCTTTTCTCATGAAGGCCAAGGTTATCCATGACCAGTTACTAGCTATGGGTGCTACTTTGTCCTCTTCTCAGCTGGTTGCTCTTATCCTCACCAAGCTTCCTCCGGACTATGATGTGATTTCTCGATCTTTGTGATGCCAGGTCACATCCACTCAGTTGGATTTTGATGATCTTAGCTCCCTACTTTTGGAGGAGGAGTCCGTTCTCATCTCACAGGGTAAGCTGAAGGTGTCAGTCAACAGTTCTGACGAGGCACTTTCCTCAGTTCAAAAGAAAGGTCGGAGTCGTTGCTTCTCTTGCGGGAAAAGAGGACATCTGTCCAAGGATTGTTTGTCCAAGAAGAAGGACAAGACCAAGGGCAAGGCTTCATCTCAGAGAAAAGGCAAAGACACGACACAAGATAGTGATACAGATTCTAGTACCACTTCTAGGGCTCCCAGGGCGCTTCCGGCTCGGATGGTGTGCTTCTCTAGTACATATGCAGTTTCCCTCCATGTGCTTCCAGCCAGAAGAGGCTTGTGGGCAGGAAAGGGGGCTGATTACACCTCCACTTACTGGTGCATGGGGACCCTGATTCGGAGTTTCAAGCATTAGACATCTGGCAGGACATGATTATCTTTGGTATAGCATAGATTATGAATTGGATCTGTTCCAAGTTCATTGTTCGAGGCTTTTGGGACGAGATGTGTTCTGTCCACTGTTGGGGATTATGGGCACAGTGTGTCCACCAGCTCATCATCTATTCTTGGAGTTCACTGCACACTTGTGTAGGAATTCGTGGCCAAGCAAAGTTCCTTGCTGTTCGTGGTGGCATCTTGTTTCGAGGAAATAGGTTGGTGGGTGCTCTCTCCGAGGTGATTCCAGTTTTCGCGATGCTGGAGGGTCCGTGGTTACATCTTCATCAACTTATCTTCTTCCGACTCTTGCACACTATGAACTACAGAGGGGGTGTTAGAATTGTGCATCTTAGTGTTATGGGGCTTCTACTATTTATCTGACATTTTATTGTATTTCTCCTAATTATTTGTCCTGTGACCAGTGGCCAGCCCTAAAGGCACCATATAAGGAGTTCCCCTTTATTCGCTTCTTCATCCAATCCACTTGCACATAGTTCAACATCTAGTTGCGGGCCATTGCCATTGTAAAGCTTTACTGTTGTTATGAAAGGTGATCTTGTCCAACTCTCTCTATCTCCTTTGCACTCTCTCATATGTTTACTCTTTATGCTTCTGCCTGTGCTTTCTCCTTCACAACTCAGAACACCAAAAACTACAAGAGCCACCTGTATGGAAAAAAACGCAGCAAGATAGATGATGCAGTCCTGAAAAGGAGCAGCTGACAAGTGAAGAAGGGAATCTCAGAGATGAGGGAAGACCTAAATCTACAGTGGAGAGGCGCTAGAAGAAGCCAACCGACCAGCAGCAGAATTGAGAAGAAAACGCAGATGTTAAGGTGCTAAAAACTGAGGCAGATTTGGGGCAGAAAGTTAATGCTGACGGGGGCAACGCTGATCCGAGAACGATGATACCATGAATGAGTGCAGAGAGCGGAAGCAAACAAGCACTAGAGTGTGCTGAGCAGAGAGTGCAAGAGAGAGAGATATGAAGCAACTATGCTGAATATACTGAAGTGATACAGTCCCAAGCAAGAGACATGAAGAGTCTCCTAAGTGAGGGAGCAAAAGGAAAGACTAGACTATGAGAAAAGTGGGAGGCCAGTCCACTTATTTATAGGTAAGAGGGGCTGGCTGACTGGACATTAGAACCTGGCTGAATAGACATGGATCTGCTGGCCAACTGGGAAAAAGGTACCCGACATGGGAAAAATCCCAGAAAAATGTACAAAAATAGGGTGGCCAGCCCACAACCAAGGGCCATGAAAAGGGACCTAAAGGGGACACCAAATATGAGCAAAAACTGGGGATGAATGTGCTAACAGTGCCGAGGTTGAGGGCTTGGCACTTGTGGTCTCCGTGTAGTGCGAACCCTGGTGACCCTCTAGAGAGTGAGCCTCCGTATCGGAGAGTGATGTCGGAAAGGTGGGGGACCAGTCGATATAGGGGAATGGGCAGTGGTGGTAGGTGGTGCTCGAGGTGGCCTGAAAAAGCTAGTGATATGGGTCTGGGTGAGTCTCCGTAGCTGTGCTTGCAAAACCCTCTCCTTGTGCCGGTTCTACACCCTTAGATAATTCAAGGATGCCTAGATTGTCTTTGTGCCATGCCAAATTACATTAATATCATGAGTGATGCCACTACAAATATTAATACATTTGATACACGTTAGTGTATTTTTGTGGCTTCCTATGTTTGTTAGAGTTAGTTTGTTTAATACCAGGGTGATTCCTGGAGTACGATATAGTGATAGTTTGTATTTTTATGGAATAATTATTTTACCAATCTATTGTTGGAAATTTTATACATAAAGAGGAATCAGAAGATTGAGGCAAAAGCGCACAAATTATTATTATTAGAATGCATTGGCATATCTCCATGAGGAACAAACGCAAGCATCTTTGGTCTATATACTCCATCACTCTGCTCAGTGGCCCAAATCCCTCATGAAGGAGTCAATGATATCTCCCTTTGATCTCATAATAGACTGGACAATTGCATATGAAGTGCTCCTCAGACTCTATCTCCCTACGACATAATGTGCAAATGTGATCCTTCCGTGGTATACCTCCTGCACGTCCTGCCTCAATCTCAAGTGTATGTGATGATACTCTGAGCTGTCCAATGGTCACCCTCATAGCTTGTGACATATATGTCTCCATGTAGGCTGGTCGCTGGATGAGACCATCCTCTGTGAGCTGTACAAAATGATCATAGTAAAACTGCATGCTCGTGGGCAGAGACTGGAGTGGGTCACACCAAGTCGGTTGGATCTGCAGTTGCAGCAAGTCATATCTCATTACTTTGTTCTTCTCTACTCAAGAGAGTCTCAAGCAACGAGACTCATCATCATATTGAAAAGAAGGTAGTGGGTCCATCTGTAGCCCGTGCTCTGCGAACCATATCATTGCTGTGTGTACCATGTGTGCTCTCTCCCCTGAGAGGCAAGCTCTTGCGCTGACTCCAATGCCTTGCGAGGTAAGTGATCTAGTGTTACACTTATCGTGTTCCTCTTGGTTGTTTTGGTGTGAACGGGCTCTAGTACATGGGCACTTTTTACCTTCTTGCTGGGAAGAGTTTTTTCCTCGTGTGACCGCCGTCCTGTGCGGTGGTACTAGTGTACCTTAGAGTAGTAGTACCTTACTTCCCACATCTTACCCTAAGATACGAGCCAGACGTCCCCGACCTAGAGCATCAGGACCCTCCACCACACAGAGACCGATTCATGAGGTTCTCCGCCAACATGTCATGCTCCCATCACAAAGGCTTGACATTCACTCCACCATCAGATCAGTTTTGGCAGAGGCGGGTATCGTCATTAGCTGATCACAACATATCTCACTCTACACAGGATCATCTGTTTTATCACATGTATTGTCAAATGTTTTCATTTTACTATTTCTTTCGGTTTTCCATGGCTCAGTATATCCATGGTACCATTGTGTTACTTTTGGTCTCATAGACCCTTGGGGTCTTTTGTAGACGTTAATATAACTTTCTTTCTTTCTCATGTATTGTGTCCCGTGTGTGTGGGTGTGTGTGCGTGTGTGAGCTTTGCACTCAACCCAACAGTGGTCATCAGAGCAGGAAGATTGTACTTGTGTACCTTTCTCGTGCGTTGAAGCTCGCAATCCGTCGCAGAAATAGCAACAGCAACAGTCCAAGGTGAAGGTAGAGGTGGAGGACAAGAGACCTCAGTCCCCAACACGCAGCCCAAGAACCCATCGCCCACAGCAGCAAGGCCCATGTTGGCTGCGGTCAAGTCGTGCAGAGCCGTGACATTAAAGCACAGCAGTGCGTCAAGGACGCGAAATGGTACGTGGAGAAAAGTAGTCCGCGTCACCGAGAAAGCCTTCCTCCAGCCATAGGTCCCCGCCGTGACACAGGCCATTAGGTCTCCCCGACACGTGTGCAGCCCCGTGTGCAGCCGACAACTCCCACGAATCATGCCACGAAGGCTACACGTCGATTCTTGCACTCAAGGCTACACTCAAAGGATTATTAAAAGCTTTATTAATTCTTGTTTATGTCCCCCATTTACCTGCCCGTTAGAATCAATTTGGGCCTCTTCAAACATTTGCCTCCAATTTCAGCCCTCAATTTGTGTACAATTTCCCTCAAATTTTGCCCCCAAATTTTCAGCAGACACTAGCCAAGCCGCCAGCCCCGCCGCTGCCCGAAACCTACGTTTTTTGGCAGCCCCCTATTTTCGATGCCCAATCATCCTCGCGCACTCTGTTCGTCGATCTGACACTCTGTCAAGCAGGTACAACCATTTCTTTCCCTCTTTTGCACTTTGTAGGTATTCCAAACAACAGTGAAACATGGGCCTTTTCTGTCAGTTTTTGGGTCAGTACTTGTGTGCACTGTGCATACAGTAGAGCATAATGGCCGGGAACTCAGGTGCCTTGTTTGGCATGTTGGCCGCGCTGAGGACAAGCTTGATGGGACCAACTATCCCATGTGGGCATATGATGCGGCATGTATTGGTTGCAAAGCAGTTGTGGGGTTCTGTATCTGGTGGTATACGGAGGCCAGCAAGGATAGCTGTGTAGCAGGCATCTACCATTGGCTTAGTCGTTACTAGTGGCTCGTCAAGCTAGCTGTGCAGCAGGCATCTACCATTGGCTCAATCATTACTAGTGGCTCGTCAGGCTTGGTACCTATTGCTCCGCCTACAGCTGAGCATGAAAAATTGGACAGGAAGGATGCACAAGCGCATACATGAATTGCCCTATCGTACAAGAGGCACGTCATTTTGCATATTCGGTCGTCTATCATGGCCAAGCACTCATGGGATGTACCTGCTTCGTTGTACTAGGTGGGCAATGAGACGCGCGTTGCATTTGTCCACAAGAAGCTACAGTTTGAGCACATGGTTGAGGGAGATTCGATCGATGCGTACATCACGCGTATGAAGAATCTCAAGGAGCAATTGGCGAGCATCAATGAGATCATTCCCGATCCATCTCTTGTTTCCACACTGCTGGATGACTTACCTGACTCTTTTCAAGGCTTTGCTACTACCCTATGTTGCCGAGTACGCATTTGATTGCTTGGTGTCCCTCTTGCTACAAGAGCAGCAGTCTCGTGTTAATCGCAGCAGCATAGTTCCAGGGGATCGGACATTTGTAGCCTCACATTTTGGCAAGGGCAAGACATGGTAGCAGTCATATGCAAAGCCTAAGGGCAAGGCAACCTCGTCCTCAAACTCTGGTGTTGCAAAGGACAATGGGAAGAAGAAGAAATGATGTAACTATTGCAGGAAACCTGGCCATCTCATGAACGAATGCCGCAAGCGCATCGCCAATGAGAAAAAGAAGTAGTCGGGCATGTCAGTTCTCACGAGGGCACAACAGGTGCGAAGGATGAAGCAATGAACATAGCTCGGTTAGATATACAGTCAGATCGGGCATTTGTGGTCACATGTAGTTACGATCCTTTGTTGGACACGTATTGCATGTTAGTGGCTGAGGCCCAAGACACTTTGTACTTTGACAGTGGTGCTTCAAAGCACATCACCTCATGCAGGGGTTCATTTGTCTCTTCACGGGATGCACCCAAGGGGGGTTTTGTTGCATGTGCCAACAATGCTTCATACGTTATCAAAGGCATTAGGGAAGTTCCGATAGTTGCAGCCAATGGGGGCGTAATCATGCTCAAGGATGTGTTGTATGTGCCAAGCATCAAGAAAAATCTCGTTTCAGTCTCGGCAATTGCACAGGCTCATTTTTTGGTCCTCTTTCAAGAGGACAAATGCACCGTGCATGGTCACAGCAATGGGGATGTTATTGTGATCACCGGCATGTTAAAATGGGCTATACAAGTTGGATATTTATGAGAGGGGTGCATATGAGAATGCTTTAGCAGTTGATGCTTCAGTCCTTGGTGACACTGACTTGTGCCATGCTCGGTTTGGTCATTTGAGCTTTGGTAGTTTGCTTCGCCTGAATAGACATGACATGGTACTTGATTTAGCCTCATTGTTTGAAAGCGCCAGTCAAACATGTGTGCGAGGGGTGTGTACTTGGCAAAATGCATCGATCCTCATTTCCCAAGGATGGATTAGTGGGAGCTGCCCGAAAATTACAGCTTGTGCATAGTGATGTATGTGGTCCGATGTGATGAACCCCATCTATTGGGGGATACTTGTACTTTGTGACCTTCATTGACTGCAAACCTAAGCACGAGGACAAGCAGACCAAGGCTAATGTACATGCAGTTCCCGATGTGCAGGGAAACACAAAACATGATGCAAAAGAGCGGATGGTATGCAAGGCTTGGGGTCAAATCAAGGATCAGCCCGCCTTATTCATGTTTGATGACTGTGCAACTGATAACTTCATTTCTATACAAACATCTCTATACAAACGGCAGCTGCATTGGGTATTGAGGTTGAGAACATGGGACCTCAAATTGAAGCTGAAGCTGCTTTTATTGGTAAAGAGGTGCAGGTTACCCCATTGATAGGGAAGTTGCGCATACATATCCAGGGCTACCTTGATAATGAACATTTCTTAGTTGCACCACTAAATGGATGCGATGTATTGTTGGGCAAGCCATGGCATCATAGGCCCCGCAAAGAGTACAAGACCAATATGATTTCTTTTATGCATAAAGGTCGCATGCATTTCATTGATGCTGGCAAAGAAGGGGATTCCATCCCACTTGTATCTCACATCCAAATTTATAAAGAAATGAAAAAGAGTCTTTCTGCGTACTTGGTTTTTGTTTGTGATAGCATTGTACCAAGTCATCAAAATGTGGATGCTATGACTTATGATAGGCTGAATTTTCTTCATGCATTCAACGACTGTTTTGCTGATGCACTGCCAGGTGAATTACCTCCCCAAAGGCCCGAAGATCATCGCATAGATCTTGTGCCAGGTAGTTCTCCACCTAAAAAACCCGCATACCTTGTGAGTGCTGCACAACAAGAAGAGATCATGAAGTAGGTAAATAAGCTTTTAGAGAAAGGTTTGGTTCAGCCCAGTTCCTCACCTTATTGCTCTCCTGTGCTTCTGGTTCAAAAGAAAGACGGCTCATTCTGCATGTGTGTGGACTATAGAGCTTTAAACAAGCTTACCATCAAGAACAGATTCCCAATTCCACGTATTGATGATATTTTGGATACGCTTGATGGTTCGGCTTGTTTCAGCCGACTTGATTTGAAGAGTGGCTATCACCAAATACGAGTGGTGCCACAAGATGCCCATAAAACTGCATTCAGGACAGCCTTTGGATTATATGAATTTTTGGTGATGCCTTTTGGTCTCACCAATGCTCCTGCCATGTTTAATCGTATGATGGATAGGATATTCCGACCCCATCGCAAATTTACAAGAGTATTCTTTGATGATATCTTGGTTTTCTCCAAGAATGACCAAGAACACAGAACTCATTTAGTCATAGTGTTCGAAGAGTTGCAAAAGCATAAACTTTTCATTAATGCCAAGAAAAGTGAGTTCTTCCTTTCAGAGATACATTATTTGGGTCACATTGTATCCATATGTGGACCCGTATTGATTGTTCCTGACTTGCAAAAATCATTCGTAGTAGAATGTGATGCTTGTGGCGATTGTATAGGAGCTGTCCTAAATCAAGAAGGGCATGCAGTTGCATACGAGAGTCGTCGTTTGCATGATGCTGAGCTTCATATGGATATCTATGAGAAAGAGCTTTTGGCTGTAATTCATGCCTTAAAGATTTGGAAAAATTATCTTCTTGGGGCTGAATTCGTAGTCAAGACAGATCATCAGAGCTTGAAATACTTTCTATCTCAAACAAAGATTTCCGAGAAGCAGATGAGAATGGCAAACTTTCTTTCCATGTTTCATTTTCAGATTGTGCATACTCAAGGAAAGAAAAATGTGGTGGCCGATGCATTATCCAGGAGGCCTTATGTAGCTGCAGTCTCAGTGGCCTCTCATGGGGACTTATATGCTATGCGAGATTTGTATCATTTGGATGCTGATTTTTGCCATATATGGACTAATTTGATGGCTGGTCATTCACATGCCTCTTATGTTATCAACGACGGTTATCTTATGAAGGATAACTGCCTATGTGTCGTGAAGGATTTGTGTCCAAAGGTTATGGAGGAATGTCATGCTCCACCTTATGCTGGTCATAGAGGTATCATGCCCACTACACGCATGATTGAGAGATATTTCTTTTGGCCGAGCATGCGTAAAGACATTGAGGCTTATGTTCGTGCATGTATTACTTGCCAAAAGGTGAAATTTGACAGGCAAAAACCTCTAGGTTTGCTTCAGCCACCATTGCCTATTCCCTCGCAACCTTGGGAAAGTATTACTATGGATTTTATTATGGACTTGCCTAGATCCCCGCATGGGAATGATGCTATTTGGACCATTGTGGACAGGTTTAGCAAGCAAGCTCATTTCTTGCCCGTCAAGAAAACCATTAAAGTTAATCATATGGTAAAGCTTTTTCTTGCTAATATTTTCAAGCATCGTGGTATGCCTAAATCCATTGTTGGGGATAGAGATCCTAGGACTACGAGCCTCTTTTGGAGGGCTTTATTTGATAATATGGGTACTAAACTTGAGTTTTCATCAGCTTATCATCCCCAAACGGATGGCCAAAGTGAAGCTGCAAATTCAGTCGTGTTGGATTTATTGAAGTGTTATGTGGCAGATCAAAAGACTGCATGGGAGAAGTATCTTCCACTTGTTGAGTTTGCCTACAACAATACGATCCATGCCTCCACGGGAAAGGCTCCGTTTGAGATTATTTATGGCAGAGTGGTATTGCCACCCATCCTTCGTACAAAGGATGAGATTTTTGTAGCTGATGAATATGTTCGTGACTTGGATGTAGCCTTTACTCAGGTGCGAACAGCCATTGCAAGGTCACAAGATAAGCATAAAATGGCTGTTGACAAGCATAGAAGGGACATGCAAGTCAAAGAAGGTGATTGGGTTTTGCTGAAATTTGAGAAGGCTAGGCTTCGGAAGAGGCCAGGACGAGAAGGATCATATCCTAAGCTTTCTCCTCGCTATTATGGACCCTTCAAGGTGATTCAAGAGATCAATGAAGTGTCATACAGGCTTGCTTTACCTAGTCACTGGAAGATTCACAATGCATTTCATGCTACTGTACCTACATCTGGTGGCTGCGTAGGCTTTCCATCTCCAGTTGGTGCTCCATCTCCAGCAGGCTGCGCTTGTTCACCAGCAGGCTGCAGCTGGGTGTTCCCTTCTCCTCCTCCAGCAAACGGCTGCCTCTTCTCCACTGCAGCCAGGCGACCATACATGCTGCTCTTCCATGCCTCTTTAGGCTGAGCCACCTTCTCCTCTTCAGCTGGCGGCTGTGCTCCTACAGCCAGGCGTTACCTCCCTAAGGCGGCTGCTCCACTACAGCCAGGTGTTACCTCTCCTAAGGCAGCTGCTCCCCTCATTCTTCACTTTTGCAGACGGCTACGCCTCCTTCTCCTCCACAGCAGGCGGTTGTGCTCCTCTGCGTGGAATTGCGCCTCCCTTCCATAGGCGGCAACAAGTGGCTTTGCACCTCCTAGGTGGCTACACCTTCAACACATGCAGCTCTCCTCATTCTCCTTGACAGGCTGCTGTGTCTTGGTGTCCATCACTAGTAGCTACACACAGACACCTCGGGTATTGGTCTTCCATCTGCGAGCTACAAGTAAGTGAATTCAGATTTAAGTAAAGAACTTTGTTGTAAATCTGATAAGGGATTCTCTCTACAGCTAACACCCGTTCGGTGCCGAGTAGTCCAAGCTTTTGGAGAACCACGGTCCAAAGGTGCCGAGATCGGGAGAGCCAGGCGTTAGTACGGGAGCGCCTGTTTGTGCGTGGTCCTGGAACACCAGTGGGGTGCACTCCGCGGAGTCCAGTGAAGGCACAGGACCGTAGAGACTGGACCACTCAAGTGGTCTCTCTCCTTTGAACATCTACTTCGAGCCTCTTGTTTGGTATTGTTTTCATTTGTACATGGACATCATCTGGTTCATTGAACCCATGGAGCATTGTATTTGTTAAATACTCCCAATAATATATCATATATTGAGGGGGGGTCGGCTCGTTCCGGCCCCAGTGCTGGTGTCCATCTATTTCATTTCACTTCATTTCAAATTTCAGTTGTTGTTAAGTTGTCCATTTCAAATTGTGATATTAAGTTGTGCTATTACGCGTGTGGGTGTCCAACGGAGTCTTTTCCCACTTGACGGGATCGGTTTCACCTACTCTTCTCTACCTACAGAGGCAGCCCCTGCTTCAATTTGAGGACCCATGTCCTCCACTTCAATACCCAAAGCAGCTGCCATCTGAGTGGATATGAAATTTTCAGATGCACAATCATCAAACATGAACAAAGCGGGCTGATCTTTGTGAGCTGTCCCCAAGCTTTACATACAACCCTATCTTTGCTATCATGTGAAGTGTTGCCCTACACATCCGGAACCATATGCACATTAGGCTTTGATGCATTTGCATTATCACGCTTCTTCTTGTTTGGGCATGCCTTTGCAATATGCTCGGTGCTACCACAAGTAAAGCATTTCCCCTCACTCATATATTGCTTTTTCTATTCCGGAGTGAGACCATAGTCTCTCAGTTTGAAGGGACGCTTCTTGGTAGTGTTATTTTGAGCCGTTGGACCATTTTTATCTTGGTTTTGGTCCTTTTTAGGTGGCTGTCCATCATTTTGCAGGTTTTGGACAACCCTCTCTTTGCCTTGAAATGAGAGTTTAGCCTTATTGGATCGACTCAATTTGAGTTCCAATTGTTCGGTGGCGGTGGCGGCTGCGATTAATTGGTGTAAGGTATGACCAGGATACATTTGTAGTCGCGCTTTGTACACAGGTTGCAATCCCGATTGAAACCTTCTCTTCCTTTCCACCTCGGTGACATGCATAAATGGAGACACCTCCAAGAGCACTTTTCAAAACTTTTGTACATATGCATTTACCGATTCCCCCTCATTTAGCTTTACCCAATCCCACTTCATTGTTATCTCATTCAATGCATTGGGAGGCAAGAATTGAGCATAGAACCTCTCCTTGAACTCTTCCCATGATCTAACAGGATTCGGTGAAAGCTTCTCCGTGAGCCACCAATGGGCAGCATTGCCTTTCATGAACATGCTTACATGCCGGATCATGGATTTTTGAGTGAAATCCTCATCTCACTGAAAGCAATATCAAACTGGGCAATAAAAGCAAGTGCCTTTGATGCATCATATTCCCCATGCTATGTATCAAACTTCACAGATTTGTCTCCGGCTTTGAAGTCACGAGACTTTGAGGCATGTGTGTGCATCTCAACATGTTTTCCCCCATGTTTGTTCATTGGGACAGCCCCTGTGATGATTGGTATCATTTTTGCACCAAAAGGTGATGCATAAGGCATAGATACATGTGCCCTGTAAGCATGAGGCATGGCTGGCCCCTCAACATGCATTGATACATTTTCAGCCATAACTTCTCCCTCACGAGCACACTCGAAGGCATGAGTGGCATGAGAGATACGCGGAATACCTGCACCAACAGAAAATTGCAGCCCATGTTGCATGTGTTGTGCATGCACATTTTCAGCCAGCAATGGCATTTGACATACATTTTGACCACTGCCATATAAACATTGTATCCTTCACGGGCTACATAAGGTGTTCTTGCATGGCGTGAAGTCACTGATTGTTCCTCTCCCATCACATGGAGATTCATCCTCTTAGACATAAGTTCTTGTTCGGGCACTTGTGGGGATTCCAAGACATGTGGGATGGTTGCCTTTTCTGCATGGGCATCCTCGGTATGAACCAAGTATGCACGTGCTGCATCCCTCGGTTGCATGTGCAACTCTTGAGCAATCATTGCCATTGCATGATCCATATAAGATTCAGCTTTCTTGGCCTTCAAACGATCATGTACCAATGGATCCTCGTGGCGGTAGAGATTCAATTCTTCTTGTTGTGCATGGAGAAGAGCCTGCATACGAGTAAGTTCAGCCCTCAAGACTATGGACTCTTCTTCCTGCATCTTCTCTTTGCCACGAGACGGCTGTCCCACATATTCATGTTCCCTATTGTGCACCACATGAGTTTGCTCATCCTATAAAGCATTGGAGGCATGCATTTCATTGTCCTTGCCTCTTGTATTAGCATCTCCAACATTCATTGTATGGCTGTCCATAATGTTCTAAGTGTTGAGATAGCTAGTGTTCATGGGTGATTGTCTCTCACGATAGAAGTGAAAGAGAACCGTATGCTCTGATACCAATGTAACTTGGTTGAACACAATGCTAATCAATACACTTAAATACACTAAGATTTGATGGACACTTGCTCAAAATACAAGAAGTAAATTGCTGAATTGACAAGAGACACACAATGAGCCGGAACGGCCGACCCCTCCCTCAAATAAAGTATTGACCTTGGGAGAATCAAGTACATAGTGTCATGGGCATTTCTGACCAGATTTCCATACCAATGCATATGAATACAGTATTGCAAACAAGTGGTTGTCGATGTAGACTTGCAACCCACACTACCCTCTCAAGTGCCCATGTTCCCTACCATCTGCTCTCTATTGTTCCACCAACACATGGTAGCAACAATCTGCAAGAGAGCACGTAGGACAAGAGAACACTACATAGGGTATGTGATCTTGTAATCCGGTTCCTCCCTCCTGCTACTTGCTCCCATATTTAAACATAAAAGCTTACCACCAATAGCAAGTAGAATCGATGACAACGGAAGTCTTCGCGATGGAAGTCCTTGGAGTGTTGAGATCTTTGATTTGTCGCTGACAAAAGTCTTCAAGAGGATGAAGGGAATCTTGGGAAAGCTCCCCTATGGTTCAACTTGAGAAAGGAAGGCTGAAATTAGGGTTTTCAACAAAAAGACTAGAAATTACAGCAAAAATGAAAGTTATTTTGCTAAATTTCAGTCATCATCATTGGGAATGAGTAGGAGAGTGATTAGCACTTGGAAACACTCTTGGAAGCTTGGAAAACACCCTAGCAAGTTGGGTATGGCTATGGAGAGCTTGAAAATGGAGAGATGGTGGAAAAACAGAGTTTTCAGCCTCCAAAAATCTTCATGAAGAGAAAACACGAATTTTCTCTTAATAAGTGAATTGGGGTCCAATCAGGTGAAGAAACATGGGGAGATGCCCATTTATGAGTAAAAGGGGAGGATCAGGTCCTGGACATTGAGTCTTGTCCGCCTCGGGACTTCAGTGAGTGTGAACTTGGAAGCGGTCATAATTTATAAGTGACTTTTGGGCGCCCAAACTTTAATGAAATGGGAACGCACTCACTTATAAATATTGGCTAAGTCCTAAGGGCTATTTGAGCCTAGATTGGGTAATACTTACCACCTCTTCACATGCCACACAACCATGTCAGCAGACAGTTTCACACGCACGGTTCATGGGCGGGCGTCCCCTTACCCGAAACTACACATTGGTCAAGCAAGCATGAAAACAGCATGCAATTTCAATTGCAAGCTGTTGTAATTTCAATTGCAAGCAAGCACATAAAGATGCTATGCAATGCAACATTGGTATGGACAATCCCCGTTCATGAGACTATACCAAAATAGACGTGCTCCAAGCAAGTACACGAGGTACTAGACCCAATGGAACACCAATCCACCAAGCATTTCCGGGCATGTACACGGAGGAACAAGTCCCAACGAAAAGCCAAGTCTATAGTATCACATGAGTGGCATCAATCCCCGGCATAAACAACTGCCATGGACACCAGTCCAATGTACATACATAATAAGAAAGCACGAGTGGACCGATTGGGTGGCCAAATGGTGACAAAGAGCAACACACATCTCTTTCAAGGACGTCATCCTGTGCATCTTAACTTGATCCTCTGCATCCAAATCTTGTAAACAAAGCCTACTTTTGCGAAGAGAGAGAAAGAGACCCCTTGGCTGTCAGCCCCTCGGTGCCTCCTTCAGCTCGCCTTCTTCCCAGAGAGAGATAGAGTCGTGCTATCTAACCCAAGAGTTGCCTTGAGATGTCTCTACTGGCTACTTCCACACATGCAACCTGCCTGCATCCACCTGGCTCCTGTTTGCTAGCTACAGCCCATATGCGCAGCCACTTGGTCTTCCACATGTGCAGCCTCTTCCTGAAACCTGTCTGGTTGCTTTTTGCTGACAGTAGTCCATGCTTAGCCACCTGGTCACCTGCCTGGCCCCCGTTTTGCTGTTTGCCCGCTTGGTTGCCCCTTGCTGCCGCGCCGACTGTAATCCATATGTAGCAGTAGCACCTGGCGGCAGTGGGGCAGTAGCACCCCATGCCGCACAACAGCGCCCATCGGTGTCCTTGTACTATTTGCAGGAGCACTCTAGCTCCCCTGTTGTTTTACTTTTTCAGGTTCCCATGGGTGATGAAGTGTTTTGTGTGCGAGTGTTTGTTCAACCGCTCAGATTTCTGAAGGCCGGTTTCATGGTTCCATCGCCGGGATATCGTCGACTTTCTCAAGTGGGCCCGTGGTTGTCACATCAAAAGCTTCAACATGTGGAAACTGGAAAGGAAGTACAGGAGATAGTGCAGGATTATGAGTCTTTGCCCATATGAGGTGAAGAGCAAAAGCGGAGGATGAAGCTCAGGAGAAAAGACACCAAGGACAGGAAGTAGTCAGCTAGGAACAAGAAGCAGTTGAAGTGTTATGGTGCAAGAGATGGGTTGAAGGTTATGGCTTTCGACACTTTGTCACTGGTGGTATCTTCACGAAAGCTTTATGGGTTCGGAAGGCAGCTTCTTTCTATGTTTAGCAGTGGTGATCTACTATGCTTCATCAAGGACTTGTGCTTACCACTTGGGTGGAGTGCAAGCAGGTTTTGGGTGCTTGTGGATGTATCAGGTGAGGCTCAGTTGGAAGTAGAGGAACTTGACGAGGTTCTTATTCCAGACCAGATACTGGCACACAAGGACAGAAAGGCACAAGGTAAAGTTTCCCGTCGCTATCTTGTGAAGTTCAAGAACTGTTCACTGATGGATGCGAGTGGATGGAGGAGGGTGACTTAGCAGATTCACCTAAGGTATTGCAGCTTTATCTTGATGCTTTTGAGTTGGAGCCGACTCTTGCGACGGTTCATTCAGGTTCAGCAGAGCATGGGTTTGGAGCATTGCCTGATGCTCAAGAGGGGGGTAGCACCTCCACTCCCTTGTTATAGACAGGCTCAGTTTTCATCTAGGAGTCGCTTGGTGACATCTTTGTATTCACCCGAAGGTACTGAGGCTGACAGTACATCTGCTTATGGGACTTCTATGATATTGTGTACTAGTCACATGAGATGGTAAAGTTGGGTATGGTTCACAGTCGGCCGCACCCTGAACTATAACTGCAACTATGGATGGTTTTTGCCTTTGGAACTAAAGTATGACTGAAGAAGATTGGGACATTGATCTTTGTCATATGGTTCTGGTTGTTCTTGACCACAAGATAGGTAAATTGGATAGTGAGATGATGCTATTTGTGGAGTTGGTCTCCTTTGGAATGGCATGGTTTCGTTGAGCTCAAAGTTTGCAGTAGCAACCTGAGCTAACACTTCGAGACTTTATGGAGGGCATAAGTCTTGCGAGTAGTCCTAGAGTTGGTTTGGTTCATATATGGATTGAACTCTATCTATGCATCTATTTATACACTTTCTGAGGTATTATTGTATTCTGGTGCCATTGGATCCTGGTACCCTTTGGGGATACATGGATAATACTTTGGATGTGTCAAGGTGAGATGCATGTCTTCCTTGTTGTGAGTGAAGACAACCATCTCTCTCTCTCTTCTCCCCACAGTGTGGATAGGCATCAGCTGAATGTGAAAAGGAAACCCATGTTAGTGGCCAGCCCAAGTGTGAAAGGGGATAAAAGGGATTTTGAGGTTATAAGGTTTTTAAAAACCTTCTAATGATAAAAATAAATATTATTTGAAAAGCATGCGTTTGTAATCCTTGGCTTTTGGCAAGAAAGTAATGAAAAAAAGTGTTTTTGCGTACTTGATTTTTGTACGAGTTCTAAGCCCATCAAATAATGTTTTCAAATTTTTAATGCATGGACTATAATAGACAACTCCTTGTCTAGGTGCTATACTTACTAACAAGATAAATTTTTTTACTCTCGAAAGCAATAGGATGACCATCTTGCATTAATACAGCACCAATGTCACTAGCATCAGTTCTTACAACCACAAAGAAAGGACGTGAAAAATTAGGTAATTGTAACAGAGGTACATGAGTAAGTGCATATTTTAATGCAAGAAAAGATCTCTTCTTGAAGTTCGGTCCATTCATAGGATTTGGTTTTCTTTTGAGAAGTTCAGTGAGAGAGTGTGCCTTATATGCAAAATTACGTATAATTTTGAGATAATAGCTACACAACCCTAAAAGATCGTAATTCATGAAGATTCTTGGAATGCGGCCATGTCGCAATAGTTTCTATTTTCTTGGGATCAACATGGATACCTTTAGCAGAAACTATATATCCGAAATACTCAATCTTACTTTGAAAGAAACTACTCTTTTCGAGATTAAGGTAAAGTTCATTTTCTTTAAGCAAATTAAATACAATTTTCAAGTGTTTTTTGTGCTCTTCTTTCTCGTTCGAAGTCGGGTCAAATTCAGACGAATTCGGGCTGATTTTGATGAAGTTTTGGCTTGAAGAAGCTTGACGTATGAATCTCCTCTTATCTTTTTAGACCTTTTTGAGTAAAGCAAAGATGTAATTTATTATTATTATTTTCCACCGTTGATTTCTATAGAGCTTCCTCTACTACTGTGTGAATTCAAATCCCAAGATCTTCCACAAAGTCCCTCAGACAAGGTATAAGATTTATGCAAGAGGACACGTCGGACGCATCCAACGGAGCGGATCTTCGAATCGGTTACAGAACTAAGAGCCGAATTCCCAACAAGGAAAAAAAAAGATGGCACCGTTCACGTTTTCCAGGGCAGCCTGATGGGAGGAAATCGATGTCCATTAAGAGCTAAGCTTAAGCTTTGTATTATGCCTTTGTTTAAGGCTTTGGGTAAAGTCTTTCCTCCTTGGATATATGGTTTGATGTGACCTTGAAAAAGACCTTCAACCAAGCCTCAAAGCCTTGAATTTTTCTTCTTTCACACAGAAACCAGAAAATTGCACGTACTTTCTTTCTTTTGCAAAGCCTTCCTCCCTTTGATTTTTCTCAATATTTTTTTTACCTTCTCTCCCCCCTTTGCTCTGATACCTACTACTGAAACCACTCGGATCATGGAGAGACACACCATCCAACCAAATACCATCTGGTTCATCACTTCCATCATATTACCATAACCAAAAAATTAATAAATAATCATAAAAGCATAGTATAGCATGAAAACACAAAAGAGAATCATTGGGTGCAATCCATCCCCCTCAAGAAGTGTTGGCATCCTTCCACCTCTTGAGTATTTATGCTTTATTAATAAAAATAGCCCATAAGTCAAAAATAGATGCACGCTTATGCATGGGCTTGCCCTTTAGAAAAATGGGGGTTGCTTTTAACACAAGCTTAGGTAAAGTGTTCCTATCTAACCACTAAAGGAGAATTACAAAAAGAACCCTAAGGACTAATTCATGTGTAAATAAATAAGTCCACCCCCAACATAACAAAAGTGGGCGGCTCAATAGGTCCACGCCCGAATACATCAAAATGGGACGGCCAACAACAATACAAAATCTTGTAGTAGATACTACGGTAAAAAAATACCAAAATGAGAACCATCTCGATAACAGCTCACACCATATCGCCGCCATCACGTCCCAGCACTTACGAGCACAAAGCCCGTCAATCTCACCAACCTATAAGGTTGTCCATTCAAACACACTACAAGTTAGCAACACATGCTAAAAGTTCACGACAGCACATAAGTAATAAATCCAACACTTAGTTCCAGCTATCCCTAATTTCATATGTCCTATACATAGAATATTAGGAATCACCCAAGTGCCATGCTACTATGAACATAGTAATATTAGGCGTCCCCAATCAACCACAGGAAGATGGACAAACAAACCATGACACTCTACTACTTTATGCAAATGACATGGTCCTACTTTCAAGAGATCCATTGTATGGGTCTCCTCCTCGACCATGATCCCCTCATTAGCTCCAGATCCATGACATGCTCCATTGCCACCATCGAGCTACCTTTCCGCCCGCATGACGTAGTTGAGGGAGACCTCCCGGCCATACTCACATTAGACCCATGCTTGATATTTTGGAGAGTGGTATACCATCTATTGGGGGTTGATGCTCCTCCACCCATGTAACGTTGCTGAGGGGGGAGACCTCTCGGCCATACTCATTAGACCCATGCTTGATATTTTGGAGAGTGGTATATTAGTTGATGCTCCTCTCATGTTTAATGTTTCATGCTCCTGATATTCCATAATGAGATTTCTATGGATAATTTTGTATCACTCTAGTGAGATAGTTTTGAGTTCTATTTTATTTTCCATTACATGATGAGATATGCCATGGACATTATTATATCACTTTGGTCTCATATAGGCACCTTGGGTCTTTAGTAGTAGACTCATAAGGTCTTTAGTAGTAGACTCGTAATACATTTTTCTTTTTTTCTCAATCATGTGTAAAAGTTCCACGACTGTTGATTTCTCCACCTCTAAGTAAAGTTCATGCGAGTATCATAGTGCGTAAGAGTTGGTAACCAGCTCTCTGTGAGCAGAGCAACAAGGTCGAACAAGCTGAGTTCTGTAGCTACAACACATTTGCAAAATCCATAGTGCAGATCAAGAGCTGGAAATAGAGCACTGTTCTTGGTGCATCATCTTCAAAAATCTGCATGTTTGAGCTGTTGTTGAAGCGCTCATACCATAGCTCTATGTGAGGTCCATCCTCGGCAAGAATCATGCCGATTTCAGTAGATCGTTGGCCAGAGATCTACACATGTTGGTGCCTTGAGAAGACCCTATGAAAGCTCCATTGCAGCTGCATTCTTTGTGTGTTGAGCTTTCTATGTATGAGCTTAGTGATTAGCTCAAAAAGGGTTTCACTACCAGCAAAGGTGATATTTTCTTCATGTTTTTGGCGAATTTTCTCCTTGAAACGAGGGAGAATGTTGACCTTTGGTAGGTTATTTCGAATTCGGACCTCATGTCTTTGTGAACTTCATTTACACTTTATGAAAACCCTCCTTGGGAAAAGACCAAGCTCCTTTGTAATGTCCTAGAATTATAAAGGACGTCATATGCCTTTGTGAATTGAAAAGATGAAGCTTCTTTGTAATGTCCTAGAATTATAAAGATCCTACACCTTTGCCAATTGTGGAAAATATCTTGGTAATGTTTACCTTTGTAAGCTTTATGGTGACCTTGCCCATTTCATGTGTGAGATGGAAAGTTCTTGATCATCATCAAAACCCTTTGTGAAGATTGTTTATGGAGCCTTATCCTATGTGATTTATTGGACCACAATGCATGGTGATCATCCTTGGCTCCAATGTGAGCACATTTTCATCTACTTGTGGGCATGTGAGCCGCGACATGTTTCTATCTTTATTGGTGACTTTACTTAGTGGCATTCATCCTTGATAGATAACTTCTTGGTGATTGCTTGGTGACATCATCATCTACTATGACTTGGTGGTTTTGCATTTGGGAGAGAATGGGTGGAAACATGTACCACAATTTGGTGGTTTTTAAATTAAGATAGGATGGGCGGCAACATGGCTAGTCTCAAGGCCTATGTGATTCTTTCCTCAACATGGCATGGGTGGCAACATGTCATTAAGGTTCTATGTTGATTTTTTTGATCGACTTGGTGTATATGATCTACTGCAAGCATCAATGCTCCTTGGAAGAGTGCCATCTTCCACTGTAGTGGGATCTTATCTTTTGGTGAACTTTCCTCAACATGACATGGATGGAAACATGTCATTAAGGTTCTATGGGGTCCTCTTTGGTGTTTACAATCTATTGCAAAGTGGTACTACTCCTTGGAAGAGTGCCAACTTCAATTGTAGTGGGATCTTATCTTTTGGTGAACTTTGTGTGATGGCTCATGGAAATGGTTGTATCTTATTGTGTTATACTCCCTACCTTTCACATCCTACTATATGTGAATGAAGAGTTATGGTGTCGTCCAACCATACAACACTTTTTTAAGGTAATCATTTATAGCCATTGGGATTTTGGTTCTATGAGTACTTGATCAAGCACACCTTGTTGGTGTGAATGATTAGATCAAGTAAGGGTGGTGAAAGATCTATATGATCTAGCATCCATGTGTGCACATGCACATTACTCTAGGTGACATTAGGCCTTAGCAACAGATATGGATGGTGGGCTCTAAAGTCAAAGAAGAGGCATAGGTATAGGTGGTGGACTCCAATGTGGAGGTGTGTCTTACTAAGGCATAAGTATAGGTCTCTAATGTAGAGGTGTGTATCGCAAAGAAATCTATGAACTCCATCAAGTACACACTCAAGCATCTCTGATCCTCATATTGTATTACCCGTGGGAGTGGCCTGAATCCCTCTTGGAAAAGGCAGTAGAATCTCCCTCATATCTTGTAGTAACCCAGATAACTAAACATATAATGGGCCTTATTCTCCTCTACCACTCATGTTGCATACCATGTATATCCTCTCCTTATGTGGGATATTATCAACTCTTCCAGTCTCTATTAGAAAGGTATATTAACATCTCCAAAAGACTCAAAGAGTCTATGAGAGAGAGAGAGGTATATTAACATCTTCAAAAGACCCAAAGGGTCTATGAGACCAAAATGATGTATACAAAGTGTCCATGAGATCTCGTCATGGATGAGACTAAAATGATATATCATTTTGGTCTGAGATCCAAAGGGTCTATGAGACCAAAATTATTATATACAAAATGTCCATGAAATCTCGTCACGGATGAAAAAAAAAAGTAAACTACAGCTAAAAACTGAAAGCTAAGCTCTCAAACTTTGAGATTTGCCATTATTTAAATGCTCATACAAGGGATTGTTTCTATGTATATGAACTGATTTTCATGTGCAACATTCAGATGCCATGATTTCAAAGCTATTTTAAAATTGAGAGTTTACAAGTGCATTTTTTTTAAAGTGTCTCATTTTCATAACTATTTTAGAATCATATTTTTGTTTTTTTATAGATCCTACTATGCCTAGAATAGGGTACAATAAGTGATGGGATATGGGAGAGCTGAATGAAAACAGTCAATCAACCCTATATATCGGGCAAAGGCCTTTCTAGGATGTCCATCATGGGTGAAACAAGAAGGCTAAAGATGTCGATGGTCTAATGTGAGGATGAGGCTACTCGATGGTGCTCCTAAATATGAGGGGTTGTTGGGGTCCAATGAAACAAGGTTGTCTAGCTCTTTGGAGTGTGAGTGGCCAATTTGATGAGCACTGTGGTATAGGCTCCTGTATCCACTTTGGTGGGTTGTGAAGCCTCCTTATCACTCCTCTAGGCTAGAAAAAATTAGTGATGGTAAAGCTAAGAGGAGGGGTGTTGGGGCAAGGATGATTGAGTAGGGACTCTCTGTGTCAATAAGTAGAGTCCAAGGCACCTCTGATCTGGGTACCCACGATTTGAGATAATGCTTCCAAATATCTCTTTGATAATAGACAATGAAACATTTCTCTGATCTATTAGTAGATTGGGCACTAGCAACATAGTTCTTCTTTAACAAAACTCCCATCTCTAACTGAGTGTACATGTATTTTCCTCTCTCAGTATTTGTTCAACTCTACCAATATCTATCCTCAGTCTATGGGATGATATCCTAAGCTAGCCAATGGCTATCCTCATAGAATGAGGCATGAAGAAATCGAGATAACCTGGTCTATGTATTAAACCATCTACTATGTATCTCAGGAAATGGTCTCTATAGTACTACATCTTGGTAGACAATGGGCCTATGGTGTGATCCAAGTGTTACATGAGAGAGAGAGAGAGAGAGAGAGAGAGAGAGAGAGAGAGAGAAATAAGGTTTTTTTAACGTCGTAGGAACAATCCCAAGAGACCAAGTATGATCTATCCGACAGGAGTGAGATTCAAAGACAAGACGTGTTGAATAACAACTCCATGAGCTAACCAATCTACTACACTTGAGAGAGAGAGAGAGAGAGAGAGAGAGAGAGAGAGTAATATTAATGTCTTCAAAATACCCAACAGATTTATGAGATCAAAAGTAGTACAACAAGTCCATGAAAATACTTAAAAACTTAGAAATGACTAGTTGCCTATCTTTCTCAGCATTATAAAAATCATGTGGATACATGTGAGTATAGGAAAAGGTAGAGATCATGTTAGTATGAGTCAAATTGATAGCATTGAGAGGAAAGACATCCTCCTCATTCATCCAAAATATCTAAAATAGAGGGGTCTATAATTGCAAAGAGGGTGAATGTGTGTCAACCTCTTTGCAAAGAGGTTGACCGTGTGTTAACTACTACTTTGAGGGGAATCCTTATGTCATTGTAGAATCTCCCTAATGTAAGTAGTAGTTGATCGTGTGTCAACGACTACTTAGAGGGGAATCCTCATGTCATTGAAGAATCTCCCTCATGCATGTGTCAACTATGACTTAGGGGGGAATCCTTTTATCATTGAAGAATCTCCCTGATGTAAAGTTTTCATCCAACTTTTGATGCACTATAGATGGTGGGCTCTTTGCAAGATGACTCCAAGCATCGTTGCAAGGCCTTGGCCTCACATTAGTACTACCATAAATATCTAACAAACCCCTTTGTAGTATAAATGAGGTTTACAGAGATTGAAAATTAGTCTCTAAAAGAGATGAGTCCAAAATCTTTGCAGAAGGTCTCAAAATTTTCATGTGATAAGGCTTTTGTCATGTGTACTACAATAGATTGATCTCACATACATGGAGCAAGCAGCTAAACATACCTTTAGATACTTACAAGGCACTCAAGACCTTGGATTATTCTATGCTAAGAGGGGTGATTTAAAATTGCAAGACTTTTCTGATTCTGATTGGGGAAGTGATTATGTTACATGACATTCCATATCTAGAAACTGCTTCTTTCTTGGCAACTCATGTATCTCTTGGCTAAGCAAGAAGTAACCAACTATGGCAACCTCGTCCTTTGAAGTTGAATACAGAGTAATATTCACTATAATAGTTGAATGTTTATGGTTGAGAAGATTGATGGAGGATCTTTGTGTCCCTTTAGACACCCCTAATACAATTCTCACTGATAGTCAAAGTGCAATGGCAAGTAGCCAGGAATCCTATCCTTCATGTCAAGCCCAAGCAAATTAAAATGCACAACCACTATGTTAAAGAGAAACTGCCAATTTTTAGTACATAGGTAATACATGAACTCTGAAAGCTATGACACACCAAACTGCTACCTTATGAGTTTCACAAATATATAAGGCATCCAACAATAGCTTGATCATCATAAGTGATTAATTTGAATAGCTCTTCGGGATCTTGCAGACTGAGCTTTATACCAGGTTCTATTGGTATAGAGATTGATTTGTAACTTTCTATATTGAACCTTTTAAGTAGTGCCTTGATGTACTTGAATTGCTTAATGACTATACTATCATCTTTTTGTATAAATTGCATACTCAAGTAGTAGTATAAAAGACCAAGATTAGAAATCTCAAAATTTGAGGCAAGGTCAACCTTGAAAGTTGTAATCAAATCCTCAATGGTTCATGTCAATAGCGTGTAATCAACATAGAGAATGACAACAAGAAAATCTTGCTTGTCCTTTTTGACATAAAAGTGATTTCTGTAGGATTATTTTGAAATCTTTGTCCCATCGAATAAGCATGAATCTTCTCGTACCAAGCCCTAGGGATTTGTTTCAAACCATATAAAGCTTTCTTAAGCTTGCATAACTTCTGTTCTTGACCGGGTTGGGCAAATCTAGCTGGTTGACTCACTTGAACTTCTTTTACCAAGTGGAAGATTCACTAAATCCCAAGTACCATTTTTCTTAATGGCTTGAATTTCATCCTACATGGCTTTAACCCTATTTAGATCTTCTTGAGCCTCTTCAAAATACTGAAGTTCATCTACATCATGTAGAGAATAAAGAAATGAAAACTAATTAATATGTGCTGAAGAGAGTTTTAACACCAAATCTAGTTCTATTTTGCAAAGGAGAAGACAATCTGATATCCTTCAAGGTGCTTCTAACCTATGTAGACATAAGCCTAGGCTCATTGATTGTTGCCGATATTTCAAAATTTAGTGCATCTTCCAGAGTAGAAGATGGTAAATTAGTTTCTTGAGAATTCTCTCCTTGCAACAACAAATGAGGATCAATAGTAGGCAAAATTTATTGAGTATCAATACACTAGCACTGGAAAAACAAACCATCAAACATGTTCGGGGAATCAACATAAATATGTTTATTGAATTCCATCATAGGATAGATAGAATCCTCAATAAAAGAACATCCTACTGACAATAATAGTCAAAGGATTATAGAGATAGTAGCCATTGCTTTCTGTACTATAGCCAATAAAAATGCACTTCATAATCTTATTATCAAACTTAGTCCAGATCTAAGATGGCACATGTGCATATGCCAAATAACCAAAACATGCATGTGTTCAACCTTAGTTTTTTGGATGAATTAAGCTTCATAAGAAGTGATGGTTTTCAAAGCTTTAGCAGGACACCTTTTCAACACATACATAGCACAAAAAACTACTTCCATCCAAAACTTATGTGGAAGCTGTTGATCTTCAACCATGCATTTATCCATCTCTATGAGAGTCTCGTTTCTTCTCTCATCAATACGATTTTTTTTTTGTGATATATAAGGAGACGCACATTCATGCTTAATGCCTTCTTGTGCCAAAAAGTCTTTGAAAGCATTAAACAAATATTTATCCCCTCTGTCCGTACGGAGGGTTTGGATTTTAAAGCCAGTTTCATTCCCAACCACAAAAAGAAAGTGTTGAAAAGGAGAAAATACCTTTTATTTTTCTTTCATGGAGTAGGACCAGTGAAATTTGTTGTAATCATCAATGAAGGTTACAAAGTAAAGATTTCCTCTAAAAAATGGAGTGCACATTAGATCTCACACATCATTGTGTTTGAGCTATAGCTCTATCTGTTCCATTCTTTAGAGAAGATTAGTAGGAGAGTTTGCCAAGGATACATCCTTAACAAACATACTTGGGTCCCATGTTTTTTCAGAATTATTAATCCACTAATTGATGTATGGCCACACCTAGCATGCCTCAGCTGGCCATCTTTCATTGCATGTGAAGCGTCTACCAGTAGACAAGCATCATCACACTTGTCATACATGTCCAATTAAATGTACAAACCTTAGCTTAGAGTTCCAGTAAGCACAATTTTCTTGTCTTATTCTCTATTAGGGATAATGCATTTATTATCAGCAAATTCAACATTAAGACCCCCCTTGCTAGAGTAGGCACTGAAAGCAGCTTCTTCTTTTTACCTAGAAAAAAAAAGTACATTTTGAAGATAAAGATCCTTACCACTAGTAGAAGTAAGGCAAATCTCACCAATACCTTTAACTAGATAGGAGGTATTGGTGGCACATATAACAATGTGATCATCACGCACATATTCCATATTATTGACTAAACTTCTTTGAGAAGTGATGTACTTAGAAGCTCTATGTCAAAATACCAACTATCTGAAGCAGTTGCATTAAGACATTATGGTTAAGATTAAAGCTGCAAATAGCCATAAGTGAGAAGTCTTCAAGGACAACATTCATAGAGTCCTCTTTCTTGGAATAGTAAAAAAAAAACCAAAAATAAGATGCTAAAGTAGTAAAAAGACACGATATCCAAGTTGTTCGTATGCAGAGAAGTTACCTTTCCAATTTTGTCACTTTACTTTCTAGTCAATTCATCCATTTCCTTATTCTCTACCTTTCTCAACTCTTCCTTAGATAAAGAAGACTCATTGGTTATAACTTCTTATGTAAATCTTTGAAGAACTGAACCTATGGAAACCACATTATGCTCTCACCAACACAAAATATCCAATTCATAGACACTTGATACTCGTTGCTTATGTCCTTGTCTTATTGTAAATGAAAATGTCTTAAATGCTAAAGTTACACATGTTAAAACATCTTATTAAACATTAAATAACTTACATTATATACCAATCTGCCTAAGTATCTTTGTGTCAATGGAAACCAAGGCTCAGTTGCCTTTGTGTACTTCTTCTGAATTTTTACAAAATGAGCTTGACATCCTCATTGTTGGGGAACTCTTTCAAATAATCTTCTGGATTTGCCAAAAAATGTTGGCTGTATTCAAGCACTTCTTGTGTAGGGCAGAGCCTCTCACTTGGGGCCTCACCGGATATCCGGACAAGATTCATCCCTCAAAGAGGTGGCGACCAATGCATGCATGTTAAGGCTACATCAATCCATAAACACCAACACTTTAAAAGTTTTTCATCAATACTTCAATCAAAACATAAAAAGTTCTTCATCAATACTTTAATCAACATAAAAAAGTAAGTACTCTCAAGTTTAAACAACAAAGAAAAAGGTAAGGACTTACAAGTTCATTCTTTGTAAGCCATGAAAGAAGCTCAATCTTGCTAACTCGTGAAGGATCAATAATGGTGGATAATACTCGGACATGCTTGTGTCTTTTGTTAGCAAATCTTTCCCATATTGCCTCCATCCATGCCACTATTCTGTGGGGTTTCCCTCCCATACATAAAACATACGCCCTACAAGAATCTGAAGATTAGGCTGGGTTGCTATCACTTCCTCAAAATCCCTATTCATGTCATGCCGTATAGGATCCCATCTTGCCATAATGTCCTCACTAACTAAAGCTTCACCTCTGTCACATATTAACACTGAAATAATGAAGACACATTTTTCTAACACATAACCCTCTCTCCCAAAAGAGATCTTCAAACCAAAAATATCATCTCTCAAGCCTCTGACTTTAGCATATGGAATCATCTGACAAAGCGGAATTGAAGGACATTCGAAGCAACTCAATATTCTGACCTTCTTGAGGATGTCTTCACCTTGGAACATGGAAATGCTATTCTCATCCTTGACTGTATCTTCTTTCAATATCTTTGGACAGCAGTATTTGCAAGCTTGCCTCTTGCTCATTTAAACGCTCCTATTTTTTATTGTTCTCTGTGGCATCATCTTCTCCCATGCCCACATCAACCCTTTCATTATTTTCGAGCCTTCCATGTTATCCTCCTGAGAATTTGAAATCAAATCTACCATGCTTGATCTTGGCCCTCTTCTACCCCTTCTATCTCTCCCTCTCTATGAAGACTCAGCAACACATTTGCTCC
Source organism: Cibotium barometz (assembly GCF_041138505.1). Lineage (NCBI taxonomy): Eukaryota > Viridiplantae > Streptophyta > Polypodiopsida > Cyatheales > Cibotiaceae > Cibotium > Cibotium barometz. The sequence continues at coordinate 861,116 of NC_141062.1, read as the reverse complement.
AAAAAAACACCATGATAATCTAATCAATTAGCAAAACATAGAGGCTTCAATGTCAAAAGGAGAGGGTTCCCATGGTATGTTAATTTTATTCGTTTTTAGCAAAAATACAGCAGAGCTCCATCAAAATGTAAAAAAGAAAGGGTTTATCAAAAAGGAAAAACAAAGTCTCTTCGATAGCCCGTGTCGGCACGGTCCATATTGGCAATGTAATTTTATTTTACTTTTTAATTTTTTATTTTTGTTGTTGTTGTTGGTATCTTAGTTTCAAAAGGCACATACAACCAGATGGGATAACTGTTGATATCCAAGTGCTGTAAGCGCCGGTGCGGGTTACGCAAGCTATAGGTGTTATTGAATAAAATTGTGAAGTAGCTCTCTTTAAAAAATTATTGAGTCACGCAGGCAACAAACCAAACAAAGCAACACATGTTTTCTCTCAGCGGCATGGAATGGGCGGGAACTTACGAGCGTACTAGGCTTGAGCTATGCAATAATTTCAAATCAAGCGTACTAGGCTTGAGCGGCATGGAATGGGGGGAAGTTACAAGCGTACTAGGCTTGAGCTATGCAATAATTTCAAATCGAATGAAATGGGCACGGAATGCCTTTATTCATAAAAATCTCTCTCTCATGAAATATTTCAAATTGACTGCAAGTTAGAAAGTATTGAGTAATACAAGTACCGCAGGCTAAACTACATTTTCTCAATAGCATGGAGAGCTCTACAAGTAGTCAGTCCACTTCCACCACTTGACCTTCCCTCGTCTATAGCAAAAAGCAATGGAATGCTGGGGTTCATGAAAGAGCTTTTCCAAGGGTTTAAACCTTGGGCAAGTAAAGGGTTTGGGGTGGTGGACAACCCAAAAAAAAATGGATTGGGTACCCAAACTGTTTTGTTTAGATAACCACTACTAAAAATTTAAAGTGTAAAATTTATTTTGATTAGATTACCACTATTAAAAATTTAATATGTAAAACTTCTCTTTTCTCTCTCTCACTCTCTGTTTGTGTCTGTGCGTGTGTCTCTTTCTCTTTCTATTAATTTACCTCTCTCTGTCTCCTTCTCTTCACTTGGTTCATCACCCTCTCTTCCCTCCTCTTCAAAGAATAAATTTCTTGGTGAGAAGCCTTTCAAATTTTGTGGTGAGAAGCCTTTCAAATTTCCTAAATTTTATTTATTTACTTACATCTACATCCCATCTCTCTAAGAATAAATTGGGCTATCATGATGATTAAAGGGCCATCGCTCTAAGAATAAATTAGGCCATCATGATGATTTAAAAAAATAGTACTCAAATGCCATCACTCAAAGAATAAATTGGAACATCTAAGAATAAATTGGACCGTACAAGAGTTGCTTTTCTTGAATACAAACCCAATTACACTTGTTTTCTAAAATGTTGTGTGTTGCTCGTCTGGAAAGTTCTTTGTATGTGCTTATATCCTCAATTTCTTCATGTTGTTGTTGGCATTTTAGGAGTAGAATGGTTCATGCTTGAGATCTATTTGGTTCTTTTGCTTTTCTCTCTGTGTCCATATCAAACACTCACTAACGCCTTGTTGTGTCATAATATATGTTCCTACCAGAAGAACAAAACTTGTCCTTTGTTCTGATCATCGATATTGCGAGGTATCCATTTTGGACCTACAAGAGCATTTTAAAATCAGAGAAATCCAGACATTCTCAATGTATCAATTGACACTAGGTGGGGAGAAAGTAAAGATTGAGATGCAAACTCTCAAATTCTCAGAAGAAGGACATGTTCTAGATGCATATATGCATTCTTTTTACAAACTCCTCCTTGCATCAGGTCATGTTGTCTCTTCGATCATTATGGATGATGATGTGGCTATGGATGAACAAAAACCAATGAGCAATGAGGAGAAGAGAAAAATTACACGTGAGTTTGACATGATTAAAGTTCTCCCACTTTATTTGTAGCTTGCATGCTGCATTTGGCAATGTGCAAGATAGACGAGTAGTGCAAGAGTTCCCATCTCTACATAGGATGGTTATATTTCCTTTGAGCTTTCACCGTGCTTAAGGGACTCCTCACACAATGGTGGGGATGGAACAAAAAAATAATGACCATATTTGGGTAGATTATGTATCAGGTAGCTTTGACTGCTTTCCAGGTATTGTGTGATTGAGTAGATGCATACGTCATTTACGGTGCTACAATTTGGATTGCCCTAACTTATCATGATGTTCTGTTGTGAATGAAATACATTGGTTGGGAAAGGCAAGAAAGGTGCCCCTGGTGGGGGAGGTGAAGGATGAATTTGGATCTTTGGTGTGTTCTCATTGTCCTCTACCACTAGAATGTGTGAAACATTGCCCTGTAGTTATGTATTACTACATACCAAGAGATCATGTGAATTGCAGTAGATGTGCTATTCACTTCGGTCACCATGACCATACATTTGTAGATGGTTCACCTAGAGTACAAAAAAGAGTTGTCGAAGAAAAGGTAATGACCCATGTAAGAGCTACTCCTTATGCGCGCGACACCGAAGCATGTTGAGATTGTTGTGGCCCAAGACATGGTATTGCATTTGTTGCTTAAAGAATCACAGAATGCATGTGGTGAGTTCAGTGACAAGGAGATGAGTGAGCTATTGAAAATGGTTACTTCGTTTTCTGATAAGAAAAGAATCCAAATATGTTTAGAAGAGGCAAGAAAAGACTCCACTTATGGGGCCAAGGGGCTGGAGGCAATTCTAGATCTTAAGAACAGAATCAAGTACCCATTCATTCATAGTATTTTGTTCCTGGGTTAGTTGGATACAAAACTTCAACCTCATGTTTTCAAGATATCAACACTTGGATCGGGAAGTGACTTGGATTTGGTGAATATGATGAGACCTAGAGAAAATTTGTAAGAAATGTGGGTACAATTTGACCATGTGCATAGAGTACAAGGTTGGTCCACAATGGTTGATCATGTCTATGATCCATACCTCCATGAATTATTGAAAATTTCTACTTGTGAGTTCAAAGTTGAGGATAGATATGCCCAAATAGAATTTTGGAAGATGTTGAATGCCATTGTGAAGAAGTGTGGATATGAAGTCCCTCAGTTCAGAGGATTTATGAGATAGATGAGGCTAGTCCAAATTGGATTGCAGTACGCAAAGTATACTTCAAAGGGAAAGAAATGACTGCCGATAAGGAGCGGTCATGTTCATTTCATTGGGAGCAGAGTGTGATACAACACATGAAAAAATGTATTGGGTCTTCTTCTCATGAGACGAACACAAGGTTCTTTGTAGAAAATGGAAAAACGCAACCACGGAGATAGCTATGAAGAATTGTATTCAAGACTTGCAGTAATGGTGGAGAAAGGAACATGCCTTTAAGAGTGAGTTGCCATCCTTGGAGACATGGATTGCATGGTGGGAAGTGTGTGCATTCCATTGGAGTGCCTGGTTTTTAAAGCAAGAAGATGATGGGCCTTTTTTGAAGTAAGAAGATGATGGGCCTTTTTTCCCTACCACTAATTTGGCAGAGAGCACTCTAGTATGAGAGCACTCTAGTATGAGAGCGGTTGTTGGGTATAGGAAGCACCTGACATTATTTGAGGCCACAGTCATTGCCCTCTCATGAAGATGATCCTTCAAATTGCACACTATAATTCCCATCTCACTGGTGGGTATACAAGAACAAGCCTAGGGTTGGAAGAAATCATGGAACGCTTTTACTCTAAGAAGAGTGGTGCCTCCTCTAGTAAGAAATTGGCAGACTTGACAAACTCGACCATGGAGGAGGCTGGTTTTAACAGTCTAGAATACAACATGTTCACCATGAACAAAGAAGTGTCCGACGAAAGTGAAATATATGGACCAACCCAAGTGCTATACTAGAAAATGATAGTTGTAGACTAGAATATGTGATAATGACTGTGAACCAGAGAAAGGCAACATGTAGCATGGAGAGGACTCTCAATCTGTGGCTAGAGAAAGACAATTGAATCAGAGCTTCTGGGCCATTTGTTGAATTGAGCCGCAGAGTAAAGCTACATATTTTGGGCTTCTGGAAGAGACTGGTGGGCGATGTTGTGCTTTTATTAACCCCATGGGTGGGTCTAACCAGGAGGGAGTGCCAACCCCTTGTTTTTGGGGACGTTGCATTTACCCTGATGGTATCAGAGAGGGCTTTATTTAGTTCTATAGTTCCAGTAACACACACTCTTGGAAAGTAGACACTACTATATGTCATTGGGCCACCAGGGCCTGCTCCTGGGGTTTGGCATGTGGCCTAGGGAACTAACCTAAGTATTGATGAAATAGTAAGTTTGCAGTCTACAGGATTTATATTAGAGATGTGTAGTTGTCCCGATGGCTCTGATAGCTACTGGGGGGCCACTACTATCGCACCAAGAGTAACTTGGATGCTACTACTCATGATTTCATATATCAATAAGCACTCACAAAAGTTGAATTGTGTTCGACTCCTTCTAAAACTCAAACAAGCTTGGTCCCTTTCAGCCTTCACCAAGTTATATCTCTCGATCCATTTCTCCATAGCATGTGAGTTTAAGATGCAAAATTTATTGACCTTCTCATGCAATACTACATCCATTGTTCTCACAAGGCCTTTCCCTTGTGGCTCTTCCCTAACTAGTCAATCATCTTCTTCTTGTGTCCATAATCTTGGCATATTGGGATGAGACGTACTGAGAAATTCAGTTATATATACAAGTGATTCTTGAACAAGCCATCCCGCTGCCATACTACCTTTAGGACGAGCTTTTTGACGAACAAATCCTTTAAGTGTCTTCATAAATCTCTCCATAAATCTCTCCAAGGAAAACAGCCATTGGCTATGGACAAACCTAGCCACAGTAACTTCATTAACCACATAAACTAGCAAGTGCAATCGAATGGTTAAAATACTTGTTGGAAAGTATTTCTCAGCCATTGTAACAGCCTCGATGGAGTTTAACCGTGCTGCTTGCAATGTGTCTCTACTAATCTCTTTCCTTGATATCCAATGTACCACTGCACCAATTTTATAAATTGTTGCTCTAATGTCATCATTGAGGCAATCCTTGATGGTGGCTATAGGAAGCACGAATTGCAAGAATTTGTGCCAATCATGACTCTTCAAGCCACTAAGCTCATCGTCCTTTGTAAATGCTCCCTTCAAGCAATGCATGCATCCTGTAGGGGTACGAAACTCACTAATGCACTTCTTTACACGCCGACGCCATTGCTCATCCTTTGTCATGACCCAAGGTGCTTGGTAGCTTCACCTTGGGTCATCGTCCTTTGTAAATGCTCCCTAAGCTCATCGTTCTTTTTAAATGCTCCCTTCAAGCAATGCATGCATCCTGTAGGGGTACGAAACTCACTAATGCACTTCTTTACACACCGTTGCTCATCCTTTGTCATGACCCAAGGTGCTTTTGGTAGCTTCACCTTTCCATCTGCTCTATTTTGGGCCCATAAGTGGTGCATGCATTGAACCTCTTGTAAATCATCTCATTGTGCCTTGCTCTCCTTTGCTCTTGTGATGGTTTTCCAAAGCACCTCGGCTATATTCTTGAAAATGTGCATTGGGTCAAGAAGATGGTTCACTAGAAGGTCATTCCAGTATGGAAGTTGATGAAAAATGGATAGACGCTTCATTCCTGGAGGTGTACAGGTTGGATCTAGCTCCCATAAGGTCCTCCAATCACTGCTCTTCCATATGCAAGGAGACCTCCCTAGAAATCCCTCACGCAAAGGATGGTCCACTGGGAGATACTTCTTGTGGCCCTCGTATACTATCTTCTTCATAGACTTTGAGTATCGAGCCTCAAGTTGCGGCCCACATAATGGACATCCATTATATACCGACACTGAAAGCCCTGTAAAATATCAAAAAAGATTGTAGCAGGTAAGTTTGGATGACAATCATGACTTAACATAATATGTTAACAAGCTATAGTATTACCTAAGCACTCTTCATAGCCAGGCCAATCATGCATAGTCTACATAAGTATTCCTCTCAATGTTAGCGCACGTTGTCCAAACCTCTTGGAAATAGCATGAACTTCAATGCCCTCCCATAGAACACGAAGCTCCTCAACTAAAGGGACTAAATACACATCCATGTTCTTTACCTTGTACTTTCCAGGAAGTATCAAAGATAAAAAAAAAATGCTCTTTTTTTATCGCTAGCCATGGTGGAAGATTATGGTTAACTAGACAAATTGGCCATGTACTCCCATGATGAACTTCGTAGACCAAATGGATTCACTCTATCCATCGCTAGTCCGAGTCGAATATGGCGAGCCTCATCTTGAAAGGCTACCCACTTCTCTTCAATGTGCTTCCATACAGGGGAATCTGCGGGCACACGCATAACACCATCCGTGGACCTAGTGTTACGGTGCCAAGTCATAAATCCTGCAATGGATTTGCACTTGAACATTGTTTTAATCCGAGGGATGATGGGAAAGTGTCGTAAAACTATTGCTAGTACCCTTTCTCCTTGCACATCTTGTCTATATCTTGATGTACCACAATGTGGACATTGTACTGCGTTGTTATATTCTTGTCGATAAAGAATACAATCATTTGGACAAGCATGGTGTGTGTTGAAGTCCATGCCAATCGAGTGCAACATTGCTTTTGCTCGACTATGGTCCACTGGCATCTCATTATCTTCTAGCAATATTTGATGTTTCAATAAGCTGTTACACAAAATAGTCAGGCTAAGAAAATGCAAATAAAGGTACATAACTCACTAATTGCATATGATATTATCACTTACGCGCAAAAAGTTTTGATACGCTCGTATCAGACCATCCAAAAATTGATTGCAAGTTCAATATGGATAGGCAAGCGCGTAAAACAGACACATGTACTCCACGATATAGTGAAAGACGAGCAAGCTTGTGTAGCTGTTTCTCTTCTTGGGAAGCGTATTCCACACGACATCGTGTGTTTTCTTCTACCCCTTCGTGTTCCAAACCTCGATCTTCTGTTCCATCGTGTAAGGCATTTATCATGTCATCCATGTCATGTTCTAGTATTTGCTCCGAATCCACCTCAAGTTCCTCGGGTTGTTGGATCACCTCGTTTGTGGCTACTATTGTTGGTCTCCATCGTCCCCCCTCGTGCCGTGCGGTGCCGTCATGCCCCGCAGCCCCCCCTCCGGGGCCGTGCCGTCATGCCCGCAAGGTCTAATGATCTGTTTGCAGAGTGAAATCAACCCCAACCAGATAGTGTTTTCATGTAGAAAGTGCATGAATTACAGCCCAACATCTCTTTCTCATAGGCTATCACATGTCCTTCCTACATGAGAACTATCCCAATGGCGTTCCCACATGCATCACACCGGACAGCAAAAGCCTTTCGGAGATCTGGTAGTACCAATATGGGATCCGAAGTAAGCTTTTCTTTAAGCTTCTTAAAGGCTGCAATTTCTCGATTAGCCCATCGAAACGCAATTCCCTTCTTTGTCAAAGCATGAAGGGGCAAAGCAATCTCAGCAAAATACCGTATTTACCGCCTGTGATAGGAACACAATCCCAAAAAGCTATGTACATCATGCACGGTCTTTAAATCTAGCCATTGAGAATTGCTTCTACTTTCGAAGGATCCATACGGACTTCATCTTTAGACACAATGTGCTTCAAGAAGTGTATTTCTTCCAAGAAGAACTCACTCTTCTTGCCATTTATGACCAACCTATGCTTCCAGAGTTCTTCAAACACTGTGGCCAAATGCTCCCTATGCTCCTCTGAGCGTGAATGCGCAATCATGTCATCAAAGAATGTACCCACAAACGCTCTATGAGACTGGAAAATCCTATCCATAATCATGTTAAAGGTGGCGGGAGCATTTGTGAAGCCAAAGGGCATGACCAAGAACTCATATAGCCCAAAGGTGGTTCGAAATGCTGTCTTATGCACATCCTCGGGTCTAATGCTGATGATACCCGCTTTTCAAGTGTACTCGACTAAAGACTGTGGAGCCCTGTAAGCGGTCGAATATGTCATCGATTCTCGGAATAGGAAATCGATTCTTGATGGTGTTCTTGTTTAGCGCCCTATAATCTATACACCTGCACCAAGAACCATCTTTCTTTTGCACTAAGAGCATAGGTGAGCGAAAGGGTGATGAGCTTGGCTGAATCAACCCCTTTTTCAACAACTCCTGTACCTGGCTCATAATTTCCTCTTGTTGGTCTACACTAACACGGTACGGCTGTCTATGTGGTGGGGTACTGAAACCGACCTTTGGTAAAAACCAAAGTGCGGTAGACTAGCAGTCACCCAAACATAGTTGTAATCCAGCAAATAAGAGTCAAGACAGATAAAAAGGGAGCTAGAGTGCTCCTACACAAAAAAGAACATTGACACCTGTTGGCCCCAAAGCTTGGCGTCCCTTTCCGTATTTCTTTATTCAAATTCAATGGAAGAGTTCAATTGAATACATCATGGGCTTATACATGTGCATGTCCAAACTGCCAGTCCTCTGGACCTCTCTGTGCTTAAAACACCACACTGTTTTGCACCTCTACTCTGCCAATAAAGTACATCCACGAGGCCCTGATTGGCCCATGGACATAGCCAAAAACACAGCCATACATAAGCCCGTAGACTCTTCCAAAACAGCCCAAAAGCTTGCCTTGTTTCCACCCTCTGAACTGCCAAACTCTTCCTCTCACAAAGGGCCAGAGGTGCACCTCCGAGACAGTCACGAGCCAGCGAAAAGAGAGACTGTCATACCCTATTCAATCCTGTGTATTTATGCAATTCTGCACCTCCGTCTCGCACCGTTTTCCACGGGAGAAATGGAGAGAAGAAAGGCTTGCTTGGCTGTGTGTCGCCTTCCACAGGAGAGAGAGAGAGAGAGAGAGAGAGCACGTCTAACTGTTGTCCGCAGCCACCTGCAAGAGACCTTGCTGACCAGTCTGCCTCTTGCAGTCCAGCCCGTCTCTTGCAGTCGTACCTGCTCGCCTGTTTTTCCACCAAAGAGAGAAGCATGTGTCTGCTCTGCCCGCCGGACTAGCTTGTCAGCCTTTCCACGCATCCAGTTGCAGTCAACGACTACTCCAAAAAGAGAGTCCCCGCAAGTAATAGTGTAAACTCCCCATGGGTTATGAAAGGGACTTTAATACTTTAATAATTCATAATGTCACCCTTGCCCCACGTGTGAACATTCAATAAATATCCTGCACACTTGTGTCCTGCATACTGACCACCATGCCCATACGCTTGTACAAATTCATAGGGTCGTGACATACCCCCCTCTTGAAAAATCGCAAGCGTCCTCGATTCCATTCTGGTGATACAGTAAGACATCCAAAGTGGAACCATACTGATAACGAAGGCTGCCCAATACAGTAAGATATCAGCCATGTGATCCAACTAAAAATGAAAAGTACAAAATGGCAAGATCAACGTCATAATCTCTCTGAGCCATGCATATGTAGCTACGTTCATTGCAAGCCAATGGTGTAGTAATAGTCCAAGTTGTATACCACTATGAACCATACATAACCCCAATATCCAATGTGACTAGTACACGTATATCATAGAAGTCCCATAAGCAGATGTACTATCAACTGTCAGTACCTTTGGGTGAGACAAAAGCTACACCAAGCGACCTCTAGATGACATCTGAGCCTGTTTGTATCAAGGGAGCGGAGGTGCTACCCCCCTCTTGAGCATCAGGCAATGCTCCAGACCTATGCTCTACTGAACCTGAATGAGCCAAGCAAGAGTCGGCTCCAACTCAAAGGCATCAAGATAAAGTTGCAAAACCTGTGGTGAATATGCTAAGTCACCCTCCTCCATCCACTTCGCATCCATGGTGAATAGTTCTTGAACTTCACAAGATAGTGACGGGAAACTTTACCTCGTACCTTTCTTTCCTTATGTGCTAGTTTTTCCTTCCACTAACGACCTCAAGGACGACCATGCCAAAGCTATACACATCAGCTTTTACTGTAAGCTGTCCACGAAATGCATACTCCGGTGCCATGTAGCCCCTGCAAATATAGGTTTGCATAGAATCGTATAACCAGTCAAAATAAACCTACAATTGACTCAGTGATGTTAATGCATGCCAAAGAGCTTACCAAGTTCCTGCAACACGTGTAGTGACATGACTCGTATCCTCAACGAAAAGTTTAGCTAGTCCAAAGTCAGCGATTTTAGGCTGGAACTTGTTGTCAAGAAGAATATTGCTTGCTTTGATATCTCTATGAATTATTCGAGCTTGAGATTCTTCATGAAGGTAGGCGAGACCCCGAGCTACTCCGACAATGATATTGAACCGAGTTGGCCAGTCAAGAACCATGCTTTCACAAGGCTCTATAAAATCCACAAACATCAACCAAAACAAGCTTCAAGGACAAATTTTCAAAAAGGTAGATAGGTTTCAACCCCTCTTTCCTCAAGACTGAATCTCCACCCTCCACATGTTTTAATTTCCACCCTCATCCACTTGTTTTTCATCTTGGTCCTCCAGGAAATTTTTATCTCATCCACACACTTGATTTTTATCTCCATCCAACATTTATATTATACGGAGTCTTATACCTGTAGTTTATCCTTGTTAATAATCTCCACCCTTCATGTGTTGTTTATGTCCACTTACAAGTGGCAAAGATTTCAGCTATCCACTTGTGAACATCTCACACATCCAATCTTCCAGAGCTAAAAAGTCAAAATCAATGACTCAAATGGACATGCAGTAAGAGCAAAGATGGAAAAGATTGAAACACGACCTAGTGCAAGCCTAGGCTGTGCTGGTAAGAAAAGAAGACATCCACTCATGAACAGATTACAAGCCTCCATAGAGGTAAGACCCACCACCCTACATGTTTGCCAGGTCTCGGAGAAAGACCACATCCACGGGGATGGGGAAGAGAGCCAAACTTGGCGTCTACAGTGCCAGAACATCCTGCATGCGCCTCAGGAAAAAAAGCGCCTCGGCTCCAGGAGAGCTGTGCAACGCTGTTGCATAATCTCCGAATCTCCCCATCAGTGTTCCCACCAGCCTGGATGGTGTGGTGGATCTGTCCAAATAGAGCGGATGGCCTCTGCCAAGGATATGACAGGCTGCTTTGCTGCTCTGATCAGTGTGGGTCAAAAGAGTCCATGAGGCCGTTGGCACCTCAGTGGCAGTGATGGCTGTAATCCAGTAGTGTGAAACTCTCAATGCATGACCCCACACCATCCTCCTCGAAGAGCAGCACTGGCCCTGCATCCAGCCCAGGCTATTGTGCACCAACTAGGAAAACGAACCGCACCTTTGACCATTGTGAAAATGCAAAGAATACACGACCAAATCTGCTGTGCCTGCAGGCAGTCCCAAAGGCAATGTTGCTGGAACTCCTGAGGGTGCCACATCTGCCAAAAGGTGGCGGAGCCATAGACACGAGAGACATTATGAGGCTTTTTTCATTTCAAAATTTCTAAGGTTTTGTCTCGACTCTTTCACCCAATTAAAAAAAACCAAAAAGTTGCGAAAAAACATACAAAAATGCCTTTTTCCCAGGAAAAGAGACTTCTATTAAGTACGAAAAAAATATACAAGTGGGTGATTTCAAACCAAACAAGGTGGAAATCTCACCAATCCAGTACCTTGTGCTAGCAACAAGGTCCCATATGAGTGGGAGTGAAAAAGATGCCATAATCCCACTCTCTCATAAATTGGCCGTGCTTTCTCTTCACATCCTGGATTTTGGCCCTAGAGGCCATGAGTGTGTGGATGATATCACTCCAAATCTAGAAAATGCACTGTGACTCAGAAACCAAATTGCCATCAATGGACTCAGTGCATCTGGCCTTCCAAATGTTCCTGGCTGTAGTATTGGCAATAATCTCCCATGCACTGTCCAGCCTCTGTGCTAGGGGGGATGTATCCTGAATCTGGCATGTCTTGAAGATGGCACTGCTGAGCAATACCATCCATTCTCTACAGAGAAAAAGACTGGTGCATCATCCTCCCCGGACTGGGGAGGCCCATAACCTGAAGAGGTGCATCTGTCTCGCAGAGAAAAATCGAAACCACGAGTGATGAAGGCCTTCCAAGAAGGTCCCTATGATGCAATGGTTGGGTATGGCAACATCAATCTGCACAATCCTCTGACTAGTGCCCCTCAAATGATGCTTTTAAGGCTCTTCCAATCCAGCACTGTGGGGAAGAGAGTCTCCTAGCCAGCCCACTTAATATGCATTACTGCCCCAAGAGGTCTACCATAATCAATCCAAGATTAAGTCATTCCACACAATGGGTTGTCTATTAGCTGCCTCAGCTGACTACGGAGGTATGTGAACAAAGAACTCCTCATGCAATCCCAAGCCCGAAGAAGGGATCTAACCAAGCGGCACGATGGGAGCGGATGCTCTAAAACGCGGGCTGTATATCCAGTCACCTCCCCTAACCGGAGTACACCTCGTAACCTGATCCATAAGAAATTCTTTCCATGGCCTATAACAATCATCTTACAAAGCAATGCCTTACATTGCACCTCTGGGTCTAGGATGTACAACCCCCCCGCTTGCTTGGGTAGGACAATGCTTTCCCCAAGCAACTTGGCCCCTCATGTGTACTGTGCCATCTAATCCTGAGCAAAGAAAATTCCGAATGAGGCAATGTAACTGGCCAATGCATCCCCTATTAAGAACCCAACAAGAAGTGATAAATGAAGCATTGGCCAGCAACACACTTGGTTAATGACCAAGGCTCTAGATGCCAAATCAAGCTTCTTGCTACACCAATGCTGAAGTTTGCTTTTAATGCTCATGTGAGTAGGCGCAAAAGTGTTGTGTTGGGGAGATGTCAATGCCAACTTGGCAGCCAAGGTATCTAGCAGTTCATCCTCTCTCAAGTGAACCCCACATCCAAACCCCAATCTGCCTGCAGAGAATCACTGATCCAAAATCCCCCAGTCTTGTGCCAATTAATGGTGGCTCTTGCTACCAAACAAAACACCTCCTAGGCTTTCCACAAGAGGCACAAAGACATGCATGTGAGGCCTTCAAAAACATCACGGTGTCATCTGTTAGCTCCAAGTCCAATAACTCTTCCTCTGTATGTAGAGGCAAACTGAGGCCCGAGACCCCTGGGGTAGCTTGAATGAACCTCGTCATAGCCTCCACTACTATGAGGTATGGTCAAGGAGCTAGGGGGCATCCTGGCCGAACCAAGAGGCATATTTGAAAATGCTCACCATGTCCCCTGCATACTAAAACTGTGCTATGGGCCTCCCTATACAAGCATGAGACTCCTCTAATCATGTCCTGGGAAAACCCCATACGTGCCATTGTGCCTTCCAAGAAGTCCCAATGGTGAGCATTATAAGGAGCATAAGAAACGGACCATCAAGTAGTAAGAGGGAAACTTGGTATAGGGTCCAGGTGTGCTAGGAGTATTCACTTGAGGGGAGGTGTTGAAATATACAAGTGAATAGGGTGTGTGCGGGAACAAGCCCTTGGCTAGAGGCTGTAAAAGAGAATCTGTAAATGTGAGAGAACCTGTGAAAAGGTGAGAAGAATCTACTAGGAGAGAATAAAGGGTAGCATGAGAAGATTTAGGAAGTGTGGAGATATTTTGGGAGAGGTGGAGAGAATCAAGCAAAAGAGGTGGAGTGAATCAAGAAGAAATCAGTGGGATTAGATGCTTGGATGTAAACTCTATAAATTGAGGCATTGGCCTAATGAGAACTTGCTGGTTTTTGATTATCCATGCCTACATTAAGCTATTAGTTAATTACTCACTAATCATGTCTTAATTATCATCTAATCACTTTGTTAATGATGTTGATTCTAGCATTTGATCCACCATAGCTCATCACATTGCTGTAATTTTAACATCAAAGAACGAGGCAAAGATGTAATGAAATCCATTATGATACTTTCCCAATGTTCATTTGGTACTTGAAGTGGTTGTAGAAGACCAGTTGGAGCTTGTCATTGGCTTTCATTTGCTAACAAGAGAAACACGTTGTAACAAACTTTATAACATTTTGCTTCATTTGAGGCCAATAATAAGAAGCTGTCAGCAAAACCGATATGTCTTGTTAATACCAGGGTGAGCTGCATAAGGAACCTCACAATGTTCCTTCACAAACTTTATAACATTTTGCTTCATTTGAGGCCAATAATAAGAAGCTGTCAGCAAACCGATATGTCTTGTTGATACCAGGGTGAGCTGCATAAGGAACCTCACAATGTTCCTTCACCAAGATTTTACGCATACTTGTGTTATGAGGAACACAGATGCGATCCTGATAATATATATATATACCTAGATGAATCCAGGAACATGCCCAAATTCACCAAAATAAGAAGGACTAGACTGTGGAGTCGTAATCATTCGAAAAGCATTTGCAAAATCTCGATCGTCTGCATAATGATCCACAAAAGTTACTGGAATGTCGACTTGGACTGTAGAAATTGCCATTGTTGAGGCCTGAGGCATTCTGCTAAGAGCATCGGCCACCACATTAGAAAGACCAGGAACATATTCAATAGTCATATGGAAGTTTGCCAAATACTCCACCCCTGCCTTGTCGTGCATTCATAACCGGTTGTGTTAAAATATACTTCAAGGAATGATGATCTGTCTTCACAACATAATCTGCTCCTAAAAGATAATGTTTCCAAGTTCGATAAGCATGGACAATTGCCAAGAACTCCTTATCATACACTGGGTAACGTGTTTGAATTGTTGAATGCCTATGACTGTCAAAGGCGATGTCTCGGCCTTGTTGCATGAGAACTGTGCCAGTTGCAATATCAGAAGCATCCGTCATGACTTCAAAAGGAAGATTGGGATCTGCGATTGCCATTACTAGGGTTGTTGTTAAAGCAACCTTTAACTTATCAAAGGCGTGAGAAGCATCATATGCCATCGGAAAGCAGGTGCTGATTTTAAAACCTCTGTCAAAGGTGCTGCAATTTCTAAAAACTTAAAGACCTTCGTATGATAAAAATTGGCAAGACACAAGAACGATCTGACATCATGAATATCTTGCAGTGTCGGCCAATCCTGAATAACTTGTATCTTCTTAGGATCAACGGAATGCCATCAGCTGAAATGATGTGTCCAAGGTACTCCAGTGATGTCTTGAAAAATTCATTTTTCTCTAGATTGACAAAAAGCGCATTCTCGTAAAACCTGAAAAACTTGATGCAAGTGCTTTTTGTGCTCATCGATTGAAGCACTAATCGTCTGGATAAATAATCACGAACTTGTCCAAAAATGGTCAAAAAAGGCCATTCATGAGACTCATAAAAGTTGCGGGAACATTGGTTAACCCGAAAGGCATGACCAAATACTCATAATGTCCGTACTTCATGCGGAAGGCAGTCTTGTGTTCATCACCTTCATGAATCTGATGATATCCTGACTTTAGATCAATCTTGGAAAATACCTTGGCGTGAAGCAACTGATCAAAGAATTCATCAATCCGAGGAAGAGGATATTTATTCTCAATAGTGAGTTTGTTGAGGGCACGATAATCAATGCAAAGTCACATTGACTTATCTTTCTTTTTTACGAGCAAACTGGTGCACCAAAAGGACTCTTACTATTGGGACGAATATGACCTTTGTCCAAGAGGTCCATTAACTGGCATTGAATTTCTTGGGATTCTATAGAAGAGACTCGATATGGAGCATGAGTCCGTGGAATTGCCAGGAAGTAAATCAATTGAATGATCTACTAGGCGTCGAGAAGGTAAAACTAGGGGTAGTTCCGTAGGAAACAGATCTAAATGTGGGGCAAAGGAGGGTTGGGCCAAATATGCCACCTTGGAATTTTGGTCAGGCACCATCTCCTTTGTAGAATAAACCATTAAGAGTGTCGAAGAACGACCGGCCTTTTGAACCCACCGCTTTGCCTATAGTGCGGACAAGGTTGGTGTGGAGGGTTGATCGCGAGCACCTCGGAGATTTATGTCCCTACCATCTTTGACAAACTGTAAGGTGTGGCTGCGAAAACTGATGAGCGGATCATACTGATGTAGCCGTTGCTAACCCAAGATCGTATCGTATCGAGATGAAGGCATAACCTCAAATTCCATCTTATCGCAATATTGGTGAATGCAGAAGGAAAGTCAAGGAGCCATAGTGTTGCAATTAAAACCCGATCCGTTTGCCAACTCGATCTCATAAGTGTGGGGGCTGCGAATAGTGTGTATCTTCAATAGTTGCACCATCGTGGTAGCCACAAAATTTTGAGAACAGCCGCTATCAATTAGAACTGTGATGATAGGATAGTCGGAAATTGAGCCAGGCAATGTCAACACTTAAGTGGACACGGAGGCTGGAATTTTAGAGGCATCTTGTGTTTTTGCCACTGAAGTAATTACGCAAGCTTGTGCATGTTGGGATATAACCATAACATGTTTGCCTTTAGAATTATCTGAAGGCTAAACCTGAGACTTGTCTTCCGAGGTCCACATTGGAGTTCTGCCGAATACTGGAATGTTTAGGGTACTCAAACCAACGGTGGCTTCATGAACAAATGGTGCATAGGCCTGTCTTCTGTTGGCCTATAGAGGAAGACTGCTTTGGGTTGTGGGTTTGGTCGCATCCAGAGTCTCATCCACGGTCTGATCCGCGTGGTTGATAAGACTGTTGGTGCCATGGGCCGGTCTGGGGATGACCCATCTTGTTGTCGAGGCTTCTGGAATGACTGCTTGCTGAGAATTGGGTTGAGGTTAAGAACCGCCAAATGAAGATTTGGAACCCTCACGAAAAAATTTACCATTTCCGAGAGTAGAAGAGACTGGGCAACCTTGTGATGAAGATCCCCGAGGAGTGAATGTGACATCGGCTATGCGTTCGGCATAGCGAATTGCAACTGCTAGATCAACTAGATCGTATTTGTGAAGGTCCATGCGCAACGTGGGGGTAAGTCCCTCGACAAAAGCATGTAGCTTGGCTTATGGGGACAATGTTGAAATCTCCAGTACCAAGCTAGTAAAATGCGAGATATAAGAGGCCAATGAGCCGGTTTGGGTCAAATGGCATACGCATGATCGTGCTTAAAAATCCACATTGGCAGGTATGACTTGTTTACGGATGACACGCTCGAATTTCTCCCATGCTGACGGTCTTCCCATGAGACAGTCATCGTTGCCACCATAAAAATGCATTGTCTTTCAGCAAAGATGCAGCGAAGGTAATTTTTTTTGCATCTATGAGGTCCATGGAGTCAAAGTACAAGCAGAGTTTGTACAACCCTTGGTCAAGGATTTGCTTATTGCAATGACCAGAAAAGGACTCAGGGGGTTTAATGTCTAATTTCTTAGTTTTTGATGCTTGTAATAAACGATAAATAACCTTTAAGTCATCGGCTTCCACCTCTAGGAGTAAAATGTCAGCGTCTGGAACTGGTCCGTCGATTGAAGCCGTCGAACTTGCAGGTTGACTCATGTCTAGACTACATCTGCTGCATCTGCGATGTGAGAGTCTCCAAAGTCTTCTGGAATTGACTCTGCATAGCTGCTATCTAGGTCTGCATCTCTTGCTGCCATCGAGTAAGAACGGGCTCGTCTTCCAGGATCGGTTCATCTGCCATGGTAGGAGATGGGCCTTGGTTGCTCTGCTGCAACCCTTGTTGGCACTGATGTGCCCTAGTAAGAACCATCTATTGTAACACAGCTCCGATCACGATGTTACTCATATCGGTGATTACTAAAACAGCTCGTCCCACGAGGCAAGCGGTAGGCAAGGCGCTTCTGACAAAGCCACCTTGAGATTCTTGAATGCCTCCAATGCTCGTGGAGTCATTCAGATCCCCTACCTCATAGTCACAAGGGACGGGGGACGATGACGGGGGACGGGGGCGGGGACGGCCATAAGTAGGGAACAGGGAGGACGGGGGAGGGAACGGCACTCAAAAAATACTTTTTTTTTAATTTTTCTACTCTACACTTTGGAAGTACATTAAAATGAGCACAAATTTACACTAAAATGGTAAGCTTTTGAGCCATATTAATAATTAAGTAGATACAAAATGAGTCATGACTCAAGAGTCAGGACTAAGCCTTAAGGAGGCAGAATACATGGACGGACTCAAATGAGTCAATGACAAAAAAGTGCTGTGAAGACTAGAGGCTAGAGGCTAGAGCTAAGTAGTAAGGCCCATGAATCATGATCCATGAATGATCATCCACGTGAAGTGCTCGCCTCATGGCAGCTTGTGCCAAAGAAGCATCAAGCTCATCCTCAGTCTCATCCTCACTGGCATGATCATCCACGTGAAGTGCTCGCCTCATGGCAGCTTGTGCCAAAGAAGCATCAAGCTCATCCTCAGTCTCATCCTCACTGGCATGCTGCTCTTGCACCTCATCCTCTTGTTGCTCTTCTTGTTGACTCATCTCCCACTCGATGAAGGAATCTGCCTTCTTGGTCACGCTCTTGCAAAGCATTCGCAAGTTCGCGCTGACGAAGACAAGGTCATTGGCACGCTCTACCCCGAGTCGGTTCCTCTTCCTAGAGGCAATGTGGCTGTAGGTACTCCAAAGTTGCTCCAAGCAAGAGGAGCTGACAGCCTCGCTAAGTATGCGGATGGCAAGCTGCTGCAACTCCGGTCCATCCAAACCAAAGTCCTCCCACCATAGAGCAGCACCAACTTTGGAGCAGTCAACCTCTGCATCATGACAGCCATAGGAGCCATGAAATGACCTGTACATCGAAAGCTGGTCCCTGATCTTGCGCCTAACCGATGCATCAGGCACAAGATGATCCAAGATGATCCTCCATCCACCAGCGCTCACCTCCCAGTTGCTCTCCTGCTTGTTGCCTTGGAATTCTGGGTCCACCACAGAAGCTGTTGCATGCAATGGAGAGTAGTAGGAAGTCCACCTTCCTAGACACAAGGCATGGATCTCCTCGTATCTGTCTTCGTCAGGCACGAAGTCGTTCAACTTCTCTATCATGCGATCCATGGCCTCGTAGACCTTGCCTATGCATGGTTGCATAGCGTCTACAATCCTCAATAGGTGGACTATGGGCCTCACCATAGCATCTGTGGTCTTCACACACTCCCACCAAGAGGCGTCATCCACCCGTAGCCTACACTCTTGGTGGCCAGTGTTTATATGGGACTCTTGGCCAGTGTTTATATGGGACTCTTGCATGGTGACAAACTCGTCGCTAAGGAAAAGGCCCCTCAAAGCACCGCTACAATCCTTCAACCGGCCCAACATGAGAAAGTTGTAGGCAAACTGGGTGTCGGAATATTTGAGGAGAGAGAGACAGGACCTCTTGTTGAACTCATGCCGAAGTCTTTGGTGGTTGAGGACAAAGGAGACCATGGTGTTGGCCTCCTCAATGAGCGGGCTGATCCATGGTAACGCCCCGATGTCCTTGAGGAGGTTGTTTAGGCAATGAGCCATACAAAAGGACATTGTGACATGTCCATACATACCTTGAGAATAGCTCCCGCCGCCCTATTGGAAGGCTCCCCATCCGCAACAAAGCCCACTACATGCTCGGGGCCAACTATCTCCATGGTGGTAGTGTTAGAAGTTATCTCCTGTCTATATTTATACACCAGGGCCTCTGTTGTGGGTGTGCCCGCCCTGTATAGGCGTTTTATCATTTTTCCTCACTCCCCGTATTTTTTTCCTATTTTTCTTCATTTTTTCAGTGGTGTGGATGGATGCCAGATGTTGGCAGGAGCTTCTGGTGGCTGGCCGACTGTCCATTCAGCCAAGCGTGGAGTATTTACTCCTGGCCGACTGCCCAATCAGCAAGCGTGGAGTATTTACTGCTGGCCGACTTGCTTTATGCAATCGTGGAGGTGTTTACTACTGGCCGACTGCTTCATGCAGTCGTGGAGAGCCACCAGCGCTGGCCGACTGCATGCATAGGGCATATAAATAGGCCCCATGCCCCCCACCACTTATTCATTCAGTATTTTACGGGATCTTGTGTATAGAGAAGAGTTTACACACCTATTTCTCTATGTCTCTTGTGCTGTCTATTTTCTGCATTCTAATTGCTCTTGTCAACCCAAGTTTGGTTATCATTTCCGCTGCATATTCTGACATAGTATCAGAGCCCTAGGCTCGTGATAGATCTTGGGAGTTTTCTGAGCAAGAGGGGGATCGTTAGGTTGCTGATCGGTGGACTGTTGTGGACTGTTCGGGAAGAGAAGTTGCAAGAGGAAGGCGGGCTAAGCTGCTGGATAGCCATTTGCAGGTTTTAGAGTTTTTTTTCCCCACCCACCCACCCTTTTCAGTTTAATCCCCGCGATGGCAGATTTACTAGAGATGGCTAAGAAGCACGTGAAGATTCGGACTCTCCCCAATTTCCCAGTGGACCGTCAGTTGGACGGGTCCAATTACGACATCTAGAAGGTCATGATGGAGTCTGTGCTGCAGTCATATGACCTTGTTGATTTCATCATCATCGGGGTTCCACGGCCGGAAGCAGAGGAAGGGGAGTTACTGTCGATGAGGAAGGACCGAGAGGCACAGGCACACATGTGGGATCATGTCAACACCAAGGTCCGATCATTTATTTTCCTCAACTGCACACCACAAGTGATCAATCATGTAAAGCACATGACGCTGGCGAGAGGCATATGGGAGCACTTGGCTTCTCTTTATAACAGGGTATCACCCATGAAACGGATCTCCTTGGAAGTGCAGATGCGGGTTATGAACCCTGCAAAGTCATTGACGATGCGGGAACACATTAACAAGTTGCAGGCCCTTCAGCAGGAAGTCCTCCAAGCTAGGAAAGAGATATCATCTGAAGACATGGCCATCACTTTGCTGTCCCACTTGCCTACTCAGTATTCTGCTTTCTACTCCTCGTTGATTACGAGTGGCAAGCTCAGCACCATTACCTGGGAGGAGCTTGTGCCAATGGTCTTGGACCAGGAGGAACGTTTCACGAACCCTCCTCACAACGGCGGTTCGGAGGCCTTAACTGGCCAACGTTTGAAAGGCCGGAATAACAACAAGGGCAAAGGGAGAAGTCTTCTGAGAAGAAGCCTGGCTCAGAATGAGAGAAGCTGAAGGCCGAAAGATTCTGCAATGATTGTGGCAAGAAAGACCACTATTGGAGAAAGTGTCCTACGCAGACAGGAAAGAGTGCTGATTCCTCAGCCTCAGCTGCAAAGACTCCGGCATTTGTGCACTTAGAGATGATGGATTCCGACGCTTCATCACCTTCGAGTGAGGAGGCAGTTGGCTTCACCGCAAAGGATACCCGGGAATGGATTCTTGATAGTGGTGCTTCCAGGCACATGACTCCATCCCGTGACTTCTTTCTGGATCTGAAACGACAGTCAGGTCGCATCTTTATTTGGCGACAACTCCACTATTCCGATACATAGTGAGGGCTGGTGGATGGAGATTATTCTCGAACGGAAAGGGGGGCAAGCATGCGTCCCGTGTTCTTTATGTCCCTCCTTTGGGTTTTCATCTTCTGTCAGTGCATGAAGTATGCAAGACTGGCTTTCGGGTGGAATTTGAGGAGCATTCAGTTGCTCTACGGGACCATAAGACTGGCCAGGTTGTTTGGGAAGGCGGTGTGGAGAATGGTATCTACAAGCTCTCTGCACTCTCCTCGTTGACAGGTTCTCAGGTCGGAGATTTGTGGCACTTTTGTTTTGGCCACTTAAATGTGGATGCATTGAGGCGAGCTTTTCGAGCAGACCAAATGGTGGTTGGCTTGCCAGATGTTGGTAGTAGGCAAGGGCACTGCAGTTCTTGCATATGTGGTAAGCAGCACAGGGAATCCTTTCCGAAGCAGGCTTCTAGGCGGGCTTTGAAACCATTGGAGTTGATTCACACTGACTTGTGTGGACCTCAGCAAACACCATCTTTGGGAGGATCTCTCTACTTTATGCTGCTTGTTGATGATTGTACTAGATTCACGTGGGTCTACTTTCTTTCCCAGAAGGACCAAGCTTTTGCACGGTTCAAGGATTGGCACGTGATGGTGGAGAAAGAGTCTCGATTTCAAGTCAAGACTCTCAGTGCTGATAAAGGAGGCGAATTCTCCTCGACTGTATTTCTCAGATTTTGTGTAGATCATGGCATACAGGATCGCCTTCGGAGAATGGAGTTGTCGAACGCAAGAACAGGACTTTGGTGGAGATGGCGAGGACCATGCTGGAGCATCGTGATCTTCCTCGTCCACTTTGGGGAGAGGCTGTGGCAACGGCTGTCCATACCCTCAACCGATCTCCGACGACTTCAGTACCCCATATGACTCCATTTGAGGCATACTTTGGTAGGAAACCTGATGTCTCGCACTTCCATGTCTTTGGGAGTGACATGTATGTACATATTCCGAAGAAGCAGAGGGGGAAGCTTGACTCCAAGTCTCGCAAGCTTGTATTTGTGGGGTATAATTCTCTTTCCAAGGGATATTGTATGATCCAGACAAGAACGAGATTGTTGTCAGTCGCGATGTGGTTTTTGACGAGCATGTTCCATCGAGGAGCCGCCACTTCTTGGAGATCCAGAGGAGTTTGATGATGATTCCCAGACCATCATTCTGGTTGATCAACCTCAGTCAGTACAAGAGGTTGAGCCCGCAGCTAGAGTAGAGCCCCCGCGACCACAGGAGGCTCCACGATCTGTTCAAGTACCTAGGTGGTTGTTAGACACCCTTCGGGAGTCAGGTGTCACGGAGTTACCCTCCGAGTGGACCACAGAGGACGGCCCTCGAAGATCACACAGAGTCTGAGATAAAAGCAATACAGCGGAGCATCTTCAGGTGAACTATGCTTTGATGTCTCGTATTATGTGGGACAAAGAGCCCACTTCCGTAAAGGAAGCCCTTTCACAGGATACTTGGAGGAAAGCCATGCAGGTGGAACTTGATGCCATCAAGAAGAACAACACTTGGGAGTTGGTACCGAGACCGTCGAAGCGGTCAGTCATTGGTGTCAAATGGGTCTTTAAGACCAAATATGCGTCTAATGGGTCGGTGGACAAACACAAAGCCAGACTTGTGGCTAAAGGTTATGCTAAGCCGGCCAGGCATCGACTACGAGGATACCTTTGCACCGACATCACGGATGTCCACGATTCGGACTGTTCTTGCCCTTGCCCGTGTATCAAATGGATGTAAAATCTGCGTTCCTTAATGGTGACCTGCAGGAGGAGGTGTATGTTGAGCAGCCTCCACACTTTATTGTTCCAAGATCTGAAGGGATGGTTTACAGGTTACGTAAGGCCTTGTATGGTCGTAAAGTAGGCTCCCAGGGCTTGGAATCAGAAGATTGATTCCTTCTTTGTTCAGATTGGATTTCAAAGATCGGTTGCAGATCCAAACCTGTCTCTTTCGGGAATGCGGCATGGTCACGATTATCATCCTTTATGTGGATGATCTCATTCTCACTGGCGGTCATGTGGAGCACATTGGAGTGACGAAGGCTGCCCTGTCAAAGGAGTTTGAGATGACCAACTTAGGATTACTCCACTTCTTTTTGGGATTGGAGATCTGGAAGACCCAGTGGGGGTTTTTCGTCTCTCAGCAGCGGTATGTTCATGAGTTGCTTGAGGCCTTTGGGATGGAGAACTGCAAGCCTGTTACTTCGCCGATGGACCCGAACACAAAGTTAACCATTACTGATCCTTATGAGCCAGTTGATGCCTTGGGTTGGTTCATTGATCTGGTGCTGAACACCAGATTGGACTTGAGCTTCTCCGTGTGGGGCTGTTGAGCTCTTTTATGCAAATGCCATTAAAGTCTCATTGGGACGCAGGATTTCGGATCTTGCGGTATCTGCAGAGTACGAAGGATCTAGGACTCTTTTACACAAGAGGGGATGGAGTCAGGGCTCCAAGGTTGGAGTGACTCAGATTGGGGAGGAGATCCAAACACGAGGAGATCTACTTCAAGATACAGTTTTACCCTCGGCTCAGGAGCAGTTTCTTGGAGCAGCAAGAGGCAGCCAACTATTGCCCTCTCTTTGACAGAGGCAGAGTACCGAGCTGCTTGTGGTGCTGTTTGTGAGGTTGTGTGGCTGCGAAGGCTGCTAGGCGAGATTGGGTTTCCACAGAAGGAACCCACAGTCATACAGTGCGATAACCAGAGTTGTATAGCTATTGCTCGGAACCCGGGCTTCCATGCCCGGACCAAGCACATAGAGATACAGTATCACTTTGTACGTGAGAAGATCTTGGCTGGTGGCATCTTGCTACTTTATTGTTCGACGGAGGACAATGCGGCGGACCTCTTCACGAAGTCTCTACCTCAGGCTATGCTCAGGCGGCACTCCAGCTCCCTTGGGTTGATTTCATAGCCAGGAGCTAAGAAGGGGTGTTATAAGTCATCTCTTGTCTATATTTATACACCAGGGCCTCTGTTGTGGGTGTGCCTGCCCTGTATAGGTGTTTTATCATTTTTCCTCACTCCCCGTATTTTTTTCCTATTTTTCTCCATTTTTTCGGTGGTGTGGATGGATGCCAGATGTTGGCAGGAGCTTCTGGTGGCTGGCCAACTGTCCATTCAGCAGTCGTGTGGCTGGCCGACTGCCCAATCAGCAAGCGTGGAGTATTTACAGCTGGCCGACTTGCTTTATGCAGTCGTGGAGGTGTTTACTGCTAGCCGACTGCTTCATGCAGTCGTGGAGAGCCACCAGCGCTGGCCGACTCCATGCATGGGGCATATAAATAGGCCCCATGTCCCCCACCACTTATTCATTCAGTATTTTGTGAAATCTTGTGTATAGAGAAGAGTTTACACACCTATTTCTCTGTGTCTCTTGTGCTATCTATTTTCTGCATTCTACTTGCTCTTGTCAACCCAAGTTTGGTTATCATTTCCGCTGCATATTCTGACATGGTAGCCCACTCTGCCGCAAGCACATCCGCGCTCTTCCCAGTACCGGATGCATCATGAGATGAGATGAAGTACATCTCTCTGCTAGAATATGCAACCACGCCGTGAATACTCCTCTTGCGGGTGTCACTCCATCCATCCACAATGAGGGAGACTCCGTTCCTCTCCCATTGCCGCTTTGTGTTGTCGGCCCCGCTTGCTCTACAATGCGCTTCTCCTTCTCGAGCAATGTAGTGCACAAGCTCTCGGATGAGGGGGGCGTATAGGTTGAGCCATACTCCCCAATCTTCTTAACCATGACCTTGAAGTATTCCGACCTATTCAAGAAAGTAATTTACTAATGAGAAGGGAACTAGGATGTTGAAAACATTAATGATGAATTGGCAATGATCGATTGCACTTACCTAGCCGCTTGTTGAAAGGCAATGTGGTCGTGGAAGAAGAAGCGGGCCACCGCCATATCCACCTCCTCCTTCAACTTGGGGTTCCAATTCTCCCCAAGTGTAGATTGTCATCATGGGCCACGTAATGGTTGAGAGGCCGTGGAGATGGAGGGTGCCGACGTTGTGGATGGAGTAACATTCCGACTTGATGGTGAAGGTGATGGTGTGATGATCCCGATCCACCACATGACTCCGTTGTAGAGGCTTGAGTTTCTCTCCCCATCGTCACGGGATCTACGGCCACTCATGGTGTCCTTGTCGCTTCGACCGCCTCGTAGAGACGCTAAGCTTGTCAAGAAGTTCCCGTCTCTTCTCGGGCGTGACATTCGTGCAAAACCTCACCTCATGCCCACTCTCATGCAAGAGGTGGGCTCGCACTTTGTCGGCGCCACCCGTTCGCCGGTACGGGCAAAGCTTGCATACCCATGGCTGAGAACCGCCTCCGTGAGCGGATGGGGTGTAGTTAACCTCCTCCCACCATGTCCATCCCGTTGTCCTTCTACGGGAAGCCCCGACACGTGAGGAGGATGCCATGGTTGAAGATGGCTCAACTCTGAGCCTTGAGGAATGAGAGAGAGAGAGAGAGAGGCCTAGAGCCTAGAGGCTTGGAAGTTGGAAGACTCAAGACTCAAGAGGCTTGAGGGAGAAAGAAAGAAAGAAAGAAAGATTTTATTAACGTCTTCCAAAAGACCGAACTCGGCCTATGAGACAAATCGGTGTACCTGTATGGGGTATCCTCTGTCATCCCAACAAAATGAAAAAGTACTGAACTAAAAAAAAAGCTGAATCTAGGTGTGCAATAAGTACAATGAGCGGGGCGGGGGGGGATGGAGCTCTACTACTAGGAGAATGCAAAGCTATATGCATGGAGTATACAATCATGATATGCAACCTAGCTAGCTCCATCCTGTACCATAGTGGGGGTATAAAATGGCATACATCAATGAAGGGGGTGTCCACAGCTCCCTGAAGAGCATGCCTGGGTGTGCTCGCGAGCTAGTCGCTCCGCACCCTCTCTGTGAAACTGAGCTCTGATCTCTGTCATCTCTCTCTGATATAGGCGTGGTGTCCGAAAGCCAGGTGTCCTCTGTCTCCTGCGGGCTCTGAGTGTCTCTGCTCTCTGGAGAGTAATGCCGTGTAGGGACTGGGAGTGGGATGGATCTCTAAAAAAATGTAGTAATCTGTGTCTGTCGTCCCCCCTCTGGAGCTGTCTGAGCCTGTAATGATGTCTCTCTGTGGCGCTGTATGTCTAGACTGAATCTCCCCAGTATGCGCTGGTCTACTACCTCAAAGATTTGGTGTAGGGAATGTGGCTCTCTGAATAAAATGGGATATCTCTCTCTGATGGCTGTATATGCTCTGCATCTGCATACATAATGAGAGGAGAGAGAGAGAGAGAGAGAGAGAGAGAGAGAGAGAGAGAGTCTAGATAGTAGGGCGGTGGCCCGCGGGCCTTGTGTGAGAGGCTTGGAACTTGGAAGTTGGAAGTTGGAAGCTAGAAGAAGCTTGAAAGCTTGAAAGTTGTGTGTGCTTGTAGCCTTGTAGAGGCTTGTTCTTATATAGATAGGCAAGAGAGAGGCAATCCTCAAGGGCAAGAGAGAGAGAGAGAGGGCCAAGCCTCAAAGGCTCAAGGGCCAAGGCCCAAGGCCAAGGCCCAAGCCATAAACGGCCAAGCGGTGACTACAACGGCTAGAAACGGCGACTGCAACAGCTAGAAACGACGAGTGCAATGACAGAAAAACACGCAACAGCTCCTTGCCGTCCCCCCCCGGTGTCCCTGTTCCTGGGGCGTCCCCGTCCTCGTCCCCTGTGAGTGACGCTTCTTAGGGGATGTCCGTCCGTCCCCGTCCCGTTTCGGCATCCTCCGTTCCAAGCACTCGTCTCTTCTGTCCCCTGTGACTATGCCCTACCTTCTAGCCTTGACACCCTTTAGCAGATCGATGAGATCCACTGAGAGGTCAAAGAATCTGTCTATGTGAGTGGATTATGCCTAGCATATACCCACAAAGGATCAGATGTCGTATGCGGTCTGTGGTATCTCCCAATTGACAATCTCGGCCACGGCCAGATCAAGTCCCTCAGCATTGATTATGTATCCAAGGTGTGTGAAAATATGCCAAGAATGGCATTTAACCAACTCAAAAAGGGTATTTTTTAGATATTTTATGTCTTGTGGTGCTGGCCGACAACCTTATCTGGGCCGACTAGAGCCCAACATATATATATATATATATAGAGCACAGTATTATTGACCACTTGCGTACACAGTTCTGAGCGCACCATTCAGCTCACTTTGTCACTAGATGTTGATTCTCCTTACTTAGATCAAGACCACATGATAAATGGGACTTCTTACTCATTGGAGAACCCCGTTCGAGGTCTTACATTGGGAGTCGACCAGCCTGTCTACACCTACTAGCCCTCTACACCTTTGACATCACGACCTTTCTCTCGGAACTTCGCTTCTAGAGGGGGATAAATGCCTTCTGCCAGTGTGCTAGTGTGGGACCCTGGTATCCTTTGCCTTCAACTCATCTTCATTCATGGTCCCTTTTTGGCTTGAGAGGGGATGTGTGAACCCAAAAAAGATACTTTTTAGATATTTTATGCCGTGCTGATGGCTGACAGCCTTATCTAGGCCGACCAACAGCCCAACATATATATATAGAGCACACTATTATTGACCACTTGCGTACACAGTTCTGAGCGCACCATTCAGCTCTTGCACACACCAGATTGAGAGCAGTTTCAGGGCGCACCTTAGCAGAGTCATCAGCGCACATCACCTTCCATTCTGAGCGCCACATCTCCTGCAAATTACTTGGCAGTGCCCAGTTCTCTGCTGTGTGTACCTGCACCTTGTTAATCGCCTACAGCTCTGATCCCTATACATGAAGCACACCTCAGGAAGGATAGTAGCCCATTCTCTGCTCATTCGAAATCGACTTGGGGCAACAGCCCTCTCTACTCATCCATCACCTAACGACATCGGGACAGCAGCCCTCTCTACTCTTGTAACGGCAGCACACCATCTGCCCGGGACAACAGCCCTCTCTGCTCTATAAATCTATGTTTCTCTTGCAGTCCACTCATCTGCAAATTTGCGTTTGTTTGCATCACCTCACCTTCGGAGAGCCATTGCCTCACATTGACACGTGCCTTCGACACCTAGATCGAGCTACCTGCTTCGACTCCATCTTCGCATCTAGATTACCACACCGGAGCCTCACACTGAGGCCTCTTGTACTAGATTACATTCATCATTTTACATACACTCATTCATTCATTTCATGTTGTGTTGATTTGCTATGATCTCTCGCACATTTGGTCCTTTCATCCTTTTGCCCTCACACAAGGTAGTGAACCTCGAACAAATAGAATTCTGACTTCCTCTCATTGATGTAGAGCTCGTTGCTTTCCAGCAACTTTAAGACTTTCTTCACATCAATGTCGTGCTACTCAACCGTAGCTGAAAATACCAGTATGTCGTCCAAAAATATGAACACACACAGTCCAATTAAGTCCTTGAAAACCCACATCACATGTGGTTGAATGTGTGGCTGGGGCATTCCTCAAGCCAAAAGGCATGACCACAAATTCATAGTGAGCCCATTCTGTATGAAAGGCTATCTTGGGAATGTCCCTCTCAACAATCCTCACCTCGTGATAGGTACCCACTCTTCAAATCGAGGTTCGAGAACTCCTTGGTCTCATTCAGCCTCTCGAGAATGTAATCTATTCGAGACATCCGGAACCTACTCTTAATAGTCAGCTTATTGAGTGCATGCGACACACAATCGGGAAGACCCATATTTCTTCCTGACGAACAGGATTGGGGTTGCAAATGGCAACACACTAGGGCGTATGAAGCCAGGTTGCAACAGTTCTTGGAGTTGGCAGTCCAACTTCGGTGCCATTGCCTTGGACAAACGGTATGGAAACTTGCTCGAGGGATCTGAGCCTAGAAGGAGGTCTATCTTGTGGTCCTTCGATCTAGACGAGCGAATCTAGGAAGGGAGATTGTCCTGAAGGAAAATCTTCTAGAACTTTTCATGGAGAACTAGTACTTCTCTGAAGCCCGGGCCACCATTTGGGCAGTCTGGATATAAATCATCGCACATTGTGCGCCTTTCCTGATTTCTCGTTTAGTTTGCAAATCACTTATGAGAGGAAAGTCTAGGATTCCTAGCTCACATTTAATGGTCACTAGGGCTTTGGACACATTCCAGCTAATCCGAAAAGTGTGCCTACCCCAATCAATATCTAGCTGAAACTTGTGCAACCATTGAATTCCCAAATTATGTCTACTCCTACAAGAGGGGCAACCATAAAATCTCGCACAAACTCAATGCCGTGAATCACCAATTTAGCACCTTGAGCTTCAAACTTGATGCTTGTTGTCATTCCTGTGCTAAATCCCTCAACCTTTTTGTCCACCGAAGTCAGGACAAAACAGGCTCGCCGAGCGGCCTGTTCTGTGACCACATCCTCCATGTTGCCGTTATCAAAAAAGATGACTCTAGCCACCTATGTAGTCAAAGGTCTTGAGCAATTCGTTGCGCTCATACTCCTGGTCATAGGTGCCTTTCTGCTTATCTTCGAGCTCCCAATTAACGATTGCACCAACCGAAGAACTAGGGATAGTCGATGGAGTCTGTGTGGGAGCTAGGCTCACCACGGAAGCCGTGGAGGCTAAGGTGGTCATCTGTGGAGTGGTAGTCTTCTTTGGATAATCCTTATAAGTGCGTCCTTTTGTGTGACAAAAGAAACACCTACCCTCCTCGCTGTACTGAGCTGTCTCCTCAGCACTTAGTTTCCCACCGGTCTTGCCTGCCTGAGCTTTTTGGTGTGGAGTAAGCTTGGGCGCATTGGTCAAGTTCTTGGATCCAAAGGCTCCCGTGCTCTGTCCCGAGAAAGACCCCATCTGGTTCTGGCCTTTCTCCCCCCGAGGTGGGTGTCTTGGGAGTGGAAGGCTAGAAAGTCTTGGGCTTTCTGCCGTTGTACTTCATTTCAACACTCTACGCAAGCGAGAGTGCATCTTCGAAGGTGGCTAGCCTAAACATACGCACTTCCCACTAGATTTGCATGTCAAGGCCATAAAGAAACTGCCCTTTTCTTACCCTGATTAGATATGCCCAATTGCAAACATAAGTTTGAAATCTTATTGGCAAACTGTGGGACTGGTTGCACCCCCCTAAACTCGTCTTCTAGTCGCTTAAGGTAATGGGCATTAGAAACCCCCACTTAAGATCAAGGACAAACTCGTCCCAAACATAAGCCGCCATACCTAATCTGGTGTGGGCATGAGCCCACTAGGTCCACCAAGAAATGGCCTCACCTTCTAAATACAAATTGGCCAAGATCACTCTCTCAGTATCATTCTTTCTAATTGCAACAAAATAAGCTTTAAATTAATGCAACCAAGAATAAAGGGTTGTGGGATCGAAAAACTGGTCTCCCATCTGTCCTTCTCTAGTTTGATGAGGAACTAAGTTGGATGAGATAGAGATAGCACTGCTTCATGTGCAGCACAATGCACACCTGACCTTGGATGTGTAGAATGAAACCCTAGTGGACTCGTCCCAGACTGGGCTCACATGGGACCAGTTTCCACTCCAAATCCTACACCTTTTTGCTCAAATATGTCCACGTGGAATCCAAGTGCAGGATGCACATGACAAGTGAGTACTTTTTTGTTGTTTTATGAACACACTATGATCTACACACAATGTTGGTATGTATGTAGATCGAGAGGGTGTTGAAAATGTGATCAAGATACATGTGTTTTATGGTCACATATAAATCTTTGTGGTAGATTACATCAAATTATAGGCTAAGGTCTAAGGTTCACATAAATATGGTTACTATGTGGTACCATGGTCAAGTAGGTCAACCCAAGCATTCATGGAACCCCTATTTGGTGGAGGGAACATGGAGTGGGCAAGGCAACTTCCTTGTAAACATCCTTGCCCTTGTGTTGTTGGTGTTGTGTCCCTTGAAGCTAGCGCCATTGCCTAATGGGAGTAAAGTTCTACAGTAGGCAACAAGCTCGTGTCACTGCCGATTGCTCCACCTGTGTGTGGGCCAACAATATTGTCTGCTCCATCAAAGTGCAGATCAAAGCTGCCAACTGATCCCCGGAAGCCATGATGGAACCGAAAAACTTGGAAATCAGCAGGATACCCAAAACTAACTCTTCCCATACCCTGATTATGCTCTCCTCATTCTATGGGCTCCTCCCTTATTAGGCACACAACACATGCAAGATGCTGGAACAAAAATTGCAGATATCATAGGCTCTGATAGCAACTGCAGAGTGCGTACGAAGTGTGAACAGAGATTCTCAATGCAGCAGAAGTCTAACAAGCACACAATCATACACAAATATTCCTACGCTAAACTTGTATTATATGCAATTTAAGTATCAACACTCTGATCTCAGCCCTAGTTGCACAAGATCCTGCTGGACAAATGCAAAGACTGGCTGCAGGTCCTTCTCTCTGCCCTTCTAACAGCCTGTGGACAGCAGCATGCAAGTGAAACTCACCATCTAAACGTGCAGCAAATTCCCTGCCAGCTGATGTGAAAAAAGCAAGTAGCATTCCAACATGGAATGTCGCCTCCCAAAGCCCATGACAGCACATAATGGTGTTGGGGACCCATTCTACAGTTGGGCTCCTGTCGCCGCAGTTCACCCAACTAGCAGAATGGGTGCCCTTCCACGGTCCACCCATTCTGTCCTCCAGTTAGCTTATTGAGAGCTCGTGTATCGTTCTATTGCAGTTTTAAATGTGAAGGACTGAGGAACTACTTAGAGCATTTAATATTGTAAGATTAAGCTTAGGTGTACTTGTTTGAATGGAGATAAACGGAGGAGGATCAGTAGAAAGGTGGAGGAGGTTCCAGCGACCCGCTCAAAGGCCGATAAAGCACATCGAATTCTCAACCAACAAAGAAATAATGTATGGTAAGCAGCTTACGATCGACCGGGTCCGTGATGGCTTCAGAGTGTGTTGGTCGAAAGCTACTGCATGCGATGAGCACCGATATAAGAAGAAGAGCCGCAGAAGATGATGATGATGATGATGATGATGGCGGCATGGTGAGATGGCTTCCCATGTCGGGAAGCATGGAAGCCCGTGCTAATAGCTCATTCTGAGCGGAGACTGCGGAGTCCCTTCAAAGAATTGATGATGATGACAACGACG
This sequence comes from Cibotium barometz, assembly GCF_041138505.1. NCBI lineage: Eukaryota > Viridiplantae > Streptophyta > Polypodiopsida > Cyatheales > Cibotiaceae > Cibotium > Cibotium barometz. Next base: position 828,689 of record NC_141062.1, on the reverse strand, counting down.
ATGACGAGCCCATATCGGAAAGCATGCAATTCAATGCTAGTGGTAGAGTCCCGAGCGAGAGCGAGAGAGAGAGAGAGAGAGAGAGAGAGAGAGACTACAGGAGACTCCACCGGCGAAGAAGCCAGTGCTAGTAGCCGAGTCCCTTGAACCTTCAAAGAAGAGATAAGAGAGAGAGAGAGAGAGTTCTGAGTCCTGACTTGGTAGCAGAGAAGAGATCAAAGACGTGGGCGGCTGGGCAAAAGTGGGTGAATGATGAGTCATGCTTGTCGTTTGTGCCTGGCGGTCCATTGAACATTCTTTCACGAACCACTCTCATGAAGTCGCCTTATCCTGTTTTTTTTTAATGATTCTTTTTTTCAGCAAAAGGGACTTCTATTAAGTATGAAAAAATGTACAAGAGGGAGATCTCAAACCAAACAAGGTGGAAATCTCAACCAATCTGGTACGTTGTGCTGAACAAGGAACCATCTAAGTGGGGTGAAAAAGATGCCATAATCCCCTCTCTCATAAATTGGCCACACTTTCTCCTCCGAAGCCTTTAAACATGGCTGGTGGATTCTGGTCCAAGTGGCTATGAGAGTGTGAATGATATCACTCATAATCCGGCAAATATACTGTGACTCATAAACCAAATTGCCCTCAATAGCCTCAGTGCATCTAGTGTTCCAAATGTGACAGGCTGTAGTACTGTCAACCTCTGTGTTGGGGAGACGTATCCTAACTTCGGCATTTCATGTAGACAACACTGCAGAGCTCCCTGACTGATCATAATGACCAAATGCATGACGTTCCCTTGTACATGAGGTGTGGGCCTGACTATGTCAACCAAATGATAGCATCAAAAGAAATGTAAGCATCATTCCAAGGAGATGTGCTATCGGAGTCCAAATCAATCCAACACTCCCATAAGCAACGGTAAACCATCTTTGAAGCTCCTACACATCTCAGGCATACTGTGCTAACACCAACAACAAACCGATACAAGTCATAGGTTATGGACTAGATATATATAACAAACGAATGAGAGAAAGCACACCAAATCTGACTCACACTCACAAAGAAATATAAATCCATGAACAACCCCTTATGGGTTAAAGTTCATAGTGCTTATCATGTGTCATGTGTTATTCATGTTGCATGATATGCATAATGACATGACATGTCATTATTTACATGACATGTATCATGTAAACTTGGGGGCTTTCTTCTGCACAAGATTTCTTTATGGAGCACCTTATCAAAGAGGAGCAACACCTTCAACATACAAGTACAAGTTAAATGTTTAATGTTTTAGGATTTTGACTATGTGCACATGTACGGCCACATCATCTTTTGCAAAGTGCTTTAACACATGAAATAGAAGAACAAGATAGAGGGAAACCATAGCATATTTTGTTGAACAAGACAGTGTGCAATTTTCTTGAGAGTTGATGAAAGGGAGAAGGCATTACACCACGTATATCACATAGAGTTGAAAGGGTGGAGGCATTACGCCATGTATATCACAAACATGACAACACTTGAAAGATAGCAAGAAGAAAAGCTGGTTGGTGGCAAGAACACCAAGAAAAGAAAGCTAAATAAAGGAGGATATATGTGTCCTCTTGTAAGAACACCAAGAAGAGAAAGCCAAATAAAGGAGGATATATGTGTCCCTATAAAAGTGCCACAACCTCCTCGAAATGTCAGGCGTGATACCACGACCTCCTCGAAATGTCAGGCGTGATACCATAAGCCTCCCAATGAGGTCTACGAGTAGGGACACTCTGAATGTGTTTCTCTACTTTTCATTGGGTTGATAGCATCCCTACACACCCATTCACCGGGGTCCCAATGCTAATAGGGCAATCACCATACAACCAAAGGCTTCAAGTATATGTGATTATCCGTGGGGCAGGATCAATATAAAAGAAATTCCCTACTCTGCCAACTCTCATAGGACGCATCATTGGGCCCTTAGTGAAATCCTGCACATCGCATCTCTCCAAAAACCAGCCATCTTTTATAGAGGAAAAGACTGGTGAATAGTGCGGAAGCCCATAACCTAAAGAGGTACACATGTCCCAAAGAAAACTCCAAACCACTAGTGATGAGGCCCTTCCAAGAATCTCTCTATGATCCAGTGGCTGGGTATGGTAGCATCAATCTACACAACCTCTGACTAGTGCCCCTTAATGTTGTGTAAGCACCCCTCTCTGATCCTCTGTAGTAAGGCTTTGAAGCATCTTCCAATCCAGCACTGTGGGGAAGAGAGTCTCCCAGCCAGCTCAATAAATATGTGTAGCTACCCCAAGAGGTATACCATACTCATCCAAGATCAAGTCATTCCACATAATGGGTTGTCTATTAGCCTCCTCAGCTAACCACGGAGGTATGTGGACCAAGAACCTCCTCATGCAATGCCAAGCCCGAAGAAGGGATCTAACCAAGGGGGAGGATGGGGGTCGATGCTCTGCCTTTGAGAAGATAAAAAACCAAAGTTGTATATCCAGTCACCTCCCCTAACTGGAGTACACTTTGTAACCTACTAAATGAGAAATTATTTCCATGGCTCAATGCCAAGAAGAAATCCTCTACAATCATCTTACAAAGCAATGCCTTCCACTGCACCTCTGAGTCTATGATGTTCCATCCCCTCTCTTGCTTGTGTAGGATAGTGGTTTCCCAAGCAACTATGGCCCTAGTGTGTACAGTAGCATCTAAACCTGACCAAAGTAAGTTCTGAATGAGATGACGTAATTGGCTAATACATTCCCTACAAAGAACCCAACAAGAAGTGATAAACCAAGCAGTGGCGAGTAGCACTTGGTTAACCACCAAGGCTCGAGATGCCAAATCAAGCTTCTTGCTACTCCAATGCTAAAGTTTGCTTTTAATGCTCATGAGCATAAGCACAAAGTGTTGTGTTGGATGTCAATGCCAACTTGGTAGCCCAAGCATCTGTCAGTGTATCAACTCTCAATCCAAGTGAAACCCACATCTGAACCCCAATCTGTGTGTAGAGAATCATGGATCCGAAATTCCACAGACTTGTGCCAATTAATGGTGGTTCATGCTACCAAACAGAAAACCTCCAAGGCTATCCGAAAGGCACAAAGACATACATCTAAGGCCTCCAAAAGCATTGTAGTATCATTTTCCAGCTCCAAGTCTAATAAATCTTCCTCTATGCGAAGAGGCAATCGAGACTCTTGGGGTAGCCTAGATAAACTTGCTCATAGCCTTGGCTACTATCAAGTATAGTAAGGGAGCTAGGGAGCATCCCTGCTACATTGAGCGGGAAATATGAAACGTCCATATGTACCAAAATTATGCTATGGGCCTCCCTATACAACCATCAAACCCATCTTATCTAGTCCTGGGGAAACCCCATGTATGCCATCGTGCCTTCCAAGAAGTCCCAATCCACTCTATCATATGCTTTTTCAAAGTCCAACTTGAGGATGGCAAGGGGTTGTCGGCTAGATTTAGCACACTCCACAGCTTCCCAAAATGAGAAGATGTTATCAAATATAATCCTTCCTTGGAGAATCTCATTTTTGTGTGTCGTGAATAACCCTTTGAAGAACACGTTGTAGCCTCATACTCAATACCTTAGCTAATATACTCAAGTAAATGGGCCTCCAATGCTTGATGTTCTTCTTATCCCCACCTTTTGGGATAAGGTGGATAATCCTTCTTCGAGAAACCCATTTTTTGTGTGTCAAGAATAACCCTTTGAAGAATAGGTTGTAGCCTCATACTCAATGCCTTCACTAAGATTTTATATGCTGATCTAAGTACATTGATGGACCCCGCTGCTTGGTCCCCCATCTTTTGAGATAAGATGATAAGACCATCCACTAAGATTTTATATGCAAATCCAAGTAAAGTGATGGCGTGGATGTTGGTCCCCCACCTTTTGAGATAAGGTGATAAGACCATCCGTGAGAAAGGGGGACATCATACCTGTATGCCGCATTGCTCTGTATGTTGGATATGATAGTTCAGCTATGAAGATTGATCAAAACATACTCAAGGTGGATCAAAGCTTGTACAAAACATTATGAACATGAGGGACAAAAACTGGTATATGCAAAAAATTACTTTGAGATTAACACAAGATGACAAGTGCTAATTATGATTAAGCATGAACCAAACTTACATAATCACTTGATCACGACTTGTACCTTATTTAGAGACTCCTCTACCCTATTTTTAGTTGCATGAATTGCATGAACCATATGCACCAAACCATTTGTAGGCTTTACACCAACCACTGACCACTAGCCTAACAACAACACATTAAATTGGACTAAGGAGTTGGAATTACATTTATCCAACAATCCCCCCTTAAGACCAACTTCTTACAATAACATGAACAAGTCTAACATACCTCCTTGACACAATGAGTAAGAGTCCCCCCTTAACAACAACATAGGGTGGTGTACTCTCCTCTACAACTTGTCAAGTTGGAACAACATAAGTCTTGACTCAACCACATAATTTAAAAAGCATAATCATCGTCTACATCTTTTATACTAAGACTAGAACAAATATTTGTTTCTTTCTGTTGGTTGATTTCTTCAACCACATGTGCCTTTGCTATCTTTTGATCTTTTTGGTAGTACTTTGAGGATGGATGATTCGTCTTTCCACAATACTCACAAGGACATTTGGAGAAACAATCCTTAGTAAGATGATTTGTACGACCACAAATAGTACACTTCTTCTTTGTCGATGTCGAAGTAATAGCATATGTCAAGTTGGAACAACATAAGTCTTGACTCAACCACATAATTTAAAAAGCATAATCATCATCTACATCTTTTATACTAAGACTAGAACAAAGATTTGTTTCTTCTTGTTGGTTGACTTCTTCAACCACATGTGCCTTTGCTAGCTTTTGATCTTTTTGGTAGCACTTTGAGGATGGATGATTCGTCTTTCCACAATACTCACAAAAGGATGTTTGGAGAAACAATCCTTAGTAAGATGATTTGTACGACCACAAATAGGACGCTTCTTCTTTGCCGATGTCGAAGTAATAGCATATGCATAAGGATCTATCACATCCTTTGTAATCTTCTTGTCTTCTTCCTGCAAAGAATTTATGATACTTTCCAAGGAAGGGACTGGCTCCTTCTCTTTAAGTACCGTCACAATTTGCCTAAAGTTTGAAGGTAAGCTTTTAAGCAAAATAGCAATAGCATCCTCTTCAAGAACAGGAGACTTAACATAAACCAATTGTGTCATTAAGCTCTTTAACCTGTTAATCATAGCTATTAAATTTTTATTACTCTCCATGGTTAAATCAAAGAGTTTCATCTTCAAACTGATCTTGGAATGCTTTGCCTTTGCACCAAAAGTACGTTCTAGTAATTCCCAAGCTTCCATAGCTGACTCAACATTATCAATATAATGAATAAAATCGTCTTCTAAAGCAGTAATGATAATACCAAGTGCTTGCTCATCTTTTGCTTGAAGTGCAGCCGTTGTAGCTCTTGTAACTACAACAAAAATACCTGCTTTATCTTCAGTAAGTGGCTTGACCGTACTCCACAGATTTTTCTTCATGAGGTAGCCCTTCACCTTGATTTGCCAGGTATGAAACCCAGTTTCGTTGAATTTGTCGGGGAATTTGGAGCTCATGATGATGCAATATGATGCTTGATGTTGATAACTTGCTCATATAGATGATTTAAGCCCAAATAATAATAATATCATCAATATAGATCAAAATAATAATCACCATGTTGTTGGAGCAAAAGAGGCAGAAAAAGGCGACTGGAAAACAGCTCTGTAAAGCAGCTCCTGTGGACCAATTGCTTCAAGATTTGGTATGTTGAATCCTCACATGATAGACTTGAAGCACCTAAGAGGAATTAGCCGAATTCGTAGAGACGATGCGCCGAATGAACTGGATTAGCAGAAAACGGCCTGTTTTGATGGCGATGGCAAATTCGTGAAGATGCGATCAAATTGACCTTCGAGCTGCGTTTTAGGGCAAGCGTGGGAGAAAAGCAAGAGGCTTATATCAAAATTTTAAGGTATCATCACCTCAGATGCAAGCATGAAGGCAATCTACAGCATGCTGTCCAAAACAGGCTATGGTGATTAAGAGAGATTAGGATTGTTTCTAACTGAGCATCTTCAATCTATTTTAGCCTTTCTGCTACTAAACTTTGGCAGTTGCTTAGCTACTGATTTACATGTTCTAGTACTTTTGCCGGTGGCTAGTCAACATATGATCAATTTCCTCCTTCTTTGCTTGGATTACCTCATTTAAAGCTTTTAATTTGTCAACCTATGCTCTGGTTAGCTGCTCTCTTTCAGTTTGAAGACTGACCACCTTTTGTTCTGTTATAATAATGGCTTCTTTTAACTTAGTAATTTGCTCTTTAAATCCATCTTCCTTGGATGTGAACGTGTTCTGGGCATCCTGAAGCTGCTTTGTAAGTTGGGCTTATTTCTCTCTTGCTTGTGCTACTTCCGTTTGAAGTTGTTCTTTGGCTTGGTCAACCATTGCTTGTTGGAGCTCTATGTTTTCTTTGATCTTCTGAACAATTTAGGAGATGATTAGGGGTACAAGCAAGCACTAAGCCGCATTAATGCAGTGTAGCCACCCACAACTAGACGTGTCCCACTACACTACCTACAGCACTATAAATGGACATAGTTGGCACAAGCTAAGGCATGCAATTCTTGTTAGCATATATTCCCTATACTCTCAGTATGCCCTCCATCCAAAGGCTATTCAGATCACCATATAAGGTCTATACTAGAGTGCACGGGTGGACAACACCATCATATTGTATCTATCTCTTGTTTGATATAATCGGAATTTTAAAATTCACTCCATTCTCTCTATTATTGCATTGTCTAGTGTACTTTCTTTTGCTGTATCTTTTTTTGCTATGCCATATTCTTTTAGGAAAGCCATTGGGGTAGTTTTAATGCAAGGGGGATGCTCGGTTATATTTGAAAGCAAAAATCTTGACCATGCCCAACGTAACTACTACGCTTATGAGCGAGAGTTACTTGCATTAGTTCTTGCTCTTAAAAAGTGGTGACATTATTTATATGGTGCTACTTTTAAGGTCCATATGGACCATGAAAGTCTAAAATGTCTTTCTAGTCAAAATGAGTTGAAAGGTAGAAAAGCAAGGTGGGTAAAGATCCTATGAGAGTTTGACCTTCAACTTTGTTACCAAAGAGGTAAATTTAACATAGTAGCAGAAGGGCTAAGCCACATGCCAATGGTGAACCAATTTAGCTTCATCATATTCAAGAACAAGTTCTTGGATTGAATACATGGTTTGTGTGAGCATAACCCATCTGTTTGGCTTGCTATATGCGTGCAAACTTGCCAGCCATTGCCTTCCTTATCAAAAAGGAGTGCTAATCCAAAGCGATTAGCCAAGGTTTCTAAGTTCTAGTCCGAAGAGACTAGATGGGTCTCTTGGGTTATGTATCAAGACAAAGATCTTGAGAGTGGACTCTTCAACCCCATTTGACATTATTTCAAATGGGGTTGATATTGTTTGTCAAAAGGAAAGGTTTAGGAACTTCTCTATTGAATATGTGGGTACTTTACAAAGATAGAGTTTGTGTACCATCCATTAGTGACTTTCCGTGCCAAATTCTTATTGAAAATCATGATAGTCCAAGTGTGATCACCCTGGGGTACAAAAGACCTATGCACTAGTTAAAAGACAATTCTTTAGCCTAGTTTATTCAAGGACGTCCAAGACTTCATGCTAAAATGCAAGAAGTGCAGTCAATAAGCATGAGCATCTCAAAGTAGGAGGCTTGCTCCACCCATTGGATATTCCCAAAGGAAAATGGAAGCCATACATCAACAAGACTCACTACAAGGGAATGGTTGGTTACGGGCGACTATTATAAGTGCCGGTATAAGCAGTGGTAAATCAAAGGGAAAATGTCATTTTACGGCCCCTGGTATGTGCACTGGTATCTACGATGGTAATGAAAAAATAATAATTTTTAAAATTTATCTAAATATTTCAAGAAAAATTCACTAGTTATATTTACAAATGCAAAGTTCACTTATTACATTTATAATCAAAGTTACTAATTCATAGATCATCATTTGTTCTATCATCCTCGGCTAGATCCATGGCCCCAAAAAGGTCAATTTTAAGAAATGTTTAGATATCCTCTTCAATGTCACCAAAAGAGTGTTGAACCATTTGGTCACAATGGCTTGCTCTTCTGTAGGATCAAGGTCATCTATGTGCGCCTTGTCGGATGTACCTGGCTCTCCATCAGAACTTGATGAGTACATTTCTTCCATATGCTCTTGAATCTATCCCTCAAGCCACATAGGTTCCGCAACTAATATACTTAAGGCAATTGGCTCTTGGATTTCAACATCAACTCTATTATTTGGCTCTTGAGTTTCAATAACATCAACTCCATCATTATGACTCTATGGTTCTTCTTCTAGTTACTCGCTTTCTAAAATTTGTTTGCTATGAGGAACAACTTGGACTACAAACACCCACCTTGGATTCTTTTGATCTGCTTTAAAGATGACTTGCTCACAATGTTCTAGCAGGACAAATGTACCCCTCTGGTCAGTCTAACTTGGGCAAACCCACTCTTGTCCTTCCTTACAGTTGTATTTGGTTCATTTGTTTATGACCTTTACATCAAAAATAAACATGTGAAAGCATCTAAAAGCAACTTTCATGATGTTTTTAATAGTTCCACAATAATCAAGCATGCCAACTTCTGCATTCAAGTCACTTGTACTTAACTGGCTTTCTTGCATGAAGTTAGCTTTGACGCTGCTATCAAAAGTTATTCTTTTATGATCTATTCGTTCCACTAAAAAATGACCCCCGTGTGACCAAAGTGCACCATATTTACGATACTACAAGCACAACAAGAATCAACATGCAAGGTGATGCATGATAAATAAACTCTTTTTTAATTAATGAGATAGTAGTCAAGGAGAACGATTACGTACATGCCAATCACAACCTTTTGCAAGCTCCAAGCTGCTCCTCCTTTGTGATAGTCTCACCGTTGTACTTTGCTTTTGTGAAACTACCAAAATACGAACGTGAGAAACCTGAAGGCTGTTAAAATATTGAATACTAGCATGTGCAGGTTGGCTATGGTGGCTCAAAGACTAATTCAAGGTTAAAACACATGATGAGTTAAAAATAGTAGAAGGGTTGTGTACACATAAGAGAGACAACAATATTGGAAAAAGTAGTTTATTGATTACTTCATAGGCAAGTTTTCTTTTATAGATTCCATACAACTCAATACCACCTAGTGGTTTCATCAAAACAAGTGGTTTAACACAAAACTAGGTGCTAGAGAAGCTTCACCCCCACAAGCCATGTGATTTGGTCCCTTTCACATGGACATGGTCCGTTTGGCCCCATTCTTCTAGCGATGTGTTTGGTGCATATTTCAACACCCCCCTTCAAACAAATAATCATTACAATGGTATTGATGACCTTTAATGACTCACCATAACTTATGCTTACCTAACATACATGTTAGATATGGTTTCCCTCTTACTATTATTGCTCACCATGACCATACAAGTTTAGGATGACAATTTAAGCTTGAGGCTAGTAGTTGGGCTAGAAGTTTAATGGCTGATTTACAAGACTTATGTAAAGTTGGGCATTAAGAGTTTGGGGCTAGGCCCAAGATATAATCTAGAAGAGATGGTCACTTTGCATTATTGTGTGAGGGCTTCATGATGCCCCTTGTTGTTCTCCTTTGGTTCTTCATGCTATTCTTCTTGGTCTCCATACTCTTCATGCATAATGTAGGACTTTTGAGCCTTCTTTTGAAAGAAACAATATTTCTCAATGTGTCTAGGTTTGTGACTAAAATCACAAATTATTGAAGAGTTCTACTTAGCCTTCCCCTTGTAGCCTTTGTTTGATGTGTAGTGTTTGATGTGTAGAGAGCCACTTCATTTGATAAAGTGTTGGACAAGGTGTCTTCTTTTGCTTTGACCTTCAGCTTCTTCTCTTCCTCTAAAAGAGAAGCTTCAACATAAACTAGCTTTATGATATGCATGTTGGTTAAAGTTGTCACAATTAAAGAGAATGTGGGGGAGAGAGAGAGCTTGAGTTCCTTGCAAGCAAACATACACACACACACAAGAGAGTGCAAGACACAAGAGACATGGATGGCTGAATTTTTCTCTCTCTCCTTCTCTTCTCTACACGTGCATACAAAATGCCAGTCCTACCCTGAAGCCATAGAACTTAAGGAGAAGTTAAGACAACTATTAGATTAGGGATTCGTCAGACCCAGTGTCTCACCTTGGGGTGTGCCCGTTCTCTTTCAAAAGAAGAAAGATGGAACGTTAAGACTCTGTATTGACTATAGAGCACTGAATCAATCAACAATTAAGAATAAGTATCCTATTCCTAGGATTGATGGACTTCTGGATCGGTTAAGTGGTACCCAAATGTTTACAAAGATAGATCTCAAATTCGGGTCCTACCAGATCAGAATCAAGGAGCAGGACATCCCAAAGACAGCATTCAATACTCGCTATGGGCATTATGAGTTCATAGTCATGCCGTTTGGATTTGACTAATGTCCCAGCGATATTCAATCGTCTTATGCAGGATATTCTTAGTAGAGAATACTTGGATGATTTTGTTCTTGTCTTCTTTGACGATATCTTAGTATACTCAAAGAATGCTGCAGATCATGAAGATCATGTGCGCAAGGTCCTAGAAATCCTAAGGAAACACCAACTCTTTGCAAAGAAGAGCAAGTGTTCTTTCTCTGTTGACCAGGTGGAATCCTTGGGATTCACAATTTCAAAGGATGGGATTTCTCGTGACCCTGCAAAGATCCAAGTAGTAGTTGAATGGCCAGAACCCAAGTCAGTAAAGGAAGTCAAAGGATTCCTAGGGTTAACCGGATGGTATAGGATCTTTATACCTAGGTATGCTCAGATAGCATCCCCTTTAACTAACCTTCTCAAGAAAAGTACACTTTTTTAGTGGACTGCAATGTGTCAGAGTGCCTTTGACAAGCTGAAGAGACAGCCTTAGTAACCATTCCTGTCCTTAAATGGCCAAATTTTACCAAGCCCTTTAAGGTAGTTACTGATGCCAGTGGATTTGCCTTAGGCAGTGCTCTAATGCAGGAAGGTCATGCAGTGGCCTATGAATCCAGAAAACTCAGAACACATGAGAGGAATTATGCTGTCCATGACTTGGAGTTACTCTCAATAGTGTATGCTTTGAAGTTGTGGAGACATTATCTCTTGGGACAAAGGTTCATCTTCATGACAGATCATCAAAGTCTAAAGTGGATCTTCACCCAAAGGGATCTCAACATGCGTCAAAGGAGATGGATGTAGACATTGCAGGAATTTGATTTTGAAATAAAGTATCGGTCGGGGAAAGAAAATGTGGTTACAGGTATGCTCAGTTGAAAAGCCTCCTTGCTTGCAATTACAGTGGTTTCAAATCCATTGATCAATGAAGCAAAGGAGAAAATCATGTAGGACAAATTCTTTGCCCCTATTGCTACCCTTTCGGTGCAAGAAAGCAAAACTCCTCAGGAAATAAGTCAAGTTCTTGGGTACAAACTGGATGAAGGATGCATGTATTATAATAATTGGCTATGTATCCCCAATGATGAGGGAATAAAGGGAAGAATTTTGAGAGAAGCCCATGATAGCTTGATAGCTGGACATCTAGGGTTTATAAAAACCTATATGTCTGTGAAGAAAAGCTTCTTCTAGCCAGGACTCAAAAAGGATGTACTTGATCATGTGCGGAAATGCTTGATGTGCAAAGAGTCAAGGCAGAAAGAGTCAAGATGCCAGGGAGAAACTGCAGCCTCTAGACATTCCACAGATGAAGTGGGAATGCATCAGTATGGACTTTGTCACTGGATTACCTTCAGTGCAATCAGGTTACAACTCCATTTTTGTGGTAGTTGACAGCTAACCAAAGTTGCCCATCTGATTCCAGTGAAAGAAACATATTCTGCAGTGGATGTTGCCAGAGTTTTCCTTAAGGAGATCTTCAGATTGCATGGTTTACCCTAGGAGGATAGTAAGTGACAGAGATCGCAAATCCACATCAAAATTTTGGACTGCGTTCTTTGAAGTAGTAGGAACTTTCTTGGATCTCAGCACAGCCTATCACCTCGCAACGGATGGCTAGACGAAAAGGGTGAATCAAGTAATAGAAGATATCCTTTGCATGGTTTACCCCGGGAGGATAGTAAGTGACAGAGATCGCAAATCCACATCAAAATTTTGGACTGCGTTCTTTGAAGTAGTAGGAACTTTCTTGGATCTCAGCACAGCCTATCACCTCGAAACGGATGGCTAGACGAAAAGGGTGAATCAGATGCAAATGACTTAACCACTCCTTTGATAAGAAGTGGTAAAGTCATTTGCATCTGGTCAAATTTGCTTACAATGCTTCTTATCATCGGAGCATTGGGATGAGTCCTTTCAAAGCTTTGTATGGACAAGATTGCCTTACACCATTGACTTGGTCTGATCCATTGATTAGAGTCAAAATGTCCAGACAAATGCTTGATGACATGGACCAGCAGATGTAATCAATCCGTAAAGATATAAAGGCAGCCCAGGACAGGCAAAAGTAGTATGTAGATAAAAAGAGATCTGAGAGAGAGTTTGAAGAATCAGATATGGTCTTCATTCGAGTACGACCAAAAATAAGTTCCTCATCCTTAGGGAAGTACAAGAAGCTCTCTCCCAAATACTGTGGGCCGTATGCTGTCATAAAGAAAGTGGGCAAACTAGCCTACAAACTTCTTTTGCCTCCCCATCTCAAGGTACATGATGTATTCCATGTCAGCTTGCTTAAGAAATATGTACCTAGCCCGAGTCACGTGCTTGATGATGAGCAATTGATCTCTCCGACGCAAGGCTAGATGGTACTCCAACCTGAGGAAATCCTTGATGTTTGGGAGAAGATTCTCAGGAGCAAAGTCCTCAGAGAATTTTTAGTAAAGTGGAAGTTCTTCCCTCTAGAAGACGCCACCTGGGAGAAAGAAGAAGAGTTGGCGAAGGATTACCCCCACTTTGCGAGATGAGGTCATCTCGCATTTTTCAAGTGGGAAAGGATGTAAGATTCCTCCTCAGGAGGCTGAATATTGAATAAGCCTCTACTTCAATCCCTTGCAATCATTCTATGTTTCTGAATACAAGAAAATATAATTTTTCCTTGTTTTGCCTAGTGAGAAAAAAATTTCTAGAGAGTGGTAAATCAAAATTGGGATATTTTTGGATAAATAAGTTCTACAAATATCAAAAAAATGTTTCCCTGAAACAGAAAATCAAAATAGATTTTCCAAGGTGCAATTGGAATTAATTAAAATTGATTCAGAAGACAGCCTAAGGGTCCAGATTTTCAAATTTTTTTTATTATGGTCCAATTAAGGTTCCTATGGACCAATAAGATTAATCCAAGTGTTGGGACAAGATAAATCCAAAGAAAAAAAGAAAATACCCAAAAATGAGTAAATGCCCATATAAGATGAAGAGTTGACCAAGTACAAGGTTTATTAGTTAAAAATTATGAAGTATTAATTAAAAAATGAGATATTTTGGAGTAATCATTCATTTTTGACACATGTGTAAGGAAAAGGGAGACCTTCAAGGAGGTGCCTACTTCACATGCTTGGATGAGTTTAAAACTCAAAAATAATAGGATATTTTTATCTCTCCTCTCTCCTGGATCAAACCAAATAAAAAAGGGAGCCAAACTGGTCCAAAACTTGTCCAAATTCAATCAAACTGAAACTGAAAAATTCTAGAACTCAGTTGGACTCAGTTAGTGGCCTCCCTCTCTTATAAATAGACCCTCATTCCTTTGTATTATTATTTGTGAACTAAACTATACCGGTATTACTCTAAACTAAGCTTAATTTCTATTATCCTCTAAAAACCTCTACAAAATTGAAGAGATTGGAGCTTCTCTCTCTCTCCAATCTTCCTTGGTGACTCCTACAACATACCAAACCAATTGATTGGTTGGGGGCCTCTACTGTGATCAAAGAATCAAGTAAATTAGAAGGTAAAGTGTGGATTATTGTCTTTTTCTTATTAAAACTCCAAATGCTTCTCTTCTCAACCCCTCTCAAGCTGAAGAAGCTTTAATTTGAATGGCTTTTGATTACTATTGAAGTTCTTTTATGAATTGTAATAAAGAAACACATAAATTTCCATTTTTTTATGCTTAATTTTAATGGTTTTTAAGCATTTCTCTCTCTCCCCCCCCAAAGAAAGGTCATTCCTATGACATATTCTCAATCCAAATGAAGCTTCTCATGAAGCATTTCTCTAATCCAAAAATAATTTCTATGCTTGTCTAATTGGAGGCCAAAATAATAGCTTTTAATACTTTTATAATATTTATTTTATAGAGAAATTATGAATCAATCCATAATTGGATAATGATCCAATTAGTGGTCATTCTAATCATATCAATAATATTAAACTTCATTCTTTCAATTAAATTGAGAATTATCAGTAATAGCAGCGGAGCTATGGCAAAATTTTTGTAAAATTTACACATAAAACATTTTCATTCATAATATGAAAAGAGGACTTCCTACCATATTCTAGGAATTATCATCCTAGATTAATTGAATGATTCTCATTGTAATTATGGAGAAATTGATTTTTATGTTTATGCATAATTAGTAAATTAAAAAAAAGAGAAATTTCTAGTAATTTATTTTTATGATAAAAGAGTTTAAATCCCCATGACATTGGAAATCCATGTATTCCAATGATTTAGAGAAAAGAATTGGACTGCTAAAATAATGTATATTTTATGATTTTAGTTAAATTTATCTTTTTGTATAGATAAATTTTTATGATGAAAGAGGAATTCCCACCATATTGGAATCCAATTAATTAAATGAAGAAAGTGTAATTCCTAATGCAAAGGAATTAATGGAGATTTTTATTTAAATTTTAAGAAAAAAATTTAGTTTAATTTATCTTTTTGCATAGATAAGTTTAAATGATAAAAGAGGAATTCCCACTATGTTGGAATTCAAATGTTTAGATGAGAAAAGTGGAATTTTTAGCTTAAAGGAATTAATGGTTATTTTTATGTAATTTTAAGAAGAATTTTAATAGATTCAATTTATGGAAAAGTGGAATTCCCATGATAATTGGATTGCACTCATTGAAATGAGAAAAAGAAGGATTTCAAGTTTATTCAAACAAATAGGTATTGATATTTTAGTTAAAAGATGAATTTCCATGATATTTGAGAAAAGATAGATTTGAATTAAATTCTAATATCAAAAGATGAATTTCCATCATAATTCTACCTAATGAATTAAGGTTGAGAATTTATGTGGGAAAAAGAATATCTTGGATATTTGAATTGGTAAAATCAGTAAATGGATATTTACCCAAAAACTAGATGATTAGTTGAAAAGAATCTTGGTAGAACTAAACTGAATGAATTTAGTTAGAGTACGTGAGGTCGGACAGTAAACCTAATTGTCCTTCTCTCGAATTGAATTAGACAAAAAACTTCGTGACCAATTCCAGTTACTAAATCCAAAGAATAGACTACCGGAACTAATCTAGTTTTTCCCTGACCAATCTCACCAAGAATCTAGTTGGATAAATGGATAAAATGACGAGTAGATTACCCTCATGAGAGATCAAGGATCCTCATTATGAAACTAAGAATTATTGGGAAAAGGGTCTTTGGAACCGATCTCAAACTAGAATCTCACTTGCATTGGAAACTCTATATTTCATTCAAAGGATTGTTTTACACCAAAATGCTGGTGGAGGAAGCATTTGGCTTATGTTTTTCTAAGAAGAGGTTCATTGGAACAGCTGGCGGCGGGGAGTCATCAAGGGACGTCGCCCGTGCGGCAAAGCCTGCCGAGGTCTTGACAAGCCTCGCGGTACGGTCAAAATGGTGCGCTTTTGATACGATGGACGAGGAACAACAAAGCGATCCCTAAGTGAAGTGCTAGGACACCTAACGAGGATCCTAGAGGGTTCTGACCAGGAGATGCATGGGCTCGCGGTTGCTAGGACACCCAAGCGTACATCGAGGAAGATATCTGATGTGAACAAAAAGGAAAGGTTTTTGGGAACAAAAATTTGATACTGGATCTCGTTGGTTGGCCAGCTGGTCTTCAATGGAGAGTTCAGAGGATGCATTTTTGTAATACAATGGACTTGGAATTTTGGAAAATGATGATCGAAAATATTATGATTTTATTCAAGGATTGTCTTAAAGCCAGTCAAATCTATTATAAATGGCAATTTCATATTGGGTGTGTACATGGTATGCCTATTTGATTTTTGTATGAATCACCAGCTAGGGGGCCTGGGAACTCTTTTCCTCGGTACCCGGGCAAAAACCCAATCAAATCTTTATAAAGGAATCCCACCAATTCAGTGGTCAGGTGGTTGGCTAACCCATGGGCCGGATGGGGCTAGGCTGGATCAGAGGATTCCTGAGAAACAACTAGATACGATTAGTTACGTTAATTAGTTTAAATCCTGAGAAGACTTGTTCTATGGGAGGGGATCATTGGCTGTGCCTTGGAAATGAGGAAAAAAGCGGTGATTCCATGGACCAAATGTAAGTCTCTTCTTGATCTGACCATGGGACTTCAGGTTCAATCAGATCAGTTTAATTTAGTCAAGACATGACTCGTTAGAGTAATCTCTTAGTTAAAAGATTTTTCCCCTACCTGGAGGAATCACCCATGCCTTCCGGGCGAGGGGAGTCTTCTGGGCCCGCCGGTCTCGGAGGGACCGCCCCCCGGGCTAGCCTCTTGTCCCAGATGTCCATGGGCGAGGCCCCGAGTGTGCAGGACCCCCGCCCCACATGGGAGGCCGACGTCGCTTCTGCCGGCAAGAGCCCCGGAGAGCGGGGCGGGGACCTCACAACTGTGGAATTTATGTACTGAGAATCCATCTAGCCAAATCCAAGTGTGTCTTCCTAGGGGCGTGCATAAACTAACTCACAAGTATAACAACATAACTCAAGTCTGGCCTAGTAATGGTCATGTAGATCAAGCTACCCACTATGTGCTTATGTATAGTGGGGTCCTCCCCTGTATCTGTGGAAAGCTTTGTGTTCTACTCCAATGGCACTGAAATAGTCTTATAGCCTCTTATGCCATACTTAGACAACATGTCCAAGCCATATTGCCTCTATAATAACAAAATGTCATGAGGTGATCTCACCACCTCTATGCCCAAGAAATATCGTAGCTCACCCAAATCCTTCATCTCAAACTTTTTCTTCAAAAGCCTCTTGACATCATGTATGTCAACATCACTATCATCATTGATAATCAAGTCATCCACATAGATGACTAATAGCATGATCCCTCTATCTGTCTTTTTCACATAAAGTGAAAAATCTACATTCGATATCTGAAATCCAATGGTAACAAGATACTCCCCGATCTTGTTTGACCATGCTCTGGGTGCCTATTTTAGGCCATACAAGGCTTTGCATAACCTGCACACAAAATCTAGGTGTGCATCACTCTCATAACCTGTTGGCTGCATCATGTAGACTTATTCTTGCAAATCACCATGCAAGAAGGCATTCTTTATATCCATCTGATGATGTAAAGGCCAACCCTTTTCTGTAGCCATCGCAATGACAGCTCTCACGGTTGCCATTCTTGAAATTGAGCTAAATGTCTTTTCATATTCAATGCCATAAGTCTGTGCATAGCCATTGGCCACCAATCTTGCCTTATACATGCTCACTGAAACATCAGTGTTATGCTTAACTTTATAAACCCACTTACATCCAATCGCCTTATTTTCCTTAGGCAAAGGCTCTTTTTCTTAGGTAAAGCCACTAACTCCCATGTTGCATTTGTATCCAATGCTGCCATCTCCTCATTCGTGGCATCTTCCCATTTCTTATCTCCAAGTGCTCGCTCAAAACAAGTGGGCTCCAATTCTTGTATTTCTTTAACCATGTAAGCATAATGATGGGTTGTATATCCATCATATCTCAACCTGTCAACAGGGTACCTAACCCTCATAGACCTGCGTGCACCTGGATCACTACCACGTGCACCTGGATCACCCATTTCTTATCTCCAAGTGCTCGCTCAAAACAAGTGGGCTCCAATTCTTGTATTTCTTTAACCATGTAAGCATAATGATGGGTTGTATATCCATCATATCTCAACCTGTCAACAGGGTACCTAACCCTCATAGACCTGCGTGCACCTGGATCACTACCACATGTCCTCAAAACAACCCTCGTTCTCCTTACACCAGGAGTAACCACAGATGGAATGCCAAGCTCCTCATCAAGGCTCTACTCAAAGCCATTAGAGTCACCATCCACATATGAGTGACCTGCTAATAGATCAGGCACAGAAGGTTGATCTACCTTTTCCTTCCCTTTGCGTGATACATGAGTGACCTACCTGACCATGGAGTAACATTAGATCCACTTCTAGAGGACTCTCTAGGTCCACTAAACACCTATGATTGCTGCTCTACATGTGGTGCAGCATCAGTACTTCTTACAGCTGCATCTTCTATTGCCTTCACTACGGATGCATACCACCTTCTCATCTCGTCAAAAGACATCTCTGCTTACTTGCATCTCACAAGTGGTAGGGTTATAACATCTATAACATTTTTGCTCCATAGCATAACCAATAAAGATGCATTTCTCTGCCTTTGGATCCAACTTTGTTCTCACTTCATCTCAGGAACATGCACATATGCAATACACCCAAACACTTTCAAATGAGACACATCTGGTCTTATGCCTTTAAACTTTTATTCAAGTGTCATACCATGAACAGTTGTAGTGGGTGTCCTGTTCATAATGTACATAGTAGTTGTTACTACTTCTGCCCACAAATAATGTGGCATATTCTTTTCAGCCACCATCAAGGCACGTACCACTTCTGCAATGTGCATGTTTTTTCTTTCCACAACACCATTCTAACGGAGTGTACCTGCATGTAAATTGTCTCTTGATTCCTTGCTTGCTCAGGAAATCGCTGAACTCATTGGAGAAATATTCTCCCCCAACATTTGATCTCAGGCATTTTATTTGCATGCCTTTTTCCTTCTCGACCAAGGCTTTAAATCTCTAAAAGTCAGCAAAACATTTTATTTGCATGCCTTTTTCCTTCTCGACCAAGGCTTTAAATCTCTAAAAGTCAGCAAAACAAACATCTCACTTTTCTCCTTCATGAAGTAAACCCACACTTTCCTAATGAGGTCATCAATGAATGTAACATATAGTACCTGTAACCTACAATTGTTGCAGTCTTGGTTGGTTCCCATACATCTGAATGTATGACATCTAATGGCCTTGCATTGATATGCTTTTCATGTGGGAAAGCATATTTGTCCTGCTTACCAAGCTGGCATGCTTCACATACTTTGTGCATACCATCAAACTTAAACTTTGGCAAACCTGTAACAATATTTTGAGCCTACATAGACTTCAGTCATTGTACATTCACATGACTAATGCACTTATGCCATATGTCAATATCTAGAACATGTTCCATACACAAACATGGTTGCCTTTACTTCAGGCATGTTCACATCCAAAGTAAACATCCTGTAATTTCTGTTACCCTTTGCAACCAAGCAACACTAATTTTTGAAGTCTTTTCACAAAACATCCTTGAGGATTAAAACTCACTTACAAACCCTACTCAACCATCTATCCAATAAAAACTAGGTTCTTTGTATTTTTTGGAACATGAAGTACATTAACAACTTCATTTTGCCATCCTACATAGACAATGGAAATTTACCAACATACACAGTATCATCACCTGTTTCTACATAGCTTGGTTTTTCCATTTTCTACACATCTTTAAATCACTCAGCATGACTGTGTTGAGATATCGAGCTCATCTAGTGAGGTGGTGGACACTGATGACCCGCCTGGGGGATAGGCCCCACACTTACACCACTGGCATGGTTGGTGAAATCATGGGTGATATGCAGCGAGCTCATCTAGTGAGGCGGTGGACACTAATGACCCGCCTGGGGGATACGCCCCACACTTACACCACTGGCATGGTTGGTGAGATCATGGGTGATATGTGGGCAGTGGGATGACAGGCTATGTGACAGCCATTCTGGAGACTGGCATAGTTATAGCTCCAGCTCATTTAGTTGGGTTCACACTATAGAGAACCCTAGTATGTATTTGGTTGAGTACCTTTCATATGGTGTGTACTCTTATCTTTGTATATGGTGTGTACTCTTATCTTTGTATATGGTGTGTTGAGTGTTGAGTGAAGAAGAAGAAGATTTTCAGCCTCTCACCTTGTGTGTTCTCTATTAGGCTTTTGTGAGTGTGTGTGTACTTGCAAGAGCTCAAGCTCTCTTCTCCCCTGCATCTTTTTATGGTATCAGAGCCTGGTTCATACTAAGGTCTGAGCTGCAAGCAAGAGAAGCACAGGAAGCGGTATGAGGGTAAGAGCTTCAACTATTCTTCCCTATTTGTGTTGGCGACTACACCCTTGTCGGGAGCTCTACGGGAGGCACCGGCAAACGATCTCTGATTGAGGAGCTTTCTTCACGGGAGTAAAGCTATAGGGCAACTATAAAGTCCTATCGGACCAAATATTTCGGGCCGAAAATGCGTTTCGAGCACGTCAAGACCTTCGTTTTTCAGAAAGCAGGTGATTTCGAGTACTGTGGGTAAGTCATCGATTCTCTGCAGAACTCTATTTTAAGAACTGCAAGAAGACAGATTGGCTGTGCAGACACTGTGTGTGCTACAAGGAGGTCAACAGTTGCCACCATTGGGTGTATGTATGCACATTGAGGTCACTGGTTGTGACATTTGAGTGTACTGTCACTGGCTGTGACATTTGAGTGTACTACAGTACCGCTGCTGCTGTAGAAAATACAGTAGTTTGTGCAGGACAAACCAGAGTGTTGTTTCTGGTAAATTTGTGTGTCTGGCAAGATGTCAAATGATGGCATAAACCAGATTGTTGCTGAGAATCTTGATAAGAACAACTTCCATGCTTGGAGGTTCAGGTTGACGAATTTCCTGATGGGAAAGGGTTATTGGGACTACATAGAAGGTGAGCATGAAGAGGCACCGGAGATACCGGAGATCAATCTGACTGCTCTGCAGATGTGAAAGAGTTCAAGAATTGGAACCAAGGAGCCAAAAAAGTTATGTATTGGCTCTCTATCAGTATACAGGACACCATGATTGGGCACATACAGGATGCCAAGTCCCCCAAGGAGGTGTGGGTCACCTTGGTAAAACTCTATGAAACAAATACCAAGGCACGCAAGATACAGTTGAAGAATGAACTTCATACTGTGGAGAAAAAGAGTATGTCTGTGAATGACTATGCATTGAAGATAAAGGGTATTGTGGAATCCCTTGCATCTATTGGTGTTTCAGTAGATGATGATGATAAGGTGGAAGTCTTTCTACGTGGTCTCGGGCCACAATACAAGGCATTCAAGATGTCTATTCAGACTCGGGAAAGCATTCCCAATTTCACAGATTTAGTGTCTATGTTGATTATAAAAGAGAAGAGCTTGGGTGAAGACCAACAGTCTTCACAAAACAAAAACAGTTCAAAGCAACAGGCCTTCTACACAAGTTCAGGAAGAGGACGAGGTAGAGGAGGCTGTGGATGCGGTCAAGGAGGTGGCCGAATAGGTAATCAGAATTATGGCCAGCAGCAGCAATAACAACAGTCCCAGAATTCACAACAACAACAACAACATGCAGGTGGAAGAGGCCAATTCAGAGGCAAGGGGAGTCAAAGAGGTCGTGAAAATTGGCAAAGGCAGTATAATGATACGCGTGGATGCTTTTATTGTAGCCTGGACATGTGCAGGCAAATTGTTATAAGAAGAAAGCTGACATGCAAAATGGGAAATTGTAGCAAAACAACTATGCATCCTTGCGCAGAAACAATGAGGATAATGAAAGGGTGGTTGCAAGATCAGGGTGCCCAGTTTTGTCCACTCAGGCACCCTGTAAATAGTAAAAAAACAAGCATTTATTTACCTTTAGTGGCTAATCTCTCCTAGTAAATGAAGGAATTTTGTTTCAAGTTCTTTTGTTGAAACATCATATTCAAAGTTGGAAATATAGTTGCATAATTTGATTAAGCATTAGATAGTCAAAAGTCCTCATTTTCTTAGGTACAAAGTCAATGTATACACCATGTCCCAAATTTGAACTGATTCCATAAAATGCTAATATCTTTTACATATAAACTCATATGAGATTCCCACTTTGTACCTTAGATCTTCACATAATATGGAGCTTAACTTGATTTTTTGAGAAAATTTTAAGATATTTGTCTATTTTCTTTAAATATTTCAAGGTCTTTAAAGTGTTATAATATACGCCACTTTTTGTACCCACAATAGCTACCACTTAAAATCCTCAATCTTGTAGATCAAAAGAGTGGGTAGATACCGAGACATTAGTAGAATGTGGTGGTTAGGAAAAATTGCAAATCTAATGGTTGGATTTTTAATGATCTCTTTTTTAAAATTCTTCCAGACTATCAGAAGGCCTGCAAATATTAATAATCTAATTAGTAAAATTGCATTTTTGATGTGAATCATCTAAAACCTATAGGGACTAGTGGACTTGTAATGGTGCATCTATGGAAAAATAAATTGGACCACTCTATGTATGGAAAGATCATTTGTTTATCATTTCATCATATTTTTGATTAATTTTGATTAATTAGACTAATTTATATTAATTTAAGTTATATTGGGTTAATTTAAGGGCAAGCCTTCTCATTTTAAGTACCTTGCCCCCCAAAAATTTTCTCTCCAAGCATTGTCCCAATCCAGCATAAACTGGATAAAACTGGACACCCTGATCTTGCAACAACCCGAAAGGTTGTTTGTTATGCAGCATGTCGTTAATGCCATATCTGAAAATGTAGCAGCACATAAAGATGATGTATGGTACGTTGATTCAGGTGCTTCAAACCACATGACAAGTCATGGGGAGTGGTTCAAGGAGATGAAAAACCTTGAAAGACCAGGTTTTGTGGAAACAGGGGATGGCACTGCTCATCCGATTGCCCATGTTGGAGATGTGCCATTGTCTATGCAGGACGGCAAAGTGAAGTACCTTGCAGATGTACTTCATGTTCCGAACATAACAAAGAATCTGGTTTTAGTTGACCAGATGATTAAGCAGGGTTTGCAGGTTCGGTTTAACCTTGATGGTTGTTATGTTGATGAAGACTTTAAAGACAAGTGCAGGTTGGCTGCAAAAGGCAACAGAGTGGGCAGAATGTTTACATTGAATGTAAACATGCATGAAGTGAGTGCTGCGATGTTTGCAAATGGTTCAGGAATTGTTGCAGACACAAAAATTTGGCATAAAAGAATTGGACATGTGAATGTGCAGAGAATGAAGTCCATGCAGACAAAAGGGATTGTGACAGGGCTGCCAAAGTTTAAAGTTGAAGGTATGCAGAAAATATGTGAAGCATGCCAATTTGGAAAGCAAACAAAGCATGCATTTTCATGTAACAGAAATGTGAGCAGAAATGCACTAGATGTTGTGCATTCAGATGTATGGGGTCCTATTAAGACCATGTCTATGGGAGGCTGCAGGTACTATGTGACATTTATTGATGACCACACAAGAAAAGTGTGGGGGTATACTTCATGAAGGAGAAGGGTGAGGTGTTCACTCACTTTCAGAATTTCAGAGTTATGGTTGAAAAGCAAACAGGGAAATATGTAAAGTGCCTAAGGTCAGATGGAGGGGGAGAGTACTTCTCCAATGAGTTCTCTGAATTTTTGAAGAAAAATGGCATTCGAAGATAGTTTACATGCAGATACACTCCACAGCAAAATGGAGTTGCTGAGTAAAAAAACAGGCACATTGCTGAGATTGCGCAAGCATTGATGGAAGAGAAGAATATGCCGCATAGCTATTGGGCTGAGGCTGTTTCTATAGCAGTTTACATCATGAACAGGACTCCAACTGTAGCCATACATGATGTAACTCTAGAGGAGAGGTTTACTGGCAGAAAACTTGATTTGTCTCATCTAAAAGTCTTTGGATGCATTGCATATGTGCATATGCCAGATGAGCTGAGAACTAAGATGGATCCAAAAGCTGAAAAATGTGTGTTTATTGGATATTCCCTTGAGCAAAAGGGATACAGGTGTTA
Source organism: Cibotium barometz (assembly GCF_041138505.1). NCBI lineage: Eukaryota > Viridiplantae > Streptophyta > Polypodiopsida > Cyatheales > Cibotiaceae > Cibotium > Cibotium barometz. The sequence continues at coordinate 804,503 of NC_141062.1, read as the reverse complement.
TAACCTTGCTACACGTGAGCTGAGGGTAAGCAGGGATGTTGTTTTTGATGATGAGATGAGTAGCTGGTATGCTGCTGAAAAAGAAGCTGTTGGGGCTTATGTGAGTGGAAATGTGGTTGCACAGAATGCAAGTCAGCAATCACAGTCTTTGAGTGGACTAGGAGAGTCCTCATCGAGTGAACTAGGAGAGTCCTCATCGAGTGGTTTAGTTGATAGACCATGGAGTGGCAGGCTGCGTCATAATACCAATCCTGCAAATGGGATTAGTACATCACGTAAAGGCAAAGAGAAAGTGGTTGAGCCCCCTTGTATGCTTGACATTTCTGCAGGGCATTCTCATGTTGATGGAGAGTCTAGTGGCTCAGAGATGAGCCTTGATGAGGAGCTTGGGATCCCAGCTATGAGAACACCTGGTGTAAAGAAGGCTATGGAATTCATGAATGCAAAGCTGCGAAGATCTGTGAGAGTGAAGAACCCTTGCAGAGGTTTACCTATGATGGTTATGTGGCACATCACTATGCATACATGGCAAAGGTTGTGCAGGTTGTAGAGCCCACATGCATTGATGAGGCTATTGGAAATGTGTGTTGGGAGAAAGCTATGGATGAGGAGATGGATGCACTATATGGAAATGAGACTTGGGATTTAGTGCAATTGCCTGAAGGCAAGAAAGCCATTGGATGCAAGTGGGTGTACAAAGTAAAACATAACAGTGATGGAACCATAAGCAGGTACAAGGCTAGATTGGTAGCCAAAGGATATGCGCAGACATATGGCATTGATTATGAGGAAACTTTCAGCCCGGTTACCAAGATGGCAACAGTGAGAGTTGTGATAGCACTGGCTGGGTCAAAGAAATGGTCTTTACATCAGATGGATGTAACGAATGCATTCTTGCATGGGGATTTGCAGGAAGAGGTGTATATGTTGCAACCACCCGGTTATGAGGATGTGAGTCACCCTGAGCATGTTTGCAGGTTGAAGAAAGCCTTGTATGGCTTAAAACAAGCACCAAGAGCATGGTCTGACAAGATTTTTGAATATCTTGTCACTATTGGCTTTCATGTAGCCAACGCAGATTTCTCGCTGTATGTGAGACACAGTCATAGAGGGGTTGTGCTTGTTGTCATCTATGTAGACTTGGGACCATGATGCAGAGATCTTTGATGTAAAGATCTTGCTTAGACAAAAGTTTGAGATGAAGGATCTGGGGGAGCTCAGATATTTCTCGGGCATTGAGGTGATTAGGACAGTATGGCTTGGACATGTTGTCCAAGTATGGTATAAAAGGCTGTAAGCCTATCTCAGTGCCATTGGATCAGAATGGCAAGTTGAGTGCAGATTCAGGAGAGATTGTGGAGGATCCTACTATGTATAAGTGCATAGTAGGAAGCTTGATCTACATGACGATCACCAAGCCAGATTTGAGCTATGCTGTTGGGTTCATGAGTCAGTTTATGCAGGTTCCTCGGAAGTTGCAGTTGGATGCATTGAGACGCATACTGAGGTATGTGAGGTCTACTTTGCATTGTGGACTATTTTATGAAACTGGGACAGAGATATGTGTACATGGGTGCACAGATGCTGATTGGGCTGGTAGTATCACAGATAGAAGATCTACTAGTGGCTTCATGTTTTCTTTGGGGAGTGTTGTTGTGACTTGGAGCAGCAAGAAGCAGCCTACGGTTGCTCTATCCAGTACAGAGGCTGAGTACAGAGGTGCTGCTATGGCAGCATGTGAGGTAGCTTGGTTGAGAAAGCTACTTGTAGATTTGGGTCACTGGATAGACAAGTTGTCATTTTTTGTGACAACATTAGCAGTATACAGTTGGCCAGGAACCCAGTTTTTCATGCTCGCACAAAGCATATAGAGGTCCACTATCATTTTGTCAGAGAGAAGGTCTTGGCAAGAGACGTTGACCTTGTGTATGTCAGCACACAGGATTAGGTAGCTGACATCTTCACCAAAGCATTGGGTACAGAGAAGCTCTACAGATTCAGGGCTTTGCTTGGCGTACATGAGATAGACTTGAGCTCGAGGGGGAGTGTTGAGATATCAAGCTCATCTAGTGAGGCGGTGGACATTGATGACCCGCTTGGGGGATAGGCCCCACACTTACACCATTGGCATGGTTGGTGAGATCATGGGTGATATGCGGGCAGTGGGATGACAGGCTGTGTAACAGCCATTCTGGAGACTGGCATAGTTATAGCGCCAGCTCATTTAGTTGGGTTCACACTATAGAGAACCCTAGTATGTATTTGGTTGAGTACCTTTCATATGGTGTGTACTCTTATCTTTGTATATGGTGTGTTGAATGTTGAGTGAAGAAGAAGAAGATTTTCAGCCTCTCACCTTGTGTGTTCTCTATTAGGGTTTTGTGAGTGTGTGTGTACTTGCAAAAGCTCAAGCTCTCTTCTCCCCTGCATCTTTTCAGACTGCTCATGTGGTTAGAGGCACCAGAATCCACACATCATGTATCTTGAGATCTTGACACATCTCATGTTATGGAACTGAGCATGTGTTGCATCACAAATAGTTGCTCACTTCTATCACATCACCTCCCTGTTTACTAAATGATGCATAGTTGCCTTGCTACAACTTTCCACTTTTAATGTCATTCTGCTTTTTATAGCAGTCCTTTGCCATGTGCCTTGGTTTTCCACAATAATATCACTCTATGCTATTTGCATTCTAATTTCTTTGCCAACTACCTCAACCTCTTTAGCTCCCCCTGCCTCTAGACTGGCTTCTTCCACCTGTGTATGATTGCTATTGTGAATCATTGGATTATTATTGTCTAGAATTCTGATTTCCTTATTGGCCACCAGCTTGGCCTCAACCCCACGACCTCCACCTCTGCCTCTACCTGAATTGGAGTAGAAGGCCTATTCTGATGTGCTCTTGCTTTGTCAAGAAGAGTCCTCACCTAAAGACTTTTGTTCTATGATCAGCATAGACACCAAGTCCCGAAAGATGGGAACATTCTCCCTGACTACAATGAAGGTCTTGAATGGCTTGTACTCTTTGCCAAACCCATTCAAACAAACGCTTACCAAGTCATCATCTTCCACGATACATTAATAGACCCAAGGGATTCAACAATGCCCTTAATGTTTAAAGCATACTCATTGATTGATATGCTTTTCTTTTCCACAGTATACAAGGGCTCTCTCTTGAGCCTCTAGGAGAAGCTATCTGAAAGCAAGCTAGTCTCTAAGGGACATGGCAAGTCCAATTATCTTCAATGCTCCCCATGATACATGAGGTATGCCCCCTCCCCCCTCCCCCCAACATGTGTCCATTGGGTAAACAGATCAGGGACTACTGAAGATGCTCCTCTAAGGCTACCGGAGCTAACTACTGAAGAGCCAACATGAGGTGATTCCAAGCTTGGAGTAGGTTGGCTAAAAATTTGTCCTCAAAAGCTCATGGCTAAAACTGTGAGCTCACATATGTATGAAGATCCATCTGGTGCTCTGCACGGCCAGGGCCCCCAGGCTTGGATTATGGGTTGAAATCCAAGTGGCCAAGAGGAAGTCCTTCCAAGGCTCACACCTGGAAGAAGTCATGTAAACAATCAACTTATCCACAAGTCATGGCTTTGAATGAAGGGTCAATGATGCCCAGGCCTCCTCTGCACCTAGCAGGCCTCAGATAACAGGAAGTTTAGGATGTTGTACCTAGCCAATGCATGCTTTGGGAAAAGGCCCAACAAGACATAATGTACCATGGTGGCAAGAATGTCGTCCTAGTTTGCCACCCACCACCATTCGACCGGCTAAGGAGAGCCTTGCAGAGCTCTAGTAAAAAAATCTTCTTTTGTATACTCAGAAGAAGAGGGGTGAGTTGTCGCTCTGAGAGATATTGATGTCCACATGGCATCCCAGATATAGTGGATCAGAGTGCCCTTTGGGATCCACTGGAAATCCTCGAAGGGATGCCAACGAAGGGATGCCAAGTCGAGGTGGGTGTAGAGCCTACCCAAAAACCACAAGACTTGTGCCAGTTGATCTGCACTCTTGATATGTAACAAAAGATCTCGATCGCCTCTGTGAATATCTAGAGATTCTCCACATCTATGAAAAGGTATGTTTTTATGTCATCTGCAAACTCTGAGTCCAACAACTCCTCCATGAGTATGGATGTAATCCCTTGAGCCCCATCTGCTAAAAGCTGATAGAAAACTTCTCATGGCCTCAGCTGTGAGATCCCTCTGCCCCCTCCGCGCACCGAACTCCTGTAGCTGACAGCGGAAGCAACCCCCTCGTGCGCGAGGTAGGGTTTCTCACACGGGGCCTCGCCCTCGAATGTCCGGACACGAGACTCTAAGGCTGGTGGTCACTCCGAAAACCGAAACCGGGAAAAATTTCCCATGCCCGGAAAGTAGGGACGATTCCACCTTTTTGAATTTTTCTTAACGAGTTTTATAATGAGATCACTTCTAAACTATCCTTCACCTGAATAAACCAGATAGAAGGAAACTATCACTGATATAATTTGATCATCTGAGTAATTTTCAACGCTTTTTTCTTGATCAAGATCAGGCACAGCCGTTGATCCACTCAATTGAGAAATTTATCAAGGAAATTAACTAGCTAATCGAATCCTAGCGTAATCCTAAGATTTTTCAATTTGATTATTAAAACTCCACTGATTCTAGCCTAACCCCATCCGGCCTATGGGTTAGCCACCACCCTGCCACTAGAATCGGTGGAACCAAACAAGTACTCACCCACCCATAATTGAAACGCCTTTCTTAACTTTAGCTTTAGAAAACAGATATGCACACACTCCTCTTTAAAACTAAAAAAAAAACAATCCATTGACAAAACAATTTACTGGTTACACATGTCATACTTCAAAATTTCCATTGAGTCTTTGTTTCTCACAAAACAGTATCACTCTGGACTCTCCATTGAGACCAGCCAGTCAACAATGAGATCCAGTAACAAATTACAATAAGTTTCTCGTCATCATACATATATATCTTCCCATGACATATGCATGGGTGTCCTCGGCACCGCGAGCCCGTGCATCACCCGGTCAGAACCCTCCAAGATCCTCCTTAGGTGTCCTGGCACTTCACTTAGAGACCGCTTCGTTGGTCCTCCTCCATCGTACCGGAAGTACACCATTTTAACCATACCGAGGCTGGTCAAGACCTCGGCAGATTTTGCCGCGTGAGCTATCCCTCGAACACTCCCCGCTAGCTGTTGCAACCGAACTTCCCTTAGATAAACATAAATGCCAAATGCTCCCTCCAGCATTCTGGCGTAAGATAGTCCCTTTAAGAAAACAGGGTTTCTATGCAAGTTTTCAGTTTTGGTTTTGTTTTGAATACCATGAATAAATCTTAAATCCGTATCGGACCAATATTTCTAGATCCAGATCTGAATTCCAGACAGAATTTCTCAAATTCTGATAACTTGATCCTCAGATCAAAATCAAAAGTCTTAACTTAGTTTCAGATTCGGTGGGTGTTTTGAGTTTTCCTGAACTGATCACATCGTCATTGACGAAGGGATTAGGTCTTGGTCAATAGTCTGAATCAGAGTTTGGGTGGTCTGGAAAGGTTCTTCCTAAACTATCTTTCTTGAAGGTACTATTTCAATTTCTCTTTTTCTAAGTTTCGTAATATTTGCTTACAAATTTCTAAAACATGGATTTCTTAACAGGAATAAAATAATCGTTTATCTCGATCTCCTACTTTGATAGTTTAATTGAATTTTCTCATTACCATCTTAGTGAATATGAAATGGTAGAATTTTCTCTCACATATTATCTACCTATTCATTTTTCTAATTTTTATGAAAATTAAATAGAGGATTAAGGAGAATCCTTATTTAATTATAAAGATTCTATATGCATCTAATTATGCATAAAATCCGATTCTGATAAAAGTCACACTTTTATCATCATAAAAATCATTTATGATGAAAATCACTCTTTTAATAAAAAAATATCTTTTATGTATCCATTTATGTATAAAAACCATTTATGATGAAAATCACACTTTTAATATAAAAAATTATCTTTTATGCAACCATTTATGCATAAAAATCATTTATGATTAAAATCACACTTTTAATATAAAAATATCTTTTATGCTTGCATACTTTTATGCATGAAAATTAAAAATGATAAAAGTAACACTTTTATAATTTAAAAAAAATATTTTATGCATACTTTTATGCATGAATTTCAATTATGATAAAAGTAACACTTTTATAATGAAATAAATTTCTTTTATGCATACTTCTATGCATGAATTTCAAATATGATAAAAGTAACACTTTTATAATAAAAAAATAATCTTTTATGCATACTTTTATGCATGAAAATTAAAAATGATAAAAGTAACACTTTTATAATAAAAACATAATCTTTTATGCATAAAAATCCATTTTGATGAAAGTAACACATTCATAATAAAAGAAAATTATTCCTTTATGCATAAAATCTATTTTGATGAAAGTAATACTTTCATAATAAAAAGAAAATTTTTCATTTATACATAAAAATCTATTTTGATGAAAGTAACACTTTCATAATAAGAGAAAATTATTCCTTTGTGCATAAAAATCTATTTTGATGAAAGTAACACTTTCATAATAAAAGAAAATTATTCCTTTATGCATAAAAATAAGCTGACATCTTCTAGCCATTGAGATCTATGCCGTAAATTCCTCCCAATACCATTGGCCATGTCTATAACAAGCGTGTCATCGGGTTTTACACCCCCTATCCCTTCGATTCAACCGAGGTTTTCTCCTTGCCTAACATTCCCGCAAAAATCCTATAAGTACCAACCCTTTCCTGGATGCCCACACCTTGGACATACTGACTAGTCTAGGAAGGGGGTGGCCCAGGACTCACTGAGTCTCTTCCAACAAGAGCACTCACATATACGGCCTCAGTGATTTATACAGAAATATGGCCGTATAAATTTCCAAAATTATGGGCAAATATGACAAAAAAAACTCTATTCAATTCATTCAAATGTTTGAACAGAGATGTGAAGCCTTTGGAAATCCCAACTGCCCCACTAAGGTACATGCATTGAACTTATGCTTAGAGGGAAAAGCTAGTCGATGGTTCATCGCATTGATGCCAGCGCGATCAAGACCAACTTCAAACTTTTGAAATGAGCCTTTATACATGGCTTTTCCGGACAAGGTGATCTGTGGAGTGCAACAATAGAATATTCAATTGAGCATCAACCCAATGAATCCATTAGAGATTTTATCCTTTGGATAAAACTCTTGGAATCACCTTGTGAGTCATGGGAAAAATTAAACGATGTTCAATTGAAGAGATGTTTCATGATGGGCTTAAAGAATAACAGATTACACAACTTGATCATTATAACCAATCTGGAAACATTCGATCAATGTTGTAAAGAAGCAATACGTTTAGATGACAACATGCTAGAAGATGATCATGGTACAAGGTGTTCCTCATCTAAACCAAGTGAAGCAATGGCAAAAGAAAGATCGATCTCGTGAAATTGACATTCCTAGAATTTTATGCAGCGTTACTTAAAACCTTACAGCCAACATCTCTAAGAGAGGATAAAAACCTTCAAAAAACCAGACATCCTTCATGCCTTTAAAAGTAAGGAACGAAATATATTATGTTGAGTGCAATCACTACGGTCATCCCAATCCTCATTGTGCATACAAGGCACCTGTTCTTCTATAACTGTATATATAGTAAAACCTTTGACCATGATACTAAAAAGTGTCCCGCTTCATCCACAATGGACTCTAAACATTGTGCATACAAGGCACTTGTTCTTCTATACTGTATATATTGTAAAACCTTTGACCATGACACTAAAAAGTGTCCCGCTTCATCCACAATGGACTCTAAACCTCCATCTTTGGTACACCAAAGAGAAACAATCCAAAGGGTAGAAACTGCTCAGGAAGAAGTTAATCAAACACTTCTGTGTTTCTATTGTCGTGGACATCACAAGGTGGCAGACTGCATCTATAGTTTGGAATACTTCCATGCCTATAATCACTGACACCTTGCGACCAATGTCTGAATGATGTGGCATTGATCACATGTTCCAAGATTGCCCAAGACGAGTTGCTTCAATGCGACTTGTCTCACAAAATGCAACTCTTAACATCTTAAGTGTACAAAACGGGTAATTGTCCATGGTGTCCTTGAATGTGCTTACACGCTTACAAGCCAAGGCATGAGAAATAGTCACAAGGAACGCAAAAGACAATACCTTAACATGGGTAGAAGAACATGCTTTAAAACAGAACCCAAAAGAAGGAGCAAAACCTTCTAAAACAAAGAAAAACAAAGGACAACAAACTGTCGAAACAACCAAGGTCAAATCAAAAAACAGCGAAAAGGAGCCTGTAGGACATAAACCTAAAAGGGGACAAACACAAAAGAGCCAAAAGCTATATATGATGCGAAAGCATTCACCTCAAAGACTACTACACAAACCTCGACACCCATACGTGCGACACAGGATACAAAAAACCAAAAGAAAATTTGATCTCGTCGCATTGGTAAACATAATGAAAAACTGACAAACCAAAGGAAGTTAGAGAATGAAACAAGTTCTAGTACATCAGTAATAAGTGAGGATGAAACAAGTTTACTCTTTGCTCTATGCACCACATAGACCAATCAAGAAACTAGAACCCACCCAGCCACCCCAAATAGATAATAATGATCACATGACATGCAGAATGCAAAAAGCAAGCTCAGGAGAGCATGCTTAGCTTGGTTGAATGTCTTATAGGATCACCGGTTGTGATTGAGTCTCATAATCCCAAACCTAAAACAGTAACTGAGATACAAAGCCTAGAGGAGTACCGCTTTCCCTTTCAAGATGAAGACATACTCTCTACAGAAGAGTCATTTGGGACAGATTGTACGAACTATACACTTGAGAAAGCACGTGACAAATTCGATAATTTTCTTACAGGATTAAAACAGTCTCTCAAAACCTCATTTGGAAGAATGCTCTTCTCTCATGCTAAAGCCAGCATCACATCAGCACTTGCACCTTTAAGGGCTGAACCTGAGTTATACCAAGACGTAAAGAACTCCATAAAACAGGACTGTGAGGATTCACAAGTTTCCAAACAGCCCTCATTAAGAATTATCAGAGGGCCAAGTGTTCTAGTGTACGCATTGGGTACTCTTAAAAAAGCCGAGACCCAAACAGAGGATGAAAGTGAATGGGAGTATGAAACAGAAATGGGATCTAAAGCCAAAACAATAACTGAAACACCCATGGTTCCTTTGAAAGATTCTATCATGGTATGGTTGGATTTCCCTACACGCAATTATGTTAAGCGCAAACGCGTATTGATTAGCCCTCGAGCTAGTCATAACATTGTGTCAATAGACACTTGGGTGTCATTGGGACAACCTAAACTCATTCCTGCAAGCAATAGTCTTGCAAAAGGAGCCAATGGACAAAATATTAAAGTTCTAGGCTACTTTAGATGCGATATGGAATTTACATTCCATGTTACCCTAGATTCCCTTGAGTATGATGGCGGAACTTGGATAGGTGAATTGTTGTATTCAATAGATGAATCCATGCAAACAGTCACCTTGAATACTCTTGGAAGTAATGTAAAATTGCTATTACGGGAGGAAGAGACCTTGCAAGAGCTGGAATTTTTAACATATCTTACTGAGAAAAGATCCCTAGGATTCAGGCTGGATTGGAAATTTCAAATAAAATCACCATAGCTCAAGCACAGCTTTATCCAACACGAGAACACAATCTCATGACCCTCGAGCTATGGGATTTGTTAAGTCAACCAACACTCACGGCACATCCTGAAAGGATTACCTTCACATAAGACTTGAACATGACATGTTTGGGGTACTTTTTTTGAACATACAATATATATTGAAACTAACCCCCTCTCACTGGTAAGTTTTTATGGTTGAGTATGTGTTGGAAGCATATTTGATCTTAGGGCATAAATGGACTATTGCTGCCCAAGCACCACCTGGCGATTATTGTTGCCAAAAACAAAGTGAGCCAAAAAAGGGCTCACACATATGAAAATGCAATTATTCACAAAAAACCCCACCCCCCACCCCGTTAGGATTTCCCAGCACACCATTAACCTCTTCATTCATTAACTAGCTTTTCTTATTTCTTCTCGAGGAACAAAGACCATTGAACGTCATTCAACATCAATGCCATCGACAAAGCTTATTCATTCTCCCAACACAACGGTCTTCAACGCGATCACGATCGCCATTAGGAAGGGGGGAATGTCAACCCAATTCTAGGGTTCCGCACACACCCTATTCACTTGTATATTTCAACACCTCCCCTCAAGTGAATACTCCTAGCACACCTGGACCCTATACCAAGTTTCTCTCTTACTTGATAGTCCGCGCGACCAGTGTCTAGCACACCTCCCCTCAAGTTAACTTAGCACACCTGGACCCTGTACCAAGTTTCTCTCTTACTTGATAGCCCGCGACCAGTGCCTCAAGTCCCTAAACTCATAGTCCTTGACACACACTCTCTCTATGTGTCCAAGGCTTACTACAAGTGCCCGCGACCTTGACTAAAGTGCTCACACATATATCTACCACGTGGCCTACATCATCGGTGGCTCAGAGGTGGTTTTACTTTCTTGGAGCAGGTTACATTGGGTTGTGAGGTCTCTCTCTCTCTCTCTCTCTGAGATTTTCACATGGCTCCTCACTCTTTGGAGCCTCACATCTTCTCTTGTCTTCAGTCTTCTTCTCGTGGGTTGGCAGCTTCTCTTCACGCGTCCATGTCTTCCTCTTCTTTCAGTCTTCTTGTGGCAGCTTCTCTTCTCATGTCCATGTCTTCCTTCAATGCTTCCTTTAGATCTTCTTGGTGTGGATCTTCCTCTTGGAAAGAGATGTTCTTCTTCTTTCATGTGTGGGGCCATGAGCTTTCCGTCAGGTCTTTTTGCTCCATGTGAGCAACATGTTTAAATGTTTTGCTGATAGTTCCTTTGGGCTTTTGATGTTTATCTTGTATCATTATGCAATGCAAACCCAAATTTATGCGGGAGGTCTTACCTCTTGCCTTATTCTGGACAAGGGCAGTGTCTGATCCCATTTTTACATTGATGCAATGTGCCCAATACATAATGCGTATAGCATTCATTCTTATGCACATTCCTAAATGCAACTTTGGCTGTGAATAATCTTGAATTTGAGTGAGATTTACAGGCATTAACCAAGGGTTAAATGCAAAATGATGATTACCACAAATTTATCAGCACAATTTTACTAGAAATTACATTAAATCAAGGGTAACCAATTTGTACGGGATGGTTGGAGTATCAAACTAACTCCGAATTGCAATATGAAGTTATAGGGATCTGTATCAAATACCTAATGGTTAATTTGAACCCTCAATTGCACCAAAATACATTGATTACCACACTGATTAATCATTGATTAGCAAATTAATCGTCTGTTTTGTGTGCAAAAAACAGAGTATACGGGGAGTCCAGATCTGGGGCCTTAGACTTCAAATGAGCTCAAATGCTTTCAAGGCCATCAATAGCAATGAGTCTAGTAGAGGATTAAGCCAAGAAACACAAGATTTTACCAAACATTGAATGCTTAATCTCTGTTTTACCAAAGTCACCTGCAAATTTGATGAAGAGCTTGGATCTCATTGTAGACTTGATCAAATTGAATTCTGACTTCACTAGCTTGTAGAGCATGCTTGAAAACCCTTGGAGCTATGAGGAATTAGAGCAATTTGATTTGATGAAGTAGAACTTTCATATTTTCTAAAAAAAACTGCACCTACAAATCAGCGTGGAACTGTTGCGTTTCTTGGCGGTTTGCGCTTTTGATTAGCTTGGCTGGAGGAGCACTGAAGTAGCTAAGTATGGCTAGAAGAAATGGGCCTAATGTTGAGCATGGAGGGAGATCAAGCCCCTCCACCAACTGGGGGTACAGAGGCTAGTTGAAAATAACTAAAAATTTTAATTATTTTCTAATTATCTACTAATCCTAATTAGCTAGATAATGGGCTCATAAACTTGATGGATTCTAGGCATGGCTCTGATACCATGTTGAAATTAGAGCAATGTGATAAGCTATGGTGGATCAAATACTAGAATCAACATCATTAACAAAGTGATTAATAAATAATAAGATGTAATTAGTGAGTAATTAGTAAATAGCTTAATGTAGGCATGGATAATAAAAAACCAGCAAATTCTCATTAGACCAATGCCTCAATTTATAGAGTTTACATCCAAGCATCTAATCCCACTGATTTCTCCTTGATTCACTCCACCTCTCCCAGAATATCTCCACCTCTTTTGCTTGATTCTCTCCACCTCTCCCAGAATATCTCCACACTTCCCACAATATCTCCACACTTCCTAAATCTTCTCATGCTACCCTTTATTCTCTCCCAGTAGATTCTTCTCACCTTTTCATAGGTTCTTTCACATTTACACATTCTCTTTTACAGTCTCTTGCCAGGGGCTTGTTCCTGCACACACCCTATTCACTTGTATATTTCAACACCGCCATTATCTTACATCAAGGAGTCACGATAGATACACCAAAGGGTCATACATTCAAGATATAAAGCCATAGTGTCCAAAACTACAACTTGGACGGGTGCCTGTAATGGTGTCACATTGTATTTATGGCAATTCCCGCTTCAAGAGCATGTGGCAGTAAGATAGGATGAAGTCCTAAGTGATGTACTTCATGGATATATTATGAGAGTAGTCATTGTAATAGCATTAGGCCTCTTATGAGCCTAAAGTGCCCGATCGGCCATAGTTTAAGTGAGTGTGAACACTTATGGCCATGTATATAAGTGAATTTCTCTCATAATACAACATACTCTCCCATTGTGCAATTGAGTCTTGCTCTTGCTAATCCTCTTGCTAATCTCTCTCCCTAATGCATGCTAGTGAGTGTGTGAGTGAAGTGAGGTGAGAGGAGGGACGAGGACCGTAGTGCAACACGGCGGTGTGATAACGTTCGCGGGAGACGCGTGGAATTGCTTCTCAAGGAGTTGTAGAGCGTGGAGGCCTCAAGGGTTATGAGCTCGGCCATTGAAAAGATCCTCACGACAGTTACGGTTCACCAGGTAATTAGGGTGAGCCATAACAATAAGATATGCTAGATTATACACACTTACAAGCATCAGTGTTGTAAGTGTGTGATTTTGCTACAGTCTAAAGTGGATCAAACACAAAGTGGATCAAACACAAAGATTTACATGAATCGATTAACCATAATGGCACTCATGAAAATGGAACTAGTCACCTAATAAAAAGTGATTAGCATAATGATGAGAGGATAAGTAGAAAACATGTTGTACTTGTTCATTTAAAGGATGCCTCTTATATAGTGGATCAAACACAAAGATTTACATGAATCGATTAACCATAATGGCACTCATGAAAATGGAACTAGTCACCTAATAAAAAGTGATTAGCATAATGATGAGAGGATAAGTAGAAAACATGTTGTACTTGTTCATTTAAAGGATGCCTCTTATATAGGTTGAGTACAAGTATTAAACAACATCATTGATGAGGTCACAAGCTTCTTCAATCATCTGCCACATTCTCTCCTAGATTTAGGGTGCAAAATTCAACATGTGTGGCCATCATAAATGCTCCTAGCTTATTCTACAACTCATGGATTCTGAGTTTCTTTCACCTAGTGATGATAAATACCTTTACGTTACAAGGATTTCTTACCTTTGAGCCTATTTTCCCTTAGCCCCATGATATTTTGGTGTCTATTTCAACACCTTAATGTTACAAGGCTTTCTTACCTTTGAGCCTATTTTCCCTTAGCCCCATGATATTTTGGTGTTTATTTCAACACCCTCCCTCAACAAAATATCCATGACTTAGATGATAACAATGCTAGTCCTAGGTACAACTTACAGTACTGATTATGATGGCCATGTTGGTGCCCAAACATCTTACCTCAGTTATGATGGCCACGCAGGTGCCCAAAGGTCTTACCTCAGTTATAATGTCTGTTTATGATGGCTGATGCTAGAGATCTAGTTATGTTACATTAAGTTTAGGATAGAGAGAATATCTCGAGGTGGCCTGGTTCTATTAGGCTTTAGAAAGCCCAGAGTAGCTGCCCTCAATGTAGTTGGCCTTAATGGGTGAGACCTCTTCTTTCTCCCCAGCTTTTTCATCAGATTCTGCTTCACCTATAAGATATGCCTTTTGAGCCTAGTATTTGTGAAAGCAATCTTTTTCTTCATGGTTGGGCTTTCCACAAAAGCTGTAAGACTTCTTTATGAAATCTCTGTTTACTTGTGCTCCTTTGTTGAAGGTTTTGAATCTAGATTTGTTGTACTCTCCTTTGTAGAATGCTCCCTCTTGGCTGTTGTTTCTTTTCTGGAGCTTTTTCTCCTCCTCCAAGAGTGATACTTTGATTTCCACAAGCTTTCAAGTATGTTGTGGAGGGTGGTCACTATGGTTGCGTAGTCTTCTTGTAGAAGACTCTTTAAAAGTACTGCAATGCATACATCTTCATCCATGTTGAGTTATATGCTAGCAAGTCGAGTGAGTAAGGTCTTCATGTAGTTTAAGTGTGCAGGCATAGAATCTCTAGAGTTCATTTTTAATTCAAAATATTTAATTCATAGACTGATTTTGGAACTCTTAGCTTGTGTGCCAAAGAGCTTTTCTAGCTCTTCCCAGGCCTTAAATGCAGGGTCCTTGCCATCTAAGTGATGAAGAATGAATTGATCATGTAAACCCGAGGTAATGATGGGGTGAAGTCCTTCTCATCTTTGGCTACCCAAAGTGCTTCTCCCTCCCTAGTGGTGGCAGGTTTCTTCTTTTCCTTGCCATTGGCTACATTCCACAACCCCTTTTTCATCAAGATGAACTTGATTTTTGTTTGTCATGTATGAAAATTTAGACTATCAAATTTGAAATCTACTCTTGAGCCCATGATATGAATAGTAGCAAGGTCTTACCACTTGGTGTATCTTCCAAGGATAGTGTCTATGCTACTTTAGAGGAAATGCAACTTAAAAATTTCCCTCACCATAAAGATGCATATGAGAGCTCAAAAAATCAAAAAATCCTAGTGCTCTGGCATGCTCATAATAGTGAGGTTTTGAATTTGGCTTATTAATCTTGTTTTTTATTTGTTTGGCCTTGATATTCTTGGAGTTAGATGACTTAGAAGAGGAGAGCATACTTGATCAATGATTAATCCTTAAGGGTAAAGTTGATTAAGACTAATCACTTGATTAGTGAGTGTCTCACTATTTTATAAGCAAAGAATGGGCAGCTTTGAGTGTAAAATTGAGGGCCTTCCACAAATACAAAGCAAATGAGCTTCAAGGATAAGTAATAGCAGTGAATCTACTTGAGATTGAAGCCTAGAGACATATCATTAAGCATTTTAATCATGCTTTAATCTTCAACTTACCCAAAATACCTCATGTGGAGTGCACAAGGTTGGAACCCTTATCTCACAATGTTTTCTTCGAGAATAGAGTTGTGGTCATGGTCGCCACGTGCCAAAACCTCTAAGTATGGCTTGAATTAGAGAATGAAGCTTCTCACACTCAGTATTTAGGGTTTTTCCCAAATTAGGAGGCAACTGGTTCTGTTGCTCCCATCGAGTGAGACAAGATGCGCTTTTCGTTAATTGCATCAAGCTACATCTATGCCAATGAGTCGCGAAGAGTCTCCTCTACTAAGGTTGGGCAATGGTGCTTTTTGGTGGGAGATATGAAGGCTCCACTGTAGACTAGTCTGAGAGAATGAAAGAGATACTAGTCACACTGTTATCGTGGGTGAGACCGTTGCCCAATAACCTACTGATTTTTCTCTGTTTATGCATGCAGCATACACCAGTGTAATGCTAAACAAATACACAAACAAGAGCAAAAGACAAAACATAAATACAATGACAAGAGACAAATACAATTACAAGAGATGAATCGACATTTGTTGTATTACCAAAAAGACTGATATACAAACATGACACTTGACTGATCAACCAGCTAACAACAACCATTGTTATGATTCTCATTACAAGTTTATACTTCTCAAGGTGCAATTACAACTAAGAAGCTCTCGTGATATGACAAACGGCTATGTTACACCCATGATGGCTAAGGAGAATTCGTTACAAGCACCTGATTGCCCACACATGACTTGTCCAGCTATCTGGCCCCAACACTTGGCACACCCGATGGGTCGGATTCCCAATCTAACAACTCAAACCTACAGTCTTTCCTTGAGGTTGTTAATATGGTAGTGTAAATCACCCAAAGATTGGGTCCACTAGGGATACTCCTTGGTATCCTCCTTAGCATTGCGCTTTCAAGTAATTCTAGCCTAAACGCACTTGGGGACGTTCCTAATTCTAACCTAAACGCACTTGGGGACGTTCCTAATCCCTTAGCTCCGGAGGTGCTAGTCCTCCACCCCGCCCAGATCATCATCTTTGTCAGCATTGTTGGCAACAACAGTAGATTGGATTGGATTATTCGGACCAGCCTGGAGCCGGAGGGGCCACATCAGGGCGAGGTGTGGGAGGGGCCAATATTGTAGGGCATGCATAGAAGAAAGGTGTCCATTTGCCGCAAGGCTCGAGATTCAGGGAGATTGGCAGCAACGAAAACAACACCTACTCTGCGAGGATTTGGATGTAGGCACACCCTTGGTAGATAATCTAAGTGAGGTTGCCAACTTGCATGGTTGCCTCTTGTTGCAGGTTAGAGATCTCCGCTCGGGCAGCTGCTAGGTCGGCTTGGAGTGTTACATTTTTGGCCTCTTCAAGGGTGGCAATGGTTGTCTGAATATCTTCATGCATGTTTTGGAGCGTCCCTCATCGAGCCGGAGGCTTCTTATAGGCCAGTCTAGTCTTCAGCTCATCAATATGAGTTTTCATGTCTTCTCTATCCTGTAGGACCTATTTGTGTTTGTCTTTGTATGCTATCTTTGTATGCTATCTTCATGGTGGTCATCCAATCCTGCAGCTCATCATAGTTCTTCTGGAGGGTCGCCTACATGTTCTTTTAATAGCACCTTGGCTGAGTCTGTTGTTGAGAGGTTGTTGAGGACGCTGCTCCTGAGTCAAATACCATGGCCAGTTGGAGGTTTTGCATGTTGATCCGCTCCTCTTGGGCTTGGAGAGGCCTCTTCCCCAGGCGGTGAGCTTTGCATTTTGCTCCTTATACATGCAGAGCTCCTGCTCGAGCTATTCCGTTTTTAGCAGGAGATCATCCTTTGGGGGGCTGATGAAGGAGTCGGCCCTTTAGGAGGGGTGAACTGGGTTGTTTGATGTCCTCAGTGTACAATGCTTTGTGTGTGGATTGGTGTTCTACTCGAGGCTCCCGACTAGGCATCCTCGTCATCATCTGAGTTGGCCTCGTCCCTTGGGATGATGGCAAGAAGATTGCACTGGCCTGTGAGGATTAGCTAGAGCTAGTCCATGAGGCTGTCCCATTGCGAGGCCAGGTCTTCTTTGTAGTATATCGAATAGCTCAGCCAGGGTCTCTGGATCTATCTGTATGGTGTTGGAGGAGGGGTTGGTGAGGTATTTGATTTAAGCCTCGAGGAAGCTCGTCCGAGTATGATATTCCAGCGTTTTGTCTTTGACGGAGTACATGAATTCCGTAAAGACAGTGGCTGCTTTCAACCCCTCCTCCTTTGCGTTTGCTACCTCCTGTTGGGCATCTCTACCACTTGCTATCAGAGGTTTGGGTTCTCCAGCTAGAGCCTTGTGTGATCGTTGCTTGTAGCCCGAGCATACGGGCTTCTGCATGCCTTGTCTCGAATGGATCCTCACCCTTGAAGCAGCGCGCAAGGTACTTCGCATAGCGTTTGATTGTGGGGACTCGGGAAGTCAATTTTTTGGGATGGCCTGGAGGGCGCCGCCGGACTAGAGACAACCACCAATTGGTTTGGAGTTGTCGGACCCGGTTGTTGGATTGCAACAGTCTTCTCGGCCAGAGGCTCCATCTTCACCTGTTGCTTCTTTTCTTTAGAGGAGAGGGAGGCCAATACAAGCTTTTTCTTGAACTGTGAGGTCATGGCCGTGGAGTCGGTTCTCCCCTTGTTGGAGGTTTGGTTGACCATCCTCTTCGAGCTGGCTACCTGTGCAGGGCTCCGCTTTGTTGGGTGGATTTTCCTGCGGCCTGTCGTGCCAAATGGGAAGGGGATTGTCAGCAATTGTCCCACCTTGGTGTGGGTGTTACTCTTCACCAGGTGGGCAATCTCTCTCTGCAGCTTTGTTAAGCACATGGATGCCCCGTTGATATTTTCGCGTTTTGTATCCACCCCATGGTTGCTCTGCAGAGATCTACTAGGTCTTGTTTTGTAACCACAGCATCTCCAAAAACATTTTGTAGCAAGTTATTTTTGTGGTGTTTTGGTGGTTGGCCAGCTTGTGCTCTCCATTCACCCTTTCCCCGAAGTACCTGACCATTAATTCATGCCCTGCCGGGGTGTCTTCTATGAGACCTTCATGGGACAACTTGATTCTTTCTACTACGACCATTAATTCATGCCCTACCGGGGTGACCTCTATGAGACCTTCATGGGACAACTTGATTCTTTCTACTACGACCAAAGCTTCTGTTAGCTACGTTTCCACCCCTCGCAGTGTGATGGAGTTGCTTCCTTACAACAACCTTATGATTTCTTTGGCACGGTTGGGTGCACCAGGATCGTATGCCATGGCATATTCATAAAGTCTACAAGTCCAGTCTTCCCTAGCCATGCCTGCACACATTCATCATCTTTTGCTACATTGGTGAAGGGTTCGAACGTCACCATGGTACCTGTGCCTATGATGTGCTGATGGAGAGTGTCGAAGTTTTGTGCAAGTAGAATAAGATGCAGTAGCGTGATTGCAAGTACAATTGTGATGGCTGTGAAACTTAAGGCATAATGAAGAAGGTGTTGAGATATCGAGCTCATCCAGTGAGGCGGTGGACACTGATGACCTGCCTGGGGGATAGGCCCCACACTTACACCACTGGCATGGTTGGTGAGATCTTGGGTGATATGCGGCCAGTGGGATGACAGGCTGTGTGACAGCCATTCTAGAGACTGGCACAGTTATAGCGCCAGCTCATTTAGTTGGGTTCACACTATAGAGAATCCGTGTATATATTGGTTGAGTACCTTTCATATTATGAGTACTCTTATCTTGTATATATTGGTTGAGTACCTTTCATATTATGAGTACTCTTATCTTGTATATGGGGTGTTGAGTGAAGAAGAAGAAGATTTTCAGTCTCTCATCTTGTGTGTTCTCTATTAGGGTTTTGTGAGTGTGTGTGTGTGTGCTTGCAAGAGCTCAAACTCTCTTCTCCCCTGCATCTTTTCATGGTATCAGAGCCTGGTTCGTGCTAAGGGATGAGCTGCAAGCAAGAGAACCACAGGAAGCGGTACGAGGGTAAGAGTTGCAACTACTCTTCCCTATTTGTGTTGGTGACTACACCCTTGTCGGGAGCTCTACGGGAGGCACCGGCAACGATCTCTGATTGAGGAGCTTTCTTCGCAGGACTAAAGCTATAGGGCAACTATATCGTCCTATCGGACAGTATTTTCTAGGCCGAAAACGCGTTTCGGGCGCGTCTGGACCTCCGTTTTTCAGAAAGCAGGCGATTTCGAGCACTACGAGTAAGTCATCGATTCTCTGCAGAACTCTGTTTTAAGAACTGCAGGAAGACAGATTGACTGTGCAGACACTGTGGGTGCTGCAAAGAGGTCTACAGTTGCCATTGGGTATATGTATGCACATCGAGGTCACTGGTTGTGACATTTGAGAGTACTACAGTACCGCTGCAAAAAATACAGCAGTTTGTGCAGGACAAACCAGAGTGCTATTTCTGGTAACACCTTGGTAAAGCTCTATGAAACAAATACCAAGGCACGTAAGATACAGTTGAAGAATGAACTTCATACTGTGGAGAAAAAGAGCATGTCTGTGAATGACTATGCGTTGAAGATAAAGGGTATTGTGGAATCCCTTGCATCTATTGGTGTGTCAGTAGATGATGATAATAAGGTGGAAGTCTGTCTACGTGGTCTCGGGCCACAATACAAGGTGTTCAAGACGTCTATTCAGACTCGGGAAAACATTCCCAACTTTACAGATTTGGTGTCTATGCTGATTATCGAAGAGAATAGCTTGGGTGAAGACCAACAGTCTTCACAAAGCAAAAACAGTTCAGAGCAACAGGCCTTCTACACGAGTTCAGGAAGAGGATGAGGTAGAGGAGGCCGTGGACGCGGTCAAGGAGGTGGCCGAACAGGTAATCAGAATTATGGCCAGTAGCAGCAACAACAACAGTCCCTGAATACACAACAACAATAACAACAACACGCAGGTGGAAGAGGCAAATTCAGAGACAGGGGGAGTCAAAGAGGCCGTGGAAATTGGCAAAGGCAGTATAATGATGCACGTGAATGCTATTATTGTGGTAAGCCTGGACATGTGTAGGCAGAATGTTATAAGAACCAAGCTGACATGCAAAATGGGAAAGTGCAGCAAAACAACTATGCATCCTCAAGTAGAAATAATGAGGATAATGAAAGGTTGTTTGTTATACAGCATGTCATGAATGCCATGCCTGAAAATATTGAAGCAGCACAAAGAGATGATGTATGGTATGTGGATTCAGTGCTTCGAACCACATGACAAGTCATGGGGAGTGGTTCAAGGAGATGAAAAACCCGGAAAGACCAGGTTTTGTGGAAACAGGGGATGACACTGCTCATCCAATTGCCCATGTTGGAGATGTGCCATTGTCTATGCAGGATGGCAAAGTGAAGTACCTTGCAGATGTACTTCATGTCCCGAACATAACAAAAAATCTGGTTTCAGTTGGCCAGATGATTGAGCAGGGTTTGCAGGTTCGGTTTAACCCTGATGGGTGTTATGTTGAAGATTTTAAAGACAAGTGCAGGTTGGTTGCAAAAGGCAACAGAGTGGGCAGAATGTTTACGTTGAATGTAGACATGCCTGAAATGAGTGCTGCGATGTTTGCAAATGGTTCAGGAATTGTTGCAGAGACAGACATCTGGCATAAAAGGATTGGTCATGTGAATGTGCAGAGATTGAAGTCTATGCAGACTAAAGGAATTGTGACAGGGCTGCCAAAATTTAAAGTGGAAGGTATGCAGAAAATATGTGAAGCATGCTAATTTGGGAAGCAAACTAAGCATGTGTTTCCACGTAACAGATATGTGAGCAGAAATGCACTAGATGTTGTGCATTCAGATGTATGGGATCCTACGAAGACCATATCTATGGGAGGCTACAGGTATTATGTGACGTTTATTGATGACCACACAAGGAAAGTGTGGGTATATTTTATGAAGGAGAAGAGTGAGGTGTTCACTCACTTTCAGAATTTCAGAGTTTTGGTTGAAAAACAAACAGGGAAATATGTAAAGTGCCTAAGGTCAGATGGAGGGGGAGAGTACTTCTCCAATGAGTTCTCTAAATTTTTGAAGAAGAATGGCATTCGGAGACAGTTTACATGCAGATACATTCCGCAGCAAAATGGAGTTGCTGAGCGGAAAAACAGGCACATTGCTGAGATTGTGCGAGCATTAATGGAAGAGAAAAATATGCCGCATAGCTATTGGGCTGAGGCTGTTTCTACAGCAGTATATATCATGAACAAGACTCCAACTGCAGCCATACATGATGTAACTCCAGAGGAGAAGTTTATTGGCAGAAAACTAGATTTGTCTCGTCTGAAAGTCTTTGGATGCATTGCATATGTGCATGTGCCAGATGAGCTGAGAACTAAGCTGGATCCAAAAGCTGAAAAATGTGTGTTTATTGGATATTCCCTTGAGCAAAAGAGATACATGTGTTATAACCCTGCTACACGTGAGTTGAGGGTAAGCAGGGATGTTGTCTTTGATGAGATGAGCAGCTGGTATGCTGCTGAAAAAGAAGTTGTTGGGGCTGATGTGAGTGGAAGTGTGGTTGCACAGAATGCAGGTCAGCAATCACAGTCTTTGAGTGGACCAGGAGATGGAGTGGCAGGCTGCGTCATAATACCAGTCCTGCAAATGTGATTAGTACATCACGTAAAGGAAAAGAGAAAGTGGTTGAGTCCCTTGGTATGCCTGACATTTCTGCAGGGCATTCTCATGTTGATGGAGAGTCTAGTGGCTCAGATATGAGCCTTGATGAGGAGCTTGGGATCCCAGCTATGAGAACACCTGGTGTAAAGAAGGCTATAGAAGCCATGAATGAAAAGCTGCGAAGATCTGGGAGAGTGAAAAATCTTGTGCAGAGATTTACCTATGATGGTTATGTGGCACATCACTATGCATATATGGCAAAGGTTGTGCAGGTTGTTGAGCCCACATGCATTGATGAGGCTGTTGGAAATGTGAATTGGGAGAAAGCTATGGATGAGGAGATGGATGCACTATATGGAAATGAAACTTGGGATTTAGTGCAATTGCTTGAAGGCAAGAAAGCCATTGGATGCAAGTGGGTGTACAAAGTTAAACATAACAGTGATGGCCCAGCATAAACAGGTACAAGGCTAGATTGGTAGCCAAAGGATATGCGCAGACATATGGCATTGATTATGAGGAAACTTTCAGCCCAGTTGCCAAGATGGCAACAGTGAGAGTTGTGATAGCAGTGGCTGCGTCAAAGCAATGGTCTTTATATCTGATGGATGTAAAGAATGCATTCTTGCATGGGGATTTGCAAGAAGAGGTGTATATGTTGCAGCCACCTGGTTATGAGGATGTGAGTCACCCCGAGCATGTTTGCAGGTTGAAGAAAGCCTTGTATGGCTTAAAACAAGCACCAAGAGCAGGGTCTGACAAGATTTTTGAATATCTTGTCACTATTGGCTTTCATGTAGCCAATGTAGATTTCTCGCTGTATGTGAGACATGGTGATAGAGAGGTTGTGCTTGTTGTCATCTATGTAGATGACTTGATCATTATGGGGGACCATGATGCAGAGATCTTTGATGTAAAAATCTTGCTTAGACAGAGGTTCGAGATGAAGGATCTAGGGGAGCTCAGATATTTCTTGGGCATTGAGGTGATTAGGTCACCACATGGTATTGGATTACTGCAGAGACAGTATGGCTTGGACATGTTGTCCAAGTAGGTATGATAGGCTGTAAGCCTATTTCTGTGCCATTGGATCAGAATGGCAAGTTGAGTGCAGATTCAGGAGAGATCTTGGAGGATCCTACTATGTATAGGTGCATAGTAGGAAGCTTGATCTACATGACGATCACCAGACCAGATTTGAGCTATACTGTTGGGTTGGTGAGTTAGTTTATGCAGGTTCCACGAAAACCGCATTTGGATGCAGTGAGATGCATACTGAGGTATGTGAGGTCTACTTTGCATTGTGGACTATTCTATGAGACTGGGACAGAGATATGTGTACATGGGTACACAGATGCTGATTGGGCTGGTAGTATCTCAGATAGAAGATCTACCAGTGGATTCATGTTTTCTTTGGGGAGTGCTGCTGTGACTTGGAGCAGCAAGAAGCAGCCTACGGTTGCTCTATCGAGTACAGAGGCCGAGTACAGAGGAGCTGCTATGGCAGCATGTGAGGTAGCTTGGTTGAGAAAGCTACTTGCAGATTTGGGTCTATCAGTGGATAGACAAGTTGTCATTTTCTGTGACAACATTAGCAGTATACAGTTGGCCAGGAACCCAGTATTTCATGCTCACACGAAGCATATAGAGGTCCACTACCACTTCGTCAGAGAGAAGGTCTTGGCAGGAGACCTTGACCTTGTTTATGTCAGCACAGAGGATCAGGTAGCTGACATCTTCACCAAAGCATTGGGTACAGAGAAGCTTCGCAGATTCAGGGCTTCGCTTGGTGTACATGAGATGGAGTTGAGCTCGAGGGGGAGTGTTGAGATATCGAGCTCATCCAGTGAGGCGGTGGACACTGATGACCCGCCTAGGGGATAGGCCCCACACTTACACCACTGGCATGGTTGGTGAGATCTTGGGTGATATGCGGCCAGTGGGATGACAGGCTGTGTGACAGCCATTCTAGAGACTGGCATAGTTATAGCACTAGCTCATTTAGTTGGGTTCACACTATAGAGAACCTGTGTATGTATTGGTTGAGTATCTTTCATATTATGAGTACTCTTATCTTGTATATGGGGTGTTGAGTGTTGAGTGAAGAAGAAGAAGATTTTCAGCCTCTCATCTTGTGTGTTCTCTATTAGGGTTTTGTGAGTGTGTGTATGTGCTTGCAAGAGCTCAAGCTCTCTTCCCCCCTACATCTTTTCAGAAGGTTAGGAAAATGTGCAAGGCGTACAACTACTTGCAAGAAGGTAGAAGAAAGTGAGAAAGTAACATCATTCACAAAGAACCTAAAAATAATTTTCGTGCACTGTGTTGTGCATGATTGCCATGCCACCCTCAAGTTAGCATGATTAATGAGTATTAAAAAAATAAATTCTAAAGAAGAATATGCAATGATGGTTGCTTGAAGCACGCCCTCATTAATTTGATTGACCTCTAGGTAGTGGATGGCTAGCGTTGCCTCATTAATGAAAGGATTGAGTGGCATCGGCCCTTTGTGTACAATCAAAGGCGATATAACCGTTTAGTTGGAACCATTCCCCTGTGAGTGTTCCAAGTAGGAAGGTTCCATCATAGAACTTTTCTACTATCCATAATGGTCCACTCTATCGGAGCTTCAATTTCCTCGGCGGATGAGAACCCATTCGTGATTGGAATAGGAGGACGGAGTCTTCTTCTTGAAACAACAAAACCTAGAATGTCGGTCCACCCACTTCTTCCTCCTCTTCTGGATCACTATGGTAACAAAGAAATTGGTGAGTCTGCCCTCATCCAACTGCACGAGCTGATCTAATTATTGCTGAAGGGATTCCTCCGGACTCAATTTTTTTGCTATGATGCTCCTAGGACTGGGTACGAGGAATTCCATTGGCACCACCGCTTCAGTGTCATATACCAGCTTGAATGGAGTCATTCCTATAGAGACCTTAGCAGTGTGGAATGCCCATAATGCCAAATACAATTTTTTATCCCAATCTGTGTGATGTTCATTCACCAGTTTGTTGAGGATCCATTGCAAGATTTTGTTTGTGGACTCTTCTTGACCATTGGCCTGCCGGATATGGATGATCGGGTGAGCAATAGGTGAATGACGTCATTCACAAAATGTTTACCCTGATCACTGACCAGCTCAATCAAACATCCAAACCTGTTGTTGATGATCATCTCATACAAGAACTTGGCGGTGTACTTGGTTGTATTGCTCTTAAAAGCCCTTGCTTTCACCTCGGGGGGTTCATTATATGTAAATCCCCTATATCATGTGCGTTCAAGGCCTATTTTATAAACCCCTTATCTGTGAATTTTTCATGAATAAAACATATCCTTTTTCTATTCAACCTATGAATACCCCCTTTAAATGGTACCCTTTTGTATGTAAAAAATGTGTAATACAAGGATTAAAAAAAATCCCTTCTATTGAATCCACGTGCTACGCTTACATATTTATGAGACTGACCCCCTTGAGGCTTTCACCCACTTGGTACTGTAGTATGTGGTGGCTACTAGAACAGTACATTCCACCTCATGAATAGGAGGCTGTCCTTCGGGAAGCCCATCAGGGGATGTAGCCACTTCGCAAGGGAGGTGATTGGGAGGAAGGTACTCCAAGCCGGTATTTGGTGGTCGACGATACTAGGAGATGCCTACAGATTGGCCAAGCAATGTGATGTGTGCCAAAGGATTGATTAGCCAATTGGCAGAGATTGGATGCCTCACAATCTAATCCTTTTGCTAGAGTCGTTCCACAAACGGGGACTCAATTTTGTGGGTCCATTCAAGCCACCATCTCGCTTCTAGTATAACCAGTACATGATGGAGAATCTGGTCAATTTATCAGATGGAATGTAAATTTATTTCCGAGAGCAGGTAGCGGCGGAACTTGCTGACCGAGTAAATCATCTCGCGAGCGCCTCCCTATGAGTGGTGGAGTAGTTCCGCTCTGCATCTGATAATCTCCAGCTGGCATAGTAGACTAGGCAGAACCACTTCTTGCCAGTTTCCTACATCAAGAAACTACCAATTACCACATCTAATGCATCCACCACGAACACATGGAATGGCAATTCCCAATTGGGCACGTGCATAATGGGGGCTTTGGCTACCATCAGCTTGAGGCATCTAAATGCGATGTCGCATTCCTCCAATCACTCCAAATTGGCGTGCTTCAGCTGTTTAGTGGCATCTTTACATGTGCCAGCTGCTACTGCTTGTTCAGTGCACTACTACATGTGCCAGGTACCGGAGCATCCGTCTGTGCCATTAGACTTGCCCCAACCCCAAAAATCTTCTGAGCTCCTTCACATTTGTCGGAGCCGGAGATTTTCGAATCACCTCTACCTTGCCCGAGTCTATTGCAATGCCCTACTGAGACACTATGTGGCCAAGGAGCATACTGCTCTAGACCGCAAATGCATATTTTTCTTAGTTCACGCTTAGTCTCGAACCTCTGCATTTTGACAAGCATAACACCAAATGCGTCAGGTGTTGACATGACTTCCCAAAGACATTCAAGTCATCTATAAACACTCGCATCATGAAACTTCTCAAATGCTCATCAACAATTTATTGAACCACTGAAACGTGGTTGAAGCATTCTTCAGCCCAAAAGTCATCATGTTGGATGCAAAGGCACCCCATTCAGTGAGACAAATGTTTTCTCCCGATCCTCTAGTGCCATCTGTGGACTTGATTGTAGCCACTAAATCCATCTAGAAAGGAATACATTTGGTGGCCAGATACTACATCCAACAGGAAATCTGTCAAACGATAGAGAGAAGGGGTCTATTACGGTTGCGGCATTGAGCTTCCTATAGTCTACAGAGACCTTGAGCTTTTAATTTTTCTGCCTCAACTCTTATGGTTGGATCAGAAAAATTTAGAGGAGACAAGCATTCTTGCCCATAGAGTGCTTTGAATGGTGACATTCCTATGCTCTGATTGATAAGATGCATTGTAGGCAAATTCTACCAGATGAAGGTATTGAATCTACCTTCTTGGTTCCCGTCCACAATATGCTCTGAGAATGTCTTCAATTACTTGATTGACTGTCTCAGTCTGGCCATCGGTCTCTGGATGATAAGCTGTGCTAAAGCAAAGTTGAGTTCCCAGGGCTTGAAATAAGGACTGCCATAACTTTGAAGTGAAGTCAAAATCCCGGTCACTTACTATCCTTTTTGGGAGACCATGAAGTTTGAGGACTTCCTTGATGAATATTCGAGCAACATCAAAAGCTTTGAAGGTCTTCTTTGCTAGTATAAGGTGAGCTACTTTGGTAAGTAAGTCCACTACTACCAGAATGGAGTCATATCCTCCTTGAACAGTGGGGAGACTTGTGACAAAATCCATACTAATGCACTCCCACTTCATTTGGGAATATCCAAGGTTTGAAGTTTTCCAGGCATCTTGACCCTTTCAGCTTTGATCCTCTGGCATGAGAGACATTGCTTCAAGTACCAAAGGACATCATTTTTCAAGCCTGCCCAATGAAAGCTCCTTCTTACGGCATTTAATGTTTTTGCATAGCCTGGGTGTCCTGCAGGCAGGACTATCATGAGCTTCATGGAGGATTAGTTTCTTTAAAGCAGGATCCTTGGGGATACATTGCCTGTGATTGAAGTAGAGGCTTCCTTCATGAGTGGAGTATCCCTTGATTAGATTCTTCTCTTTCTCTAAATTTCCCCCTTCTTCTACTAACTTCATTATCCTCTGATAATCTGGATCATGAGATGAGACTTCGTCCACCTTGACCAGTATGGGATTATTTGGCATTGAAATTGCACTCAAGAAAGATTTGCAGGGCTAAGTGTATCTGCTACCACATTATCTTTCCCAGGGTGGAATTTGATGTCAAAGTCATATTCTTGTAGAATTTCAATCCATCTCCTTTGCCGCATGTTGAGGTTAGGCTGGGTGAAGATCCACTTTAGACTTTTGTGGTCAGTTACAAGCTGGAATTTGCCCCCAAGAGATAATGTCTCCATAATTTGAGGCAATGAACAATTGCTAAGAGCTCCAAATCATGGGTGGCATAATTTGCTTCATATTGCTTTAGCTTGCGGGAAGTATAAGCGACTGGTCTTCTTCTTGGCCTAAGACACCACCAAGTGCTAGACTACTAGCATCAGTAAAACTACTTCAAATTCCTTGGCGAAATCAGGAAGTTTCAGGACTCGGGCAGAAGTAATAATGACCTTGAGATGATCAAAACTGTTTTGATGGATTGGCAGCCACACTATTTTGCAATCCTTCTTAAGAAGATCTGTCAAAGGTGCAGCTACCAAGGCATAATCTTTGATCAAAATCCTATACCATCCCGTGATTCCCAAAAACCCACGAACTTCACGAACTGATTTAGGGGGTGGCCACTCCAGAATATCCTTGACCTTGGCGAGGTCTACTGAAATGCCATCTTTGGAGATGATGAACCCAAGATACTCAATTTGATTAAGTAAAGAAGGTACATTTGCTCTTCTTGGCATAGAGTTTGTGTTTGCGCAACAATTGCAAAACTCTACGCACATGCTCCTCATGCTCTTCCATTGATTTGGAGTAGATTAAGATGTCATCAAAGAAAACAAGCACAAATTCATCCAAGTAAGGACGGAATATATCTTGCATTAGGCGGTTGAAGGTTGCAGGAGCATTGGTTAACCCGAATGACATTACAGTAAACTCATAGTGGCCATAATGGGTATTGAAGGCTGTCTTGGGTATATCTGCTTCCTTGACTTTGATCTGATAGTAACCAGACCTCAAATCTATTTTCGAGAAGACTTTGGCCCCATGAAGCCTATCAAGAAGTTCATCGATGCGAGGGATAGGATACTTATTCTTGACAGTGACTTGATTTAGCCCTCGATAATCAATGTAGAGGCGGAGAGTTCCGTCCTTCTTTTTTGTGGAAAAGAACAGGTGCCCCCCAAGGAGAGCTACTGGGCCGTACAAATCCTTGCTCAATGAGCTGGGAAAGTTGCTCTTTAAGTTCAATGGCTTCAGGAAGGGACATTTTATAGGGCATTTTTGAGACGGGTTGAGCTCCAGGGATCACCTCGATTTCATGATCGACTTCTCGAGGAGGTGGTAGCCCTGTAAGCTCGTCAGGGAAGATTTCAGAGAATTCTTGGAGCCAAGAGGGTTCTGTCTCCATACTAGGTTCAATGGCTTTGTTGAGCTTGACTAAGAAAACTTGCTGACCCTTACGTGTTCCCTTGAAAAGATGTTTTGCCTTGACTACCCTAGATTTAGGTTTTCCTGTTATCCCCTGAATAGATATTACTTGGCCATGCTCATTTTCAAAAGTGATACTCCCCTGGTTACAATGAATGCTAGCTTTGTTTGCAATTAACCAATCCATCCCAAGGATTCCATCATAAATTCCTAATGGCAAGACTCTAAAGTGGCCATGAGTTTGCTCATTACCCAGCTCAAAATCAAGGTTTCCTATAGAGTGGCGAGATACTACTTCTTTCCCACTGGCTAACTCTACAGTCATTCTTTTAGCTGTTTTTTGACTCAAGTTTAATTTTTACAAACACCTAGGAGAAAGAAATGAATGGGTACTGCCACAATCAATCAAAAGCTGAAATGGCTTACCGTGATGAGTGGCTGGGGTTTGGATTATACCAAATTGTTTATTCGGACCTTGGTGTTCTATTGCCACATGGACGGTGGCACGCTCTTCTTCAGCCATTTCCAAGGTTGGTTCTTCACTTCTAATACAGGCGGTCCTAGCAACTGCTCCTCCACGGCCTCTGCCACTTGCACCTTGGTGGATAGGGGTTCCACGGCCTTGATTTCCTCTGCTATCTTGGGGAAATGATGTTGCCATCTTGGGACAGTTGGCTCTAAAGTGTCCCGGCTCATTGCACTCAAAACACAGAGGGCCTTCTCTGGAAGAAACAGCATACGAGCGGGGGACAAAAGAGTTGCCTTGTCACCCTCTGTTGTAGTAGGGAAAATTCTGTTGGGGTTTCTTGTAGGGTTGATCTTTAGGATTTGCCTCAGGGTAAGATCTCTTTTGATGCTTGGGTTTGTTAGTCCTCATTTCTTTCACAAGGGGCTTTGCTCGTATGAGAGCATCCTGTAATGTGCTTGGCCTCATTACTTCACGGTGGGAATCTAAGGGTTCATTTAACCCTTGGCAGAAACAAGCCACTTGCTGGGAAGTAGTCATAGCTGGGGCATACTTCCGAAGAGTGAGGAATAGTAGTCCTCAAGAGTTAAGCTGTACTGCCTAAGACTAAAAATTTCATTCATCTTTATGGATTCATGAGATGGGGGAAGATATCTTTCCTTCATTGCCTACTTGATGTCTTCCCACGCTTGAGAATGCTCGGTGACTTCCTTGTCACGGCACCATTGTTTCCACCAGAGTTTAGCATCTCCGACGAGGCGAAACCGTGCAAGCATAGACTGATTTGCTACTCCAATACCGGCGGCAGAGAAATAATCGTCCATCGCTTCAATCCAGACTTCAGCATCCTTCTCAACCTTTGAACCTTCTCCTTTAAAGGAGGGAGGTTGCATTTGCTTGAGCAGGAGCTTCTTCTCTTGGGTATCAATGTAAAGCACATTGGGAAGTGGAGGGTGATCGTCGTGGCCACCATTGTAAAAACAATTTTAAGATTACAAGATTCATATTTGCACAACGCTTATTTTTGGAGAGTAAAACATTGAAATCATTTTATTTCCAAATATTTACAAGGACGAGTTTTATTACAAAGATCTGAGACTAGTATAATTAGTCTTATTTGCCATCAAGGGAAATTCCTAAGCTTGACTATGACATAAGGGTAGAGCGGTCCACATAGGTGAAATATGGGGGTTCCGCTGTAGTTTCTAAGACTCTAAAAACTGATGGTAAGGGTGGTAGACTCTGGATTAGGGTAGGTCCCAACACAGCTACTCTATCAGCACAGCAGGTAAGATTTGCATCACTTGGTCATACACCCAGCGATCCTGAGGTATGCGAATCCTATCTATAGTCACAAAGGTGTCAGCCTTGGGGGTACCGACGAACCAAAATAAACGGATCATATTCAACTTTTCAATCCAACGAATCCACTTTAGGTTGGTGTGGTAAGGTTCCCAATTCGATCTGCTCAGATGAAGAAATATCTCGGCCCACGACTCCAAAAATCTCTACCCCATCCTCTTTCAAATCCTCTTTCAATACGAGAGAAATGAGGGAGGGACATCTTCTCTAGTATCTGCACCATGGTGTCACGGAACTCGAAATTTGAGGAGTGACTAGCAGTCTCGAAGATGCATTGGAAAACTAGAAACTTCGAGTAGGCACCTTCCTCTTCCTACAATCATTCAAACATCAATTCAACTTGTTTGTTTTAGTAGGATATTTTTATTAATTAGCATTATGTTAGGTAAAACATTCATTGCAAAACAGTCCTTAAATGACAATTCTTAGGAGCTAAGATCAGCTATGATACCAATTGTAAGGTTCCCCCCTTCTAAAATAGGAGAAACACTTAAGATAGTCTACTAAGTCTTAACTTGGAGAAAATTTCCTATTTATAGACACCTTGACCATGTAGAGATTCAAGGATACGATTCATAGGTAAGACCTAGTCCTATCCCGCAGGGGAAGCGTGATCTTCTAAAAATTAAATCACCCATAGGGTAATTGATCATAAATTTGGGCAACTACTAGACTTGATTTCTAGAGGCAATGCTTTTTTCCTCATCTCCATGCAAGGCATAGCCGCTGACCTAGTCTTCTAGAATAGAGTTGCCCAAGAACCTATTTATCTAGCGTAGGGCTTTCACTTAATCTGTTGGAAAGCTACCCGACTAATCGGGTCCACCCGTCCGTAGGATGGTGCCATCGGGGCATTCCATCCTCCCACTTTCCACCCTACACATGCATCAATTTGTTTTCTAATTAATCCTACCACACTGTTTGACATAAATAAACATGTTCCTTAATTAAGGCCCTTTTCACAAAGGTTTGTTAAAACAGCCTTTTTACACAATACAATCATGCCAAAGACAAGATATATATATATAAAGTTTATACATGGATCAATTCCATACAAGCCAAACCGGCTCTCTTATTCTTTTCCTTTATATTGCCGATAATCTAGAATTCGGCCTTCCAGCCTCTACATGCTGGGCAAAACCCTACGGGACCATACACCTCATCGTTGGCCCGCTGGCAAGGGCTCAAGCCGGGCCTGTCACCCTCTCATCGCTCGATCCTCCCGGCCCTCAGAGGGATGTCTGCACACTAGGGTGGGCTTATTCACCGCACTAGCCTGGGCCCTCAGAACTAGGCAGCATCATAATCTCTCGCCTCAATCGGCGAACCTTATTCTCCCGATGGTATGAGGGATACCTTGGGCCATTCTCGGGCTTTGCTAACGATGCCGCCCGGCTACACAAGCACGGAACGAAGTTAGCGTTGAAGCTAGGAAAAACTTGCACTCTTTAAAGATAACAATTTCAATGCAATTTATTGAATACAGCATCACACAATTCGTAACTTCATACAATTTTATGTCATTATTTTAAAAGGAAAAGATACACATTTATTAGCACTAATATATAAAAAAACTCTTCTTTAAAATATAACCAAGCTAACCTGGCCACCATTTCCTTGAGGAGCTTGAAAAGAGAGGGTTGGAGCCACATCAGGAGCATCTTCCCTAATCTCATTGTTGCGTGCTCCTCTTGAGGCAATATTCTAACGTTTTTGGGATGGGGCCATGTTGGATGTTGTCTTGTAGGGCTCGCTGTCCAGCCGGATCTCAATTCTGAGATCGTTTGCTAACCGTATGAGCAAAAGACTATAGCGCATGAACCCTTTCTTAAGGCAAAAAACCTCTTATTAAAGTCTACGCAAATATGGGGGGGGGGTGGGGATTGTGAGATGTCCTTAAGACAAAAACGTTTTGCAAAAGGGGAGAAGGGCTGAGGGCTGCAGTAAAGTCTCTTCACACAGGAGGGGAGAGAAGAGTTAAGAACACTGTCTCCTAGCAAGAGGGGGATAGAGGAAAATTACCTTATCTGAAAAGAGGCAAATGAGGGGTGTGAGAGGGGTGGCTGCAAGGGGCGGCTGTACTACAGCAAGTACACTGCATAGGGACAAACGACGATACAACAGGGAATACGGTGCGTAGAAATGCGTGCTATTACCTGTGGAGCACCCCAGGGGTTTATATAGCTGTGGGGTATGGGTATGGGCGCTGCGCAAAGCAAGGACGAAAGGACGGTGTACCAACAAAGGCTATGGATCAGTGGCCTGCATGGGTCTAGGGAAAAGGTACGGTGTCGGTTATCAGGGAAAGGAGTGGTACGCATGTACCTTTATCTGGTCTGGGGCAGCATGGGTGTCCACGTAGGGGTACGTGTGGACCACACAATGGGCGATCGTTCTTTGGTTCTTGTGCGGCCATCGTACGGGCACCCTAGTAAGTGTATACGGTCCAAATTTTGGGGTGAGGTCTCTAAATTTGGGGCACCCGCCTCGATTTGCGTGCCGGACTGCCCCGAGGGACAAAATTTTCTTTTGTCCAGGAGGTTCTCCTGGTTGTTGGGGTTCAGACCGTTCGTTAATCGGATGCCCGGTTGTGCATTTATTAAGGTTTAAAGGTCGTCACTTTTTAACTAAAATGACTGAAATTTGCGAATAAGCTTGATTCGGTGTCTGTTTTGGATGCTGTAAAATCCTATATGAGGGTAAAATCACGCGCAGATTCCAAATTTGGGCTCAAAATTTAAAGATTTTAAGTAGAAATGACTCAAATAATAAAATCATTGATTTTTATACCATAAAAGCTCATAAATTTATCTATTACATGGACATTTCTTTATTAGTGGAGATGGGTATGTTACAACAATCATGAAAACAATTTGGAAATTTTTTTATTACAAAACATCATTTATTATCAAAAGTTTTCGATATATACATAGAGCATCACGGCTCCCAAAATCACTATCTGAATCGTATACGCATAAAGAAGCGAAATTGCAAAGGAGACATGCCATGGTACACACGATTCATTACAGAAAGAGGTGCTGTAATTCTACTTCTAGGGATAAAGCGTCTAAGAAGCCTAAAAACTCGGCATGAAATTTTGAAGTTCTTGGGTGAATGATCAAAGAGTTGCACATGCTGAACAAGCCCTAGTCTTATCACAGAATCATGGCTAAGGAAATATTCTACCTAAGCCTCTGATGCTGACTAGTACTGATATTAATACATCATCCTCCCCACAGAACCACATATACCGATGTCGCTCAAGAGGATCAGGAAAGTAAAGACTCTCAAAATGACGCGCGAGTCTCACTCTGCTTACTCGGGTCGTAGCAGAGTTGATGAGGTAGTCGAGTGCAAAGGCTATCATATCCTAACTCTGGGAGAGTTCAGGAATGCCAAATAGATTCGGTGTATCCATCTATAAATTTCCAAATCAATTTATGAGTTTTCAATTTTTTGAAGTTCCTTCAACATAATATTAACAAGCGAAAACATTATTTCCCAGAATTGCTTTAAATTTTTTAAGCAATTTCCGCTGCTGTTACGTAAATTTACAACAGCGCTCTGATACCAACTGTGAGATCCCACTGCCCCCTCTGCGCACCAGATTCCCGGATGGTAGCAACGGAAGTAGCTTCCTCTTGCGCGGGGCAGGGTTTCTCACTTGGGGCCTCACCCTCGAATGTCCAGGCACAAGACTAAGCTAGTGGTCATTCCGAAAACTAAAATCAGAAAAATTTTCCATGCTTGGAAAACGGGGATGATTCCACCATTTTGAATTTCTTAACAAATTTTTCTATTGAGGTCAAGACTGATCTAACCTTCATCTGAATAAACCAGATAGAAGGAAAACTATAACATACTTAACTTGAAGGAATCAATGCTTTTTTCCTAATTGAATTAGGCACAGCTGTTGATCTATTCATTTGAGAAGTCTTCAGGTTATTATTTAACTATTTGAGTTCTAAGCGTAATCTTATTAATCAATTTTATTATTAAAACTCTACTGATTCCAGCCTAACCCCATCCGGCCCATGGGTTAGCCAACTGGAATAGTAGAACCAGACAAGTACTCACCCACCCATAATTGAAAGCCTTTCTTAACTTTTGCTTTAGAATACAGATACTCACACACTCCTCTTTAAACTTTAATTTATAAAACAATCCATTGACAAACAATTACTGGGTACAGATATCACAACTCAAAATTTCCATTCAATCCTTGTTTCTCACAAAACAGTATCACTCTGGACTCTCCGTTGAGACCAGCAAGTCAGCCAACGAGATCCAGTAACAGATTACAATAAGTTTATCGTCATCATACATATATATCTTCCATGACATACACATGGGTGTCCTCGGCACCACGAGCCCGTGCATCTGGTCAGAACCCCCCAGGATTCTCCTTAGGTGTCCTGGCACTTCACTCAGGGACCGCTTCGTCGGCCCTCGTCCATGGTACCGGAAGCACACCATTTTACACCATACCCAGGTTGGTCAAGACCTGGGCAGGTTTTTGCCACGTGAGCCGTCCTTTGAACACTCCCCGCAAGCTGTTGGCGTAAGATAGTCCTTTGAGAAAACAGGGTTTCTATGCAAGTTTTCAGTTTTGATTTTTTTTGAATACAATGAGTATATCTTAATTCCGTATCCTAAGACTTCTAGATCACAAGTCTGGATTCCCAAGCAGAATTCCTCAAATTCTGAATTCTTGATCCTCAGATCCAAATCAAAGGTCTCAACTTAGTTTCAGATTCGGTGGGTGATTTGAGTGTAGATTACTGAACTGGTCACATCGTCTTTTCTTGAAACTGACGAAGGAGTTACGTCTTGGTCATAGTCTGATCCAGGGTTTGAGCCTGGAAAGGTTCTCCCTGAACTATCTTTCTCGAAGGGTAATACTTCAACTATTACTTTACTGAATTTCATTTATTGAGTATTTTGCTTAACTGAATTCAAAACTAGTCACGAATTCCTATGAGGAATTAATCATTTATCTAAAATTCCGACTTCCATAACTTCCCTGAATTTTCTCATTATCATCCTAGAGAATATGAAACGGTATAATTTTCCTTCACTGAGTATTTACTTATTCAATTTTCAATATTCATGGGATTTAAATATAGGATTAAAGAGAGCTCTTATTTTGATATAAAAAAATTTCTATATGCATCTATTTATGCATAAAATCCAACTTCTATGGAAATAAAACTTTTATAAAAAGAAAATCCTTTTTTGTATCTATTTATGCATAAAAATCAATATTGGTGAAAGTTACACTTTTATAATAATAAAAATTCTTTTATGCATCTATTTATGCATAAAAACCAATATTGGTGAAAGTAACACTTTATAATAAAAAAAATCTTTTATGCGTCATTTTATGCATAAAAATCAATAATGATGAAAATAACACTTTTATATAAAAAAAATTCTTTTATGCATAACAATCAATATTGATGAAAGTAACACTTTTATAATAAAAAAAATTCTTTTATGCATAAAAATCAATAATGATGAAAGTAACACTTTTATAATAATAAAAATTCTTTTATGCATAAAAATCAATAATGATGAAAGTAACACTTTTATAATAAAAAAATTCTTTTATACATCATTTTATGCATAAAAATCAATATTGATGAAAGTAACACTTTTATAATTTAAAAAAATATCCAATATGCATCTTTCTATGCATAGAATTTAAATCTAATGAAAATCACACTTTTATAATAAAAAATAATCAATATGCATCCTTCTATGCATAGAATTTAAATCTAATAAAAATCACTCTTTTATAATAAAAAAATAATCAATATGCATCTTTCTGTGCATAGATATTAAATCTACTAAAAATGACTCTTTTATAATAAAAAAATAATCAATATGCATCTTTCTATGCATAGAATTTAATTTTAATGGAAATAACACTTTTGTAATAATAAAAAAATTCTACTATGCATTTTCCTATGCATAGAATGAAAATAACACTTTTAGAATACACAAACGATGGGGATTACTCTTTTTGAATAATAAAAGGTAATACTTATTTCACAAAATTTAAGAAAATTTTGCCATAACCTCCTTTGTATGGCTAACCGTTTTTTAATTTTTCCTATTCTTAATTTACTTAAAAATTATCCCCAATTTGTTTAAAGCATTCTAAACTAATCAAATTCCACTTTTAAAAGAGAAACAATATGAAAAGTTTAATTCAAACAATTTGATTACTTAACTAGGATAAAGAACGGGTGAATTTAAGAATGAGAGAGGGGGAAAGTCTTTCCAGGAAGGCATAGCATCAGATTATCATTTTAAGATAACAAAAATTCAAAAAACCATTAAAAGAATAAGAAAACTTGTAGGATTTCTAACTTACATGAAATTCTGGGAGCTTTCCTTTGGCTTGATGGTTTGAGGGATCTACTCTTGTTTGCAACAAGAGTGGCCACCAGTTCTTTAGATGGTCAAAAACTAATGAATTATTAAGAAATTCATAGTTTTTGGCTCAGGGGTGGAGTAGAGTAACATTTCATAAAACACTATTAAGCTTCAACAAAGGGGGAGGCTATCTATTTGTAGGAAAAAGTGAGCTTCTAACCAAGCAAACTGATTCTAGAATTTTCCAGATCAGTTTGGTCAATTTTTGTCCATTTTTGGGTCAGTTTAACTTACTTTTTGGAACGAGACTTGAATTAGGAGAGAGGAGAGATGAAATATCTCAATTTTTGGAAATTTAAATTTCCACCACACATGTGAAATAGGCGCCTCCTTCATGAGGGGGAATCCCCACATCTGAGGTGCCAAAATTTTATTTTTTTAGTATTTCCTTTGGTCCTTAGTCCACTCTTCATCTTATGTGAGTATCTACTCATTTTTGGGGGGATTTTCTTTATTTCTTCTATTTATCTTCTCCACACATTTGGATCAATCTGATTGGTCCCTCAAAACCTTAATTTAAAAATGGATAAGGCTTTTTGAACAGATTATAATTGATTTCTAATGCACCTTCTGAAAATCTTTTTGAACTTCTATTTCGGGGGAATTTATTTCAGTAAGATGAGATATTTTTCCATCCAAAAATATCAAAAATCTAAATAATCTCTCTCTAAAATATTTTCTCTCTCTAAGCTAAAATAGGTAGAAACAGATCTTTTATATATCTAAAGAGGGATTTGATTACAGGGGAAGATACTGGACATCTTGAGAGGCTGGGGAGGAATCTTATAGCTATTTGTAGGCTACAATATCAATAGCTCACTCTCAACCTTCTAGCCATAGATTACTTTTACATTCTTCTACATGCCATTTGCAATACCTCTTTATAAACAACATTGGCTATGTAGACTTCTTTTGAACCTTCTATGCTGTTTTCATGTTCCACAGTATCCTTTACACACACTTTTATTGCATCAAATAATCTAACACGTGACATAGCAACATACA
Organism: Cibotium barometz; assembly: GCF_041138505.1. NCBI lineage: Eukaryota > Viridiplantae > Streptophyta > Polypodiopsida > Cyatheales > Cibotiaceae > Cibotium > Cibotium barometz. Next base: position 765,967 of record NC_141062.1, on the reverse strand, counting down.
ATTGTCCATGTGTAAATACTTGTGTGGCCAAATAAAGTTCCAACACAGTCCCTGGAACTTATTTATTGACAAAGCAAAATCTAGCCTCACAGGAAACTGTCTCCTTCTCATGTCAAAAGACAATTCAAGCACAGTTGGTATGAATGTTATCCTAGGAATAAAGACCATGTCTCCAATGTTTGTACCTATAAGAATTTCTGCTTTTATCACCTTTGAGTGAAATTGCTTGCATATCAGTCTGATACCATTGCAAAGCCCCCGCTGAGGGTTCAAATTGTGAAGAAGCATGATAAGGGCATTCCTCTTTAGAAGCAAGCAGTGAGGTGGATACCCATCGCTTGACAATTCAAACTATTCAAGTACTCAATTGGATACATTTATATGTCATTCTTAGATGAAACAATCGTGTCTCAGGCTAGTTCATTGAGATCTCATCAACCTCTAGATTTCATGGTGCAAGAATAGCACGGTCTTTGAAGAAGCATGCATAGTCCTCCACTCTTTGAGCATCTTTGTACACCCATTCAACCAAACTCAAAAGGGAGTTTCTATGGATCAACATTCATGGTGGAATTACCACTCTACCTTGATTGTTTAGATGGCCTAAAGAGACATCTCCAATTTGTAAAGACCATTTGAGAAATTCTAGTTTTGTACAATCAAATGCACTATGTTTGACCTGCATGTTTTGGGTGAGCTTTAAAACATTCACATATCTCCAAATATATGACTGGCACATGATCCCTTTGCTACAACTGGTAAGATTTGCCTAAAGTCACCACCAAAGAGCATAATTTTTCCACCAAACATAATATCACTTTGCATAATGTATTTTAACGTCCTCTTCAATGCTTCATATACATACCGATACATCATTGGAGCCTCATCCTAACTGATCAACCTTGCAAGCTTCAACACCTCAGTCAATCGGTTATTACCTTTGATACCACATGTGCTAGAAGCATTGAGAACCAATGGGATTTTGAAACATGAGTGTGTTGTATGACCATTTGATAGTAACAATGCAGAAATTCTGGATGATGCACACGCCAAAGCAACTTGATTCTCTCCATGTAATCGAGATAACAAGGCATTATAAAGATATGTTTTGCTTGATCCACCTAGTCCATCAAGGAAAAAAACACCACCATTGTTCAAAGCAACAACCTCAAGGATAGTACGAAATGCTCTTGATTGACAACTATTTAGACTCCTTTCCATGGATATAGACAAATCAGCCTGTTGAATTGAATTAAACATCATCTCTTCCATAAACAAACCATTCTTGATAGTAGCAACACTTGATCTATCAGGAATAGGCAACCCTTCAAAATCATGTAGTCGTTTGCCATATTGTTGAGCTCTTGCATGTGCAACAAAGCTGGGTTCTTCACTATAGAAAGACAAACACCATCATCAACATACTCTCTTTGCAAGCCATAAAAAAACATCTAAAAGTTCTGTGCAAAATTTGCTCCAAAGCTATCCAAGGGATATAGGCTCACAAAAAAACCAATATAGTGACAAATAGTTGATGTAGTTGGAATCATGTTTTCTGCAATGCAGACACATACGTGTACCACTCCTCATCACTCTCCAGAATTCCTCTGGCTTCACCTGTAGCCTTAAAGCAGGGATACAATTGTCCACTTACAGTTCATACATCCTCAAAAGATTTATAGCCTTTACACACTCTAAGTAACATGTGTAGGTAGTATTGCTCACCTGCACTCGAGCTAACATTATACATACAGCCAATCATATTCCCCCTTTTTCTTTTAGTCCATGATCAAAGAGTTGAATTCCAAACCCACTTGGAAATCAACATACAACAAGCTATTTGCATCTGTATGCAACTCATTGGCTCTGAACCATTCGGTGAGAGTAGTTCTTTGGTTTCTATCACAACTAAACTACATCACGCAAATCATCGTGGTCATTGAATATCACATTATTTTGCATCGGAAGATGAACATGCAACCTTTGTATATCAATCTTTTCATCATGCAAATCATATTGGTATAAGCACCAGCATGCCTCAGACATAGACACGTACCGTGCATCCAGATATTGACTAACCTCATCAATAACCCCATGTGTATCTTGCAACTCTATAGTAGCTCTATCATGTCATTTATATACATACTTATACAAATACTTCACTATTGTAATAGTAAAGCATACTTCTATGTTAATATACACTTTGTATCTCATAGACAGAAAAGGATTATATGGAACAACCCATTGACTATCCACCCTATGATTTTTTACTTGGATGAAACTACCCTCGTCTCACCTCATGTATGTTGGATACCCATTATCATCAACAATAGTAGTCTCAGAAAAATTTTGAGGATATCAATGTTTGCAACTCCCGTTTAACCATGCAAGGAGAGCACATATTTGGTTCCCCACATGGTCCATGAATATTACAATGACTAATTATGTTGTGCAACTCAGGAAACATAGCCTTATCTAGAAGTTCGGCACATACCACCATATCATAGTGAGTAGTCTTAGTTGGTTTACATCCACTTTCCAATATCAATAATATATGTGCATGTGGCAAACCTCTTTTTTGAAATTCAATAACAGAAAAAATCCTACCACCCTTCCAAATAATGTTTTTTTTACTAAATAAGTGCATCATGTCCTTATGCTTCTCATAGAAGACCCGTGTCATCAAGTCTAGTCGATCTTGGATGGTTTGACCCGAGAGTAAAGCATTGCTTATTTTATCCCACTTAGGATTACAAGTAAAGGTAATAAAGAGATCAGGGTTACCCATCTTCCTAACAATTGCCATTGAATCCTGATGCAATTGATGTATATATTGAGGACCCCAATATATGAAGATAGTAGAACTATCCTGCATCTAGCAATGCCTCCAAAGACTCTATTGACCCCATTGCTTGTATTAACTATATTTGCAAATCCTTGGTATACTTAGGATGCAATGCTTTTTGGTTATTACGTATCCGTACTAATCTTGATTCTTCCATACTACTATATGCATCAACAAATGAACTGTTGTAAAAGTCGGCCACCGTGTAGAAGGCATGCATTTGTATCTTCCCTTATCTGTAATCTATATGCATATAATATTATCGTTGAGTTATAGTCATTGACTCCTCATTTAAACCTTGTCTATTCCTACCATGAAGTGGAATTCCAAGATTCCAGTCGTCCTCTCCTAGAGAAAACAAAAGAACATATAATAGAGGCATATATGAATTATGCAAATTAGATGTTCTTTTTATAGCACCTATTCGGGATATTATTTGAATATCTCTATGACCTACATGAAAATCATCTCCTTGACCCGGCATGATAGTAGCTACCTCACTCCGGACCAAGTATTGCCTTCAGGTTGGTTAAGCTTCCGTTGGATGACCATTCTCAAATCAACATGTGGACTTGTTTGCAGCATTTCTCTCACTGTACGAAGTACATGGGTGTACGGATTATGTTTATACATCATTGTTTGCAACTTTTGAAGCACGATATGATTTAAAGAAGGAATTCCATGAAGTCTATTTTCCAATTCATGCTTTGTATCATACACATATAATTGGGCAAATTGAGAAGCCACAACTTGTGTTTCATCAGGTATTATAGAACCAGTACGATGATAGGTAGAACTATGGATTCAAAAATTAAATACTCCTCCCCTCCTAGTGAACTGATTATCCAATTGAGCACCCAGTGAAAAAAATGCCAAGGCCTTGCGTACATTCTTTACTTAAATTATCATTACTAAGTAATAACTCAACCTATGTACAAGGAGGATTTCCCAAAGGTAGCAAAGAGATATTCCCACTTGCACAACAGTGTTTGTCTACATATATAACACAGACTTCCTTGATGCCTCACATTTCTAAATTAGTGCACCACAAAAATGGCACTTATAATCAAGGGCTCCTAGGAGTGAAGGGTACATTCTCCAAAACATACCACCATAGTTGTCGGGTCCTTAACATTCTGAGGTAATGAAAATACACGCCTTATAGAGTGACACTGGGGTTTAATACCTTTCACATTGCCCAACAACACAGCAAATAGGTTGAAGATTATCAACACAACCAATCTCATCTAAGGTAGCTCATTCAAATAAAAAGAAATGGGACCTTGTGACATATCTCTATGTTCCTAAACATTTTGATGTTCATTGATAGGTTCCTGAAGTACCGTTGCATTGGGAGTGGCTCTGTTACTCAAATCTAAGTGAATTCTATGATAGAATTCTTTATTCTCCTCCTCTTCTTCAACCCTTTCAAACGTTTTGATTTCATTTTCATTAAGGTACTTTGTTAAATTAGCAACAATTTGTTTTCAAATACAAGTCCTTGTTTGCAAACAATTACGGTGAGACACACGAGTTGTATCCAAAATTCAAAGCCGACAAACTTGTCTTGAACTTAGATATATGCAGCTTCTAACCATCTTCAACTTGTCTTGAACTTAGATATATGCAGCTTCTAACCATCTTCAACTTCCTTCAAAAAACAAAATAACAAATACTAGGAAGATCGAGAGAACAAAATAGAAATAGAGAACAAAATGGTTTAAGAAAATAGAAAATTCATAAATATCACCACAGTAAGTCGGATCTAGAAATTTGCAATACAATTTGTCCCTTGAGCAAAAGTATCATTACTGTACAAAAATCTCTAGGCAACTACCCTAGACTACAACATACAACTCATCTTTTTCATAATGGCATTCAATCGATTAATAGATATCTTTAGACTCAATACCTCTAAGCCTAATGTATGTACTTGCTCTTTTAGAGAGAATCGACTTGTTCTTTACATTCCCTATTACATCCACCTAGACGTTCTCCAATTTCAACAAGCATATTTTCCATGAAAGACATCATGTCTAGTTGGTTAGCCTACATGCGACCACTACCATCAAAAACGTGATGGAAATGATGAGTTAACTCATCTCTTAGAGTATCTCCCCTTTAGCTGCCACTTCCACCGCAGATCTCATCCCATAGACCATCTAAGTACTCCCTGCAAGCAACATGAATATGTCCGCAATAGTTTGTAGTCGTTGTTGGGAGCTTGGATGTCTAGATGGAGTGTTTGACCGAGTAAGGTGTTTTGCAGCTCGAACATTCATCAACTTAGGCGGAGTACACAAAGCTACTTCAGCATTGGGAGCATCATTCGCAGCGGCCACTAAGGCATTGGAGTCGTAGTTATCATTCTAGATCTCCATTTACTAAAATCCAAAATGAATATCTTAAGGCTCTACAAACATCTCTTTATATCTTTGTCAACATATAACATATCCCTAACTGTATACCATCACTATATACAGTCATTGATAGAAAAAGTACACAATGATAACTCCTAGCTTAGCAATACATATTATTATCTCTGTAAAAGTCTAGTATTACCAAAGCCATAAAGAAAGTTCTTTACTTTTTAAGAACATTTGACTACTATTCTAAGGCTACTATAGTTTGTAGACTATCGCCTAGTATAGTTTTATATTTGTATACTCTCTAAGGCCATATATTCTCTACCTAGAACTCTCTCTATAATCTCTGCTATTCTAAGGCTACTATAGTTTATATATTTCAAACGCCTACCATATTTTATATATTCTCTAAGGTCCATATATTTTCTCTCTAAACCTCTCTCTACAATCTCAAAGGTAGTGGTCTAACAAGGAAAAAGTTTATAGGTTAGACAGCCAAGCATATCATATCAATATTATAAACTGCACTTATGTGAACACACAAAAGTATTAGATGTGGCAAAGATTGTAATTACGTAGATGTTTGCCATAAAAATCATCAATATTACGTAGATGTTTGCCATAAAAATCATCAATATTAAAACACCCATAAGATAGAAAAAGATATAGAAAGTATTTTAATGTGTAGTCTCTTCTCTCTCTCTCTCTCTCTCTCTCTCTCTTTCTCTCTCTCTCTCTCTCTCTCTCTCCTTCTTTCTGTCTCTTTGCTAACCAAGCATATCAACATTTAAAAAATCTCTTTATCAACATATAAGCATATTAACTCCAAACTCACAAATAGATAGAGACAAAAGTGCAAAAATAAAACTAACCTCAAGTTGAGGAGAGAATGGTATTCGAAACCACCAACTTTGATGATATCATCCTTGTGCTTGCCTTTACACAATCACACACAAACATCAAAACAATTATAAATCTTATGGTCTCTCTATTTTTGTCACCCTGTCCTAGCTACGTTTCACATCAAATGTCCTAGCTACGTTTCTCACCCTGTCCTAGCTACGTTTCACCCTGTCCTTGCTACGTTTCTCACCCTGTCCTACATAGTTTCACACCAAATACATAGAAAAAAAGGGGAGAGTAGCTATATGTAGACATCAATCAATAATCTTCAAGATTATTACATTATCTTAACCAAATTCCTTAACGGAATGCACTTTAGTATTTCCCTAAAAATGAAGTGCTTTTCCTCAGAACTACTACATCTACTATCCACAATGTAAAAGACATCTGCTAATCCCAATGCCTCTTTGATTAAGAGGAGCTTGAGATTGTCATCCAACCTATAGGGGTCTAAGACCATATAAATATAGCGTGTATTGGGATCATCCCATCCATCAAATCCAAGAACTTCCCATTTTGGGCTAGGTTGGTATCCAAAAAAACCCAATTGTGGCATCTCTTCAAAGAAGATTGTATCTGACAATTTATTATTATCATAGGTCAACTTTAAAATGTCTAATGCCATAAAAATAAACTATACATAAATAACAATCATGAAAAGAATGAGACAAACAAACACAATATTTTATTTAAAAAAACATACATACAAGTAAGTTGATGCATGACTACTATGTGCAAATGTATGAATCATAATTGTAACTACTATATGAGTGCGCATGGGTGTAAGAATCATTAATGTCACTACTATATGCGTGCGCATGGGTATAAATAGAATAATTGTAACTACTATGTGTGTGTATATGCGTGTTTCAATTTGTACATATGGCCGCTTTCCCTTTAGTGTGTGTACATGTGTGTTTGAATAAATACATGTAAGTCCTTATATTTTCCTCCATGGATGTGTGTATGTGAGAGAGAGAGAGAAAGAGAGAGAACACTTCTTCAACATGTGTGTTCTTATCCTTTTCTTTGTGTGTGTGTGTGTGTGTGTGAGAGAGAGAGAGAGAGAGAGAGAGAGAGAGAGAGAGAGAGGCAACACTTCTTCATTATTTACAACATCATAATTCATCTAACACAATATTTGTATTCAAAAAAAATAAAAACTATTCAAATACCAATGGTCACAAAAGAAGAACACAACAATATTTATTTTTTAATTAACTTATGCTTTAGAATCTTTGTCAAATACTTGACATACTTGATCTCTATCATTAAAGGCATTATCCTTTATTTCATAAAAATCAATCAATCCTAGACTTTCTTTAATGTTCATCAGCACAATATTTTCATCTAATTGTTATGGATCTAAACGTATAATAATTGTAAAAACATCGTTCCATCCATTATCTTGAACCTCCCATGGCCCAAACCAATGTAGATTAGGAAAAAAGTGACTTTCAAATTCAGTAGCCAACTTCACCTTTTCCTCAAAGGAAAGAGTACTCCTCGTATGCTAAAAAAAAACGAGAGTCACCTCTTCCATCTCTGTCAACATACGTAACATATATGTAAGTAAGCACATGCATAAATACTATGTGCAAGTGTGTAAAATCATAATTGTAACTACTATATTAGTGCGCATGGGTGTAAAAATCATAATTGTAACTACCATGTGTGTTTAAATTTGTACATTTGGGTGCTTACCCCTTTGTGTGTAACACATGTGTGTTTGAATTAATACATGTGCCTATGTGTGTGTGTGTGTGTGTGTGTGAGAGAGAGAGAGAGAGAGAGAGAGAGAGAGAGAGAGAGAGACATCATAATTAAAGAAGTTTTTAAAAAACTTTCACCTTTGTTTAAAAAATTCTCTCTCTCTCACACACACACACACACATAATGAAACTAATCTCTCTCTCTCTCTCTCTCTCTCTCTCTCTCTCTCACACACACACACACACACACACACACACTCTCTCTCTCTCTCTCTTTCTCTATCTCTCTCTCTCTCTCTCTCTCTCTCTCTCTCTCTCTCTCTCTCTCTCTACACACACACACACACACACACACATATACGGCCTACTACAATCCTCAATCTCATGTACGTTATAACTCCCAAAAATATTACACACACAAACTTAAAGCACATAAACATTATATTTAAACAAAGTAAGAATAAATTAAAAGACTCTCAGATACACACACGCACGCACACACGTACACACGTGCACACAATGAAACCAATCTCTCTCTCTCTCTCTCTCTCTCTCTCTCTCTCTTTCTCTCTCTCTCTCTCTCTCTCTCTCTCTCTCTCTCACACACACACACACACACACACACACACACACACACACACACACACACACATGCGCGCATGCACGCACGCAGGCAACCCACTTGCTTACTATTCAAAGTATTAAAACATTTAAAACAATCACCTTCAATAAAAAAACTCTCTCAAATACACACACGCACGCACGCATGCGTATGCACAACCCACTTGCTTACTATTCAAATTATTGAAACATTTTAAAAAAATCACCTTCAATAAAAAACTCTCTCAAATACACACACACACACACAAAGAAACCAATCTTTCTCTGATCTCTCTCTCTCTTTCTTTCTCTCTCTCTCTCTCTCTCACACACACACACACATATGCACACGGAACCCACCTGTGAGCTATTCAAATTATTAAAACATTTAAAAAAATTCACCTTTAATTAAAAAATATCTCAAATACACACACACACATAATAAACCGATCTCTCTCTCTCTCTCTCTCTCTCTCTCTCTCTCTCTCTCTCTCTCTCTCACACACACACACACACACACACACACACACACACACACACACACACACACCCTTTTGCGCACAACATGAATACGAACTAAATCTCTCTCTCTCTCTCTCTCTCTCTCTCTCTCTCTGTGTGTGTGTGTGTGTGTGTGTGTGTGTGTGTGTGTTAGTTATGCGCACAGCATGTAAAAGAAAACGGACGGACTTACCTCAGACACTCACAGGTATTGGGGGGGAGGCCGAGTAGGGAGGAGGAGGCCAATAACATGGCAACTGGACGTGTCGGGGAGCGTTGATAATACCTACATCAAACCAGGCAACCACAACATCAATCTCTCTCTCTCTCTCTCTCTCTCTCTCTCTCTCTCTCTCTCTCACACACACACACACACACACACACACACACACAATAGGAGAAAAAGATAAGCATGCAGCCAAAGAAAATGGTGTGGAGAAATAGATGGCGAGGCCATTTTGCTGAGGGTGCACTGTGGCCAATATGAAGAAGATCAACATGCACAATACGGATAAGAAAAAGCAAACCGTGGAGGGGAGGCCGAAGAAGCAGGTGTCGAGGAAGTAGACCGAGGAGGGGAAGGATTTCAACCTGCACATATAAGCTTTAAAGCTTCATCCAAAAGCCTTAAACCAGTCACAACAGGTAGAAACCAGGCAAATAAGAGAGAGAGAGGATCATTGTGGGATGGCTCACCAGGCGAGCATGGCATCCTGACAAGGGAGGGCTCGCGCGAGAGATAAAAACACACTTAATTCAAATTCCAAATCCAACATTGAAGGAGTTGCCCTACAACCTGCAAGGAAAGCTCTGCGAGGGCGGCTCTGCATGGAGTCATGGCCTTGCAACAACGGTGGCTCTGTATAGACCTGAGGTGGCGCAATAGTAAAGTTGTCTGCCACGTGGTGAGGCTCAACGGCTAGTGGCTCATAAAAAAACACACCATGTGTCTGCAAGGTTTAGAGAGACAGGCCTAAAAAATATGCCACGTGGAGGGGGGGCGTTAGCCGAGTTAGATATATAGAGAAGTTCAAGTGTGTGGGAATTCTCATTTACACGCCATCGATGATTGAAGAAACAAAACTTTTTTTGCTTCTTAACACTTGTTGTGCCCTAAAGTCTTTCTTTTTCAAATTTCATCTTCATGTTTTTTTGACACGTGTCCTTTTTCAACTTTTCATGGGCGATCTTCTATATCTTCCTTCTGCATCGCCCCTTGAAGTCCGTGATCATGAACGATGTGCATTCGTTTGCAGCTGTCAATTTTCTCTGAGCTCTTTTGGTCATGTGTTCGGTCTGCTCCTCAGTCTCCTGTGAAGTCATCCTTGTCAACATGATGTGTAGTTGTCTAATAATGTTAGCGCAAGCATTCTTCTGCATGTTTTCTATAGAAGGTTCTTGTACATGCTTCTGGAGTTCATCGCTTCTCCAACCTCCATTTCCTTGCCATGTTGTACGAGCATGTCACCGTCTCACTAGTATGTGTCTTGTTAAAACTTATGCCTTTGTGAACCTGTTATATACACATTATGTGTGCATATACTAGGAGGCTAACCCACATTAGGCTTGTGAGCATGGGAGCATGGGAACAAGCTCTAGTGGAGTATGGGTTAGGACTAACCTTAAGGGTTAAGGTTAGGGTCAAACATCCAAGGGTCACACATGGGAAATGGAGAGTCAAGAATCACTTGAGGGCCCTCCTATATAATAGGGGCATGGGGCACACTCAAGGGAGGCTTGGGGGCTTGGAGACTTAGGCTATGGTCTCTTGTGTAGAGGTTCATATCTACTCACTTACCATTTCACACTATAGCTACATGCAATTGGATTGGAGTTATACCTCTTGATGGTATGAGACATCAAGGTAGAGGTATGATGTATTTCATTATATTCATGTGTGCATCCCTTGGGCTCGGGGGTGAGTTTATGCCTGATTTATGCATGTTGATGCATAACAATTATCTAGAGAGATCTTAGGGTTTTAACAGTGGTATCAGAGCAATCTCTAGTTGATTGTTGTTGATTTTTTTTAACTAAATTTTAATATTTACTAATAAAAATATTATTTTATTAATTTATGTGGATGATTTACACGTGGATCATCGATACGGCAATTGGAACGCGTGTTACTATTATTCAATGGACGAATCGACGTTGCGGGAGAATTTCGTGAGTTTAATGCTATTTTTTTCTATTTTTTATGATTTTAAATAAGAATTAATGGAAATTTTTACAAAACTACCACATAGTTTATTATGGATATTTTTGGTAGAATGCAGAATTATGGCCAGCAGCAGCAGCAACAAAACAATCCCAAAATTCACAACACGTAGGTGGAAGAGGCCAATTTCTAAATTTCTAGAATTTTTAGGAGTTTTTTCCTAAATTTTTAGGAATTTTTTGAGCATTTTTATTGTTAAAAATATATTTTTAATACATTTTTACGGGTTTTTCCGTGGGTATGCCATCAAATTTCTATCGATTTTCTGCTGAAATGCAGTAGGGGACAGCATGTTGATGCATGAAATTCTCTCCCATGTGCGTGGGACCCTCTCCGCCTCTCAATTCTGATTTTTCCTTCTTTTTTCCTCTCCCTCGTGTAAATTTCTCTTAAAAGGGATTTTTTAAAAATATTAATCATAATTAATGTTATTTATGATTAGGATTAGTTTAATTAAAAAATATTAATGGAGAGGGTGGAGAGAGAAGGTATTGGAGAAGGTGGAGAGGAGAGAAGAGTAAAGAGAGAATCATCTCTCTTCCTCTCTTGTCGGTGCACAGGCGGGGGAGGGGGGGCGTAGCTACCGCCGCTTTGGTGGCGAAATTTCCCCCCCTCCCATATTACATTTTTTTAAGGTTTTTTTTAAACCTTTGTTATAAAAGGTGTTTTTTTAAAAGCTTATAAAAAGCCTTATTTTATAAAAAAAATGAGCTTGTTATTACCAAAAAAAAAGCTTTTGGATTTTTTTTCAAAAAAGCTTGAAAAAAAAGCCTAGAAAAATAGAGAAAATTTTGACATTTGGGAAAAAAAATCTCACAAAATTTTTAAAATTTTTCCTCCTAAAATTTTTTGGCTTTTCATCTTCCGGAAAACCTCCGCTTTCCCGAAACCTTTTGGCTTTCCGAAATCTAGAAAAACTTTTGACCTTCCGTATTCCAGAATTTTTTGACCTTTCACATTCTGATTTTTTTGGTCTTTTCATTTTCCCGAAACTTTTGGCTTTCCATATTCTGAGAAAACCATTGGGATTCTGAAATTTTTTGACCATTCGTATTCTAATACATTCAGGGTTAAATATGAATTTTTTTTAAAATTCCTAAAAATTAGTGGAAAACTAGACAAAGGTTATTTTAAATTTTGGAAAAATGTGGGGTTCGTGTTTGGCATGTGGTGTGTCCATTCGCGTGACCATTCAAATTTCTTTAAAAATATATTTTTGACCCAGAAAATTAAAAAATCTATTAAAATTATAAATTTTCATTGGATTTGAGAATTGTCAGGTAGAATTGGAAATTTCGTGAATGATAGGATTCTCAAGAAAAATTAGGAAATTTCTAGAAATTATTTTTAAAAATCCTATTTTTAAAATATCAATGGTATTTTGGTAAAATGAATTGCTAATTTTTTTTTGGAAAAATATAGGTTTGGAATGCCATAAGATAGGTTTGGTGGAATTCAAAATTATCATATTGTGAGGCCCTAGAAAATTAGGGAAAATTAGAAAAAAATCATGATAATTTTTTTCTCAAGAATTTAATATTTTTGAGGGTTATTTAATATTGAAGTACGTTTTCACGTGCTGACATTAGATAGATGTGGATTATTCGCATATTATTAATACGATTATACCTCTTATTAATGGATTTTTTTGCTTGGATTAATTCTAAACGATGTTTTCATGATTTTTTACTATTGTTTAGCCATTCTTTTTGGACATGTTCCTTAATTTCTTTTTATGTCTATAATTTGCATTCAAAGTGTGTTTCACCTTTGACACTTTTCCATGATAATTTATTTTGCACTTGTTTAAGTGTGGTTTGTGCTTAATTTCTTAAGCCTAAGACAAGTTCTGTTATGGGTCAGTTGATCGGTTTGTTTTGGTGGATTTTATTAGATGTTTTCCAAGTTTTATATGGACTCATCAGGTTCTGCCTAGATCACTTGTGTCTAGGGTTTTCTTATTGAGTGCTACACACATGTGTTTCACTTGCTTACTTTGGAGTTTTGTTTGAATGACACTACGTTCATATACTCCAGATTGATGAGTTGGCCACCAATTTTAATGCTTCTTTTGGCATGATTAATGTCCATTAGATGGTATGCATTGATTTTTTATGATCAACTATGGTTTTCATGGATTCGAGAAGCTTTTATGCTTTTATCCATGTTTTTTAAGGATTTTTTGATCTTTTGAATAATATCATGTGCTTTGAAGGTAGCATTTGCCTTCGTTTTTTGCACATAATTTTGGAGTATATTGCTTGTACTCTTGTACATATTCCAACTCGGATACCTAGTTGCTTATATATCTAGGTGAGTTATTTTTCTACCCTAACTTTATTGAGTTTATTGGGTAGTTATCATTAGAAATGCACCAATAATTCAATTTCTTTTCTAATGATACACTCAGAAAGTCTGAGTTATTCCTTGATGTGGTCTCAGGTATACAGAGACAGATTTTAGTATGTGAAAGTCTGGGACAAGGCCATCTTATTCCTTTTATACAGGATTTTATTCATATTTTCCTAGAGACGGCATACTAGGGAGTTTCAAATTGTTAAGGTATGTATGGGTGGTATCATGGTGGTATGGGACGCTAGTGATCCCTCACATATATTATCTTATGGGATAATTTGGGCTCAAGATTGTTGCTTTGCTTACATCACTTAGCATGCTGACCTCAACATTCAAAGACAATCTCATTTTCTAAATTCACTAGAAGTTATAGTGTGGGCATTCTCTAGATAAACTTCTTTTATCTAGATCTATAGCCTGCATGTATTGATAAGTGTAATCTCGTCAACATTTTCATTTGTTGGAATCTCTTTCTTTAGAGTTCAACGAGTTTATCTTGTTGTGTTTAGATTAGGGAAATTTGGATTCTTCCTTTGTGGGCATTTCTTTCTCTAGTTCCGTAATTTAGGTGATTTATACAATCAACCTGATAGGTTTACAGATGAACATATGTGACTCATCGAGATGTTGATGACTCTCTATGTTGATATGGATAACTCGCGACGTCGATTATTCCATGTGTAGATGTGGGTATGTCGGGGCGCCGATGAATCCCTGGTTTGTGCTGTTATAATGCCATGTTTTCCTACTTTATTCCGAATGGTTTACAACGAGGAAGTTACTTTGAATGTGAATTGCTCTGATCATCCGCAGTCTGATGGGCAAACAGAGCATATGAATCAGATTGTAGAGTATATGCTTCGTGCATATGTCTCTAGAAAATCATCATATTGGGAAAAATATCTTCCAATGATGAAATTTGCCTATACAATTTTAAATATACGGCTATTGTTTTTAGTCCGTGCATACTTATGTATGGGTATCAACCCAGGGCACCTATTGATGTCGGTCTTAAGAATATGGAGCTTGATGCATCGAGGGATTTCTTGCAAGATATGCAAGAAATGCTGACCGAAACTCGGGATTCTATCACGAGTGCTCAGGATAGAGTACGATTTTATACTGATAGGGGACACTCATCTCGGTCTTTTGAACCAGGAACATTGGTTTATTTTAATGTTCCTAAAGATTCTCAGACTTTGTCAATAGAAAAATGCTCGAATTTATCTCCTAGATATTGTGGTCCATTTTCAAGTTGTACATCGGATTGGCACGGTTGCGTTTGAACTTAAAACTACCTCCACATGTTAGAGTTCATCCAGTCTTTCATATCAATAGATTGAAAGGGAAACTAGGAGGTGAGGATAACACAGTTACTCGTCAAGAACACATTGAAGTCGAAGATTTATCCTATGTTCCACACATGAACCTGATAAGGTACTTGAATTTAGGGAGGTACTTGAATTTAGGGAAAGGAAACTTTGTAGTTGACTAATCCCTAAGGTTAAATGTAGGTGGAAAGATAGGAAAATAGAGGATTTGACTTGGGAGTCGGTTGATATTGTTCAGTGCAGTTCTCCTTCTTTTCATTGCAAGAGTGCAATTTTTTGAGAGAGGGGAAGTATGTTATATGCACATTATGTGTGCATATACTAGGAGGCTAACCCACATTAGGCTTGTGAGCATGGGAGCATGGGAACAAGCTCTAGTGGAGCATGGGTTGTTAGGACTAACCTTAAGGGTTAAGGTTAGGGTCAGGCATCCAAGGGTCACACATGGGAAATGGAGAGTCAAGAGTCACTTGAGGGCCCTCCTATATATGCTCTCTTGTGTAGAGGTCCATATCTACTCACTTACCATTTCACACTATAGCTACATGCTATTGGATTAGAGTTATACCTCTTGATGGTATGGGACATCAAGGTAGAGGTATGATGTATTTCATTATATTCATGTGTGCATCCCTTGGACTCGCGGTGGGTGGTTGGGTGGATGAGTCTGATTTATGCATGTTTATGCATAACAATTATCTAGAGAGATCTTAGGGTTTTAACAGAACCTTTGTGATCAAACCTTAGTGGATTAAGAGCTTCATCAATCAAATTAATATGGAGCAAAACCCTTTGTGGTTATATAGCTATGTGCTTACTTTATGTCAATTAAACCTTAGTGGAACCCAGCCTTAGTGAGATCCAATCGTGGATAATTAGCTTAGTGATTATTAGTAACTCCTTTGATTGTGGGCCAGGTGGCAATTGTCCATGAGAAGCACCGCTTCTTCTCAATCCTTTTTAGAGGCACGTCGAGTTGTACCTACATGCAGAGTTCTTTTAGTAATAAAATCTGAAGTGACTTTGTGTGCAGATAGTCTATGTTGTTATCAGACTTCT
This sequence comes from Cibotium barometz, assembly GCF_041138505.1. Taxonomy (NCBI): domain Eukaryota; kingdom Viridiplantae; phylum Streptophyta; class Polypodiopsida; order Cyatheales; family Cibotiaceae; genus Cibotium; species Cibotium barometz. The sequence goes on along the minus strand of NC_141062.1, from coordinate 750,074 downwards.
ACTATGCTTATCATCTTGTATATTATTGCTTCTGTTAAGTGGTGCTACGCCAAGATATGTCTACACAAAGCTATGGAAGCTATCATGAAGCTATGTAGTAATCATGGCAAGTGTATTTCTTTCTTCACCTACGTTTAATTAACATAATTCTATGTGTGTGAAACAATTGTGTTGTTGAGCATCTAGTCCTTGTGTTTGATCAAGTTACTGCCTTTCTATAATAGCTCACCAATCAACATGCTAAGGTGATATTCATGCATAAGATTATGAAGAACTACTATAATTCCTTCATTTCATTTCCATGTTGTACATGCATGTCTTCGTCTCACTGGCATCTTTCTCTCTCCCATACTCCTGATGTGCCATGTTGTATGTTATTATGAGACTGACTGGAAACACTAAAAGGTAAGACTAGAAAAGATTATTTATATGTAAAAGGTTTGTATATAAATAAGGTTCAGGGGATTTCAAATGGGAAATACTTAAAGAAATGGTTAATAGGCACTAAAGTTAAAGTAAAAGGAAAGTAAATGGTGCACAATGGAATGCCAAGAGCTAAAGAAGTAGGTGTCCCCTTCTAGGGGTAGTTGAAAAGGTATTGGTGAATGAAAAGGCCATGCCTAGCTAATGAAAGGCCAAGGGGCTAAAGTTGGAAGGTCATGCATCACTTAGGCCTATATAACCATGAGCTTAGGGTCCATTTGGGATATGTTTGGGTGGAGAATCAAAGCTCTAGACTTACAATTCCTCAAGATCATAATGCAAGGAGCGTTACATTGGTATCAAAGCCAAGTTCTTTCTCTTTCATGTTTCCATTGAGCTACTCATTGCTAACTCTAATCTCTACTCCTTAATCTCTTTTCTATTCACTTCAAAGCCCAAAATCTCACAATGGGACCCTAGAAAAGATGAGAAATCAAGGGATACCTCCCCTACAGAGACCTCCTTTCATATTGAGCCATAAAAAGCTCCAAAACACCAGGGTAGGACTAGTAAAAGTCCCCAAGCACTTATGCTTAAGCTAGTCTTAGGTCACCTGGTTGGATTTCTCATATACCAGAGTGAGGAAGGTGAGCACTTTAGAGTTATCAAGAAGGGTAAACAAATGATAAATACTTGCACATATTAAATGGTGGAATGTAAACCATACCTTTACACTAGGATTTGCACTTACATTGATTATCAAGATAACATCTAAGAAGAGGTGTCCAAATAGCCCTCCATAAATGAAGATATGTCTAGGAAGGGGGGAGTTCCTCTTGGCTTTAACATGCCTTGCCCAAGCAAGAATCCTACCCAACACAAAAGGAGGCCCTGCCAAAGAGCAAATCTAGACGAATGCAAAAGGACACCATACCTATGAACAAAAGTGCCAAGGCTTTGGCCCCTAACAAGCCTAAGTCCCAAGAAGATATAATTGTGGATAAATATCTTTTGACATTAATCTATTTGGGCAGAGAAAACTTGCACTTATATTCAAATGGAAAGAGGAAATATTTCCATTTTGTCCCCCCCCCCTCTAGCACAAGAGAATACCGGCTCACACAATGGTATTCAAGTACCTCAACATAAACAATTTTATGCATAAATATAAAGATGTTGAGGGAAATGAATGTAGGTTCTTTACCAAAGAGCTTGCCATATTTCTCTTCAAGTCTAAGGAAAATAATGAATTCTATTTCAACAGTGCAAAGAGTTTTGAGACAATATACGAGTCTAGGCTAGGCAGACATCACAACACTAATGCTAGTTGTCCAACCTTAGAAAAGTTCCAAAAGTCTACCCTAGAAGTTCGCTCAAACAAACGACATCTAAACATATTGGCACATGTGATGATTGTGGAAAGACAAGAGTGCCCATTTAGGTTCCAAATTTCACATGAACTAGCCAAAAAAAAAAGTCTCATCCATAGAAAAAGGCCCCACCTCAGAGAAAAAGTATCATCCATAAACAATCCCACCTCAGAGACCCCACCAAAACCATTGACAACCCCACCAAAACCATTGACAACCCTAGGGTCTGTGCTAAAAATCTTGCCCCCATGGCTACACCCGCCACTAGAGACCATTAACCAAATGCCCAAGAATATAGTGGAATCTCCAAAAAGAACAAAGAAGATGCCTTAGGACAAAATGGTCTAGAAAAGCCTCTAGCACTTGCAACGTCTAGTCAAAATTGTGACCCCATAGTAGTGACCCCTAGCAAGGTGATATCAAATGAAATGATGCATGAACGGGCTAAACCTTTTTTGTATCTAAAGAAAAGGGCACTAGCAAGTAGTATGATTCTACAAAAAGAGGCTACCAAGCCACTAAAAGTGAAGAATCATCCAAAAACTAGGAGAAAAGGGGATTAACCCGACAATGCTATTGGTCGAGGACACCCCACCCTAGTTTCTAGTCAACCATTCCTCCAAAAGAGAGTCTGCTGACAAAGATAGAACAAACCTCAAAACACCTCTGATGACCTCCTTCTCCAGATAAGAAACCTCGTCAACCCATTGTAAAGGAGAGCAATGTTTAAGGAATACACAAAGCAAGGATGAGTGGAATGGAGACAGACACAACAAAGCCACCAAAGAGAAACCAAAAAAAAGCAAGGAGAAAATGTAGATTCAAAGTGGTCCAACCAAATTTCACCTTAAAAATGATGCATTCACAAACAAAGATGAGGACTATCTAGAACCAATACAAATTCTCGTAGATACCTACGAACAAAGGAGTGGTAAAAAGCCAAGCTATTCTTGACTTAGGAGCGGACCACAAAATCCTATCATTTGAGCAATGGATAGCTAAACCGAGCCTAGCTCCTACTCCCTATTCTCTTAAAATTTCTCTATAGCAGACGCTATTCTTAGTGTCAAAGCACCTTGTGTATAGAATTCAATATTCAAGATACAAAAGTGCCATGTAAGTTGTGGGTCTTGGACATTAGAGTGTCTCGAAAGTACTCTTTTTGGCCAAAGCTTTCAAGTGTACTTTATTAGATAAAAGTATAGATTTTGAACATTTTTTGTAAGATTTCTCCCCCAGCCTTCGAGGTATACAGGAGTAAGAATCTTATAACTATTCCCTCTCTAAATAAAAGAAAGATTCTGTTTAAAAAGGGAAGACACCTTACCAAAATACCTTCTCAGGAGCCCACGTGTTTTAAAGATTCAGAACGATGAATTCAGAAGTGAGAACCGGTGTTTTGGATGCCAAGGTTTTGACCATCAGTTAAAAGACTGCCCGACTCCTACCATGAAAAGGGCACAGGGAAGTCTAGAACCCAAATTCAGAGACCAATTCCTTCATACCAATCTAATCAGGGTCCATCTCAGACAAGATTGCTTAACTCCATTAACTAGGCCGACCCATTGATTAGGGTCGAGATGACCAGTCAAATGCTTGGTGACTTAGAGCAACAGATGCAGGCAATTCATAAAGATATAAACGCTGCCCAAGATCGACAGAGACAATATACAGATAAGAAGAGGACAATCAGAGAATTCAAAGAAGCAGTTATAGTCTTCATTTGAATACGGACCAAAAGAATTTCTTTATCTCTAGGAGAGTATAAGTAGTTATCCCCCAGATATTGTGGACCAAAGAAAGTAGGTGACTTAGCCTACGAACTTCTTTTATCTCTTCATCTCAAAGTTCTTAATGCCTTCTATAGAAAAATGTGCCAAACCCAAATCATGGAAAGACGGTAAAACTTCAGTGGCAAGATACCGTTGGCTTCTAAGTTACGCTAGCTCCTTCTCTTATATAAGTCATAACTTTTACTTGTCGCTCACAGTAATCTTACTTCCATCGATCTCCCTTCTTCTTAATCTCCTTCATGGCTTGGCAACAGGAATTAGTTTCATCCATGATGATTTCTCACCTTCAAGACGCAAGTGAGTCTGTGAAGAAAGATTTTATAGAACAGTATGAGCGCTCACTTTTTCCTCACTTGGGAATGCCTGTAGCTCAGACCAAATGGCGGACCTATCAAGACATAACTAGGGTAACACCCTGGGGTCAACAGCACTTTCGTAACAATGTCCGCTTGGCCATGGTTATTGAAGCCTTGGGTTTGGGTCCCCGATACTACTGCGTCATGAGATCAAGACATCTTGGGTTTTCTAAGCGGGTCTTCTTACTAGCGTGTTTTCTTCCTCATCAGAATGCCTTTACCCCGTTTTTGGCTTGCCTCTCAGAGGTCCTTTTGTTAGATCACCTCATACCACTGAGATAGGTGCGGCAATAACCAACAGAATTATTCCCATAGATGAGTTACCTTATACGTGCGCAGCTTGTGAGTGCTGCTTTTGTGATCATATGATGGACGGGCTTATGGAAGTGTAAAGAGTTCTTCTATCTTTACTGTATATGTTCCAAGAATGAATAAAGTTTAAATCTTGTTCTTGTCTTGACCCTTACTCTCTTTGAGACTTTTTTAATTGGTGATTAATCTTAATTAAAAATTTTCTCTCAGTCTCATACTTGTGCATCTTGCGAAATTACCCCCAGTTTGCGAGATGAGGACACGTTTTTCAAGTGGGAGAGAATGTAAGATTCCTCCCCAGCCTCTCAAAATGTCCAGCATCTTCCCCTCTGTAATCAATCCCTCTTCAGAAATATAAAAGACTTGTTTCTAACTGTTTTAACCTAGAGAGAGAAAATATTCTAGAGAGAGAATATTTAGGTTTTTAATATTTTTGGATAGAAAATTATCTCATCTTATTAAAATAAGTTCCCCTGAAACATAAATTCAAAAAGAACTTTCCAATGTGCAATTGGAATTAATTGGAAATGGGTATAAAGGACCTTAGCCTAAAGGTCTAGATTTTCAGAAATTTTTGGATTATGGTCCAATTAAGGTTCCTATGGGCCAATAGCATCAATCCATGTGTAGGGAGGAGATAAATCCAATTTGTGAAAGAAGATACCCAAAAATGAGTAAATGCTCACATAAGATGAAGAGTTGAAAATGTACAAGGTTTATTAGTAAAAAACTATGAACAATATTAAAAATATGAGATATTTTGGGTATCCAAAAATGAGTAAATGCTCACATAAGATGAAGAGTTGAAAATGTACAAGGTTTATTAGTAAAAAACTATGAGCAATATTAAAAATATGAGATATTTTAGGTATAATGATTCCATTTTGACACATATGTAAGGAAGGGGAGTTCTTTAAAGGAGGTGCATATTTCACATAAGATGAAGAGTTGAAAATGTACAAGGTTTATTAGTAAAAAAACTATGAGAAATATTAAAAATATGAGATATTTTGGGTATAATGATTCCATTTTGACACATATGTAAGGAAGGGGAGTTCTTTAAAGGAGGTGCATATTTCACATGCTTGAATGAGTTTTAAACTCATAAAAATTGAGATATTTCATCTCTCCTCTCTCCTCATTCAAGTCTAGCTCTAAAAAGTTAGCTTAACTGACCTAAAAATGGTCAAATATTGACCAAACTGATTTAGAAAATTCTAGAATCAGTTTGTTTGGTTAGGAGCTTAATTTTTCCTATAAATAGAAGCCTCCCCCTTGTTGAAAAATATATAGTGTTTATGCATTGTTACTCTACTCCACCTAAGCCAAGAACTGTGAATTCATTAATAATTCACTAGTTTTTGGAGCTTCCCTCTTTCTTCAATCCCCATTGGTGGCTCCATCAACATACTTAACCAATTGATTGGTTGGGGGCCTCTACCGTGAATAAAGAATCAAGAAATTTGTAAGGTAATTAGTGAATTTTGAACGTTTTCTATAATTTCTCAATGTTTCTCTCTTCTCAACCACTCTCAAGCTTGAGAAGCTTAATTGGAATGGTTTTTGAATGCTATTGAAGTTAATTGATGAACGGTAGTGAAGAGTTACATAATGTGATGAATGCTATTGAAGTTAATTGATTAATGATAGTTAAGAATTACATAAATTTTCATTTATGCTTAATTCTAATAGTTTTTATGTAATTTCTCTCTCTCACTCAAGAAATGGTCATACTCATGACCCATTCTCAATCCAAATGAAGCTTTTCATAAAGCTTTTCCTTAATCCAAGATTAATCTATGCTTGAGGCCAAATTAATGGCTTTTTTCTATGCTTTTAGTTTATGTATTTCATGAATATTGATGATTCAATCCATTATGGATTAATGATCCAATTAGGGATCATTCTACTTATTTCCTTAATGATAAGCTTTATCCCTTAGAAAACTTGAGATTTATCAGTCATAGCAGCGGAGCTATGGCAAAATTTTTATAAAAATTATGCATAAAATAATTTCATTCAAAGCATGAAAAGAGGACTTCCTACCATATTCTAGGAATTATCATCCTAGATTAATTGAAAGATATTCATTGTAATCATAGAGAAATTGATTTTTATATTATACATAATTGATTTTCATGCATAAAGGTATGCATAAAAGATTATTATTTTAACATAAAAGTGTTACTTTTATCATAATTAGATTTCATGCATAGAGGTATGCATAAAAGATTATTATTTTAACATAAAAGTGTTACTTTTATCATAATTAGATTTCATGCATAGAGGTATGCATAAAAGATTATTATTTTAACATAAAAGTGTTACTTTTATCATAATTAGATTTCATGCATAGAGGTATGCATAAAAGATTATTATTTTAATATAAAAGTATTACTTTTATCATATTTGAATTTCATGCATAGAGGTATGCATAAAAGATGATTATTTTATTGTAAAAGTGTTACTTTTATCATAATTAGATTTCATGCATAGAGGTATGCATAAAAGTTGATTATTTTATTATAAAAGTGTTACTTTTATCATATCTGGAATTCATGCATAGAGGTATGCATAAAAGTTGATTATTTTATTATAAAAGTGTTACTTTTATCATATTTGGATTTCATGCATAGAGGTATGCATAAAAGTTGATTATTTTATTATAAAAGTGTTACTTTTATCATATTTGAATTTCATGCATAGAGGTATGCATAAAAGTTGATTATTTTATTGTAAAAGTGCTACTTTTATCATATTAGATTTCATGCATAGAGGTATGCATAAAAGATATTCTTTTTATACTAAAAGTGTGATTTTCATCATAAATGGATTTTATGCATAACTTAGATGCATAAGAGAAATTCTTTTATTCTAAAAGTGTAATTCCTACCAAATTGAATTTATGCATAAGAAGATGCATAAAAGATTGATTTTAAATTTAAAAGTGTCATTCTCATCTAAATTGAATTTATGCATAGGAAAATGCATAAAAATTTGAAATTTAATTCAAAAGTGTCATTTTCATTTAAAATGAATTTATGCATAGGAAGATGCATAAAAGATTGATTTTTACTTCGAAAGTATTAATCTCCTTAAATAGAATTTATGCATAAATAAATGTGTAAAGAAATCTTATATCAAATATAAGAATTCCTTTGTATTCTATAAATAGATATGAGATGTAATAGGATGTGATAAGAGGTGTATAAGATGTAATAAGAGGTGATAAGATGCTTATGAAATAAGTTAGGAGGTGATAAGATGAATTAAGATGTGCATGGGATGAGGTAAGAAGTGTATGTGATAGGATAAGATGTATATGGGTTGTGGTAGGGCGAGAATGGATGTGATGTAAAAGATTAGATGTGAAGGCATATGGGGCTATATGAATGGGAATGTGGAAATGGATGTATGTATGTGGATGTATGAATGTGAAAATGGATGTATGCATAAAGATGTATATGCATAGATGTGAATGTGGATGTAGATGTGGATGTATAAATGTGAATGGGAATGTGGATAAGGATGAATGTGGATGTGGATGTATGTATGTATGTGGATGTATAGATGTGAATGGGAATGTGGATGTGGATGTATGTGAATGTGGATGTAGATGTGAATGTATAGATGTGAATGTGGAATGTGGATGTGGATGTATGTATGTATGTGGATGTAGATGTGGATGTATAGATGTGAATGGGAATGTGGATATGGATGTATGTATGTATGTGGATGTGGATGTATGAATGAGGACGTGATAGTGGATGTATGCATGTGGATGTGGATGTATGGATGTGGATATGGATATGGATGTGTATGTATGAATGTGGATATGGGATGTGGATGTATAAATGAGGATGTGAAAATGGAGGTAAGCATATAAATGTGGATGTATGGATGTGAATGTGGATGTGGATGTGGATGTATGGATGTGTATGTATGAATGTGGATATGGGATGTGGATGTATAAATGAGGATGTAAAAATGGATGTATGCATGTAGATGTGGATGTATGGATGTGAATGTGAATGTGTATATGAATTAAGATGTCGTCGATATGAGGAAATGGATGAGAATGAGTAAACATTGAATGGAATGTGGAATAAGTAATGTGGACTAAGGAGGGATAATGTGAAAAGACGAGAGTTCGATTTAGAAACTGTATTTTGTGACTGTTTGTAAATGACTGTTTTATGTCAAGAATGCTGGGGAAGCATTTTGACCGTCTTGTGGATTAAGGTCATGAAGACCTAACTGTTAAAGTTGCAACTGCTGACGGAGAGTCAATGGAGGACGTCTCGCGTAGCAAGGTCGACCGAGGTCTTGACCAGCCTCGGTTCGATTTAAATGGTGAGCTTCCGGTACGGTGGATGAGGGACCAAGGAAGCGGCCTATGAGTGAAGCGCTAGGTCACCTGCCAAAGGATCCTAGAGGGTGTTGACCATACGGTGCTCGGGCTCTGGGTCGCCGAAGATACCCACACGTGCGTCGTGGAAGATATTGGAATAAAGAATAAGAATTGTTTTCTGAAACCGGGCATGGATCTGGTTGATTGACCTTGCTGGTCCTCAAACGGATGAGTCCATGGCTCTTTTATATAGATCTGTGGGTCGATCTTGCTGATCTTTCACGGAGATTCCATTTTATTATATGAATATATTGCCGGTTACTATGAGCTAGGAACTATGGAAAAGGCCCCTGAGTGAACAGGTGGTGAGCGTTCTGGTTGCCAATGATGCCATAAGTATACCGATGAATGAATGACTGGAAATAAGGATTCAACCAGAGACTATGAGGATTGTCATCAGTGACATAATGGTTTCATTAAAGGATTGTTTTAAAGTTAGCTGATGCTAAGAAAAAGGCAATTTCATATTGGGTGTGTAAGTGGTGTGACTAGTTTTATGTTGCATGAACTTCCAGCTAGGGGGCTTTGGAACTCTTTTCCTTGGTACGCGGGACAAAACCTAACCAAATTCTTAATTGGATCCCATCACTACAGTGGTTGGGCGGTTGGCTAACCCATGGGACTGGATGGGGTTAGGCTGGACTGATGGATCCGTAAATCGAGATTTAATTTCTATTATTACGATATATGAAGTAAATCCCAGATAGTAATTGTTCTATGGATAGGAATCAACGACTGTGCCTCTTGATGGGGGAAAAAGCGTTGATCCCAATGATCCAAGTGCAAGTTTCTTCCTTGATCTGACCAAGTACCGTTAGAGGTGCAGTCGGATCAGTTTGATCAGTAATGATCTTGACTACGTTAGAGTAAAGAGTTATCTTGGTGGAATCGCCCGTGCTTTCCGAGTAAAGGAAGTTTTTCCGGTTTCGGTTTTGGACAAACCGACGAATTAGTCTTTTATCCGGATATCCGTGGGTGAGGCCCCGAGTGTGAGACCCCTACCCGTGCACGATGTGCTACTTCCACTGCTAGCACCCCGAATCCGTTGCGCGGTGGAGACCGGGATCTCACAGTTGGTATCAGAGCGAAATTGAAAGCTAATAAAGATAATTAAATTCTTATCTAAAATTGGTAATAAGAATTCAGAAACAGCATTTTCATAATGTATTTTCATTCCATAAGCTTCTTTAATGAAGAAATTTTAATCAAAGAAATTATTTTTATAGATGGAAGTTCCCCATTTATCAGGTATTCCCGACCTCACCCAGTCTCAAGATATGATTGCATTTGCCTTCGAGCATCTCATCTCTTCCGCTTCAACATGAACAAGCCGAGCAAGGCTCGCACGCCATTTCGAGGAATTATATTTTCCTAACCTAGTGGAGAGACAACAGCATAAGTGGTTTGCAGGGCTATATATCCACGCCTCTTGCAACCGGCGTGCAATGCTGAGGCAAAACCTCTCATTGGCCATGATTTTGATAAAGCTGAAAATGACGCGTGGTGTCATTCTATATCTTTCAATGCCTCAAAATTTCAGACTTGCTTGCCGAGTTTATAGACTCTTCAGTCGATTTATCCCTAAGGAGAAAATAATAGCTCCCTTCACAATTAGAGAAATTATGTAACAGGGCATGACTATGGCCCAGTACCGTCGTCTTATGCGTCTCTCGAGGAGATTTTGAATTTTGGAGCCGAGCCACTCTATGTATTTATTACAACTTATATATAAATATACAAATGTTTTTCCTGTTATTTAAGTGATTGTTTATGGACGATCGGATAAAGAAAAATCTGTTTATCAGACTTATGTCATAGATCTCCAATAAGATCAACTGAGGAGCCAATTATGTCAAAAATTTATCAAGACACACAAAAAGGTTGTAATTGTGTGATATAATTCATACAATTTGTTATTCAAACTGAAATTCGTAAATTAGTAATTAGGACTTCAATTGGAAGTACCGCAATTGTATAGAATCCTGACTTGCTTGAGACCTAGACATGATGGTATTTACCTTATAGTTTCGAGTATCATGATTATCCGTATATACCCAGGGTATAACTGCAGCTCTTTACCGGCAGTATATACGAGTAAATCTAAGACTTGAAGTTATAAGCATTAATGCTATCCAGTTGATGAATTCGAATGTGGTTAATATGATTTTTAATTCTGTTTGGGAACTGATGAATTGATTGGGATTTGGATTGAAAAATGATGATTTCTGAAATTTAGTTGAAATATAATAACCTGAGCAAAACCACAATGCGGATGAATGGGACGAGTCCCTGTGATGATAAATGATGATAATGATTTCAGCAAATCACTATGAGATTAGTGGATTGTGCTGTCAAATTGCTACTGTTAATACTTGACTCGGATGATCAAATTAAGGGATGTCAAATTGAGAACTTACTTAACTGAAATTCCCGTGGAGGAATGTTCAGAAGAAAAATTTTCGGTCTAATGGACCATTATTGTGTTAAAGATATGAATGATATGATCTGAATGAATTGTTATTTAATGATGAGTTCTATATAAGGGATATTTATCCCCGTATTCTGTTGGGTTGACCTGAATATAAGGAACCCCAGAATAGATTGGATCTTAAGAAAAAGAGTTGTCCTCTACTTTGCGAGATAAGGGCATCTCGCACTTTTTAAGTGGGGTAGAATGTAAGATTTCTCTCCCAACCTTCGAGGTATACAGGAGTAAGAATCTTATAATTATTCCCTCTCTAAATAAAAGAAAGATTCTGTTTAAAAAGGGAAGACACCTTCCCAAAATACCTTCTCAGGAGCCCACCTGTTTTAAAGAATCAGAACGATGAATTCAAAAGTGAGAACCGGTGTTTTGGATGCCAAGGTTTTGACCATCAGTTAAAAGACTACCCGACTCCTACCATGAAAAGGGCACAGGGAAGTCTAGAACCCAAATTCAGAGACCAATTCCTTCATACCAATCTAATCAGGGTCCATCTCAGACAAGATTGCTTAACTCCATTAACTAGGTCCCGACCCATTGATTAGGGTCGAGATGACCAGTCAAATGCTTGGTGACTTAGAGCAACAGATGCAGGCAATTCATAAAGATATAAACGCTGCCCAGGATCGACAGAGACAATATACAGATAAGAAGAGGACAATCAGAGAATTCAAAGAAGTAGTTATATTCTTCATTTGAATACGAACCAAAAGAATTTCTTTATCTCTAGGGGAGTATAAGTAGTTATCCCCCAGATATTGTGGACCAAAGAAAGTAGGTGACTTAGCCTACGAACTTCTTTTATCTCTTCATCGCAAAGTTCTTAATGCCTTCTATAGAAAAATGTGCCAAACCCAAATCATGGAAAGACGATAAAACTTCAGTGGCAAGATACCGTTGGCTTCTAAGTTACGCTAGCTCCTTCCTTTATATAAGTCGTAACTTTTACTTGTCGCTCACAGTAATCTTACTTCCATCGATCTCCCTTCTTCTTAATCTCCCTCATGGCTTGGCAACAGGAATTAGTTTTATCCATGATGATTTCTCACCTTCAAGACGCAAGTGAGTCTGTGAAGAAAGATTTTATAGAACAGTATGAGCGCTCACTTTTTCCTCACTTGGGAACGTCTGTAGCTCAGACCAAATGGCGGACCTATCAAGACATAACTAGGGTAACACCCTGGGGTCAACAGCACTTTCGTAACAATGTCCGCTTGGCCATGGTTATTGAAGCCTTGGGTTTGGGTCCCCGATACTACTGCGTCATGAGATCAAGACATCTTGGGTTTTCTAAGCGGGTCTTCTTACTGGCGTGTTTTCTTCCTCATCAGAAGATATGCCTTTACCCCGTTTTTGGCTTGCCTCTCAGAGGTCCTTTTGTTAGATCACCTCATACCACTGAGATAGGTGCGGCAATAACCAATAGAATTATTCCCATAGATGAGTTACCTTATACGTGCGCAGCTTGTGAGTGCTGCTTTTGTGATCATATGATGGACGGGCTTATGGAAGTGTAAAGAGTTCTTCTATCTTTACTGTATATGTTCCAAGAATGAATAAAGTTTAAATCTTGTTCTTGTCTTGACCCTTACTCTCTTTGAGACTTTTTTAATTGGTGATTAATCTTAATTAAAAATTTTCTCTCAGTCTCATACTTGTGCATCTTGCGAAATTACCCCCAGTTTGCGAGATGAGGACATCTCGCGTTTTTCAAGTGGGAGAGAATGTAAGATTCCTCCCCAGCCTCTCAAAATGTCGAGCATCTTCCCCTCTCTAATCAATCCCTCTTCAGAAATATAAAAGACTTGTTTCTAACTGTTTTAACCTAGAGAGAGAAAATATTTTAGAGAGAGAATATTCAGGTTTTTAATATTTTTGGATAGAAAATTATCTCATCTTATTAAAATAAGTTCCCCTGAAACATAAATTCAAAAAGAACTTTCCAATGTGCAATTGGAATTATTTGGAAATGGGTATAAAGGACCTTAGCCTAAGGGTCTAGATTTTCAGAAATTTTTGGATTATGGTCCAATTAAGGTTCCTATGGGCCAATAGCATCATCCATGTGTAGGGAGGAGATAAATCCAATTTGTAAAAGAAGATACCCAAAAATGAGTAAATGCTCACATAAGATGAAGAGTTGAAAATGTACAAGGTTTATTAGTAAAAAACTATGAGTAATATTAAAAATATGAGATATTTTGGGTATCCAAAAATGAGTAAATGCTCACATAAGATGAAGAGTTGAAAATGTACAAGGTTTATTAGTAAAAAACTATGAGCAATATTAAAAATATGAGATATTTTGGGTATAATGATTCCATTTTGACACATATGTAAGGAAGGGGAGTTCTTTAAAGGAGGTGCATATTTCACATAAGATGAAGAGTTGAAAATGTACAAGGTTTATTAGTAAAAAAACTATGAGCAATATTAAAAATATGAGATATTTTGGGTATGATGATTTTATTTTGACACATATGTAAGGAAGGGGAGTTCTTTAAAGGAGGTGCATATTTCACATGCTTGAATGAGTTTTAAACTCATAAAAATTGAGATATTTCATCTCTCCTCTCTCCTCATTCAAGTCTAGTTTCAAAAAGTTAGCTTAACTGACCTAAAAATGATCAAATATTGACCAAACTGATTTAGAAAATTCTAGAATCAGTTTGTTTGGTTAGGAGCTTAATTTTTCCTATAAATAGAAGCCTCCCCCTTGTTGAAAAATATATAGTGTTTATGCATCGTTACTCTACTCCACCTAAGCCAAGAACTGTGAATTCATTAATAATTCACTAGTTTTTGGAGCTTCCCTCTTTCTTCAATCCCCATTGGTGGCTCCATCAACATACTTAACCAATTGATTGGTTGGGGGCCTCTACCGTGAACAAAGAATCAAGAAATTTGTAAGGTAATTAGTGAATTTTGAACATTTTCTATAATTTCTCAATGTTTCTCTCTTCTCAACCCCTCTCAAGCTTGAGAAGCTTAATTGGAATGGTTTTTGAATGCTATTGAAGTTAATTGATGAATGGTAGTGAAGAGTTACATAATTTGATGAATGCTATTGAAGTTAATTGATTAATGATAGTTAAGAATTACATAAATTTCTATTTATGCTTAATTCTAATGGTTTTTATGTAATTTCTCTCTCTCACTCAAGAAATGGTCATACTCATGACCCATTCTCAATCCAAATGAAGCTTTTCCTTAATCCTAGATTAATCTATGCTTGAGGCCAAATTAATGGCTTTTTTCTATGCTTTTAGTTTATGTATTTCATGAACATTGATGATTCAATCCATTATGGATTAATGATCCAATTAGGGATCATTCTACTTATTTCCTTAATGATAAGCTTTATCCCTTAGAAAACTTGAGATTTATCAGTCATAGTAGCGGAGCTATGGCAAAATTTTTATAAAAAATACGCATAAAATAATTTCATTCAAAGCATGAAAAGAGGACTTCCTACCATATTCTAGGAATTATCATCCTAGATTAATTGAAAGATATTCATTGTAATCATAGAGAAATTGATTTTTATATTATACATAATTGATTTTCATGCATAAAGGTATGCATAAAAGATTATTATTTTAACATAAAAGTGTTACTTTTATCATAATTAGATTTCATGCATAGAGGTATGCATAAAAGATTATTATTTTAACATAAAAGTGTTACTTTTATCATAATTAGATTTCATGCATAGAGGTATGCATCAAAGATTATTATTTTAACATAAAAGTGTTACTTTTATCATAATTAGATTTCATGTATAGAGGTATGCATAAAAGATTATTATTTTAATGTAAAAGTGTTACTTTTATCATATTTGAATTTCATGCATAGAGGTATGCATAAAAGATGATTATTTTATTGTAAAAGTGTTACTTTTATCATAATTAGATTTCATGCATAGAGGTATGCATAAAAGTTGATTATTTTATTATAAAAGTGTTACTTTTATCATATTTGGATTTCATGCATAGAGGTATGCATAAAAGTTGATTATTTTATTATAAAAGTGTTACTTTTATCATATTTGGATTTCATGCATAGAGGTATGCATAAAAGTTGATTATTTTATTATAAAAGTGTTACTTTTATCATATTTGGATTTCATGCATAGAGGTATGCATAAAAGTTGATTATTTTATTATAAAAGTGTTACTTTTATCATATTTGAATTTCATGCATAGAGGTATGCATAAAAGTTGATTATTTTATTGTAAAAGTGTTACTTTTATCATATTAGATTTCATGCATAGAGGTATGCATAAAAGATATTCTTTTTATACTAAAAGTGTGATTTTCATCATAAATGGATTTTATGCATAACTTAGATGCATAAGAGAAATTCTTTTATTCTAAAAGTGTAATTCCTACCAAATTGAATTTATGCATAAGAAGATGCATAAAAGATTGATTTTAAATTTAAAAGTGTCATTCTCATCTAAATTGAATTTATGCATAGGAAAATGCATAAAAATTTGAAATTTAATTCAAAAGTGTCATTTTCATTTAAAATGAATTTATGCATAGGAAGATGCATAAAAGATTGATTTTTACTTCGAAAGTATTAATCTCCTTAAATAGAATTTATGCATAAATAAATGTGTAAAGAAATCTTATATCAAATATAAGAATTCTCTTGTATTCTATAAATAGATATGAGATGTAATAGGATGTGATAAGAGGTGTATAAGATGTAATAAGAGGTGATAAGATGCTTATGAAATAAGTTAAGAGGTGATAAGATGAATTAAGATGTGCATGGGATGAGGTAAGAAGTGTATGTGATAGGATAAGATGTATATGGGTTGTGATAGGGCGAGAATGGATGTGATGTAAAAGATTAGATGTGAAGGCATATGGGGCTATATGAATGGGAATGTGGAAATGGATGTATGTATGTGGATGTATGAATGTGAAAATGGATGTATGCATAAAGATGTATATGCATAGATGTGAATGTGGATGTAGATGTGGATGTATAAATGTGAATGGGAATGTGGATGTGGATGAATGTGGAATGTGGATGTGGATGTATGTATGTATGTGGATGTAGATGTGGATGTATAGATGTGAATGGGAATGTGGATGTGGATGTATGTGAATGTGGATGTAGATGTGAATGTATAGATGTGAATGTGGAATGTGGATGTGGATGTATGTATGTATGTGGATGTAGATGTGGATGTATAGATGTGAATGAGAATGTGGATATGGATGTATGTATGTATGTGGATGTGGATGTATGAATGAGGACGTGATAGTGGATGTATGCATGTGGATGTGGATGTATGGATGTGGATATGGATGTGTATGTATGAATGTGGATATGGGATGTGGATGTATAAATGAGGATGTGAAAATGGAGGTAAGCATATAAATGTGGATGTATGGATGTGAATGTGGATGTGGATGTGGATGTATGGATGTGGATATGGATGTGTATGTATGAATGTGGATATGGGATGTGGATGTATAAATGAGGATGTAAAAATGGATGTATGCATGTAGATGTGGATGTATGGATGTGAATGTGAATGTGTATATGAATTAAGATGTCGTTGATATGAGGAAATGGATGAGAATGAGTACACATTGAATGGAATGTGGAATAAGTAATGTGGACTAAGGAGGGATAATGTGGAAAGACGAGAGTTCGATTTAGAAACTGTATTTTGTGACTGTTTGTAAATGATGTTTTATGTCAAGAATGCTGGGGAAGCATTTTGACCGTCTTGTGGATTAAGGTCATGAAGACCTAACTGTTAAAGTTGCAACTGCTGACGGAGAGTCAATGGAGGACGTCTCGCGTAGCAAGGTCGACCGAGGTCTTGACCAGCCTCGGTTCGATTTAAATGGTGAGCTTCCGGTACGGTGGATGAGGGACCAAGGAAGCGGCCTATGAGTGAAGCGCTAGGTCACCTGCCGAAGGATCCTAGAGGGTGTTGACCATACGGTGCTCGGGCTCTGGGTCGCCGAAGATACCCACACGTGCGTCGTGGAAGATATTGGAATAAAGAATAAGAATTGTTTTCTGAAACCGGGCATGGATCTGGTTGATTGACCTTGCTGGTCCTCAACGGATGAGTCCATGGCTCTTTTATATACATATGTGGGTCGATCTTGCTGATCTTTCACGGAGATTCCATTCTATTATATGAATATATTGCCGGTGACTATGAGCTAGGAACTATGGAAAAGGCCCCTGAGTGAACAGGTGGTGAGCGTTCTGGTTGCCAATGATGCCATAAGTATACCGATGAATGAATGACTGGAAATAAGAATTCAACCAGAGACTATGAGGATTGTCATCAGTGACTTAACGGTTTCATTAAAGGATTGTTTTAAAGTTAGCTGATGCTAAGAAAAAGGCAATTTCATATTGGGTGTGTAAGTGGTGTGACTAGTTTTATGTTGCATGAGCTTTCGGCTAGGGGGCTTTGGAACTCTTTTCCTTGGTACCCGGGATAAAACCTAGCCAAATTCTTAATTGGATCCCATCACTACAGTGGTTGGGCGGTTGGCTAACCCATGGGGCTGGATGGGGTTAGGCTGGATTGATGGATCCGTAAATCGAGATTTAATTTTTATTATTACGATAGATGAAGTAAATCTCGGATAGTAATTGTTCTATGGATAGGAATCAACGGCTGTGCCTCTTGATGGGGAAAAAAGCATTGATCCCAACAATGATCCAAGTGCAAGTTTCTTCCTTGATCTGACCAAGTACCGTTAGAGGTGCAGTCGGATCAGTTTGATCAGTAATGATCTTGACTACGTTAGAGTAAAGAGTTATCCTAGTGGAATCGCCCGTGCTTTCCGGGTAAAGGAAGTTTTTCCGGTTTTGGTTTTGGACAAACCGACGGATTAGTCTTTTTTCCGGATATCCGTGGGCGAGGCCCCGAGTGTGAGACACCTACCCGCGCACGATGTGCTACTTCCGCTGCTAGCACCCCGAATCCATTGCGCGGTGGAGACCGGGATCTCACATTTTTCCTTTACTTTTTTGAGTAGATTATTTCAGCCTTCATGCATTCAAGGCTATATGAATGATAGGTCTAAAGGTAGTAAACAGCGTGGAGCGTCGCTTATATCTCTCTCTCTCTCTCTCTCTCTCTCTCTCTCTCTCTCTCTCTCTCTCTCTCTCTCTCTCTCTCTCTCTCTCTCTCCAACCTGACAATGCACCACTACAAAACCTTGAATTGAGGCATAATTCTCCACCTTTGTAGCCTTCTCCATTTTGTATAGGCATGCAAAGAAGCCAGCATCAGAAAGACAAAATTTAGTAAATTTAAAGGCCGAGGTATATAGATTATCATCATCCCTATTCCAAGATGGAATCTTATTTATGGAATAACCCTCTACAACAATGTCATATGGGAAGTTACCAAATATTAGCTCAACACAATGATCCACCATCTTCACCTTGCCTTTAGTACAAATTATATTCAATGCTTCCATAATTCCACTTATGATGGTGGAGGGTTGCTTCCATAATTCCACTCATGATGGTGGAGGGTTGCTTCCAATTCTGAACATCTAAAACAAGACCTACAATGCTTGCATTAAAGGCAAATATAATTCCTATCACAATTTTATATGTTAGCATGGCTAAGTCAAGTAGGGACGTTCATTGTGATATGTATGGAGAGTC
Organism: Cibotium barometz; assembly: GCF_041138505.1. Lineage (NCBI taxonomy): Eukaryota > Viridiplantae > Streptophyta > Polypodiopsida > Cyatheales > Cibotiaceae > Cibotium > Cibotium barometz. The sequence goes on along the minus strand of NC_141062.1, from coordinate 731,252 downwards.
AACTCACCTTTTGGTTCCAAAATATCTATTGGTGGATCTCCAACATTCTCAATTTCCTTTCCACCAATGCTACTACTCCCTACATGTGTTACTTGCCTCTTCCTTGCCTGCAAGGCTTGTTCTACAAGTTGTCTTCCTAGGTTCATAGGTGGCATAAGTAATGTGGTCGTCGATGAAGTAGACTAGGCATGGGATGTAATGAGAGTATTCTAAACATATGACACACATGCAAAACACATGCTACATCATGTAATTATATTATAACATATGAAAGACAAACTATTCTCGCTTACCTTATCTATAATCTCAGGCTATGCTCGTAGAAGTAATACCGACTTATGTTGTAGATCCATCTCTTCATCTGGTGCTATATTTTTTTCCATGTCCAACCACCATGGACAATGATCTCTCTCAATACTATAAATAGCATGTGTATAGGTGTAACAAGAATAAGAAAAAGTTATGTTGACTATGGTATTACATGAACTCAAAGAATACACACTTACTCTTCCCAATTGCAAGCCTTCATACATATATGTTCGTGTATCATTGCAAGCCCATACGGTTGCTAGCGAAGGTATGCTCTCAAGTGAACCCACACTCACAAGCTTACGAAGCCACCTATTTATTACATAAGCTGATTTCAATAGGTGTCATTAATGATTAATTTAAGAGGTCAAGAAGTATATAGGAAGAAGTTCACTTGTAAATAATACGTTGTGTAGCCTTGCAAAGACTGGGCTGATGCTCGATGTCATTGTTGAATCTAATGCTTCCTTTGATGAGTCTTGAAAGCCTTTTTAAAGTACTTTCTTCCATTAGTCATGACATACTCTGTGTACACATTGTCATTAGGAAGCCTCACTCTATCTGCATTACATATGTCATGCAACAAAGATACCCCCAATTTGAAAATTTAAAGCCAATAAAAAAACATGTGAAACCAATCTCGTATCTTCCTCTTGTCACTAGGTAAGTACTCCAAGGTGCATATAACAGATTAGGAATTTTCAAGCATCCCCACACGCTAGGTGTTGGATTGGGTTCCCATCTCTTGAGAACTTTGCATGAGCTTCAAAATGATGTGTGGCTTCATCTGAAATAGTTTTGATTCAAGGGAAGTGCCTAGCTCCCTAACCATACCTCTACCCATTTTCGCGACCATATTCAACAAATCCACACTTGTGGCCGTATTTAGATCTGCGTGGGGATCCACTATTGGCCTTTGAGGAGCTATCCCCCCTACCTAGACCTCATCCTCTACCTGCATAGGTTTTTCTATCCAATTCGGGTCTACGGCTGGGTCTGGGAAATTCCTCATCACTTGGCTCATCACAAGTGGCCTCAACCCACCTTTGTTGAATTAAGAGTTCCATGCTCTGCAAGAATGTGGGATTATTGATCATTTCATGTATCTCCTCCCTTGTGTAGAGTCAATCCTCTTCTCCTATAGATGCCCTAGGTAGATCGTCCACTTCTTCTTGCATTTCGAAGTCTTCCTTAGCCTTGGGTTCCTCATTTATGGGTTCTAAGGCTAGTATCCCTCCTTCTATTAGTCCCATCCCCATGTGATTTGTGGCATCCCTAGATGTTTCTGCTTCCTTGTCACGTAACAGAAGTAAATTATCAATTTCCCTCCATTCCGCCACCATTCTACTCATATTGAGCTCTTGCCTTTTTAAGCTTAGAAGTCAAAATTGACACTCTGCTTCAACCATCTTAATAGACAACCTCCATTTACTAAGATGTGGGGAAGAAGATTTGACCTGATTTGACGGCATTCTCCTTGTCTTGCATAACCCTAGGAGTCATTCCACTAAGTCTCAAGATGTTAGTGTTCATGGGGCCAGATGTTAGGGCTACAGGTTTTGGTAAGTTCGGTTTTGGACCGTGTCATGCACTCCTTGACAGACCCTTGCCCTCATATTGAGCTTCATCATCTGTGTTGGGTTGGAGATCAAAGAATCCCCTAGCCATATCAAAGATTCCACTAGACTTTGTAGGAGAAGCGAGATTCCCTTCCTCTCCAAGTCCGGAGAACCTTAGTCCTTCTTCCATGGGCTCTTCACCTACTGGTTTCTACAATGGTGAGATTTCTCCAAGTTGCAACACTCAATTCAGTTCTCGCCGAGCGGCTTGAACCAACACTTTTCTAGTATGAAGATCCTGGGTAATTGGATGAACTATCATCAAGGGTAGGGTCATCTCCAATAAGTTTTCCTAACCTCAAGTGTATGAGAATACAGTTCAGGAGGCCAATTCACTACTCTAACTATTATGCTTGGTTTTCTGTGTCAGACTGACGTTTCACATCTCGTGAAATGGTAGTTCTACCTCATGTCATGAAATGCAAATGCATTTCACGCCATGAAATGCTAACCTTGCTTTTCACAGGAATGTATTTCACATCCTGAGAACAACTTGTGTTTCACGCCTTGCAATTTCAATCTAGATTTGCAGTAACCTAAGTCGGGGAGATTACTATAGTGCACTTATATCTCTCTCTTTCCCCTGATCTAACAATCCTTCAATCCGTGAACTCGACCCGTTTCACATCGTGAAATAGCAGACTACGTTTCACGTCGTGAAATGCACTCTGGACTTTCACGAGATAAGGTTTTTTTGTTTCCTTGTGTCAGTCGTGTTAGGACAAGATGCACTAACTTTAGTAAGGCAATCCCAAGATTTTCGATGAAAAGGCAGGTAGGATTTCACATCGTGAAATTACGTTTCACATCGTGAAATTCTTTCTTACACTTTCACGCATTTCTCACTCGAGCTAATAGAGTGAACTTTTGAGGGATGAATCCATAATGATTGTGCCTAGCAAAAGGAATGTAATGCAAGTCACAAACGCAACCGATGGCTCCTTATTTTTGTGATTTTTTATGATTTTTTGAAAAAACAGAAAAGGAGTATCACCAATTGCTAACTCACGATAGTAAAATTGGTGAGGAATACAAAAAAAAAACAAAAAAAAATCCAAGTGTAGCTTTCCTCCAAGCATTACAAAGTACTCACACACACTTCAACACACATAAATTTTCACAACTAATCCAATTCTTTTGCTTCCACACAAACCTTATCCACACAGTTTTTCACAATGCACTTCTAGAATGCAAATGAATCTTGTATAGTGGAAGTTGGAGCTCTAAGAAGATGGAAGAAACAATGGTGGTTTCCCCAACAATGGCGCCAAAAATGTTATGGCCTACTGCACCTCCCAAGAGAACTCCACACATTCACCAATGGAACAAGCAATGGGGTCCTTACCAATGCTCCGAGCTCACATCCCCTGAGGCTCTCCAAGCTCAATTGTAGAAGCCCCAATCTTCCAATCTCCACCTCCATTGTGTCATCGCGGAGTCGCTCACAGCACAATGCAAGGCAATCGTCCTATCACTCTCCCACACACAAGCATAGAAGAGGCACATGCCCTAGAGTTCTCTCTCTCTCTCTCTCTCTCTCTCTCTCTCTCTCTCTCTCTCTCTCTCTCTCTCTCTCTCATACACAAGATAAGACAAGAGCTCTCATAGCACAAAGGGGGATTGTATCTTTCCATGGCTTTACAAAGCAAAAATTTGAAGCTTTTTGCAAAGCTTTAAACTTATAGCCTCTACTAGGTAGTCTGCTACACCCTGTCACAGTTCACATCATTCACTTTTGGGGGTTTGTTAGCCATTTATCCTCCAAGTTGTCAATTGTCCTACTCTCATGGGCACTTTTTACCCGACTAGACAAGGATTTTTGTCGTGTAAAAACACCTCAGTGTGTTGGTCTTTGGTCCTAGGACACTTAGTACATCTAGTATATTTTTACTAGAGTACTTCAGTACTCACTTCATATCATTGTATTATTGAGTACCTCCTTTCCAGTAGATCATGTTTCTTTGTGTGCTTCTGTGTGTGTGTGTGTGTGTGTGTGTGTGTGTGTGTGTGTGTGTGTTCTTGTGTGCCTGTCTCTCTTGCACAGCTCTCTCTCCATCACCCAACACACCATCCAATCTACAAAAAGTGTGCAAAGAGATATGTTGGATTTGGCAATCCATACAACTACATTGTAGCATATCAACAATCCTATAAGCAAAGTTGTGGAAAAGTAGCGGTCAAGCACCACCTCATCCCAACCCGCAAACCTATATTGTGAAAAGTGTGTGTGGGATTACACCCCACTCATGCTTGCCCCACAAAAGACCTAGAGATCAAGCATCAAAATTGTGTGGAATTTGCTACTATTGGTGGAACCATTCAACCAATGATTGCTACTGCCAAATTTGATATCAAAGGGAGCAACGGAAAGAAATCCGTAAACTCTTGAAAGAATGTTACCTCCTCTTGGTAAAAGGCCATTGCTAACACATTTAGCCTCAAAGAAATATTAAGAACAAGCAACATCTGTGTTGGGTAATCAACCCCCAGCCCTGGGAACAACTCTTATGAGATTAATTGGAATGGGAACCAATGAGCCAGATATAGACATCTTGACCATGGGTATGACTAGAAGCATGATCCAAACATGTGAAACAAATTAATTTTCCTAATTCATCCAATAAATCATCTAAAGTGGGCTTAGAAAAGACATCATTATTGTAATTTTGTTCAGTGGTCTGAAATCAATACAAAACTTGTATTCTTCATTAGGTTTCTTGACTAAATGTGGTCTAGGAGACCATGGACTCCGTGATGAGAAAATTACTCCCTTTTGCAACATCTCTTTATTGCTTGCTAAATTGCTTTATTTTCTTTCGGTGACCTCCTCTGCTAACCCATTTTGATTGAATAATTTCCTAAACAACTCTACAAATCATGCTATTTGATAAGACATCCTTGAGAAAAGTCCAAGTTAGCAACCAAAAAGCATTAGTGGCATAAGAGTCAAGAGTGGGTGGCCGAGCAACAAAATGAACTAGAGCTTAATCCTAAAGCTTTAAATGTATTTATTTTGTGCCATATGGTTGTAGATACTAGGTAGTGCATGAGCTAAAGAAGTGAGCTATTAATATGTGTCACTCGTGTTGTGGATGAGATAAGCATAAGAGTCTTAGTCTATGTACTTAATGCCAATCAAAGAGGAGAAGAGTCCTATACTCACGCACTTATGCACATGAGATGAGTACAAGAACCTCAACTTCAAAAATTCTTCTTAGAATCTTGGAAGATAACAAGATATTTTATAGGGTCATGTGTTACAAAGTTTTCCCTAAGGTACCTAATAAATCTCTTCTCACACAAAATGCTCCAATTCCCTTACTCCACATGCCAACACAAAAATTGAATCTGTCAATGCCTAGCACTTACCATAGTTTGGCACAAGTTAATTTTCATTTATTCTAATGCTATCTTTGCCATCTCAAAGTAGATCCACAATATTGCCGCATGGCTTGACATGAGGCGGAGAGAATTTAAGGCCACCACACCTAATACAAGTCCTTCGGTGCTCAAAAACTCCCTCTCACCAAAACCACAACCCAACACTACCTTTAATGCTATAACTGTTACATGATTGCATCACATTTTTGGTAGACATCAAACCATACACCAATTCATAGAGATGAGGGGCTCACCTTCAACTTCCAAATCAAACCATGCCTTAATAAAATCATGGCTACTATGCAAATGTCCAACACCTATCCAACCCTAACATGCAAACTTTCAAGGAATCATTCCAAACAACCCTTCCTCAATATTTAGCCCAACGGTGGAAAATTCTCCACAAATCAAATGGACTACGTATTGCCATTAACTTTAACTTAACGTAATGTCAACTCCCCAGTAAAAAGATCCAACTACCCATCAACACTTCCAAAACCTTAATAGTGCATTAGCTCAACCAAGAGAAACTAAAGAAGAAGACCACTGACATCACATCTAATGTCACAACCACACTTGAGGACATGCACAAGATTAGGTAGTGGGAAAAGTAGCCCCCATACCTTTTTGAGCCTACCTTGTAAACATGTACCTTTTTTAAGCTCATATTGTAAGCCATTTTGTAATACTCAAGAAGTGGCATGTAATAATTAATTAGGCTATAAAGAGTTCCAGGTTGTAATCACTATCCATAGAGCTAGTAAAAGGGCCTAGAGTAAAATGAGGCCTAGGTTGCAATAGATGAGATTACACTCTTGGAATCACTTGTTGTGGGAGAACACTACGGTGATGAGACCTTGCTAGAGCCTCCCCTCTCTTGGATACTCATTGCCATGATTCATAAAGTTCCCATAAGCTTCCTTGATCTTGTTTATCTTCTCTA